>NC_046157.1:127900739-128500739 GCF_011064425.1 Rattus rattus
ATCGATGTACTTCGTTCCAGTTACATGTGCTCCCATCTGCCTGCTCTCTTCCTGCAGTAGTCTGTGAATGCTACAAGGCACTGAAGGACGGACACCTTGAACAGATCTCTGAGACTTCTCTCCTTTTTGCATCCTACTTGTACACACTAACACGTACAAGAGGTTTGCTTTTAAAACATATTTTTATTTCACACTTAAAACCAAATCCCAAGGTCCCAGCCACCAGTGAATCACTGCCTTAGGGACACATGACAAAGGAACAGAAGGGAAGCAGTTTTAAGAGGAGACAAACCTGCACCACCTTCAGGAGGTCTTTAGGTCCTTAGGGGTTCCCACAACATTTGCTTCCAAAGGATTAATGTCTGCCCCAAATCCTGGGTGGACGCCAACTAGAATAATTACTTGTGGAAATATTAACTTAGGTAAACTGAAAACCACCCATACGTTAAGCAATCCAAAAGCGTTCACTTTTTCTACATGTTCTTGTCTTGGGGCAGCCTCATTACAACTAGAGGTTGTATTTTTTTAATTCACTTTCCGAACACTGAGTAAGAAGAAAAGGTTTAGAAAACTGAATTAAATCCAAGTTGTGGCTGCTTGAAGTATGTAGGTGATGGGGTGAGCTGCATTCCTGGGCCTTCTGAAGCAGTCATTAGCAAGCACATTGTGGCTAGTGCAGGTAAAAGTTATCTCATTAATTTTAATTGGGGAAAATCATCTTTACTTCCTTTTCCTAAAGCCCACACTTCATCCCATGGTTTAATTAATGCACCTCACCAAAAAAGCAGTTCATCTCTTCTTGATCTCCTAATAAGCGTCTCATGACAGTTATCCAAGACTTCCCTACCTCTTTCATGCCTGGATTCCTCCAGGATCTCATTCTCAACAGATGAGCTCACTCCTACTTAGAGCAGCTGAAAGCCAGTTCGCACAAATTCCCTCTCCTGTTTTGGCTTCCATGTCGGCGCATACCTTAACTGAAATATTCTCTCAAGTTCTTTCCTTTGCTTCCAAAGTTCACTTGTCATCTTGTCCCTTGCTTCTCCAGGCTCACACAGAAGAACCAAAACCTCAGAATCACTTAACCAGAGCTTGCTCCAAATATAGAAGCATAGGACCCATGCTCCCCTGCCTATCAAAAACTGTTTGAAAGGTCCCAAGGTGAGCAAGTCAAGATGGCTGAGCAGTCTAAGGCTGGCATTCAGAAAGTTCCCACAGTGAGTTACACACACACACACACACACACACACACACACACACACACACACACGTGCAGGCACACACAAAAGTTTGTTTAGGTTCTAGTCAATTCTTCATACATCACAACTATTTTGTCTTCATTATTTTCATTGTAACAAGTAAATCTCTTCCTCCAAGCTTGCTTCATAGAAGCTCACCATTTTTTTCTTTCTTTTTCTCCTCATCTCTTCCAACTCAAATTACATTTTGCAATATTCTTTGTGTGTTCTCACCCTCATCGTCTTGCTTTTCTGTTTTCTTTTGGGGTGACTTTCAATATTCTTACTTCCACTTGCGTCCTTGATGGGGCCCACTGATCTCCGTCCCCTACCTCTGTCGCATTACCTTACTTATTCTGTCAGTACAGAATCTGGCACAGTTCCGTGTTCTCCTGTCTGCTTTCCAAGACATGAGACTTTGCTCAAGGACTCAGTGCATGCTGTTGACTCATTTTCCTTCCTGTTCTCAACTAAGGTTGGAAGATTCAGAGTTGTTGAAGACTTAATTGTAAATATATAATCCTGTCCTCACAAAAGCTTCCCTTTAGGTTAGAATTGAGATACCACGAGTGCAGCATTCAGGGCTAGATGAAAATGAAAAGCAGAGCTTCTCTACGTATGAGGGAAGGGAACTTAAAGAATGTCCTGGGAACTGAACTGCTCACAGGTCCCTGGGAACTCTGCCCACAGAGTTCCTCGGATGCTATGTTCTGCTTATGTGTGAGTTGGAGGAAGGAGAATCAGGTGGGCAAACATCTTTTACAGCTTTTGTTTCATTGTGACTAGGTATTTGGCTGTTATGGCTATTCTTTTGCTGGAATATTTCTTTTCTGAATTTTCCATTTCATCCCAAACTAGTAGAAATAACTTTAAGAATATGTACACACACACACACACACACACACACACACACATTTAAAGCCACCAGTTACAAAATGAAAAAAAAAGTGACCCAGAATTCTCAATTCTCTCTTCCCCAGGAACAGCCATACAGCCACAGTGAACACGTTGGGTTCCCTTTCTGTATCTTCATTTGAAAAGACGTATATTGAAGATAATCACAAAATCTTTATTTTCTTACAAAGAACGAAGCTTAGGGTTTTTGGAAACAATGTGGCTCAGGTTTCTTTGTTCAAACAGACCATATCCACATATGTGTGTGTGTGTGTTCACATGTGTACATGTGCATACATGTGTGCTAGTATGTGTACGTATGCATGAGGAGGCTCTCAGTGTAGGTGTTAAGAACTTCCTCATTACTCTCCGTCTTACATCTTAAGGTAGGAAGCAGTAAGTACAGGAGGGAAAAGAAAGGACAGTGGGGAAAGTGTCAGAATTATGAGCTGTCCCTGCCACCATGGATAAGGGCTTTTCAGCAGAGAAAAGCTGTCTGAGCTGCTTCAGTTCAGAGCTGCCTATGGCAGCACCATGGAGAAGAGAAGGGTATCAGCCCAGAGGAGCTGGGTTACTGTAATCCAGGTAGTGAAGCTGGGTTCCCTGACCCTGCATGTGTTACTCACTCACAGAGATGCCTCTGAGAGCTACCTCACTGCAAAGACCATCCACGGCTTTCGATATTAGGAGTGGCCATGTGAGAAAGTTCCGGGAAATTAAAGACAGGACATGCACATCCCTTCATCTCTCATACTCCACCCCAGCCCATCTCATTTTCTAGCTGTCATTAAGCCATTCTAGTTCCAATGAAGGGAGGAGACGAGTATTTATAAGCCTGGAATTGGGGTAATTTAACAGAAATGAACTCTTGTCTTCCTCAAGTGTGGAAAGAGTCTGGTTTTTTAAATGAGCACATCTAACAATTTTTCTTATGTATAAATACAAAAATAGGCTTTGCCTCCCTAAGAATAAAAAGTGTGCATTTGTATATATGTTGGTATATGCACATCTGTACTACATACCTATACTGTATCATATATATATGTATATATATATAATTTATGTATATTCTGATGTGTATATGTGTACACTATAAGTCTTCTTTAATAGTCTTATTCTTCTTCTTCTTAAGTCTTTTAATCACCTCAGCCAATTTGGGTAATGCTTTAGTAGGAATACAATTTGAAATTATTTCCCAAATGGTTTGACTAAGCTTAATTATCATCTTTACCATGTACAACTCACAAAGGGAATAAACTTGTCACCTGAGAAAGGGAAGGCAGAAACGGTTGCTTATTTTCTTTTTTTCCTGTCAGTCAAATTGTTCGTTCCCAATTTCTCAGCTCTGCCTGCTTTCAGCTGCACACTAAAGCCAGTGATCTCTCTGAGAGCAGACACTTCTTGTGCTGTAGCACTGGACACATTTGAAGCGGGCTGCATCAGAGAAGAAGAGCCTCACCTGGTCAGGCAGGCCAGACTGGTGAGAAAACCTGCGCAAATTAAACTTGTCAAACAGTGACATGTCTCGTCCTGAGGGACTAATTTTCTTTTGCTTCTCTGTCTATGAAAATAATCTCAGCAGGAAGACTACTTGTCAAGAAGGCTATGGAGAGATCCTTTCACAGAGAAAGATGGAAAAATAATCTCATGCTGCTGGTGTGGGGCCGCCCAAACAGGACAGGGTACTCAAGATGCAACTAATGGAGAAAAGTGAGAGTTTATGGTGACTGTTAAGCCAGCCCTTGTTAAAAGTACAATTCCCGTTTCTCATTAAATTACAAAACACTAGATGATTTGGGATGGTGCAGAACTTTTATCAACAACAGGAACTATGAGGTTTCAATAAATTGCTAACAACTGTGTGAATTTAAAAGGCTTATAATGGGGGCTGAATTTTCTGGATACCTAACATATACTCATTTGAAATTATAATCATTGATTGGCATTGCCTACTTTTGTAAAAAAATAATTGTGTATCAATGTAATATATATTTTTGTTTCAGTTCAAATATCTAAATAACCATAGTAAGTAAATAAAAAGTATATCGGTCAGAATTTGACATTAACATAACCCATTAAAATATTTTCTTTTTGTGGTTTATTTGGGTTATCATTTGTTGATTTTACTTTTTCCATTCAAGGTCTCACCATAGGCCAAGCCGGCCTTGAAATCCCAATTTTCCTACATCAGCCTCCCACGTGTTGAAATTACAGGCACGTGCTACCGTGCTTGACACTAAAGTGATTTCATTCTTTTATTATAAAAGGTTTCGTTAGACCAAGTGTCAGTTGTACATTTCTGAAACAGAAGGTATTTAGCAGTGTCCATCAGCTCAACCCTGACTACCATGAAATGATAGCTCGGGAACTATAGGCTCCAGTAATCTAAGCTCTGAACTGAGCTCCGGCTAGGAGTGGAGAAGCAGGGTTATTAACACATTTCGACTAAGGTCACAGGAGGGAATCAAGATCCTTGTGCTTTGACTTGATTATTACTAAATGTTTCCCTTCAGGAACATTACATTTATTTTCAATTTCGGAAAGAAAATTACTTTTGCAGTGCTTATAACAAGATGCTACCTAGGTTTTATCCCAAACTGGACCTTTTGCCAAATGCTCAAGATAGTCTTGACAGACAATTTCTCTCTCCTCTCTCCCTGCAATGCACCACCTCTAATTATCTAGTGGGCGGAAAATAATTTTATGCTAAATGACTCTGCTGATGCTACTTGGATTCTATAAAATCTGATCACTAATTCGTAATGGGCCTGTATAAAGGTTTAAATATACAGTGACTGCAGAGTTCATAGCATTTGTTTAAAAATATCACTAGCGACATCTCTATATAATGTGTAGAACGGAC
The DNA here is from genome assembly GCF_011064425.1 of Rattus rattus. Classification (NCBI taxonomy): domain Eukaryota; kingdom Metazoa; phylum Chordata; class Mammalia; order Rodentia; family Muridae; genus Rattus; species Rattus rattus. The sequence goes on from NC_046157.1 coordinate 127,905,735, forward strand.
CTGTTGGAGAGCTTATAGGTAGAACGCGAAAGAGAGCAAGTTTATCTAATTAGGCAAATATTTATGGATTCCAACTCTGATAGAGGCTTTCAACCTCCCCAAAAGAAACAGCATACTCATTTCGTAATGTAGAATCCATTTAATACCCTCTATACAGCACAATGGACTTGTTTCTAGAATATCCAGCATTTTTTTTTTCTGAGTTCAAGTGGTTTTTGCCATATGAATGGTACTTTTCTTTTTCTTTTCTTTTTTCTCCATCTTTTTAAGTGGGTATTCTTATCATATTTCAAATGTTATTCCCTTTCCGGTTCCAGGCCAACATCCCCATAACCCTCTTACCCCCCTTCTATATGATTGTTCCTCCCCATCCTCCCCACACACTCTCCCCCAAGAATCCTGTTCACTGGGGTTCGAAGGTCTTAACAGGAACAAGGCTTCCCTTCACTGGTGCTCTTACCATTTAGGCTATTCATTGCTACCTATGAGGTTGGAGCCCAGGTCAGTCACATGTATAGTCTTTTAGGTAGTGGCTTAGTCCCTGAAACTTGTTGCTTGGCATTGTTGTACATATGGGGGGTCCTCAAGCCACTTCAGCTCTTTCAGTCCTTTTTCTGATTCCTTCAATGGGGGTCCCATTCTCAGTTCAGTGGTTTGCTGCTGGCATTCGTCTTTGTATTTGCCGTATTCTGGCTGCATCTCTCAGGAGAGATCTACATCCGGCTCCTGTCGGTCTGCACTTCTTTGCTTCATCCATCTTATCTAGTTTGGTGGCTGTATAGAACATCCAGTATTTTAATATTTGCATAAATAGAATTATTTTGAAAGTAAAATTTAGGACTATTTTTTAGCGTGTTCTTTTTGTACTGTTGTATATCTGGTACAATCTAAGTCTTTCAGTATTTTTTCACAGCATATCCAAACCATTTCTCCTGTGGTTGGGACAAGAACTAATCTAGTTCCTGAGAACTAACACTGATTGCTTAAAAGTAATAAATCTTGCATCTTTTTTCTGTTCAGGTGTATTTCATGCTGTGTTTTTTGTTGATCATAAGCCAAGACACTTCCATTTGGAAGGTTCAAGGTCAGTCAGAGAAGGAGAAAGTTACTACTGTAAAGGACAGCCAAGGAGCGAAAGACAATAGGCTGTGTATTTAGGAAATCTCTTGGGCAACCCCTGACAAACAACTCAGAAGGTTTTCATGCCACTATTGGATTTTGGGTATTCCGTTTGTTTGTTTCTCTCACCTTGCAGCATTCCTTAATTGCCTGTAGTTCCTTGGGTAGGCTTGTGGCCTTGTGGCCTTCCCGTCCTTCACTTTGGCATGTCTATTTTCTTTGTTTGTTTGTTTGTTCAGCTCATGTCTAAGAGATCATGCTGATGAGTCTTCATGTGTGTAGTTCATGACATAACTAAAGACAGGCTCACAACAAACACCCAGATCCTCTGCATCTTACTATAATCCACACACAGTTCTGTACTGTTCCCTGAGCCACAGGTGCTGGAATTGTTTTTAGTTGTAACCATTGGAACTGGGCACGACAACTCTGCTTTCTGTAACAGTCTCTGTTCTATTGCCAAGAGGAGTTTCCTTGACGAGGCATAAGGACGACATTTATCTTAGGGATAAGGACAAGTGTTTAGAGTGTAGTTAGAGATTACGCTGGTTTAGTTAAAGTGGTAGTTGTAGGCTCTCCTCCAAAATCTGTGAATTTATTATCCCTGTGTACTTGGCAAGGGTTCCAGTACAAGACATAATTTCCCTCTCAAAGTGTTCTTAAGTCCGATTAGAGAGCTGTTGTTACCACCAAGGCATGTGTGCCAATACTGCACCGTAAGGGTAGTCATGCCATGCTGGTCATTTGTCAAACTCTTGATCACTTCTTTCTCTTGGAAGCCTGCCAGGCGCCTTCTGGTACTATGAAAGCTAGTCCTCAGGTTGGTGGCATTCATGTCAGTACCAACTTAGGGGCTTCTGTCGCTATGTCAGAAGTTCATGGTCTCTTTAGCAATGGGAATTTACCTTCAATGTCCAGAGAAAAATCAATGTCAATAGGGCATATGTTTTGGAAGTCTCTTTAACCAACTTAACCAACAACAACAAAGAAGGATTTCTGTACCTTGAGTTGAATTTTTAGGTAGGTAGTGTCTGGCTTTTGGAAGGAACATTATCTGCAAAGATGATAAAAGTCCATTAAAAGTGTATACATATATTTATACACAGAAATATATATGTATTATAATTTAAGAGTTTTATTGGATATTTTTTATTTACATATTAAATGTTATCCCCTTTCCCCTACCCAACCACCCACCACTTCCCACCTCCCTGCACTGACATTCCCCTACACTGGGGTGTCCAGCCCTGGCAGGACCAAGGGTTTCTTTCTCCCCCTGGTGCCCAACAAGGCCGTCCTCTGCTACATATGCAGCTGGAGCCATGGGTCTGTCCATGTGTACTCTTTGGATGGTGTTTTAGTCCCTGGGAGTTCTGGTTGGTTGGTATTGTTGTTTTTATGTGGTTGTAAGCTCCTTCAGCTCCTTCGATCCTTTCTCTAACTCCTCCAATGGGGGTTCCATTCTGAGTTTAATGGTTGGCTGTTAGCATTTGCCTCTCTATTTGTCATGTTCTGGCAGAGCCTCTCAGGAGACAGCTATGTCAGGCTCCTGTCAGCATGCACTTCTTGGCTTCATCAATATTGCCTAGGTTTGGTGGTTGTATGTGTATGGGATAGATCTCCAGACTGAATGGTTGTTCCTTCAGTCTCTGCTCCAAATTTTGTCTCCATATCTCCTCCTGTGAATATTTTTGTTCCCCCTTCTAAGAAGGACTGAAGCATCTCCACTTTGTTCATCCTTCTTCTTGAGTTTCATGTGGTCTATGGATTATATCTTGGGTAATCCAAGCTTTTGGGCTAATATCCACTTATCAGTGAGCGCATACCATGTGTGTGTCTTATGTAATTGGGTTAGCTCACTCAGGATGATATTTCTTAGTTCCACCCATTTGCCTATGAATTTCATGAAGCCATTGTTTTATAGCTGAGTAGTACTCCATTGTGTAGATATACCACATTTTCTCTATCCATTCCTCTATTGAACGGCATCTGGGTTCTTTCCAGCTTCTGGCTATTATAAATAAGGCTGCTATGAACATAGAAGAGCATATGTCCTTGTTATATGTTAGAGCATCATTTAGGTATAGCTGGGTCCTCAGGTAGTATAATGTCCAATTTTCTAAGAAACCTCCAGACTGATTCCTAGAGTGGTTGTACCAGCTTGCAATCCCACCAACAATGGAGGAGGGTTCCTTTCTCTTCACATCCTCGCCAACATCTTTGCCACCTGAGTTTTTTATCTTAGTCATTCTAACTGATGTGAGGTAAAATCTCAGGGTTGTTTTGATTTGCATTTCCCTGATGACTCAGGATGTTGAACATTTCTTTATGCACTCCTCAGCCATTTGATATTCCTCAGCTGAGAATTTTTTGTTTGTTTACTCCATTTTTTGGTAGGGTTATTTGGTTCTCTGGAGTCTAACTTCTTGAGTTCTTTGTATATATTGGATATTAGCCCTCTATCAGTTGTAGGATTGGTAACAATCTTTTCCCAATCTGTTGATTGCTATTTTGTCCTAATGACAGTGTCCTTTGCCTTACAAAAGCTTTGCAATTTTATGAGGTCCCATTTGTCTATTCTTGATCTTAGAGCATAAACCATTCATGTTCTGTTCAGAAATTTTTCCCCAATGCCCATGTGTTAATAATATAATTCCTCAAAACATTTTCAGACATATTATTTCTTAGTTTGGCTTCTATTGCTATGAAGAAATACCATGACTATGGCAACTCTTATAAAGGGAAAGATTTAACTGGGGCTGGTATATAGTTTCTGAGGTTTAGTTCATTATCATCACAACAGGAAACATAGCAGCATTCAGACAGACATGGTGCTGGAAAAGAACCTGAAAGTTCTACATCTGGATCCATAGGCAGCAGGAAATAAACTTGCTTGAGTTTCTGAGACCTCAAGCCCACCCCCTAGTGACATGCTTCCTCTAACAAATACATATCTATTGCAACAAGGTCATACCTCCTAATAGTGCCACTCCCTGTGGACTAAGTATTCTAGCACATGAGTCTATGGAATCTACCCCTATTCAAATCACCACATCCTACATCCTCCTCCCCCTTCTGTATTTACCTACTTCCCCCTTCCCTTAGGAGCCCTGAGTTTTTAGTTCCCTGATCAGACCATAAATACCCTGCTATTCACATCTCTATTTCACTGCCCCCATCCTCCACAGAAATAGCCCCCTTTTACTTTGCTGATTTCTGGAGTTATTTCCTATTATGTACTCACATCTGAAGATTTGGAACTAGGAGCATTAGATGAAGGAGACCCTGCAATGTTTGTCTTTCTGGGTCTGGGTTTCTTCATTCAATATGGTCTTTTCTAGATCCATGACTAGTTGGATATTTGAGACAGAGTCTTGCTATAGAGATTCAGCTGGGCTTAAACTCAAAATCTTCCCTCTTTGTGCTTCCTGAATGCATGTGTTTCAACACTGATTCACCTGTTTCTTTAAAAGTACTGAACACCTTAGTTTTTTACCTGACTAGAATCCAGTGTACAACAACACTCTTGAGAAGCTTTCATTTCTACTCTGTAATTTACCTGTTGTTTGTGGGTAATCAATAGACATTGGCAGCTTGAAACAATAACCCAGCATTGACTAGGAAGGCCTCCTAAATGTCTCCATTGGGATGAATTCACACCTCCCTCCTAATAACCAGAATAAGGCATTCTCAATGGGTATAATTTTATACACAGGGCAGCTGGGTTGTAAGAGAAATGTGTGTAGAGGTGTGGGGAACTCAATGCCATGGTGCCAAAGTCACACAATGTTGCTTTTGCTGTTTTATACTACTAAAAGCAGATCAGAGCCAGCTCAAACAGAGAGATGGACAACCTTTCACTGAGTGACAGTGCTACTGTTCCCACTTAGACAAGAGAACTAGTTGACCAGAATTGACTGTCAATCATTTTCCCTGATGTAGAAAAACTCAATGCGACTCTAACCATTTAACCACCAAAATTAAACTGAATTCTCAAGAAACTGCGAACTATAAAGCATCCTTATAACACAGTTAACAATTTTTGGGAAGATTGCCTTTCTGTCTGCCTGTCTGTCATTCCTTTAATTAATTTTCTTATACTGTTTTCTTTTCTTTTATTTGTTGCTGTTGTTGCTGAGTAGTAGTAGTTGTTGTTTAAACTTCTTTTAAAAATGTTTATTTTTATTTGGTGTGAAGGTATTTTGCCTGTATGTATGAGTGTATAAGATGTATATGCCTATAAAAATAAAAAGAGTGCATTGAGCAACAAATGCTCTTGAAAGCTGAGCCATCTCTCTAACCCCTTGAGTAACTTTTAATGTGATTATTTATATTCATTTTTTGATGAAAGGTCTTAAAATTTTAGCCCACGTATTTTTTGTTTAAGTCAGTTGTGGTGGCTCAACATTATTAGTCAACAGGAAAGTGCAACTTAAAGCAATGTATATCAAAGTGTACTACATAAATATATAGTTATTGTTTTTAACTTAAAATTTTGTGTACTGATGTCATGTAGCACTCTAAGCTAACTATGTTTGACAAGTAACTGAATGCTTCACAATAACTAGTAGGATCTTGAATGTCCCAATGTATCTCTCTTGTGTAAAGAATATTCTTCAATTATTTCTGATTGGTTTTTTTTAAAAAAAAAAAAAAAAGCTGATCAACCTATCACTAGTCAGAGAATGCAAATGTGGGTCCAAAAGGGAGAGAGGTGGAAAGTAAGTGGCCATAAGGCAGAGACTCCAGGAGGAGTCATGATGAGCAGGTCATCAAGAAATTCTCCATGAGTACACACAAGTAGCAGAGTAAGACAGGGCAAGACTCAGACTGCAAGTAACATGGGGCCTGTGACTGGTAAGTAGATATCTTAGAGGGCTACAATAGATGAATACCTGCCCAGTCAAGTGCTTAAAGTTTATTAATAAATTTAAAAGGTCTTTGTGTCAATTATGTAGGAGCTAGAATGGAAACAGGTAAGGCTATCATGTTTAAATCACAACCTGCATTCCAAATATATATAAAGAAATAATAAATGATTGGTCCATCCCAACATCTACCCCATTGATGAGTTGCTTGACTGCATGAAGGAACTGGTCTTACAGATCCAAAACTACAGGATCTCCATGATTCAGAGCAACAACAGGATATCCCAGAAAAGCCCCAGTGAGGTTCCAGTATAGCTAGACTAGCAGAAGCCTCATACCAGACCAACAAGTTATTACAAGGAACATTTGCAACAAAGTGTGGACAAAAGGGCATACTGTGAAACACATTGTAACATACTACTGCTTCCAAGATGAAGAGGTTTTTTTCTCTCTTTTGCAAGTTATGTTGCAAGAGTGGAGAGCAGGTAGAGGGGTATAGGAGGGGGAGATAAGTATGACTGGGGTGCATCTTGTGAAATTAAAAAAGAACCAAAACAAGTTTAAAAGAAAAAAAGTGACAGACATTGCAGCTTCCATAATCTGATTACTAGCCATTGTAAACAGACAAGCACTGACTGCCATAAACACATACAACTACTATGTGCCAATTAAAAATAAGAATGCATTTAAAGAAATTGATTTTAATTTATGTGCAGTTTATATGACTGTTGTCTGCATGTGCAGTATTTGCACGAAGAAGACAGAAAGGGGCTTTGGATTTCGTGGAACCAAGAGTTAAAGGCAGTTAGAAACCATCCAATGTATGTGCTAGAAACTGAACCCAAATCCTCTACAAAAGGGTTCTCTTCAGCCCCTAAAAGCATATTTTAAAAGATAATCGTGGCTAGGGGAATGTTTCTGTTTGTAAAGCACTTCCCTGGCAAGCACAAGGTCTTGCTTTGAATCCCAGAACCAATCTATAAAACTCCAGATATCTCTCGTGGCATGGGCTTTGCAATCTCAACAGTGGGAATGGAGACAGATGAATCACTGGAACTCACTCACTCTCCACCTACCTGGTTGGTGAGTTCCAGGCCAGTGACAGCTTTCTCTAAACAACCAAGGGTGAACAGCAGCTAAAGAACAACGTCCAAGTTTGTCCTCTGTCCCTCATTCATATCCACACCCTCAGGCATGTGCAACCCCACACATACGTGGACTTACTTAACATACAAAGACATGTATGCATAACCATGATTTTATTGCTTACATAAACCATAACAAAATTATACATGTAACATGCCTTACTAGTTCTCTTATTCATTTCAATTCAATTCAAACCTTACTTCCTCAATTCCAAGCGTTATAATAAGTAATCTAAATATTTCATTTTTAAAAACTTCCAACAGCCTTGAATAAATTGAAGTCAAAACAGAGCGATGCTATTTTAAAGAAGGTTTAAATGTATAAATGTAGCAGCTTTGGCAGCGGGAGACAAGGAGGCAGAATAAGTCTCTAGACAATCTCGAAGGTCAAGTAAAAGTTTAAAAGAAATGCTGGGGAGAAGCCAGGATAGAAGAGGAAGCCTGTTGCACACAGCTGTGACAGAACATGCTGGGTATGGAGGAATCCAAGGAACTTTTTCTTTAAGGGAAAAGGGCAGAGCTGTTTTTAAGTGAAAGGCAGGTTAACCAACATATGGAAGAAAGAGGCTTGCTACCCAGTCCCATTCTGCTGCCTGAGGTTTGATACCTGCTCCTGCTCTACTGTTTGAGACCTGATAGGCCAGCATTAATAGCTACATCTTGCCCAAGTATACTGGCTTTCCCTTCTTCAGTTGTTTGTATATTGAAATTATTAACTTTTACTTTACATTTAACTATCTTCGCACCTACTTTTTTTCTCTGTGCTTTCAGGATCCCTATAGGTGAGTGATAAATGGTAGCTAAATATATTTTTACCATATCTACTAAGTGGTGTTCCGTACTTGATGTGGACATACTGAAAAGATCAAATATATCATTGTTTGCTCTAGTAGGTTCATAGATTTGGGGTGGAAATAAACCTCCAAATGTCATGTTAATGTATTGCAGAGTCTCCTTAAAGTCAAGTAGTTTTAAATACGTTTTTAAAATGAGTTTTGATGTTTGATATATATCTTTGAATGTTTATAATTTAAAATATGATTTCCTTTCATGCCAGATTTTAGTTGAACTCAATTTTCTTGGAAATATAGTCTCAGATTTGCTCTGAAGTACTAACACTCCATCCTGAAATCTCTTTCGAGCAGAAATTCCTAAAAGACCTGTTGAGTACATTGGCAAAGTGAGATAAGATGTGCTTAAAATACGGATGACGATGAACCCAGGCATGCTGGCAACACTCTTAAGGAGGAGAGGGAAGGCACTTATTTTACTACTTAACAAAATAGAATTTAAATAGTTTGTAAAAATTAAATGTGAGCTACATAAATTTTATGTCTTTTGAAAATAAAAACTACACAAAATAAGACTGAACTAATTACTTTTTGGACTAATACTTCTATCATCCCGGAAGATAGAAATCCTTGAATATAAAATGCTAAGACACAGGGGTAAAAGAATTAAGTTTTAGTACTTGACATGTCCTGGACCTGTGTCTAGGGAGAATAATCCAAATAATTCAAAAGAGTCGAAGTTAACAAAGTTTGTTTTGTACATTAAGTACATGCGAGCTTTTATTATTTAACCAGATTGAGGTGAGAAATTTCATTTTCTATTCTATATAGCATGTCTAGACCGATGTTTAATTCCTATCTAGGACTAAGGACACTTGAATAATTTATTCCTGGGTACAGGAGTTTATCTTTAACTCCTATCAGTCCTTCACTATCAATCAGGCCAGTCCCTAACTAAACAGATGGGATTTTTACCAAGCTCTGACAGCCAACAGGCATTGTTGAGCCAAGAGTGAAAATTAATTCCATAGACAATGACCTTCTTCTGAAAATGCTTACATAGCCAAGGTTTGCATTCAATCACTGCAGAGATGCATTCCGCTTGATTTAAGACAGGCCTTTCTATCATTATTGTGCTCGGTTTAGGGCAGGAGCTGGTGAGGAAGGTATTTGTCAGATAACAGTGCTGTCTGAATCTTTGCAAACGATGAGGTTTGAAACATTTAGAAGCCAATTTCTTTCTGCATTCGAAGGGGGCCAGGTAAGCTCAAGCCCCTATCTTCTCCAAGTGGAACACCTTCAGAACACCGGGACCAGAGTGACTTGCCGTGCATTTGCAGTATTTAGGACACAGACATGAGCAGCGTCTTTTGGTGTCACCTTCATTCCAGACAATTAGCTTTATTACAGTTGATATGGATTTACTCTTTGACCAAGTGGAACTATTCTCTTTTTATATACAAAATGACAGAGATTAAGGGATTGGTCAATCAGGAAAATACTGGCTGTTCAAACATGGGAACGTGATGCCAACAGATGGTCAAGGGATGTGCTTGTGATCCCAGTACTGGGAAAGCAGAGGCAAATGAGTTCCTGCAGATCCTGGCCAGCCAGCCATTCTTCAGCAAGGTTCAGGCCAGGTAGACAGCTCCTGAAGAGCAATACCTCTGGTCTCCTCGTGTGGGAGATTAAGTGACATTTATGAAGTTTACCCAATGTAATATTTCAAATTAGTATTAAAAACATAATTTAGGATTATATTTCATGATTTTAAATTCTCAGTTCTCTCAACTCTTTCCACCTCGGCTTCTGAGCAAAAGTCTTTGTATAATACATTACTCTCTCTACATATGTTGTAACTATCAAAGAAAATCATAGAAAGTTCTAGAAATTTCAAGCTAGACTTTTCTTTCCCACTTCTAATCACACAGACCTTATCACAAGATCACCTCCAGGGAAATTTGTCATTGACTAGAAAGAAGCTGGTTTACCAACAAACCAGACCTTCTGGCTTTTAGTAGTGATGAAGGCTCTCCATACCTAAGTACATTTAGAATTGGCAACTAAAGCAGAACGTTCTGTGTCTTAAACTTATTTTTAATGAAATAAAACCCCAAGTGGTATTCAGACAGTCTTCAAAGAAAATTTCTAACTTTAGCTGAATATAACTACTAAGTTGAGATCTTTTCTCAACCTACAAAAGTAATTAATTCACCACCTGGCTTAGCGCCTCAGAAGGATTAAATATAAAACATGAAAATTGCTTGCAGTGAAGGGGCAATGAGATGAGATCGCATGAGAACTTAGGAAAAGACTCTCAAGATCAAAGACAGCACATTGGCCAAAGGTCAAGAATGTCTGCTATATACACCTACTCCAACACTTCAAACAACTAGCATTGCCATGGCGTATTAAATAAGCTACCACATCAGGAGCATGGCCCCTTTGTCCATTCCCCATAACTGCTAGGGAGACTTGTATTTACCCTGTGCTTTTAGCTTACTGGCCACCAAAGAGGTTTTTAGAATCAGGCAGCATTGACATAAAAGGAAGAATATCACTGGATTGTCTAAAAAAAAAAGAAAAAGAAAAATAACTATAGACATAAGATTCATGTATTGTACTTTATGATTATATTCTTCACCTGATCACACATCCCATCACTCTATAAATAAATATTCTTAAGAAAGGATGAGGCAAATTCTTCTTCAGAGCGAGGACTGCAAAACACAGCCAGGCTTTCCCCTTCCTTCTGAGGACTCAGCAAACCTGAGAAACAGAATCGGTAATTAAACCTCAGCATCATGCTGGCTGGGAGCAGCTAGTTCTCGTTAGTTCTATGACCTCACTCTTGAGGAAATGTAGAAATGGGTCATGTGAAACTACTAAACAAAACATAGCACACAAGAAACTTAGTATAACACAGTAGCACTAAACACTCAGCAGCAGCAGTAGTAGCAGTAGTAGTCTGGTTCTGGCAAAGTATCTCCCGACTCTACCCACCATGTCTTTGTGGCTTGAAGAAAAAACATGGGATGAACATGGCACTACCAGACAATAAACCCCTGGATAAGAGACTGTGCAAAGAGAACAGGAAGCAACTAAGGGGCATTCCAGGAGCAATACTTCAGGTCTCTTTGACCAACTATTTTTATCAGTGGGTTTGTTAGTGACTTATCACATTCAAAGACAGTCTGACATGCCTGGTATAAAATGGCACTTTGCATTGCTGTCTTCCGCCTTTCTCAGCTTCTTACTAAAATGTCTGTGAAAAAGCAACACATTATCAATATACCAAAAACTGGAACAGCTGCTGTTGTGAGGATTCAATGCGAGTCTCAGGAGCCATAGAAATTAAACAGCTTGTATGCTGATGTCTCATAGTCCACACAAGCCTGGTACATGTTCATTTTATCTATGTGGTGTCTGTTAATCACCTATAATATACTTAAGTCTGTGTTAGGGTTACATGATATTCTAGAAATTAAAGTAAATCCCTGCTTACAAGAAACAAATGAATATAGAGATGGCCATTAAAATTGTGTATATATTATATACATAATATATATAGATAGATAGATAGATAGATAGATAGATAGATAGATAGATAGATAGATAGATAGATAGATAGATAGATAGAAGAATGAAGGAAAAAACTTTGGCAGGGAGAATAGGGGCTGTAGTGTGAATCAGTGTGATCAAGGAAAGTCTCCCCTTTGATGTGCATTGTAATCAAAACCCAAAAACAGGTAGAAGAGAGGTTCAGCTATACTGAATTTGAGAGAAGCACTCCAAGGAGAAAAAGACCTGAAAGAAATGCTCTAAGGTAGGAAGAAAAAGATAAATAAGATACATCTCTTTGCCTGTCTGTCAAATAAATTAATAAATTAATTAATTGAATTGAATTGAATCGAACTGAACTGAACTGAATTGAATTCAACTGCTATATTTGAGTGTTGAATACCACTAAGCAGGCTGTTTCTGGTTCTGGGAGGAGAATTTCTGGAACATGGGGCTTAGACGGTGACTGGGAACGTGTGGTGGTATGCCTGTAACTATTTGGTGCATTTTATACAAGTCTGGCTTTCTGCTTACCCATTCACTTCAATGTAAGATATAAGTCCATACTCCCCAGCATGAGGGGCTACTGTCTGTTGTCCTCATCAAAAACCAAACCAAGTCAGTTACCAAATCTTGAACCTGGAGCCACCAACACTATAAGACATATAACTCTTTACAGCTAGGTTTGTCAGAGTAAGGCCAAGGCAGCTAGGGTATGGACCACAAGGGTTTATTTTAGAAGAAAATAAAATTGTGAATAGTGAATTTTAGAAATGTAGGCTGGATAGATCTCAGTGACACTGTACTTGCCTGGGCTACATGGATCACCATGGAGGACAAAAAAAAGTTTCAAGAAAAGCCAAACTCTGTAAGACTTAGTGAAAATAAGGGTAAAAATACTATGGTTGGATGTATAAAGAAAGAACTAATCTAAGGTGGAGGAAGTCTTAGCTTAGTAACAGAATATGCCAACAAAACTTGTAAATGTTAGCAGACTTATGCAAGTCCAATTTGAGTCATTGCTAAGAGTAGCTATTGATACAAAGAAGAATTCTACATGAAAACAATATCTCAAATCAGAAAGTGGGCCTTCTGGCCCCTTCTATATAGTCACTAAAATTCTGGGGTATACTTGTCAGTTGTTATTTCCCAGTGAGAAGTGGGTTCAGTTAGATGTAAACACCATTGAGTGGACCAGCACTCTGACAGAAAAACAGTTTCATGAGGCCGAAACTGAGATACTGACAAGAAAGAAAAACAATGGAGTAGGGATAAAGATACATGTGAGTGGTTATAACACACATGAAATACTTTCCACCAGGCTTGCTGTTCTTGTTTAATCTTCATTGTTCCTAAAGGAATTAACACTTTGATTTCTTTTTCATTTTTAGCATCTCAATTTTTGTAAGCTAAAGCCTGAAATTCACAGACATTAAGAAAAGAATAGCCACTTCTAGTCTGCATTTGCTTTGGGCAGAACAGCCTGTCTTCCCCTCTATCTCAACACTGCACAGTCTGCAGGGCTTCCAGGAGACCTACTGCAACCAGGGCAGTGGGCAGGATAGCTGTCCAAATGACTGCAGGAGCTGGGACTTGCAATTTGCCCAGTGGTAGAGGAACTCCTCCCTACTATGAATGAAAGCCATCTCCCTTCTATTCTGCACTGGCATGGGAGAGCCTGTCTCTCCCTCTCTCCATCTCTCTCTCTTGCAATACCACACAGTCTGCAGAGCTCCCAGAGATCTGCTACAGCCAAAGCAACAATCTACATAGATCCTAGGAAATCTGCTGCAGCCAGAGCATGTCTGCAGAGCTCCCAGAAGATCTGCTGTGGTCAGGGCAACAGTCTGCAAGTCTCCCCAGAAATCAGCTGCAGCTAGGGTCAGAGATCCCTGAGGAGATCTGCTGCTACCTAGAGACACAGGAGGCAGGCTCCACATAGAGTCACCCAGACCAGCTAATGCCAGAGATAACCAGATGACAAGAGGCAAGTACAAGATCATAAACAACCAAAGCCAATATATTTGACACCATCAGAACCCAGCATTCCCACCACAGCAAGCCATGAATACTCCCAGTACATGTAAAAGCATGATGCTGACCTAAAATCCTATCTCCTGAAGATAATAGAGACCTTTAAGGGGGGTTATAAATAACTCACTTTAAAAAATACAGGAAAATACTAGTAAACAGGTAGACACCCTCAAAAAGGAAACAAGCCCCTTAAAGAAATACAGGAAAACACAATCAAACAGGTGAAGGAATTGAATAAAGTAGTCCAAAATGGAAAGTAAAAACAGTTAAAAAAAATCATGAATAGAGGCAACCCTGGAAATGGAAAAACCTAGGAAAGAGGTCAGAAACTATGGATGCGAGCAACAGCAACAGGATACACAAGATAGAAGAAAGAATTTCCAGTGTAGAAGATCTCTTAGAAGATACTGATATGACAGGCAAAGAAAATACCAAACATAAAAAAGTCCAAACACAAAAGAACAAGAAAATCCAGGACACAAGGAAAAGACCAAGAGCTTCCCACAATCCAATGTGGATGACATTAGCTGAAATACACAACAGATGGGAGATAGAACCTGAAGTGACCACCTCCCTGTAAATAGGCGTGGCCCCCAGTTGAGGGAAGGGGCCACTCACCCATCTCAAAAAATTTAACCCAGAATTGTTCCTGTCTAAAGGAAATGCAGGGACAAAAATGGGGCAGAGACTGAAGGGGTAGCCATCCAGAGACTGTCCCACCCTGGAATCCATCCCATCCACAGACACCAAACCCTGACACTATTGCTCATGCCAAGAAGTTCTTGCAGACAGAATTCCAGTAGGGTTGTCTTCTAAGAGGCTCTGCCAGCACCTAAGACAGATGCAGACAGTCACAACCAGCCATTGAACTGAGCCCAGGGAGCCTAATGGAAGAAATAGAGACAAACTAATTTAGCTGAAGGGGGTTTCAACCCTGTAGGTAGAACAACAATATCACCTAACAGAACCCCTCAGAGCTCTCTGGGACTAAATCACCAACCAGAGTATAAATGGGTGGGTCCATGGCCCCTGCTACATATGTAGAAGAAGATCACCTTATCTAACTAGCATCAATGGGAGAGGAAGCACTTGGTCCTGTGGAGGCTAGTTGACCCAGCAAAGGGGAGTGCTAGAGTGGTGAGGCTGGAGTGGGTGGGTAGGTGGGAGAGTGCCCTCTTAGAGGCAAAGGAGAGAGGAAATGGAATGGGAGTTTGCAGAGAGGAGACCAGGAAGGGGGACAACATTTGAAATGTATAAATAAAATAATAAAAATGAAAAGAATATCCCAGATTCGACTTCTCACGAACAGCTGGGGTCAACTAACAAAGTATACTCACCAACCCCTCAGGAGGAAAGGATTCTTACATGTCTCAGAAAGATTCATCATGCAAGAATGCATGACCTGTTTCCTGACATGTTCATGGCCCAGAAAACTGTCCGATGCTGGACATTAGCCAACGTCATTTCTTCCTCATGTTCTGTCTTATCTCGTTTGGCTTTGCTTTGCTTTGCTTTGTCTCATATCTCACTATGTATCCCTGCCTAACCTGGACCTTGCTTTGTAGATGGGCCTGGCCTCCAGCATTCAGAGATCTATTCCCCTGCCTCTGCCTCCTGAGGGCTGTTGTGTTGTTCCAGCTTTTATTACCCTCGCCTCCAAGAGTTTTTCTTCTGACCTTGAAAATTAGTTGGTAAAAATTAGATAGCTATCACATGAGTGTCAGAAGAAGGGAGAGTATGGGAAAGAGGAAAAGAGATTAAGGCTCATAAAACACCATACACAGGTAGCTGGAATTACCCTATACAGTGTGATGTAGTCATTCCCCTTCCAACTATCTCTAAAGAAACCTTGCTCAAGTGTACAAAGAGATAGGAAGATATTTAAGACATAATTTTTACATGTTAAAAAATGCAATAGAATCCCAAAATCTATCATTAAAACATGGATGAACACAAATGTAAAAGAATGAATCAAATCTATTTAGAGTAAAATGAAAATTACAGAATGACAGATAAATCATAATGACACTTCTGAACAGTCAAGATGTTTATGTACATACATATATGCATGTGTGAGTATGTCTGTGTGTTCCTCTGAGAATCTTGTCCTCCCTTGTCATTTCACTGTCTTCTAAGTTAACATGTAAAATATTTTTTTCTATTCTGGAATGTAGTAAAATTCTTCTGAAAGATGAATTCCTCCCTTGGAGAAATAAATAGGAAGGTCCATCTGACAGACCGTTGAACTTGATTTTCACTCTGTTCTTTCTCAACCTTTATATCTTTGCTCAAAACATCCATGCTGAGGCTTGATACAAGATCCTCATTTATCTTTCATGATCAAATTTAAACTAGTGTTATAAAACACTTTCTTAACTACTAACTTGAATTAAATTCTATTCCTTTTATTTTGTTAGAGCTGCTTACAAACACAATGGCTAATGTCTTTTTGAATTGTTTTATATGCCTGTCTCCCCATTACACCCATTCCCTCTAAAAATGGAATTTTCATTATGTTTCTGAAGTTCACCTTTACAACCAACACGAGTGTCAAGCCTTGGAAGACTTTACCAGCTGTTTGCTCATCTTGGTTTAATATCGCCTTTTATGTTTCTCCCAAGGCTGCTGGATGTCTATACAGCATGTTGCCTAAAGCCAATACCTTTATTTCCCAACTGATTAAAATCACTTTGGGGATGAATACTCTAGAGCTAACTAACTCTAAATCAATGTCTTCTCCTCTTCTCTATCTTTGTGGATGTACTGAATAACTGTTTTGTGCATCAAGTTGACACAAGCTGAGGTTATCACAGAGAAAGGAGCTTCCCTTGAGGAAATGCCTCCCTGAGATCCAGCTGTAAGGCATTTTCTCAATTAGTGATCAGGGGGGAGGGCTTCTTGTGGGTGGTGCTGTCCCTGGGCTGGTAGTGTTGGGTTCTATAAGAAAGCAAGCTGAGCAAGCCAGGGGAAGCAAACCAGTAAGTAACATCCCTCCATGGCCTCTGCATCAGCTCCTGCTTCCTGACCTACTTGAGTTCCAGTCCTGACTTCCTTTGG
Organism: Rattus rattus; assembly: GCF_011064425.1. Taxonomy (NCBI): domain Eukaryota; kingdom Metazoa; phylum Chordata; class Mammalia; order Rodentia; family Muridae; genus Rattus; species Rattus rattus. Next base: position 127,922,310 of record NC_046157.1, read on the forward strand.
TGATGAGCAGCAACGTGGAAGTGTACGCTGAATAAACCTTTTCCTCCCCAACTTGCTTCTTGGTCATGATGTTTGTGCAGGAATAGAAACCCTGACCAGGGGCTGGAGAGATGGCTCAGTGGTTAAGAGCACTGGCTGCTCTTCCAGAGGTCCTGAGTTCAATTCCCAGCAACCACATGGTGGCTCACAACCATCTGTAATGGAATCCAATGCCCTCTTCTGGTGTGTCTGAAGAGAGCGACAGTGTACTCATATATGATAAATAAAAAATAAAATATTAAAAAAAAGGGGGGGTTGGGGATTTAGCTCAGTGGTAGAGTGCTTGCCTAGGAAGCACAAGGCCCTGGGTTCGGTCCTCAGCTCCGAACAAAAGAACCAAAAAAAAAAAGAAACCCTGACCAGGACAGTAGACTTCTAACTTCAAATAACTATCAGGTCTTTCCTTAAACAACCCACAGCCTATTGTTCTATAGAATCAATGTATGGATGCTGGGTGTATGTGCTCCTGTTTTCAAACTACTTTTAATTATTTTGAAATTGATAGGACTTCAAAGCATTTAGTTATTCCTGATATTTACAGAGATATTTCAATGAAAATTAAATATCTACCAATGGAGCAGATAATGACAGAAAGAATCAATGGCCAGGGTGATAGTAAGTGGATATTCCCTTAGGATTAGAAGATTGCTGGAATTTGATGGGGTAGTACAGGAGGAGGCTATGAATGTTTTCTGATAAACACCCTGAATTAGCAAGTAGTGAGGAGACTTTTTTGATAACTTATACATAATTCAATGAAGCTAAGTAATAACAAACCCTGAACAAAATTCATGCATATTGTATAATTCTTACATTAACATATTTACAAGTTTCATATTTACATTTTACATATGACATGACATATTAACATATATCACAACATCAGAACAGATAGTGTGCTTTGTGTTTTTTTTAATCTTATTCCATCTTTCCAAGTTTACGTATGCTCTTACTGAAACGTACTCTTTAGTAGTTCTTCAGAAAAATCTGTGAACCATAAAGAGACATCTGTTTTTGAAACTTGACTTCTTTTGTCCTTGATTTTGGATAGTGCTTTTGCCTTGGTACTTTAAAAATATTCTCTCTCTGGTGTTGTATGGCATCTATTAACAGAAGTCAAATGTCACTTTAACTGACACTCATTTGGCAGTAACATGCTTTTTTTTTCTCCCTGTTTATATTTCAGAATTTTACTACACATATCTAACTATAAATGCACTATTGTTTATCCATATCATTATACATGTGCATTTTTAATTGGACAGCTCAAATCTATTCTGTCTATCTAAATTAATAGTCCTCTGTCCAACTGTTGGAACAGTCAGATAATATCCAATTATAGAACATTTTCAATTACCTCTTTAAACTCAACATTTTATAATTTCCCATGTGTTTTAGGTTGAAGGTAGACTGTCCCTCTCAGGCTCAAATGTTGAATTTCTTGGTCCACAGATGTTGACACAAATTTTGAAGGTTGTGGAATCTTTAAGAGATGGACACAGCTGGAGGTAGCCGGTTGCTAAGGGCATGGTTCCAGCTCTATTTCCTCATCTAAAGAACAAGATCTCTATGTGAAGAATAAGTCAGATAAGAGACTCCTGCTGCCATAGACGAAGCCATCCACCACTGTCCATTCACTGCTGAAAAACATTGCATCCCATGAACTATGAGCCACTATAAGCCTTCTCTCCCTGAAGTCATTTCTTCAACGATTTTGTCACAGCAATAAGAAACGTAACTAATAGACCATGTGACCATTAGATGCAAAGTACAACCCAGCACTCTCTTTGCTTTTTCTTAGTTTATCTCAAAACTTTAATTACTGGTATGTGTTTCAAATAATGTTAATAGAAATTTCATTAAGGATTTTTTATTTATTTTTATTGGATATTTTATGTACTTACATTTCAAATGTTATCCCCTTCCTCCCTCACACATCCCCCTCCCCCTGCTTCTATGAAGATGATCCCACTCCCACCTCAACACCCTGGCATTCCCCAGCACTGGGGAAACAAGCCTTCACAGGACCAAGGGCTTCTCCTCCTATTGATGCCAGACAATGCCATCTTCTGCTACAAATGCAGGTGGGGCCATGGGTACCTCCATGTGTACTCTTTCATTGCTGGTTTAGTCCCTGGGAGGGTCTGGTTGGTTGATATTGTTGTTCTTCCTAAGGGGTTACAAACCCCTTCAGCTCCTTCAGTCCTTTTTCTAACTCCACCATTGGGGTCCCTGTGCTTTATCCAATGGTTAGCTACAAGCATCCTAATATGTGTCAGTAAGACTCTGTCAGAGCCTCCCACGAGCCATCCATATCAGGTTCTTGGTCAGCAAGCACTTCTTGGCATCAGCTATACTGACTGGGTTTGGTGGCTGCATATGGGATGCATGACCAGGTGGGGCTGTCTCTGGATGACCTTTCCTTCAGTCCCTGCTCCATTCTTTGTCCCTGAATTTCCTCCCATGAGGATTTTGTTCACCCTTCTAAGAAGGACTGAAGCATCCACACTTTGGTCTTCCTCATTCTTGGGCTTCATATGGTCTGTGAATTATTTCTTGAATATTTCAAGCTTTTGGGCTAACATCTGCTTAACAATGAGTACATACCATGTGTGTTCTTTTGTGATTGGGTTACGTCACTCAGAAAGATATTTTCAAGTTCCATCCATTTGCCTAAGAATTTCATGAAGTCATTGTTTTTAATAGCTGAATACTATTCAATTGTGTAATTGTACCACATTTTCTGTATCCATTCTGCAGTTGAAGGACATTTGGGTTCTTTCCAGCATCTGGCTATTATAAATAAAGCTACTAAGAACATAGAGGAGCATGAGTCCTTGATATATGTTGGGGCATCTTTTGGGTATATGCCCAGGAATGGTATAGCTGAGTCCTCAAGTAGTACTATGTCCAATTTAATGAGGAATCTCTAGACTGATTTCCAGAGTGCTTGTACCAGTTTGCAATCCCACCAACAATGGAGGAGGTTTCCTCTTTCTCCACATCCATGACAACATCTGCTGTCACCTAAGTTTTTGATATTAGCCATTCTGTCTGGTATGAGGTGGAATCTCAGGGTTGTTTTGATTTGTATTTCCCTGATGACTAAGGATGTTAAACATTTCTTTAGGTGCTTCTAGGACATTTGATATTCCTCAGTTGAGAACTCTGTTTAGCTCTCCGACCCCCCTTTTTTTTTTTTTTTTTTTTTTTCTTTTTTTTCTTTTTTCTTTTTTTCGGAGCTGGGGACCGAACCCAGGGCCTTGGGCTTGCTAGGCAAGCGCTCTACCTCTGAGCTAAATCCCCAACCGTTCTGCGCCCCATTTTTAATAGGGTTATTTGGTTCTCTGGAATCTACCTTCTTGAGTTCTTTGTACATATATATTAGCCCTCTATCAGATGGAGGATTTGTAAAGATCTTTTCCTAATCTGTTGGATGCCATTTTGTCCTATTGACAATGTCCTTTGCCTTACAGAAACTTTGCAATTTTATGAAGTCCCATTTGTCGATTCTTGATCTTAAAGCATAAGCTACTAGTGTTCTGTTCAGGAAGAATTTCCCCTATGCCTATCTGTTCGAGGATCTTCCCCACTTTTGCTTCTATTAGTTTTAGTGTATCTGATTTTATGTGGAGGTCTTTGATCCACTTGGACTTGATCTAACCCCTAACCCTACAAGGAGATAAGAAAGGGATGATTTGCTTTCTTCCACATGCTGACCTTCGATTGAACAAGCACCATTTGTTGAAAATGCTGTTTTCCCCCCATTGGATGGTTTTAACTCCTTTGACAAAGATCAAGTGATCATAGGTATGAGAGTTCATTTCTGGGTCATCAATTCTATTCCAGTGATTGATATGACTGTCTCTGAACCAATACAATGCAGTTTTTATTATGATCGCTCTGTACTACATCTTGAGATCAGGGATGGTGATTCCCCCAGAAGTTCTTTTATTGTTGAGAAGAGTTTTGGCTATCCTGGCATTTGTGTTACTCCAAATGAATGTGCAAACTGCTCTTTTTAACTCTGTAAAGAATTGGGTTGGAATTTTAATGGGAATTACATTGATCTGTAGATTGCTTTTGGCAAGATGGCCATTTTTACTATATTAATCCTCCCAATCCATGAGCATGGGAGATCTTTCCATTTTCTGAGATCTTCTTAAATTTCTGTCTCCAGCAACTTGATGTTCTTGTCATACAGATCTTTCACTTGCTCAGTTAGAGCAAAGGTATTTTATATTATTTATGATTATTGCAAAGGGTGTCATTTCACTAATTTCTGTCTCAGCCTCTTTATCCTTTGAGTCAAGAAAGGTTACTGATTTGTTTGAGTTAATTTTATATCCAGCCCCTTTGCTGAAGTTGTTTATCAGTGTTCTCTGGTGGAATTTTTGGGGCCACTTAAATATACTATCATATCATCTTCAGTGAGTGGTATTTTGACTTCATCCTTTCCAATTGTATGCCTTTGACCTCCTTTTGTTGTGTGATTGCTCTGGCTAGGACTTCAAGAACTATATTGAGGGGGCCGGCGGATCCCTGCCCTCAGCAGCTCTCTGCTCCCAGGCCCCCTGGAGGGGAGTTCTCGCCGCCTGGTCGGGCAGGCACTCCTGAGGCAGCAGAGCGGAGGAGACCACCAACGCTGCCCACCCCTGCCCACATCCCTGGCCCAGGAGGAAACTGTTAACGGCCTCTGGGTACCCGTAGAGGAGGGCCCAGGAGCAGCAGGTCCATCGCGTCTGAGACACCGCACCTGAAGGGACCGACCGGATAAACAGTTCTCTGCACCCAAATCCCGTGGGAGGGAGAGCTAAACCTTCAGAGAGGCGGACACGCCTGGGAAACCAGAAGAGACTACACGCTGCGCACAGTACTGATCCTAAAGGAAAACACCAAAAAATAACTGGAACCCTGGTGCACGGAACCTTCCGGAAGGGGCGGGCGAGATCTTCCTGGTTGCTGCCAGCCAAGGAGAGCCCGTGGGCAGCACCCGGCGAGTAACTTGAGCCTCGGGTCCACAGGTAAGACCAACTTTTCTGCTGCAAACGACTTGCCTGGTGAACTCAAGACACAGGTCCACAGGAACAGCTGAAGACCTGTAGAGAGGAAAACTACACGCCCAAAGCAGAACACTCTGTCCCCATAACTGGCAGAAAGAAAACAGGAAAACAGGTCTACAGCACTCCTGACACACAGGCTTATAGGACAGTTTAGCCACTGTCAGAAATAGCAGAAAAAGTAACACTAGAGATAATCTGATGGCAAGAGGCAAGCGCAGGAACCCAAGCAACAGAAACCAAGACTACCTGGCACCACCGGAGCCCAATTCTCCCATCAAAACAAACATGGAATATCCAAACACACCAGAAAAGCAAGATCTAGATTCAAAATCATATTGGACCATGATGCTGGAGGACTTCAAGAAAGACGTGAAGAACTCCCTTAGAGAACAAGTAGAAGCCTACAGAGAGGAATCAAAAAATGCCTGAAAGAATTCAGGAAAACATAAATAAACAAGTAGAAGCCCATAGAGAGGAGACACAAAATCCCTGAAAGAATTCCAGGAAAACACAATCAAACAGTTGAAGGAATTAAAAATGGAAATAGAAGCAATCAAGAAAGAACACATGGAAACAACCCTGGATATAGAAAACCAAAAGAAGAGACAAGGAGCTGTAGATACAAGCTTCACCAACAGAATACAAGAGATGGAAGAGAGAATCTCAGGAGCAGAAGATTCCATAGAAATCATTGACTCAACTGTCAAAGATAATGTAAAGCAGAAAAAGCTACTGGTCCAAAACATACAGGAAATCCAGGACTCAATGAGAAGATCAAACCTAAGGATAATAGGTATAGAAGAGAGTGAAGACTCCCAGCTCAAAGGACCAGTAAATATCTTCAACAAAATCATAGAAGAAAACTTCCCTAACCTAAAAAAGAGATACCCATAGGCATACAAGAAGCCTACAGAACTCCAAATAGATTGGACCAGAAAAGAAACACCTCCCGTACATAATAGTCAAAACACCAAACGCACAAAATAAAGAAAGAATATTAAAAGCAGTAAGGAAAAAGGCCAAGTAACATATAAAGGCAGACCTATCAGAATCACACCAGACTTTTCGCCAGAAACTATGAAGGCCAGAAGATCCTGGACTGATGTCATACAGACCCTAAGAGAACACAAATGCCAGCCCAGGTTACTGTATCCTGCAAAACTCTCAATCAACATAGATGGAGAAACCAAGATATTCCATGACAAAACCAAATTTACACAATATGTTTCTACAAATCCAGCACTACAAAGGATAATAAATGGTAAAGCCCAACATAAGGAGGCAAGCTATACCCTAGAAGAAGCAAGAAACTAATCGTCTTGGCAACAAAACAAAGAGAAGAAAAGCACACAAACATAACCTCACATCCAAATATGAATACAACTGGAAGCAATAATCACTATTCCTTAATATCTCTCAACATCAATGGCCTCAACTCCCCAATAAAAAGACATAGATTAAAAACTGGATACGCAACGAGGACCCTGCATTCTGCTGCCTACAGGAAACACACCTCAGAGACAAAGACAGACACTACCTCAGAGTGAAAGGCTGGAAAACAAATTTCCAAGCAAATGGTCAGAAGAAGCAAGCTGGAGTAGCCATTCTAATATCAGATAAAATCAATTTTCAACTAAAAGTCATCAAAAAAGATAAGGAAGGACACTTCATATTCATCAAAGGAAAAAACCACCAAGATGAACTCTCAATCCTAAATATCTATGCCCCAAATACAAGGGCACCTACATACGTAAAAGAAACCTTACTAAAGCTCAAAACACACATTGCACCTCACACAATAATAGTGGGAGATTTCAACACCCCACTCTCATCAATGGACAGATCATGGAAACAGAAATTAAACAGAGACGTAGACAGACTAAGAGAAGTCATGAGCCAAATGGACTTAACGGATATTTATAGAACGTTCTACCCTAAAGCAAAAGGATATACCTTCTTCTCAGCTCCTCATGGTACTTTCTCCAAAATTGACCATATAATTGGTCAAAAAACGGGCCTCAACAGGTACAGAAAGATAGAAATAATCCCATGCGTGCTATCGGACCACCACGGCCTAAAACTGGTCTTCAATAACAATAAGGGAAGAATGCCCACATATACGTGGAAATTGAACAATGCTCTACTCAATGATAACCTGGTCAAGGAAGAAATAAAGAAAGAAATTAAAGACTTTTTAGAATTTAATGAAAATGAAGATACAACATACCCAAACTTATGGGACACAATGAAAGCTACGCTAAGAGGAAAACTCATAGCGCTGAGTGCCTGCAGAAAGAAACAGGAAAGAGCATATGTCAGCAGCTTGACAGCACACCTAAAAGCTCTAGAACAAAAAGAAGCAAATACACCCAGGAGGAGTAGAAGGCAGGAAATAATCAAACTCGGAGCCAAATCAACCAAGTAGAAAAAAAAGGACCATAGAAAGAATCAACAGAACCAAAAAGTTGGTTCTTTGAGAAAATCAACAAGATAGATAAACCCCTAGCCAGACTAACGAGAGGACACAGAGAGTGTGTCCAAATTAACAAAATCAGAAATGAAAAGGGAGACATAACTACAGATTCAGAGGAAATTCAAAAAAATCATCAGATCTTACTATAAAAGCCTATATTCAACAAAACTTGAAAATCTGCAGGAAATGGACAATTTCCTAGACAGATACCAGGTACCGAAGTTAAATCAGGAACAGATAAACCAGTTAAACAACCCCATAACTCCTAAGGAAATAGAAGCAGTCATTAAAGGTCTCCCAACCAAAAAGAGCCCAGATCCAGACGGGTTTAGTGCAGAATTCTATCAGACCTTCATAGAAGACCTCGTACCAATATTATCCAAACTATTCCACAAAATTGAAACAGATGGAGCACTACCGAATTCCTTCTATGAAGCCACAATTACTCTTATACCTAAACCACACAAAGACCCAACAAAGAAAGAGAACTTCAGACCAATTTCCCTTATGAATATCGATGCAAAAATACTCAATAAAATTCTGGCAAACGGAATCCAAGAGCACATCAAAACAATCATTCACCATGATCAAGTAGGCTTCATCCCAGGCATGCAGGGATGGTTCAATATACGGAAAACCATCAACGTGATCCATTATATAAACAAACTGAAAGAACAAAACCACATGATCATTTCATTAGATGCTGAGAAAGCATTTGACAAAATTCAACACCCCTTCATGATAAAAGTCCTGGAAAGAATAGGAATCCAAGCCCTGTACCTAAACATAGTAAAAGCCATACAGCAAAACCAGTTGCTAACATTAAACTAAATGGAGAGAAACTTGAAGCAATCCCACTAAAATCAGGGACTAGACAAGGCTGCCCACTCTCTCCCTACTTATTCAATATAGTTCTTGAAGTTCTAGCCAGAGCAATCAGACAACAAAAGGAGATCAAGGGATACAGATCGGAAAAGAAGAAGTCAAAATATCACTATTTGCAGATGATATGATAGTATATTTAAGTGATCCCAAAAGTTCCACCAGAGAACTACTAAAGCTGATAAACAACTTCAGCCAAGTGGCTGGGTATAAAATTAACTCAAATAAATCAGTAGCCTTCCTCTACACAAAAGAGAAACAAGCCGAGAAAGAAATTAGGGAAACGACACCCTTTATAATAGATCCAAATAATATAAAGTACCTCGGTGTGACTTTATCCAAGCAAGTGAAAGATCTGTACAATAAGAACGTCAAGACTCTGAAGAAAGAAATTGAAGAAGATCTCAGAAGATGGAAAGATCTCCCATGCTCATGGATTGGCAGGATTAATATAGTAAAAATGGCCATTCTACCAAAAGCGATCTACAGATTCAATGCAATCCCCATCAAAATACCAATCCAATTCTTCAAAGAGTTAGACAGAACAATTTGCAAATTCATCTGGAATAACAAAAAACCCAGGATAGCTAAAACTATCCTCAACAATAAAAGGACTTCAGGGGGAATCACTATCCCAGATCTCAAGCAGTATTACAGAGCAATAGTGATAAAAACTGCATGGTATTGGTACAAAGACAGACAGATAGACCAATGGAACAGAATTGAAGACCCAGAAATGAACCCACACACCTATGGGCACTTGATTTTTGACAAAGGAGCCAAAACCATCCAATGAAAAAAAAGATAGCATTTTCAGCAAATGGTGCTGGTTCAACTGAGGTCAACATGTAGAAGAATGCAGATCGATCCATGCTTATCACCCTGTACAAAGCTTAAGTCCAAGTGGATCAGGACCTCCACATCAAACCAGATACACTCAAACTAATAGAAGAAAAACTAGGGGAAGCATTTGGAACACATGGGCACTGGAAAAAATTTCCTGAACAAAACACCCATGGCTTATGCTCTAAGATCAAGAATCGACAAATGGGATCTCATAAAACTGCAAAGCTTCTGTAAGGCAAAGGACACTGTGGTTAGGACAAAACGGCAACCAACAGATTGGGAAAAGATCTTTACCAATCCTACAACAGATAGAGGGCTTATATCCAAAATATACAAAGAACTGAAGAAGTTAGACAGCCTGGAGGCAAATAACCCTATTAAAAAATGGGGTTCAGAGCTAAACAGAGAATTCACAGCTGAGGAATGCCGAATGGCTGAGAAACACCTAAAGAAATGTTCAACATCGTTAGTCATAAGGGAATGCAAATCAAAACAACCCTGAGATTTCACCTCACACCAGTGAGAATGGCTAAGATCAAAAACTCAGGTGACAGCAAATGCTGGCGAGGATGTGGAGAAAGGGAACACTCCTCCATTGTTGGTGGGGTTGCAGACTGCTACAACCATTCTGGAAATCAGTCTGGAGGTTCCTCAGAAAATTGGACATTGAACTGCCTGAGGATCCAGCTATACCTCTCCTGGGCATATACCCAAAAGATGCCCCAACATATAAAAAAGACACGTGCTCCACTATGTTCATCGCAGCCTTATTTATAATAGCCAGAAGCTGGAAAGAACCCAGATGCCCTTCAACAGAGGAATGGATACAGAAAATGTGGTACATCTACACAATGGAATATTACTCAGCTATCAAAAAACAATGACTTTGTGAAATTAAGTAGGCAAATGGTTGGAACTGGAAACTATCATCCTGAGTGAGCTAACCCAATCACAGAAAGACATACATGGTATGTACTCATTGATAAGTGGCTATTAGCCCAAATGCTTGAATTACCCTAGATGCCTAGAACAAATGAAACTCAAGACGGATGATCAAAATGTGAATGCAGATCGCTCATGAGAGACACAGCCAGAATACAGCAAATACAGAGGCGTATGCCAGCAGGAAACCACTGAACTGAGAACAGGACCCCTGTTGAACAATCAGAGAAAGAACTGGAAGAGCTTGAAGGAGCTCGAGACCCCACATGTACAGCAATGCCAACCAAACAGAGCTTCCAGGGACTAAGCCACTACCCAAAGACTATACATGGACTGACCCTGGACTCTGACCTCATAGGTAGCAATGAATATCCTAGTAAGAGCACCAGTGGAAGGGGAAGCCCTGGGTCCTGCTAAGACTGAACCCCAAGTGAACTAGACTGTTGGGGAGAGGGGCAGCAATGGGGGGGGAGGGGTGGGGGGAACACCCATAAGGAAGGGAGGGGAGGGGATGTTTGCCCGAAACCGAAAGGAATAACATTCAAAATGTATATAAGAAATACTCAAGTTAATAATAATAAAAAAAAAAAAAAAAGTTTCTGTAGCTGTCCTTAAGGGAAATAGTGCCCAAGTCAATCCTTCCCCATTGTGGCTTGAATTCTAGTTGTCCTTGAGAAAATCAGCTAGCCCATTTTCTTAGAACGTTTCCTTCTGCCTCTAATGCTCTAGCTTGGAAACATTACAATATGAGATCTGAGTTCCTTGATGCCACAATCATAATACTGTTCATCAGAGGGAGCAACCATTACTCTGATTTATATCTACAGAGGCTTTGATCCCAGTGAGTAGTGTGTATATGTGTACTGTTCTCCATGGTAACAGGCTAATGACATCATTGATGTTTCCTACCTACTTAAATCTACTGAACCAATGAGATGGAGCTACATCTCCCCTGCGATGAAGAAATTAGATTTCTTAAGAGCTGGGAAACTATTTCTAATGGGCACACTGAGAAACTCCAAAGTTAGGAGTGTCCTTTAACTGAACATCGTGTGAACAATCTGTTCCTTTGGTGAAGGCTGAAAATACATACATAGATTATGGCTGTAAGATACAGTATGTATTAGACAAAGAACCTGGTACTTGCTGATAACAAGGCAAGCTTGTAACCCATAACAACAACTACCAGTCTCAAACAGTATTTATGAAAAGAAAATAGGAATTTACCCATGAGTTTTTCCTCTTGTTCCAAAAAAAAAAAAAAAACAAACTAATTTTAGGGAAGACATAATGGAGGAAGGTGTACTAATAGAGAATAGAGAACAAATTAATAAATGCTCTGATCCAAAAAACCCACATTTGACTTTAAGTTCTACTTTAACCACATCGCACAATTTGTCTACAAAGTAGAGATTCTAATATTTGTTGTATCATCAACAGATAAACACTCCTTGAGCGAGGATTAAGATGTCACATAAATACAACAGAATGTAGTTTTCCCTAACACCTCTCAAAGCCTACCAAAAAGTTAATCCATTTGAAAATAATTGCTTAATTACATGAAAAGGCATGAACACCTGACTAAAATAAGATTTCACACCCTGTGGGAGAACTGGCATAGAGCTGTCTCAGGAATTTACAGAGGGAATAAATTGGACCCATAAACTTGAGGCCTCAGGTCACGTTTATCTCCATCTAAGGCTTTTTCCAACTGTAAGGGAAAAAATTTAGCCTTGTTTTATGAGATGAAAAAGTCATAAAACATACTGCCCTTACACAACCGACTGCCTCAGATTGCTTCCTCTCTGGGCAATTATCGTTCAAGCCACAGGAATCAAATGAATTCAGAGATGCTGTGGGCCACTGTAAAATGCCAGTGTCAGTGTTTGAAATGAAATAGCTGACCACTGTCAGATGGAGACTGGTGTTATGAACAGAACTAGCATTTAAAAAGGAGCAGGTCTCTGCCTTCCTATCCATCACCCCTGGGAGTGCTGGAAATGGAGGTGCTCAGATCCAGAGTAGTTCACATTTGCTTTTTCTTATCATTTGAACTGCTTTTCCTTTAAACACATCTTCAAATGCCATCAATAGTTGATTATAGCTTGCCAAATTCTTTCTTTAAACCTCATCTGCTTTAATGTCTCTGAAACATCACATCTGCTTCCTAAAATTCAACTTGCAGCTGGCCAGGCAAGATAATACTAGCTAGAGTCTTAGCTGATAGCCACAGAGGTCCCCTGCACTCTTCCATAAGCTAGTCATCTAAGGCCTGCACTTCATTTCTACTACCATTTCTCGGCCGAAGACTCCCAACACTAGTGAAGCCCAACCTCTCTCCAGTCTTTAAATTCAAGTTTCTAAAAGCCCCAATCTTTAAATTTATATTTCTGAAAGCTTTCCCTGATGTACTCATCAGCTCTGCCCATATCCCACCACCCTGCATAAGAACCACCCATCAACCCCATAGATTACTATTCTTAGTGTTGACTCTGTATAGTGCCCATTGCAATCAGATCTTTCTGTCTCTGTATATTGTCTTCGTTGTGGTCTTTATTATTTAGCCAGAGCAGCCTCGCAGCTACCTTAAAGTTAGCAGCTTCTTTTTGACAGCCTGATGCATTAGAAGTCCAAAGACCATGATCCCCTTTTTCTTACTACACCTGTAATTTTATGTCCTGCAAATCCAGTCATTTATTAGCCATTAAGTCCCTGCTACATTTTGTTCCCCTCTGACGTTGTTGACGTCTATCTTCAAGCCCTTTCAAAGTTGCCTGCATGTTATGGGCTGAACCTTCTCTCCAGACTCCACAAATTCTTACGCTGAGGTCCTAACCTCCAATGTATTTAGAGACAGAGACGTAAAGAATAAATTGAGGTTAAAGAGGACGTAAAGGCTTGTCCCTAACCCAACAGAATGAATGGCCTACATAAAGAAGACAAGTATCAGAAGCTTGTGAATACAGGAGGACAGTGTGCAGTTCCACGAAAAGCAAGCTACCCATGACGAGACGTCCATAAGCAAGTGAGGATACTGGCATCAAGTAGACATGAAGCTTCAGAAAGGAATTTACCTTGTTTAGCTACCCAGCCTGTGGATTTCTCTTAGGGTGTCCAGGGCAAACTCATACGCCATCACTTCTAGGAAACCTTCACACTTTCTTTTGCCCTACTGCTACGCCACAGGCTGAACTTCTGTAGCTAATAAACTAGGGGCAAAAAATAAATAAAGTATTAAAAAATAAATAAGTATTAAAATACTTAAAAATAAATACTAAAAATATTAAAAATAAATATTAAAAATAAATAAGTATTCATTTATTTTCAGATTTTGAAATGTTTAGTAAATATATCTTGCACTTCTCCCCTAGTCTAAACCTGAAACTTATTCAAATTTCATACCTGCTTTACATATGTAGGTGAAAGCTAATTGCAGTTCTCATGCATCTAAGTTTTGAATGTGATACCATACTTACACTCAAAGCACTTCAGAGCTTTTAAAGACTATTTTATTTTTATTTTGCCCGTGTTAGCATTTTGGCTGCATGCATCTATGTGCATCATCTATGAACACAGCCTATGGAGGCCAGAAGAGTATGTCACATCTCTGGAGTCAGAGGTGCAGGTGAGACAAAAACCATGGTCCTTTGTAAGAGAGTAAGTGCTCTTAATCACCAAACCGCCTGTCCAGCCCCCATATTTACATTTTTTTCAACTTAAGAATGTTCAATCTATACTTTGTTTCAAATGGGATTTTTTGTTTTTAAGTAATTTTAGAATTTCGAATATGTTTCAGTAACAGTGTGGAGTTTGAGGGATACTCCTTCACCATCTCTTACTCATAATACATTCTGTAACATGGGAATGAACTCTAGTACAATAGCTGATAATCTCTGCCCACAAAACCTTTGATCCAAAAATTTTTGAGTCTACAAGATGTACAAGGATAAAGATGGCTCAGAGACTGAGGGAAGAGCCAACCAGTGACTTCCCCACCTTGAGACTCATCCCATGTGAGAGAGCTAACCCAACACTATTAATCATACTTTGCTAAGCTTACAGACAGGAACCCAGCACAACTGATTCTTAAGAGACTTCATCCAGCAATGGATGGAGGCAGAGACACACACCCAAACATCAGATGGAGCTTGGGGACTCTTGTGGAAGAGTGAATGACAGAAGTGAGCAAGCTGGAAGGGTCAAGGTCACCATAGGAAGACCTACAGAATCAACTAACCTGGGCCTATGGAAGCTCACAGAGACTGTGCACCAACCAGGGAGCATGCAGTAGTAGGACCTGGTCCTCTCACATTATAGCAAATGTGAAGTTTTGGTCTTAATGTGGGACCCCTAACAAGTGGAGCGAAAGCTGTCTCAGTCTCCATTTCCTGCCATTGGATTCCCTTCCTCCTAACTAGACTGTCTGGCTAGGCCTCAGTGGGCAAGAATATACCTAGTTCTGCTAGAACTAGATGTCCCAGGATGGGGTGGTTCCCAAAGTGGGCTCCCCCTTCCCTGAGGAGAAGGGGAGGCAGTGGGGATAGGGGGGTTGTGATTCGAATGTAAAGTGAATAAAAAATATAGTAGCTAATATCAACAGTTTTTCTCAAATGTTCTATTCTGGTCCAGTGTAACACAGACTCTCACATCTCATTGGCTAACTTTGTCTCCTTGGAACCATCCACTTATGACATTCCTGCTTTTTGATTTATTCATCATTGGCTTTATGCTTTTCAAGGTATAAAGCAGTTATATGGAAAACGTCATTCAAGTTTGTTTTTCACAGTGTTTTCTCCTGATTCTGTCAAGCTTCCCATTCCTGACAACAGTATTCAGAGGAAAGGTTGGACTCTTCTCATTGCATCAAGATGATAAGGACTTGACAGCATGATGCTATTTTATGGGGTACCACCTTGGGTATAAGTTATGGGTGATGTCTGGCAGCTTCCTTCACTATTAAAGTTACTCTCTTCCCTTTAGAGTTAATAAATGTTGAATATAAATAGAATATATATACTATTCTCTCAAAATATATTATATATAATATATTAACATATATAATATATAATATATTTGAGACAGTGTTTTTCTCTGTAGCTCCAGCTGTCCCAGAACTCACTCTGCAGACCAGGTTAGCTTCAACTCAGAGATCCACCTGACTATATAACTGGTGTGCACCACCACCACCAGGCTGATAGTGATACTTTTAAATTATGTTTTTAAATTAAAATTTGTTAATCATACTTTGCCCATGATTTAGCATCAATATATATTCTTGCCTGAAAACATATTTATTAAATGTCTTCTACTAAGGAAATATCTGATGGTCTTTCTCCATTATTTTGCAAACATTTA
This sequence comes from Rattus rattus, assembly GCF_011064425.1. Classification (NCBI taxonomy): domain Eukaryota; kingdom Metazoa; phylum Chordata; class Mammalia; order Rodentia; family Muridae; genus Rattus; species Rattus rattus. Next base: position 127,937,910 of record NC_046157.1, read on the forward strand.
ATTTAAGTTTTTATTTTTTTAGTTATAACTGAACACCATGTTTATTTTGAAAGACAGGATCTTGGGTTTAGACTCCATCTTAGAGAACCTGATCTAAGCTTGAACTCAAGTTAACTAACAGGTCAATATCTAACACCAGTTTCCAGGTTACCTCCCAACAAATCTGCACCTCCAGGTTATAAGTCTGCCCATGACACTTCACTTCCTAACTACCACTGATCAGGAAGAAAACAAAAGTTAAGTTTATGGTTTGGCTTCCAACACCAGCTAATAATGGTAAAGGCCATATCAAATGTGTGCTGAGCTAGATACCCACTTCTTGCCTCTATGAATGCTTGCCTAAAACTAGGTTCAGGGCTGCCACCCTCCCATTCTGCTGCATCAGGAATGGTGGTATGGCCCAAGAGACATCAATGTCATTGCATCATAATCGACTACTTAGTAGACTTAGGTTCACAAATGCTTCCTGGCACAACAGTCTATGTTGTTCAAATTATTCCAGTCACAGCCTTTGACTTTGGACAGCCTTAAATTTGGTTCATAATTCTCTCTGTCCTCAGCGCCAGCAAACCTGATTAAGTCCTTTGCAAAGGGCATCATCCTGACTCTGATTCCACCACAGCTCTGCATCCATCATGAGGCTTATGAGTGCATTGGACCCACACAGATAATTCAGATAAGCTCTGTATCTTAGGGTCCAGTGATAAACATTCTTAATACACCTGACATTTAATTGCTTCTTGACATGTAACTTTGCATTCTCAAGCTCCTGAGGTTAGACCATGTATGAGGTTAGAGGTACATCACGCTGCTCAGAAGACCACTTGTGTCTCTGATTCTAATCCTAGATCTCAGGGCTCATCCTAATCTCTATTCCTTATTTATGCTTCTTTCTCTGACTACGTGAAGCCTGGCTCTCATTCTGGGTGACATATTTTCATATTGGTTCAACTTGTGACACTTTCGAAAAAAACATTAAATTATGTCCAAATTGCTATTCATACTCTGTGAGAAACAAATTTAGTAGACATAGTATAGTGTCCATACCCATTTGTTTTGTTTAATCTCACAGTATTAAACCAAAGTAATGTTTCACATGCTAGTTTTTCCTTTCCCCCCCCCTCCTCTGTTCCCCTGCTGGAGGCTTCCTCACAACAAGATTGCTTTTACTTGTTTTGTTTGGATTTTCTTGTTAACATACCTATGCTAGAATATCCGTCACATCCTATGTGAATAATATTCTCTGTTGATAAAGACAGGACCACTGCTCAAAAGCAGCTCAATAAATACTTTCTTACTAACAGGGATTTCACAGCCATGGACAGTAGGCCAAATACAACCAATACTCCTATTTTAAGTAATATTTTCCAGTATGTAAGCAAGTATTTTTAATTCCAAAAACTACTTACAAAAACACTAATAATTATTGCCCCACCTCCAAAAACTGAAAAGATAGGATTAGAACTCTAAACTCACGTTTGCAAATGGCAGGAACTGGAGAGAACTAAAAAGTGTGTACCTGCTGGGAACTCTTCAAAGTAATGTGTTTGCTGCTTCCTGGCCCCTCCCACTTTCCTCACTTTCATTCAGTGTGGGTCATGGTGGATGATCTGGGGAGAATGCAACTGAGAAACAAGTTCAGGTGAGATTAACATATTAAAACTATAGGACCACTTCTGATTATTTTAGGCATAGACAAATTTTCAAAGTCCATTCTGGACAATACATCATTAAATTCTACAAACGACTCCACGAGGGGAGTAAATTTCTCCTGTTTTACTAAGGAGACAAAGGAGACCCTCAAAAAAGTTAAGTTAATGAAGAATGACAATTTGATCAGGGATTCTCTGTCCTTAAGGATGCCAGATGGTAAAAGCAGATGGGGTGACAACATCTAGGTGATTAGAAAAGTCTGCACAGAGACAGATCACAGAAAAACTGGAAAATACTTTAAAAAGAAGAAAACTTTCAGAATAGTAAAATATACAATAAGGAAAAGAGAACAGAAGAATATGAAAGCAGTTACAAGAACAGCTGGTAATAAGAACAAAGCCCTAACCAGAAACTATCAAACCCCGAGCAAATACCGAGAGGGTAAAGGAAGCTGCAGAAGCAATAAGACCTCAGGCAGCCATTGTAGAGTGAGGACTGTCCACACATGTTTCCCAGCCCACAGCCAAGTGCTCATTAGACAGGGAGCCTCCAGCTTCACCACAGTGGATTAAATCAACTGCACATTACTGGTGTACTTAGTTACCCTGCTTCGAGTGTGGGCTATCTAAAATAAAGCCTTGAAAATGTGGGTGGGTGTTAATTACTCTTGTTGAAATCATACTCCTCAGTCATTTCTTTGAACATATTTTTTCTTGTTCCTAACTGTAGGCATCAGGCTGAGCCTGTCCTGGGTTATTCTGTGTTGCCAGGAATTGCTTCCTTTCATTATGAAACAATACTCACTGCAAACTCACTGCACTTTGAGGGCATGAATGACTGAATGACTTATGCAAGTCCCACTGTCTAGCACACTATAAGTCACAAATTGATAAATAACTCTTTAATGCCAATAAGTAGCTATATTACGGATATATCAAATCAGATTTAGAAACATCAGATACTTGAGCTTATCATCATGCTTTGGATAACCCCTTCCCACCTGAGACAGGAAAAGAGGCGTGACAGGCATTTGAACTGTCTCTTGCTTCCTTGCCATGAGTCTCATTTTGGAAAGTTATTTCCATGAAGAACATTTACCTCGATCCCTTGCCTTTGTTCCTTGCATCTGTCCCTTGCATCTGTCCCATTTCATGTGGAGTTTCTTCCACTCATGACACTCAGTCCACTTCAAGACACTTCAAAGAACTTTACCACCCCGATGTAGCTACATATCTCAGGTCTGTATTCTGAACAACTCCTTGCCTATAGCTTATAAAACTCATCAGAACCACAACAGAACTTCCCCTTGTGCTGTTATGAGCCATTTCCTCCCACATTCAGAACAGCCTCTGTCATGTAAAAGCCTCTTTAACCTTTCTTATTAACCCAGTAAGATATACATGTGTGTGGCTAGCTGGCTGGCTGGCTGGCTAGCAGATAGATAGATAGATAGATAGATAGATAGATAGATAGATAGATAGATAGATAGATAGATAGATAGATAGATAGAGCTGCATGATATGTAAGAGCTAATATTGGCAATTATGCTTGGAATGAAAAACTATGATTAGAAATAGTCATGAAATTAATAGAACTTGTTGAATTAAATGTAACAAGATTGACATGTTATTCAATAAGTTCTGATGTAGGAAGACAAAAACAATTCCATCTATGTTCCTAGTTCACTGTGCTTACAGCACCAACCTGCTCAGCTCTGGGTTGGGATTATCTGACTGCTTTCATCATTTTTTTTTGTGCTCCTTGTTCTGATGATAAATGCTTAACAAGCATTCAAGAGACAAATGTACTGGAAACTGTGGAGCAGGAAGAAGAGGGGAGTTAAAAAATAATAGGAAAGTTACCAAATTAGGAATATCTGCTAATCTTGTTATCTAAATACCCCACTCATGGCCAATTCAAGCAACCTTCATGATATCATGAAAATAGAAAGAGATGTGACATAAAATACCAATTTATAGGATTGCCACATACCTTACATATCCATGAAATTTCAACAATAAAGATAATAAAATATAAGGAAAATAAATAAGATTCCATGTGATGTACTTTTACTTTGTTTTTAATGCAGCATATTAAATCACAAAATGATATCATCTAATTTTTCATAATTGCTGAGTTCAACACCCAGCTAATAAAATATCTGTAAATTTAGCAATTGGTCTCTGTGAGCCAGGCTTGAGCCAGGTATTTCTTACACTTCAAAATTCTAGACAACAGGAGATATTTCGATAGGCTAGAGATCCTATTTAAGTTTTTATAAGTGCATCTATTTCTTGAATCTGAGATACCTATTCTATAAAAAATGTCATTTAAAAGGAGAAACTTCTTTGGGTTTTACTTTTTTATTTTCTTTTTCTGTTTTTTTGTTTGTTTGTTTGTTTACTGTTTTTAGAGAAAGTCTCATGTAGCCCAGATTGGCCTCAAATTAGCTATATAGCCAAAGCTACTTTTGAATTCCCAATCTTCTACTCCCTAAGTACCAGGATTGCAAGACTGCATGATCACACTACCTAAAAGATTAATCTTTGTGTTGTCTCCCCCAGAGATTGTTCCATTTTGTTCCAAAGTCTTTCCGGGTATCACAAAGCAGCAGCTAGTTTCTTAGATGCCAATGGAGACAACCACAACCCAGATCATGGCTGTTGCCTGTGCCCACATGAAATCCACATCAGCCTCTCTCTCTCTCTCTCTCTCTCTCTCTCTCTCTCTCTCTCTCTCTCTCTCCTCTCTCTCCCTCTCTCTCTCTCCCTCCCCCCTCCCTCCCTCTCTCCCTCCCTGTGTGCTCCATTTAGACACTGAAATGCTTTCTCTGGGTGCAGTAGGGGCAAAGAGTCTTCATTCTTTGAAGGTTCACTGAAATCAAATGAAACCTACAAACCAGTGGAGAGAAATTGTACATGCTTACTACATTCATAGACACAATCACAGGACATTATTACACACCAGCCCAACATGACTTAAAAAGGCATGTACATTTTCCACTGTAGTGAGGACTGAGGAATCATGGCTGATTTATTTTTCAAACCCAATAGGCTTAGAAATACACAAAGGCTTAGAACAAAGTCTGTTGAGTGTGTCATCCAACACACAATAATTCTATGTAATTTGCTATGGGATTGAAATAGAGGACAGTGGTGTGACAGATGTCTGTGAGGTGTCCTGACACATTTCAAGCTTTCTCCTGTGTTGTGAAGGTAAGGAAAGCTCACGAAAGGAATGAAGAGGAGTCACATCTTCTTCACTGAGTCAGGTGAGTAAACTCACAGAGCCTTGCCTTGAGCTTATGTGGAGAATAAGCAAGACAAAGGTAGAAGGAGTTTCGATTGATTAGAAAGGCTGTGTGTTTCTTTGAGACAAAATTGGTCTAGAGCAAAGAAGAACATATTTTTGGAGTCTTAGGCTTCAGGGTCCAACACGAATGTTTTGTGATTTGGTCTTGGGAGATCTGAAAAAACAAACATCTTTTCACCTCAAACAGGTCACTGAAGACACATCAATGAAATGAGTTCATGCAGGTTTGTCTTAGTGAACATGGGTGGGAACATAAACATTACACCACCACAACTCCCTCCACACCGATGGTAGCCCAGCAGGTCAGCTCTCGTCGCTCAGCAGTGCTTGCTGGTTTTACAACTTGCAGTGTGTGTGTGTGGACCTGGGGGAGGAACGCTGTGGGACTTCATGTATCTGGTGACTTTTGGTTTACTCCCTGTGTCTTAGCAGCTTCCCTGAATTCTGGAGTGTTTCCATCTGGAGGAAACTACTAAGCGGCAACTGCCTCCAGCATCATCCGCCACCTTCCATGAGGACCCTCACACTACCCCAGCCTGCTCAGGTAACAACCCCTCCTCAGAAGCACGGGCAGGTGAGCCCAGGAGCAGAGTCCTCACCTCCCTGACTTAAAATATTTATTTTTCTTTCCTCCTATTCCCAAAATAATTAATTTACACCTGATGAACCAGCCTCCTCTTAGGCTTAAAAACCATTTTACAATAAAGATGACCTAGGTTCATTCCTATTTATGATTAAATATCTGTTTCTCAAGGATTGGGCTACGCCCACCTGTAACCTTAACTACAAATGTTCACACTGCCTGTTCTGGGAAACAACAACCTCTTTGTTTCAAAAGTTGTAACTATATAGCAACCTTTCCTTTGTTTGAAAAGGTTATTATGACTACCTGTTGTGATAACTATCTCATGATCACCTTGCAATCACGTCTTTATTTCAGAAGGTCATTGTGACTAACTCATTAAGCTTATGTTGTTCCTTAAACTCCATCTATTTTGCCCACCAAATCCCGCATATGGAAACTCCCTTCCCCTGAGCTAAAAAACATGTGTTCCTCATGTCCAGTATTGACCTCTCAAACCCCTTAAAGGGAGACAGTCCTTGGAAACAAATTAAAAGCTTGCTTTAATTGATTGTTTGCTTTAATTACATGATGATTTGACTTAGTGGTCCTTCTCTAGAATCTTTGGGATTAACACTTCCTCAAGAGTACATTTCTTCAAGAACTTTGCCCTGTTCCCTCCTCACTTGAAAACTCCTGTCATTTCCATGAATTGCCTCATCATGTCCTTCCCTAGAGATAAAAGGGATTCACCTGGTACCTAGTACCTTGGGAGGAATTACTATAATAATAAGGCAGAGGATCAATTTTAAGAAAAAAAATGAATTATTTTCTATTTAAAACATTCTCCCTGGCAGCTTCTGCCAGTGATGCTTTTCATAAACCCTCATAGAAGTTAAAAAAAAAAAAGGTAAAAATAGGTCCTGTATGAATTCTATTCTTCTTCTCCATTCTTCTTTCTATAGCAAAGAGAGTCCTTTCTTTTTCTTTTTCTTTTTCTTTTCTTTTCTTTTTTTTTTTTTTTTTTTTGTAGTAAAGGTATGACTGAGAAGAGAGGAGCTTAACAAGAAGGGTGTCTAGAAAACACTGTTTCTCTTTCATAACTGAATTTCAAGCCATATACTTCTGGTACATGATGCTCTGGACTGTTTTAGAGCCATGAGTACCTGCATTTCTGTAACCTGTTGTGCTATCCCCAGGTTTATTCCCTGGTCTTTCTCAGTTAGTGATCTCCATACGGATTACAGGCCAGACGCCATCCTAACCCTCTCTTTGGAGACTTTTCATTCATTGGAAAGGAAGGAAAGGGAAGTAGCTTGAAAGTCCCTGCTGCCCCAGGCATTGTCCAGTGAATTCATTTCCTCCTTCATTTTCTAAATGTTTCCTCCAGGCAAGGCATTTGTGTGGTCACTGGAAAGACAAGGGGGACTGCAAAGCCATGCCCATTGGTTGAGTATAATCTATAGCATGGTCAGTTCTTCGGAAACGGCAAAAGTAATAATGATAACACCAATAATAATAATAATAATAATTTGTACTTAAGCCTGAGATCTCAAGGATAGGGCTTATAGGAAACAGATGTCTGAGCTAAAGACCAAGCAAAAGTCTGACAATAAAAATAAAAACAATAACAAAAATAAAGCAGAAAATAGGAAACAAAAAATAAAAAATAAATAAATAAATAAATAAATAAATAAATAAATAAATAACAAATGAGAATATCCCAAATAAAAAATGGCTTGAGCAAAGGTACAAATGCATGACAGAAAACAGAAAAGGAAGAAAGACTTTTACAATCACCCAGAAGCTCCAAAGAGAGGCAGACAGTGCTCAAGTCGGGCAAGAAAGGTGGATGGGACCCAGTTATAGATTATTGTGCTCATCATTCTAGAGAAATCGGTACCAAGAAATAGAACAAAGGCTAGAGTGGGTCCTTACTTTGTAAACAGGAAAGCTAGGTCCAGGCGCTTTCCTCCTCTTCCCTGACAGGTGTAAGAACGTATTTTTAGCTCTTCCCATTGGGCATACTATGACGGGGCAAAACAATGCAAAGCTTCCTCCATCTTCTTGCTGAGGTCATTTCAGGCTTAACTAGAATTTGATGAAGCAACCCCTGGAAAATTACTCAAATGTATTCTATGAAGCCAAGCTAACTTATCTTACATTTTTGTGCAGAACCCCCTCCAGCTAACAGCATATCTTAGCTTCTGTTAAACTGCTTGCTTCTGTGTTGCTTCCCCCTACAGCCACAGAGCTGCAGAGCTACAAAGCAAGATACCAGGATGTGGGTTTTGCCTTCGAAAGCCCCTTGGTCTAAATGCTCAGAACTAGACCTAGAGCCTGATTACCTGAATGTAGTCCCAGCCAGCTGGAATAAAGACTTTCCATTGGCTATAAACTGTGTCTGAGTAGTCATTTCTGATGGGCTCCCTGTAACAATCTAACTGCATCTTGTTGTGATTGAATTTTCTTCATACTTCATATGATCAAGTGCTGCGTCAGAAAGAGGTTTCATTTAGAGAGACAGACAGGTTAAAATGGGGATATTAGGGTGGGTTAATATGTTTCGTATCCTTCTTAGAGAAGGCCACATGAAGATGTTAGAGAAGCTGGACATCTGAAGGCTAATGGTCGTAGCCTGGGCTAAATCCTTCCATCAAAGTCCTTAGAAGGAAGCAACCTAGGATAGCTCCATTTTAGTACTCCAGCCTGCAGAGTTTAAACAGCACATGTGGGTACTCATTTGTGGTACTTCTTTTCTTCAGGAAACTCCTGGCATCAACTTAAGGATTTCCTTAAGACCCTTTTCATCTTTCCTCTTCTGCCAGCCCCCCAAAAAGGAAAAGTATTTCACATATGTATATTATACGTCTTAGAGTTTCATTTCATTTGCCTTCTTTTAACATCAGTGGGGAATTTTATCTCACAAGGTTAGATGTAATGTAGGAAAAACCTCTACAATTTTCAATCCCATAATAATCAAGTTCTATAATCACACAGAGAAAAGAGAAGTACAAAAGAAAACCAATGCTGAGCCCTCTTATAAAGCAAGCACAAAGGCAAAAGACAGAATCGGCGGCTGCTATCATTAGCTGAAGCAGCTCAGGTGCCTTTGTAATATTAGCAGCTATTCCACAATCCTTTCACTCACAGTGATGAACTGAACTTTTGATAAAAGAAAATATTTGATCTCCTTTTAGCCAAAAGTCTTCCTTTCGTAAATCCATTAATATTCCAGAAGGATTTTCTTCCCTTTGAAGAGACGTAAGTTTGACATTCTAAAGGCATTCGTGTTTTAAAGCCTACAAAAAGATTTTTGGAGAGTACCTGGCAAAGTACTGACTTACCCCTGTGGCTCAAAAGTTCAATTATGACAGACATTCTGCTCGGAATAGCATTTCTCCCTTTTAACCTTCATCTAAATAATGTCCATTTCTTTCTCCCTGTGATGGAGTTCAAGCCCTTGAAATATACTTGTGAAAAAAGGTGAAAGGCACTGAAGAGGTAGCTCAGTGGGTAAAAGTGCTTGCTGTGCAAGTCTTACAACCTGAGTTCGATTCCAGAAACCCACAGTGGAAGGGAGAACCAACGTCCAAAAGTCGTTCTCTGACCTCCATCATAACACATGGGCATGAGCATACACATATTCATGAGAGAGAGAGAGAGAGAGAGAGAGAGAGAGAGAGAGAGAGAATTTTAAAGTGGCAGAAGGCATACAGTTGTGCTTCTTTTTCTCAGTTTTGAGGTTTTAAATATTGCACCAATAAATAGATAAATAAATAAATAAATAAATAAATAAATAAATAAATCCACTAGTTTTCCACATAGAGAGCAGAGGTGAATGCTCCTATTCTCTCAGAAACTGAGCGGCTACCCAGCACATATACCTCTTTTATCATGAAGCTCTTTTGAAACACATGAAATAGACTCCCTTGTTTAGAAAACTGGTGTCATAAAAGCACAAGGCGAGGAGATTATCTCTGTGCAGAAGATAGGAACTCCCTTTTAAAAACTATTTATAGTGTTTGTGGAGCTGATAGCTAGTCTTTCTTGTGAGCGAAAAAGACCATTGACACATGATTTAAAGTAACAACTTCAAACTGACTCCATGTGGCAAGTAGCACAGAGTAATGCTCACTCCGCTCATGGAACTGTTCTCACCTGAGAATCAGTGAGATCCGCATGAATAAAGCATGAGGTTGATGAAGATGGCTTTTTATAATGTGTGAGAACAAGGAAAGGGTGGAAGAACATTGAGTGTCCTGGGAGGTAAGGTTTTTGGTATGCAAGAAAAACTGATTTCATACCTAAGCTGAAAGAGAACAGACAGCAAGAGTATGCAGGAGAGAAACAGGAAACAGCCGGGAGCAAGAATGGAGTACCTCCAGCAGTGCAAGCAGCAAGAATGAGGGGCTACTTATCTGGGTATCACCGCTGCATGAACCAGCTCCCACTGCTTTTCTCTCGAGACCAAGTCCAAGATGACTCTGATGAGCCTTTCTCTGCTACCCACCTTGAAGAGGGAAGAAGCCTTCACTCAAGCCTGCTCACAATGGAAGAGATAATATTCCCTAGAAAAACTGGGAGGTATTAAGAGAAGAAAGTTCTGAAATGGATACTTGGTTTCATAAAATAACCCAGAAGAATAAACAGATAACCATCCTCTATAAGTAGGCACATAGAACAGGAGAGAGTAAATACCACATGTATATTTAAAAATAAAATGTTCAGTTAGGAGGCAGAGGCAGGTGAATGGGTCTCTTGGAGACTGACTGGTCTACAGAGTAACTTCCAGGACAGCCAGGACCACAAAGAGAAATCCGAGAGAGAGAGAGGGGGGCGGGGGAAGAAGAGAGGGGAGGAGGTGTGCAAAATTCACATTTCACCTATGACTTTACATGGAAGACCTATTGAACTTTTAAAAGCCCAACTAGTGACAAAGGAACAAAGAAAACTTGATACAAATGCATTATAAAATGTTAGCCAGAATGAAATTCAGTGCTTTGTGAAAACAAGGACAGGAATGGAAAGCATTCTGTCACAGATCCGGAAAGAGAAGTACCACATGATCTCACTCGTGTGACAGAACAAGCACAACGGCTCTCCTGAGGAGTCAGGGAGTTGAGGGAAGGAAAGGTGGTAGACAATTGATCAATGAAAACTGAGTTACAATTAGATAGGAATTGTCAGTTGTTGTGTTATTGCCCAGCACAACTACAAAATGATAATTTACTATATATTTCATTAAGCTAGAAGGAGTTTGCATGTTTTGTTAGTCAGGTTTTGATGGATTATGGTAAGGAAATACGTGAAGAAAAGCAATTAAAAGGGGAAAAGAGGGCTGGAACTACAGCTCAGAAGAGAGCCTGCCTAGCACATGCTCAGCCTTGGATTCAGCCCCAGCCTCACACATACACACATATGCATGAGCACGCACACACTCTATGTCTCTGTCTGTCTCTCTCTCTCTCTCTCTCTCTCTCTCTCTCTCTCTCTCTCTCTCTCTCACTCACACACACACACACACACACACACACACAGGCACACACACACACATGCATACATGAACATGAATAGATTAGTTTGGGTGGTAGTTTCAGAGGTTTTAGTCCATGGCACTAAGCTCTGTTGTTTCTGGGCCTGGGAGGCCATATATAGCCCACTGGGCTATCAGTTCATGGAGCTAAGAAGCAGAAAAGAAGAGACAGAGACAGGGGGTAAAATGTTCTTTCTCCCAGCTGAGTTTCAACCATCTCCCCATGGTCATGAAGCCCTGATGCCATCAATGAATCAATCCCAAGGTGAAGTTAGAATCCCAATCATCTCTGAACACTGTGCATCGAGGACCAGACTTTTCACCACATGAGAATTCAGGGCTATTTCAAGTCCAAGCATAACTAACATGTTCTCTTGAAATATGAATAATGAAGGAAAGAGATAATTTAACCTGATCTATACATCAAACAACAGATCCACATAGACAGATATAACAGTTCTACACAAATAAATGCAATGCTTTGTTTTTTGTGTATCAGTTTTAAAATATGACTTAAAGTATTGCTTGTTAACCCTCTGGTTATTTTAACCTTTTCATATGCTCAAAACACAGCTATCTGCTGAACTCTCTGGTTACAAATTATGGTGAACATATTAAAAAAGTGTTTATATATACTTTAGATTTATTCTCTAAAAACAAGATAAAAAGCAGATAGATATATGTGGACTCTAAGAATGATACTTCGGGGGTCAACAAGATAGCTCATCCTGTAAAGGTTCTAAATCCCATGTGGGAGAAGGAGAAAGCTGACTCCCTTGGTTGTCTTCTGAGCTCCACATGTGTGTCATAGCACAGGCATTCACATACACACCAAAATATATAAATAATAGGGTTCAGAGAGATGGCTCAATGGATAAAATCATTGGCTGCATTTGAAAGAACCCAAGTTCAGTTCTCAGCTCCCACATAGTAGCTTTGAACTGTCTGTGACTCCAGTTAAGGTACCCAGAACCTCTCTTTTGACTTCCAGAGACACCAAGCACACACATAGTACACAGGCATGTAGACAAGCAGAACAGTTATGCTCATATAATAGAATAACTGAATTTTTAAGTGTGTTCTTAATCACCTAGGAAATACTATTTCACAGCAGACTTCCTGATAGTCTGGCCTTTATATATATTTGTGCATGTATAAGTACATATATGAGTGCATAACAATAATAAAAGAAAAAGAGGCTATCAAGTCATGAAGTATTCAGAAATATGGAAAGACAAAAGGAAAGCAAGAAATTTACAGTTGCCAGACTGTCATAACTTAGATATAGCTGCAAACCTAGTGACCAGAGTCATATCTCAACAGCTTTGCAGGACATAAATGAAGTATGGTACACATTCCTCAGTTCAGGAAGGTGATATGGGAAAATAGCTATATGATTTGAAACCAAACGATATCATATGATACCATCTTTATTTTTTGAAAAAAAAAACATTGGAAAAGAAAACATATTAGGAAAAAATAAACCAAAATTATAGATCAGCATCATTTCTCTTCCTCTCCATCATAAGAACCAAGAGTTCCCAGTCAAAAACCTTGAGAAATGCTGTCTAATAAAAATATGTACAGTAGATCTGTGCAGTATGTAGGACTACCATTCATTTCATAACAACCTTAGCAATGGGCAACTAGCATTCATTTCATAATATCCTCAAAATTGTCAGGACTAGGGACTTAGCTCACTTGTAAAGCACTTGCTAAGTAAGCACATGGCCCTAAAAATCAGTCCTCAGTCCCAAAAGTAGAAAATTAAGTTCCATTGCATTTTTAAGAAATTATTTCATCTCCAAAAGAAAGTCCATCTAAGTCCAAAAAATAAAAAATAAAAGACACATACTATGAGTGAGTAAAAAGCATTGACCTTTTCTTTGACCTTGTTCAATTAATGCATGGCACTGCCCTAGTAATAGTTAGTGGTCCAAAGCTGGACCTAAATAATAACCCTGAAGAAAATACAATTACCCCATAACTGAGGAAAACCACTGTCTTTCTCTACTTCTCTCCCTGGAACTTGGAAACAAATACAACTTTAATAATAGATCAAAATTAGTGATCCTACAACTACAAAAACTAACCAAAGGGTGATGGGCAGTCATAATCTTCAATGCCATCATTGAATTCCTGGATTGCCCAATGCTGAAGAATGATACCTAATTCATGGTGCCTAGGGGCTTATCATCTCTCAGAGAAGAAAGCACATGGGTAGAAATTCCCATGGGTGGTAAAAAGCATCACAGTAGAGATGAGTGTAGAGAGGAGAAACCAAGAGGAGGTTGCGCTCAGTAAAGGGCAGAGAGACCTTCAGAGTCTGCTCCTCAGTTTTCAAAATGGAGAGGGGTTCATGGCTAGTCTGTAAATGCATTTTACTGTACTATACTCACATTGACTAAGTGTTTCATTGTATAGCCTTACAAAGTCACATAATTATAAAAATTTTTTAAAATATTTTTAAAAATGTAAGTGCTGACAAGCATCTCATAAATTCCATATAAATTAAGCACAAATTAATATGGTTGGGTTGTACTGTTATTCCTTTGCAAGGGATTGAGCCAAGGTATCATGGCCACTAAGCATCGCTCTCTCACTGACCTAAACCACTATTCCTACCATCATTTATCTTGTTTCAGAAAAGCTTTGATGGGCATTATGAGTGGTCATGACTGGATCCTTTGAAAACATAGCCAAATGGTAAGTTTTCATAAAGACAGTCAGCCTTGTAATTACAGCTCAGGTACAGCTGTATCTTTAATATCCCTGGTTCTTCTTGTGTGCTAAATCTTCAGTTGTGTTATAAATCCACTTGGTTTGGGTATTGTGTTACTTGAAAGAGATACATAAATGTATAATTGGTGAGATCGCTTATTACCTGGAAACACTATGTCTAGCCAGCTTACTTCTCCACCTAATAATTTGTTAAGTGTACTCTTACAAGCAAATTTCTCACTACATAATAATGTGTTGAACAGTTCTCATGGCTTCTCAAGGCCAGACACTTAGAAAGAGATAACTTGAAAGTGAAAACTGTGTTGAAGCAGTTGAGTTTTCAAGAATGAAATTTAATATAAATATAAAATAGTATATGTAATATATAATACTATATACTACATGTGAGATGTTATGTACATATTTTATAATATATTAAATATTCTTCTAACTTTTTAAAAGATCTATTTGTTTTATGGAAGTGCACTGTATCTTCAGACACACCAGAAGAGGGCATCAGACTCCATTACAGATGGCTGTGAGCCACCATGTGGTTGCTGGGAATTGAACTCAGAACCTCTGGAAGAGCAGTCAGTGCTCTTAACCAATGAGCCATCTCTCCAGCCTATTCTTCCAACTTAACTGAACTGCTGTTAATCTGTGTTGATAGATATAGAAATACTCTCCCATATTTCATCTTGGGAAAGTGACGATAGATGTGAAAGCGTCACACGCATTCATTATTGAAACTGAATCACCTTCTCTGCAGAGCAAAAGCTTCCTCTATTAGCAATATTTTGACTATCTTTACGCCAGAATCTTCATTCTGAAAGTCGTGCAGCTGTGCAATTTTGCAGCTTCCTGAGCGAAACTCCAGAGGCCGAGAGTCCATGCCAGCTGTCTTTCAATTTCTCATCGACTCTCTGGTGTTTTGTCAGCTGAAAGCTTTTGCAAAGTTTCCAGGGCCTGAATTCATTAGATAAGGGAAATGGGTCATCTAAATCTTAGCCAGACTCAACTGCTGTAGACACTCGGCTACTGCAAATTCCCTTTAAGACTGAACTAGAAAATAGACCCCATGGGTTTGGGGCAGTGTTGGTATTTGATGATACTTTCATAGCAGCAGCTGCCGAAGCTGTGTGTGTCTCAATAAAAATTTCCATTTTAAATTCTCTTTCCTTCACATTTGCTGTGGAAAATTGGATCCCAACAGCTTCAACCATACGGCAAGAAGGTGACTTCTAGTTCCGGTGGGAGAGCAGATGAAAGACAAGAGGCTCATCACTAAGGCACCTTTAAAAAAATGGCTATTAGAAGAAGAAAACTCTGGCTTATTTTTTAAATAGTTCTCTGTCATCCTAAAGCAGATAAGAGACAGATTGCCGGGATCATTAAGGAAGCTGGAAAACAAAGCTTAGAGCAACAAAAGGAGACGGGGATTCCTCTGAGAGAGAAACTGCCTGATTATCACAAGCTGTCGCAAGTCAGCTGTATTTTGGAACCCTGCGCGTCTCAGATCTGTGGAGACCCAGCCCTGCCCACAGCTCATTATTAGACAGAAATACTTAGTGTCTTCACTTTGAACTGAAAGTGGGAAACACAAATGGTATAAGGAAAGACACAAATGAGTATTCCATCTTGGAAAGATGAAAATCTGAAGCAGCCTTGCCTGCTGGAGGAAAATTCCCAAGACAGTGATGGGGAAACTATAGAGTCTAGCTACTAGAAAGAAGCAGAAATGTCATCAACTGAACTTCAGATTATGTGAAAAAACTTGTATTTGTTTACTGTCAGCTGCTTTTCTACTAAACTCTTCCAGTAGTAACACACAAAGCATGTCCTTCAGAGTCAGTATGAGTCACTCCACAGTCAACTCACAATTTCCTGTAAGACCTGAAGCATGCTGTTCATACTTACTGAGCCAGGTGCCTTATTGGAAAAATGTGGGTAATATTCTATTTACCATGCTGCTACTGGAATTTAGTAAGATACAATGTACATCAAGTGCCAGGAATACAATATGTGAACAATGAGTGTAAACAATTAGTTCCCAGTGGGTGCTATGTTGTAATGATTATACATGTATTGTGCACCTTGAATTGAAAACTCAACACTATGACTAAACCCAGTCTTCAGAAATTCTCAGAAAGGAGAATGATTATTGAAGCTCAATTTCTATATAGCATTTCAACATTTGGGATGGGAAGCAGAAAACATCTACTAGGCAGCTAGATCTTTATAAGAGAATTCATAAGTTACATGACAGTGTTGTCCCATGATATTTTTTCCAATGGCAGAAACAATTTATTACTCATACACATGACTACTGAGACATAAAATGTAGCTACTGTAACTAACTGAATTCCTAGCTTTATTTTCTTTAAATCTTCCATTTTCATAGTCAATTGTCTCTAATGCTACTAAATTTGATAACATGGTCCTATACTGATTGACACTTTCATTAGAAGATCTAGGAAATATAAAAGAAAAATAGAGTAAAGTGAATAAAAGTTCCATATAGGTCTAGAACAATGGCCCAATGATTAAAAGCAAACTGAAAACTCAACTAATAAAAACTTCAAGTTTTGAAGAAATAAATTAAAGAAGGTAACAGAAGTTGGAAAGATCTCCCCTGTTCACGGTCATCCTACCAAGGGCAATCTTCAGACCCAATGCAATCCTCAAAATTTCAACACAATTCTTCACAGATGTTCAAAGAATAATTCTTAGCTTCAAATGGAAAAATAAAAATCTTAGGATAACTAAAATAAATCCTTAATAATAGAAGAACTGCAGGAGATCATCAACTCTCATTTCAAGTTGTACTACAGAGCTATAGTCATTTAAAAAACACATGGTATTGATGTGCAAACAGATATGTTGATCAATTGAATAAAATTGAAGCATCAGACATAAATCCACACACTTATGGACAAACGACTTCTTTTATAAAAATGCCAGAAGCACACACTGGAAAAAGAGACAGCATCTTCAATAAATGGTGCTGGTCAAACCGGATGTCTGCAAGTAGAAAAATCCAACTAGATCTGTGTTTATCACTATACATAAAACTCAAGTCCAAATGGTTCAAAGACCTCAACATAGAACCATATATACTGAACCATATATATGTAGAAAAGAAAGTAGGGAATAGCCATGAACTGATTGGTACAAGAGAGAGGACTTTCTGAATAAAACACCATTAGCACACATACTAAAATCAACAATTATTAAATGGGACATCATGACATTCTTGGGCTTATAGCTAAAGGATACTTTATCTCACCACAGAAATGAACAATTATGTTCATTTTTACTCTATTCATAATAGAAAAAGAAAAACAACCTAGATATCCCTCAAAAGAAGAATAGATAATGAAAATGTACATTTATACAGTGGTGTATTATTCCATTTTTAAAAAATAATGACATCATGGAATTTGCAGGCAAATGGATAGAACGAGAAAAAAAATCATTCTGGGTAAATTAACCCAGACACAGAAAGGCAAATATGGTATACATTCATGTATATGTGGATACCATCCATTGACAAATTGATAACAAAGCTACAATCCATATATCCAGAAAAGTTAGATATAGAAGAAGGGACTAGATGGAATACATGGATCTCTCTGGGAGGGCAAAAATAGAAGAGATTCCATGGATGGACTGGGGCAACAGGATACAGGAATGGAATAATTGGGTGAGTAGGAGGGGAGATGAGGTTGTGGAAGAGAGAATGGGGAGAGATAGCTGGAATTGAGGGGCATTCAAAGGGATGGCATGAAAACCTAGTGCAGTAGAAAAATCCTAAAGTACATAAAAGTGAGCATAATGAAATGATAAAGATGAGTCCCAACTGGCCATCTCTTGTCACCAAAGGCAGCTTTCAGTTCCAGGACTGAGTTACATACAATTGAGTGGTTGGTGAAAGGCATCTCATGGAAACCCCCAAACAACCCAGGCTGTTGCCAAAACAATAACAGGTTGCTCTCCACAAATTGACAGCAAGGCCCCATTGCTGAAGACCACACCCACACAGCAAATTAAACATGGAGAAGTTAAGCTGGCACCTACATAGAACTTTCAACCCCAATATTCTAGTCTCTTTGATGTGGAAAGATACTCTGCAGGGTACAAAAAAGGGAAATGTAAACACTAAACCAGCCATAAAACCTTTGATCTACAATGCTATTCTGCCTGCAAATTATGCTAGAGCAATGGAACCACAGTGCTCGTGGGAGTAAACATGCAATATCTGATTTGACTTATGGCCAACTTTAACAGTTGGAACCCATGCCCCACACTGCTTGTGTGACCAATAACCAGAGACTAGATAGCCTAGAGACTTAAGCTAAAACCAAATACCACTGGTATAGAAAAAAATAAAAATAAAAAAACAAAGTAGTTCTGCACTCAGATCCCATGGTGGGGAGAGCTGGACTCTCAGAAGTACAGACAATCCTGAGAAATGAAGGGAGACCACCACTTTTGCTCACATTCCTGAACCAGGACAAACATGCCTGGAAGACCCTGGACACAGGAACCAAGGAGCAGTCTAGAACAGGATCCTTCTGATTTCCACCTGTGCCCAGAGCTGATCCTGTGACACAGCTCTGTCTACACAGATCCCTCTGGAAGAAACCCAGTCTCCAAGAGTACTGACACACAGGCTTACAGGGGATCAAGCCAATGTCAGAGACAGCAAGACCAGCTAAAACCAGATAACCAGATGGCAAGAGGAAAGCACAGGAACCTAAGCAACAGAAACCAAGACTACCTGGCATCATCAGAATCCAGTTCTCCCACCAAAGCAAATGCTGGGTATCTCAACACACCAGAAAAGCAAGACTTGGATTTAAAATCACATCTCATAATGATGATAGAGGACTTTAAGAAGGACATAAACGACTCCATTAAAGAAATACAGGACAACACAAGTAAACAAGTAGAAGCCCTGTAAGACTCAAATGTTAAGGACAAAGGCCACCTTAGGAAAACACCAGGTGGCTGGAACATTAAAACACTGTCCAAAGAATTTAGGATAACACCCTGTTCCAGGAAATGAGCTAACTGCCCTTAGCAGTTCCCCATCAGCCTGAATGAGCTAACTGTGAAAAGGGAAGGACCCTTAGCAGTCCCCAATTGTGTGCCAAAGATATCTCACCATTGATGAATTTACATTGCGCTTTTATAAAAAGTGTATGCTTTTGTTACTGGGAGTCACGTCTGTCCTGATTACAGAGCCACCAGTGCACTGGATCATTAAACCTCTTGCTTATTGCATTGATGTCTGTCTCTGTGTCTCTGTGAGTGGAACATCCTGGACATAGGGCTCAGGGATTTCTCAAGTCTTACAGCACTTAATGAGGAAACACAAAAATCCTTTAAAGAATTACAGGAAGACACAACCAAACAGGTGAAGGAATTGAACAAAACCATTCAGGATCTAAAAATGGAAATAGAGACAATAAAGAAATCACAAAGTGAGACAACCTTGGAGATAGAAAACCTAAAAAAGAGATCAGGAGTCATAGATGCAAGCATCACCAATAGAATACAAGAGATAGAAGAGAGAATTTCAGGTGCAGAAGGTACCATAGGAAACATTAACACAATAGTCAAAGAAAATGCAAAATTGAAAGAACTACTAAAGAAAACATCCAGGAAACCCAGAACAAAACAGGAAGGATAATAAGTACAGAAGAGACCTAAGATTCCCAATTAAAAGGGCCAGTAAATATCTTCAACAAAATTATAGAAGAAAATTTACCTAATCTAAAGGAAGAGATGCCCATAAACATACAAGAAGCATACAGAACTCCAAATACATTGAACCAAAAAAGAAATTCCTCACATCACATAAGAGTCAAAACACCAAATGTACAAAACAAAGAAAAACTATTAAAAGCAGTAAGGGAAAAAGTTCAAGTAAGATATAAAGGCAGATGTATAGGAATTACACCAGACTTCTCACCAGAGACTATGAAAACCAGAAGATCCTGGGTAGATATAATACAGACACTAAGAAAACACAAATGCAAGCCCAGGCTACTATATCTAGCAAAACTCTCAATTACCATAGATGGAAAAATCAAAATATTCCATGACAAAACCAAATTTACATAATATCTTTCCACAAATCCAGTTCTACATAGGATAATAGATGGAAAACCCCAACACAAGGAAGGAAACCAAACTCTAGAAAAAGCAAGAAAGTAATCTTCTTGTAACAAACCCAAAAGAAGAGAGCCACACAAATATAATCCCAACTCTAACAATGAAAATAACAAGAAACAACAATCACTAATCCTTAATATCTCTTAACATCAATGGACTCAATTCCCCAATAAAAAGACATAGACTAACAGACTAGACAGGTAAAGAGGATCCAGCATTTTGCTGCATGCAGGAAACATACCTCAGTGACAAAGATAGACACAACCTCAGAGTAAAATGCTAGAAAACAATTTTCCAAGCAAATGGTCCCAAGAAACAAGTTAAAGTAGCTATTCTAATACTGAATAAAATCAACTTTCAACCAAAAGTTATCAAAAAAGATAAGAAAGGACACTTCATCTTCACAAAAGGAAAATCCACCAAGATGAACTCTCAATCATGAATAACTATGCTCCAAAGGCAAGGACACCCACATTCATAAAAGAAACCTTACTAAAGCCCAAAGCACACATTGCACCACACACAAGAAGAGAAGGAGATTTCAACACCCCAATCTCAGCAACACAAAAATCATAGAGACAGAAACTAAACAGAGACATAGGGAAACTAACAGTAGTTATGAACCAAATGGACTTAACAGATATCTATAGAACATTTCATCTTAAAACAAAAGACTATACCTTTACCTCAGTATGTCATAGTACTTTCTCCAAAATTAAGCATATAATCAGTCACAAAATAGGCCTCAACAGATACAAGAAGATTGAAATAATCCCATACATCCTATCACATCACCACTGACTAAGGCTGGTCTTTAATAACAACAAAAACACCACAAAGCCCACATATATGTGGAAGCTGAACAACATTCTACTCAATGATAACTTGGTGAAGAAACAGATAAAGATAGAAATTAAGATAGAATTAAAGAATTTTTAGAATTTAATGAAAATGAAGGCACAACATACCCAAACATATTGGACACAATGAAAGCAGTGCTAAGAGGAAAACTCAAAGCTCTGAGTGCCTCCAAAAAGAAACTGGAGAAAGAATACATTAGCAGTTTGACAGCATACTGAAAAGCTCTAGAACAAAAAGAAGTAAATAGACCCAGGAGTAGAAGCAGGAAGTAATCAAACTCAGGGCTGAAGTCAACCAAGTAGAAACAAAAACGCAAGATTCAACAAAACTAGGAGCTGGTTCTTTGAGAAATATCAACAGGATAGATAAACCATCAGATTCTACTACAAAAGCATATATTCAACAAAACAGGAAAATTTGGATGAAATGGACAATTTTCTAGAGAGATATCATGTACCAAAGTTAAATCAGGATCAAATAAACCATCTAAAAAAATCTCATAACTTTTAAAGAAATGGAAGCAGTTATTAAAAGTCTCCCAACAAATAAAAGCCCAGGACCAGAAGGGTTTAGTGAAGAATTCTATCAGACCTTCATAAAAGACCTCATACCAATACTGTCCAAACTATTCCACAAAATAGAAACAGAAGGAACACTACCAAATTCCTTCTAGGAAGCCACAATTATGCTTATACCTAAACCACACAAAAACCCAACATTGAAAAGAACTTCAGACCAATTTTCCTTATAAATATTCAACAAAGAAATACTCAATAAAATTCTCACAAACCAAATCCAAGAATACATCAAAATGATCATTCACCATGATCAAGTAGGCTTCATCCCAGGGATGCAATATATGGCAATCCACCAATGTAATCCACTATGTAAACAAACTCAAAGAAAAAACTACATGATCATCTCATTAAATGCTGAGAAAGCATTTGACAAAATTCAACACGCCTTCATGTTAAAAGTCTTGGAAACATCAGGAATTCAAGGCCCATACCTAAACATAGTAAAAGTAATATACAGCAAACCAGCAGCCAACATCAAACTAAATGGAAAGAAACTTGAAGCAATTCCATTAAAATCAGGGACTAGATAAGGCTGCCTACTCTCTCCCTACTTATTCAATATAGTACTCAAAGTCCTAGCCAGAGCAATCGTCAACAAAAGGAGGTCAAAGGGATCCAAATTGGAAAGGAAGAAGTCAAAATATCACTATTTGTAGATGATATGATAGTATAATTAAGTGACCCCAAAAGTTCCACCAGAGAACTACGAAGCCAGATAAACAACTTCAGCAAAGTGGCTGGGTATAAAGTTAACTCAAACAAATCAGTAGCCTTCCTCTACTCGAAGGATAAACACCTGAGAAAGAAATTAGGGAAATGACACCCTTCACAATAGTCACAAACAGTATAAAATACCTCGGTGTGACTCTAACCAAGCAAGTGAAAGATCTATATGACAAGACCTTCAAGTCTCTGAAGAAATTAAAGATCTCAGAAAATGGAAAAACCTCCCATGCTCATAGATTGGCAGGATTAATAATGTAAAAATGGTCATCTTGCCGAAAGCAATCTACAGGTTCAATGCAATCCACATCAAAATTCCAACTCAATTCTTCATAGAGTTAGAAAGAGCAAATTGTTCTTTTGGAATAACAAAAAATCCAGGATAGTGAAAACTATTCTCAACAATAAAAGAACTTCTGGGGGAATCACCATCCCTGACCTCAAGCTGTAGTACAGAGCAGTCATGATAAATAAAACTGTATGGTATTGGCAGGAATATCAATAGAATAGAATTGAAGACCCAGAACTGAACCCACACAGCTATGGTCCCTTGATCTTTGACAAAGGAACTAAAACCATCCAATGGAAAAAGGTAGCATTTTCAACAAATGGTGCTTGGTTCAACTGGAGGTCAACATGTAGAAGAATCCAAATTGATCCATCTTTACCCTGTACAAAGCTGAAGTCCAAGTGGATCAAAGATCTCCACATAAAACCAGATGCACTCATACTAATAAAAGAAAAAGTGGGAAAAAGCCTCAAACACATGGGGACTGGGGAAAATATCCTGAACAGAACACCAATGGTTTATGCTCTAAGATCAAGAATCAACAAATGGGACCTCATAAAAGTGCAAAGCTTCTGTAAGACAAAGGACCCTGTCATTAGGACAAAAGGGCAACCAATGAATTGGGAAAAGATTTTTACCAATCCCACATCAGACAGAGGGCTAATATCCAATACATACAAAGAATTCAAGAAGTTAGACTCCAAAGAACCAAATAACCCTATTAAAAATGGGGTACAGAGCTAAACAAAGAATTCTCAGATGAGGAATATCGAATGGCTGAGAAGCACCTAAAGAAATGTTCAACATCCTGATTCATCAGGGAAATGCAAATCAAAACAACTCTGAGATTCCACCACATGCCAGTCAGAATGGATAAGAACAAATTTCAGATGACAACAGATACTGTGGAGGATGTGGAGAAAGAGGAACACTCCTTCGTTGTTGGTAGGATTGCAAGCTGGTACAACCACTCTGGTAATCAGTCTGGACGGACGTTCCTCAGAAAAGTGGACATTGCAGTACCTGAGGACCAAGCTATATATCCTGGGCATATACCCAAAAGATGCTCCAACATATAACAAGGACACATGCTCCACTATATTCATAACAGCCTTATTTATAATAGCCAGAAGTTGGAAAGAACTCAGATGTCCTTCAACAGAGAAATGGATTCAGAAAATGTGATACATTTACATAATGGAGTACTACTCAGCTATCAAAAATGATGACTTTATGAAATTCATAGGAAAATGGATGGAACTAGAAAATATCATCCTGAGTGAGGTAACCCAATCACAAAAAAATACACATGGTATGCACTCACTGATAAGTGGATATTAGCCCAAAACCCAAGATACATTCCACAGACCACAGGAAGCTCAAGAAGAATGACAACCAAAGTGTGGATGCTGCAGTCTTTCCTAGAAGGGGGATAAAAATTATTCATAGGAGGAGATATAGAGATGAAGTTTGGAGCAGAGACTTAAGGAATGTCCATTCAGAGTCTCCCCACACCTGAGGATCCAGCCCATATACCCACAGCCACCAAACCTAGACAATATTGCTGATGCCAAGAAGTGCATGCTGAAAAGAGCCTGATATACCTGTTTCCTGAGAGGCTTTGTCAGAGGATGACAAATACAAGGAGGATGCTTGCAGCCAACCATTGTACTGAGAACAAGGTCCCCACTGGAGAAGTTAAAGTATTGAAGGAACTGAAGGGGTTTGCAATTCCATAAGAACATCAATACCAACCAACCAGATCTCCCAGGGACTAAACCACCATCCAAAGAGTACACATGGACAGACCCATGGCTCCAGTTGCATATGTAGCAGAGGATGGCCTTTTGGGGCACCAATGAGAGGAGAAGCTCTTGGTCCTGCCAAAGCTGGACCCCCCAGTGAAGGGGAATATTGGTGCAGGGAGGCAGGGAGGGGTGGATTGTTGGATGGAAAAACATCCTCATAGAAGAAGGAGGACGTGGGATGGGATAAGTGGTTTATGGATGGAAAATCGGGAAAGGGGATAACATTTGAATGTAAAAAAAAAAAATCCAATAAAATGCAAATGTTGTTTTGCTGCATCTACATTTGTCTATAAGAGATTACACTATTATATTATGTAAGGCAAGACTTCAAAAATCAGGAGAAAGTAACAATGAGATTCGAAATTGTCATGCACTTTGATCCTGATGTTCCTACCCATAATCCCAGGCTTCACAAACAGGACTCTAAATTTTACAACATCATCTTGTAAGGGTTGAGAAGATAACTTTTTTTTTGAGCTCTAATTAAGCAGGAGACTAGGGAAGTGAAGACTGAGAGACCTTACACAAAGCTTTACAAAACTAGAGTGTGAGGAGAAGGGGGGGAGGGGAGAAGGAGGAAAAGGAGATGGAAGAGTAATAGGAAGAAGAGGAACAGGAAAATAGAAGAGGAGAAGAAGCAGGAGGACGAGGAGGAGGAGGAGGAGGAGGGGAGGAGGAGGAGGAGGAGGAGGAGGAGGAGGAGGAGGAGGAGGAGGAGGAGGAGGAGGAGGAGAGAGAAAGCAAAGAAGTGTAAGGTTAGAAATCTTCCCAACCCTCACACTATCCCAGAGTGAAGCTTCATAGGTAGAGATACACCAGAGTGTCCACAGGTGGCCTAGGCCCCATTATAATCCTAAACTCATGCCCCTCTCTGTGGAAACTTAAGATGCTAATATGGCATGTGGTGGGTGACGTTGTATGTAGAACAGGTAGAGCATGTTCCAGAAAGACTGCACTATGCCTATGTCCCTAAAACCCCATGTGATCTGAATGTCATCTGAAAACCCCTGGTCTTTTGAGCTCAGGGCTGTTTGAGCTGCTAAACCCTCTTTGCTCCTTCCCACCTCCTCACTTGGAAGTGTAACTTTCTCTAGCAGATGATCTCTGCTTCTCTTATATTGTGTGTCTCTCATCAATTCCTTGTTCAGGCCACAGGAAACTGGAACTCCTACCGGGTGCCCTGTAAACATCAATATCACTGAACCATTCTCATGAACATTCTCAACCTTCATCGGTCTTTCTCTATGCTTTGATTCATCTAGAAACAGTCACTCTACTTAATGCGCCATTTTGCCTCAGTTCCTTAAATGCCTGCTATATCCCAGCTTTAGCTGTGCTCCCTCCCATAAGTGCCCAATCATGGCTTACCCTAACAACTATAGTGCAGCCAAGGCCAAGTCCCATCAATGTCTCATCTACTCGTGAGGAGGGTAAACCAATGCTTTGTCTTAGCTCATGATATGCTTCCTTAGGGTCCCTTTTTTCATGTTATGAAGCATAATAGTGTGAGTAAGGCTGGTTGACTCATTAAAACTTCAGTGATGGGGAGAGGTCCGACTATAGTAAGCAAAAGCATTCGAGGACCTCTTTACCTCCTTTAGTAAGCACTTACTGACTCTCCCTCTGTATAACCTACAATCTTTGTGTCCGTTATGCAAATGTTTTAGAATATACAAAGAGACCTCTAGTTTTCACCAACCAAACAACTAAGAATGTGGTCTGGCTGAGATTTATCTGAGGCCTATAACCTACTCCATATACTTATCAACGTATTTGAAAAGTATATTAATGTCTGGTTTCTTTGTTCTATTCAGTTTGTGGAATTCTACCTCATTGAATCTGTGATCCTGAACTGTGTTTCTAGAATAAACCTTCTCTTTTGTTCCTTTGAGGTGAGAGATATTTTCTTTCATGATAACAGATTTCCCCAGTTTCATCTCTGAAAATAGTTTCTATAGCTCCAATGTTTGCTACAGAAGGTTAATGGATAATATTGTTGAGAGTAACCGTGGGGTCCTAAAGGAAAACTGGCTGTCCAGAGGAAGAGTTTAAACAGAGAAAGACTAGGAACAGAGTGTTAAAATAAACTTCTATGATAAAGCTTTACCTGAAATACAAAGGTTTATTGAGCCTCTGTAGGTGTTAGCCAGAAAAAAGCAGGACCACAGCCTGAAATAAGCTTCCCTAACTGCCATGCATGGAACTCGTTCCTTAAAAATGTCCTCTAGCCCTAAAAGGAAAGTTCTGCTCATATTGAATTTATTCTGCCTATAGGTAATACGTGGAATTCCTTAGAATAGGGAGAATCTGGAGAGAGGCATAGCAACCAAAAAAAAAATAGATTTTACTTTTAAATTGCTTGAAGTTGACAGTCTAGAAAGTACTCGGACTTTCCAATACGTCAACAAGGCAGGATGACCCTAGTGGTTACAACAGCAGGATTTGAGCAAAGGCTTTAACATGCACTGAAACATGCTAAACCGTCCTATGTT
Source organism: Rattus rattus (assembly GCF_011064425.1). NCBI lineage: Eukaryota > Metazoa > Chordata > Mammalia > Rodentia > Muridae > Rattus > Rattus rattus. The sequence goes on from NC_046157.1 coordinate 127,964,625, forward strand.
CTTTTAAAATAATATATTAAAATAATATATCTTTTTAATTTTTTTTTTCGGAGCTGGGCACCGAACCCAGGGCCTTGCGCTTGCTAGGCAAGCGCTCTACCACTGAGCTAAATCCCCAACCCATAATATATCTTTTAAATATACATTTAAAACTTTCAAAATATTTTAAATATATTGATTAAAGTAATTAAATATGTTTTAAATTGTTTTTAAAATATGTATCTTTTTAAATTATTATATCCTGCATGCATCCTGTGCATATCTGGTGCATGTGGAAGCCAAAAGAGGGTATTAGCTCATCTAGAAACTGGTGTCACATATTGTTGTGAACTGACTGTCACTTAGTTGCTTAGATCTGAACCCAGGTCCCCTGGAAAAATAACTGCTTATTGTTTTTAACCACTAAGATGTTTTTCTGTTCATTCTAGGTTGTAACTTCCCTACTCTCTTAGTCCTTTATAATTAAATTTATGACATGTCAGAATTTCTATTTTACCAAGGGGCTTCCGACAGTATGTGAGACCTCTGGGACTGAGCAGGTCCTCTAGGGTTAGCTCAGTTAAGGCAGGGCCCTGAGTATTTGAATCCACTTAATTAGCAATGAGAATGAAACCAAGGCTAAAAATGCTCACTTCAGCCAAGGGCACTGCCTAGGCAGAGGCTCAGCTGAGAACTATCAGCAATCAATTCTCTCTGCAGCTGCAGGAATGAGTCCTTATAAGAAATACAAAAAAAGAAGTGAGTCTTTGGTTCTGAAGAGAGCTGTGTGCAGCATGCTCCAGCTTCTACTACAAAGGGTGCCTGTTGGAAATAGAGCCTGTTAGATCACAAATCCTTCAGCTGTCTTCCCTTGCTCTCCTAAAATTCAGGCTACACACCCCTGTAGTCTCTCCCTCTCAGATGTGACAAGCAACCTCTCCCCTTTGTAGCTGGAAACTCAGCACCCAGATACCCAGGCTCAAGACAAATTTATCTATCTATCTATCTATCTATCTATCTATCTATCTATCTATTTATTTATTTATTTATTTGGGAAGTTGTGGAAGCCTAAGAGGGAGGAAAAGGCTAAACCCCAAATGTAGAGTGCTGTTAGGAAAACTGTGCTGGTAGAGATGCTGGGAAGTAAGGTTTTGAGCGGATGACAGTGCAGATCAGTGAGGATCTGCCACAGAAACCAGGCCCCAACCAGCTTCAAAAGTAGTCTCTGTCACAAAGTTTTTCCCCAAACCGTGATTTATTATTTTCTCCTTTGACATTTGTCAAGACAACTTTAAATTAGAACATTAGGGCAGGCCATTCCTGCCAGGGAAGTGGAAAGGTTAACTAGCCCATCCCCATTCCTATCAGCTCCCAACACCTAAAATCACATTTTACATAGAACCACCAATGGCCATACCTATCACATACCCAGAAGAGTTTCCTACTAGGCAGCACAAACCCACCATATTCTCCTAAGGAACAAGGAAGGCAATAAAAAATCAAGGAAAAGGGAAAAAAAACATCCAACGAAGACAAGACGAGATATCAGCATCTTCCCAAACCTGATGCCTGGACACCATTGTAAAAACACAGGCAGTAAGAGCCAGGACAGTATGTCTCCACAAAAGCCCAGCAATCCTACCACAGCAGCACTCACCTTTCCACACAGCCGAAGCACAAGGAAAATGCCTTAAAATAGATTCTATGCAAATGATAGAAATCCTTAAGGAGGAAACAAATAAATCCTCTAAAGAAATCTATAAAAATGCAAACAGTGGAAGGAAACAAAAATCCAAACTAGGAAAATATGAAAAAGAAAATTTTAGAAACTCAAACAGGAACCTCAGAAGCAACCCTCACCAACAGAGTACAAGAGATAGAAGACAGGAGTTCAGGCATTGAAGACACAATAGGAGAAATGGATACCTCAGTCAAAGAAAATGTTAAATCTAAAAATACACTAGGACAAAACATCCAAGAAATCTGGGACAGTATAAAAAGATCACATCTAAGAATAGAAATACAGGAAGGAAAAGAAACCCAGGTCAAAGTCACAGAAAATATTTTCAACAAAATCATAGAAGAAAATTTCTCTACCCTAAAGAAGGAGATACCTATCAAGGTACAAGAAGCATACAGAATATCAAATAAACTCAAGTAGAAAAGAAAATCCCCTCAAAACATAATAATCAGAACACTAAATGTACAAAACACAGAAAGAATATTGAAAGCTACATTGGAAAAAAAAACAAGTAACATATAAAGACAGGCCTATTAGAATTACATCAGACTTCTCAATGGAGACTCTAAAAGTCAGAAGAGTCTGGAAAAATATGGTACCAACTCTAAGAAACCACAGATGTCAGCCCAGACTGCTATACCCAGAAAAACTTTTAGTCACAATACACACACAAAAAAAATAACACATCTCATGATGAAACCAAATTTATGCATTATCTATTTATAAATCCAGCTCTACAAAAGGTGCTATCAGGAAAACTCCAGACCAAAGATGTTAACTGTTGAGGTTGGGCTGTTGCTATGTATTGTAATGCTAAATACTGGACCCCAAGGTCTGGTCCACACTAGGGATGAGAAAAGTCTCATGAACACCAAAAGATGCTATGTAACCTTGGTCCTTAATTTAAAACTGTTGGTTGAATAAAGATGCCTACATCTTGTAGCTGGACAGAAGAGAGGCAGGTGGGGCTTTCGTTCCTGGGCTTGGGGTCTGAAGCAAAGACCAGAAGAGAGGAGAGAAGTGAAGAGAGGAGAAGATGCCATGTAGTAGGTGAATTGTGAGAACATGGCTATGAGGGCTGACCAGTTGGAGGAAAACCAGTCCATGCTTAACACAGCAAGTTATAACTTGGGGTTATGGATAGGGAAGTAGACAAAATAGCATTGAGGGTTAATATCTGCCAAGTTCTTGTGCTTTTAAGGCTAATTATAAAGGTTTTGTGTCCTTTATTTAGGAACCAAATGGTCAAAGGTGGAGTAGAAATCCCCAGCCAATTTTAACTACAACAGTTAACTATACTCAAGGAAATACTGGGAATAAATAATTGCAGAACAGCAAATCAAAAATCAAAGAAAGCAAATACATATGCACATGCATATGCACATGCATGTGCACACACACACACACACACACACTACCACCACCATTGCTGCCACCGTCAGCAGCAACAACAACGAAATAACAAGAATAAACTTTGCTCATTGATATCTCAATGGTCTCAATTTTCAAATAAAATTAAATACTAAATAAAACACAGGCTAACAGAACGGATACAAAAACAGAATCTATCTTTCTGCAGAATCCAAGAAATATACCTTAACATCAAGGATAAACATCAACTCAGTGCAAAAAGTTGGGAAAAGATACTCCAAGCAAGTAGACCTAAGAAGCAAACATGTAGCCATTTTAATACCTGTCAATAATAGATTTCAAACCAAAACTAATCAGAAGAGTTATAGAAAAACACTACATACCCATCAAAGGGGGAAAAAAACTACTAAGAAAACATTACAATTTTAAACATCTATTCACCATATGCTCAAAAATAAAGGGTACCCAAGTGTGCAAAACAAACACTACTATAGCTTAAATCATATATTGACCGTATGCTGAAAAGTTTTATATGAACTTGACACAAACTAAAGTCACATGAGAGGAGGGAACATCAATTAAGAAAATGCTACCAAAAGATCAGGTTTTAGTAAGGCTGTAGGTCAGTTTTTTAGTGATTTATGGAGAAGGAACTACTGGGGATGGTGCTGTTGCTGGGCTGGTAGTCCAGGGTTCTATAAGAAAGCAGATTGAACAACCCTTAATGAGCAAGCCAGTAAGCAGCATCCACTCATGGCCTCCGCATTAGCTCCTGCCTCCAGGTCCCTGCCCTATTTGAGATCCTGTCCTGAATTCCTTCGATGATAAGCAGTGACATGGGAGTATAAGCTAAATACAAGCTCCTTTCTCCCCAACTTGCTTTTTAGTCACTGTGTTTCCTAGCAGCAGTAGAAACCCTAATTAAGACAAGTTGGTACCAGGTAGTGAGGTATTGCTGTGACAGACCTATGTTTTCTGGAGGACTTTGGAACTTTGGGCTAGAAAATCCTTTGAGTGTTGAAAGCTCAGTGACATGTTCTACAGGAGCTGGAAAGTTAAGAATGTTGAGAGCACTGCAGAAGATGGAGGCCTGGCTTGTGAAGTTTCAAAGGGAAGTTTAAAGGCTCTATTAAAGACATTTGCTATTTTAAATTAAGATTCTGTCATTCTAGCCAAATGGGGCTAAAGAGTCACCCAAGATTAACAAGAGACCAGCACCACTGAAGTAAAAGTTTTTTGTTACTAGGACAATGAATGCTGGTTAGCTAGAGCTAAGAAATTCACAGTGATTAAAAAGAAACCATCATTGTTGAAGGGAAGTGTTCTGTTTTATAAAAAAAAAAAAAAAAAAGAAAGAAAGAAAGAAAAAGAAACCAGGGATATGTGACAGATAGTATAGAATAAAGTTTATTTAGGGCATGGGGAGGGGAGTTGAGGGTGTAGTAGAGACAGAGAAAGGGAGAGAGAGAGAAAGAAGAGGTTGGCCATGAGCACATGGGTGGGGGAGGGGAATGGAGAGAGGAGGGTCAGAGGGGGAAGAAAGCAAGAAAAGAGGAGAAGTGAATGAGGAGGGGACAAGCAACCCCTTTTATAGCGAGTCAGGCATCCCTGGCTGTTGCCAGGTAACTGGGGGTGGAGCCTAGAAGAGATGCCAACAGGAAGTCTTCTGGGAAGTGTTTCCTCACAATCAGCACACAGAAGCTGTGGTTGTACCTCATGGTGTCAGCTGAATTTCGTAATGTAAGAGGCGCCTGGATGGTACTGGTTTCTAAGGCATGAAGGGGTCACGGAGAGCAGTTGAGGCTTGACAGAGTATGCTATGTCTGGAGTACCTGAGGACAACCCAGGAGAGGAGAGGCTATTGGTGAAAGTGTAGCCCAGTTGCAGCAAGGGAGTCCAGTACTTTTGGAAATGCCAAAGTATCTCCATGGTTATCCATGTGCTGACCACCAAGAACAGCAGCAGCGGCAGCAGCGGTGTAGAGCCAGCCAGGGCCTAGAAGACAAGTCATGTGTGTGTTGCAGACAGCAGAGCTGGAGAAGTGACCCAAAGCCCCTGGAGGAGCCCAGAAGATCATGAGTGAATCCCAGATAGTGGACATTGAGTTACGTCAACTAATAGTTTTGTTTTCCTTTGTTCAGATCATGACTGCGCCCTGGTTCTTCCCGCTTGAAGTAAGGATGGATTTAATTTATTTCTTTATTGGGCAGGTGCCAACAGTCAAGAGACAGAATTTTTAAAGAGATTTTAAGTTTTATAAAAAGACTGAATTTTTTTTTAAAAAGATTGAAATTTTAAAGCGTTAGAATTTGTAATAACTGTGGTACTTTTTAAGGTTTTGAAATGTTTTATATTTTGGTATCAATGCCTCCTCTTGGGAGGAACAAGAAAGGAAAGGGGCTTAACACAGGGTATCAATTATGCTTCAGTTTTATGTCAACCTGACACAAACTAAAGTCATCTGAGAGCAGGGAGCGTCAATTAAGAAAATGCTTCCATGAGATGGGACTGCAGGCAAGTCTGGAGGGCATTTTCTTAATTAGTGGTTGATGTGGATGGGCCAGTTTATTGTAAAGTGGAACAATTCATGGGCTGTTAGCCAGGTTCCTGCTCTGTTTCAGTTTTGTCCTGACTTCCTTTGTTAAACACTGAGTGATATGGAAGTATAGATAGGAGTGTTTCACAATAGCAATAGAAACCCTAGGACAGATCCTCACCCACTGACAGACATCAATATCCAACTCTCAGCCATAGACAGGTCGTCCAGACAAAAATTAAACAGAAAGTCTGGAACTGACTGAAGTTATAAACCAAATGGACTTAACGGATATTTATAGAAAATCTCACCTAGACACAAAAGAATAAACCTTCTTCTCAGCACCTCATAGGCCATTCTCTAAACTTCACCAAATGATCTAAACGCAAAGCAAGTCCGAACAGACACAGGAAAATTGAAATAACACTCTGCATCCTATCTGACTACTACAGAGTAAAGCAACAGACAACTAAGCAACTCACTTAGAAATTAAAGCCTTTCTAGAATGGAATGAAAATGAATATATAACATAGTCAAACTTATGGAACACAATAAAGATAGCCCTAAGAGACAAGTTAATTACACTAAGTGCCTGCATCTAAAAATTAGAAGAACTTAACACATCCGAAAACTCTGGAACAAAAATAAAGCACACTCAAAAGAAGTTGATAGAAAGAAATAATCAAACTTGGGGCTAAACCAAATAAGGGAGTAGGGCGGGGGAGCACTACAAAGAATCAACGAAACAAAGAGTTAGTTCTTTGAGAAAATCAGTATGATAGATGGGGTTCAAATTTACCACCGGGAAAAGACTACAGACTCAATTCAAATTACAATTAATTGAATTTATTAATCACAGGGCCACAGCCTGACAGACGAATTGAAAGTGCAGCATGCATACGGACTACAGGGAGGATTTTTAAAGGTGGAGGCCACGGTTAGCTCATTCCTGTGGAATGCGCAGCTGAGAAACACACGCACAGGCACACACACGTTAGTGAGGAGCTGTCTCTGTGCTTACAGCCATATAGAATCTGTCTCGCTGCACACAGTGATAAGGGGGTTTACAAAGACCAGAGCAAGTGGCTAATTGCCTCACAGCAGTTTCACGATTGTGGGAAGGGTGTGGAGTCAGACTTGCAAGGGGCTTATCTTTTAGGAATTTAGAACGCGTGTCTAGCACAAAATGGAGTTTTCCTTCCCACCAAAGCAGCATCTTTGAAGGCTCCTTGTCTCAAGACTTTTTCTTTCTCCCTTTTCTTCCTCTCCTCCTTTCTTTTATTAATTTTACCTTATTTTTTTAAATTTTTATTTAATTTATAATTTGTTTTCTGTTTGCCTACAAGTGCTTTACATATCTATCATGGCTTCCAGATAATGTTTTTTATGGGATTCCTGAGTGTGTGAAAAAGACAGTCTTCATTTCACGTTCTTCTCTGGGGCTCTTTTCATTCTGTTTGTTTTTCCATTTTTTTTAACTTTATTGATTCTTCATTAATTTCACATTATGCACTCCAAGTTCACTCATTTCCTGTCCTTTCGTATCTACCCTTTGCCCTCTGCAGTCTCCCCCAACCCTTGTCACCACCAAAAGAAAATAAGAAAAAAAAAATCTTGTCCTGGAACTTGTAGTGTGACACAGTGTGTCACACAGTATACCCTTTGTCCACAGATCTTCTTGCAAATGTTCGTTACAATAAGTTGTTGGTCTGTTTCAGGCCTCTGGCTTCTGCTACACATGCTATCAATGTAAGATGCTCATGGGGACTCCTTTCAGATAGCCTCTTATTGCCCTGTGTCTTGGATTCATGTGCTTTGGGTCTGCAGGACAGGCCCTTTCACTCACTCCAGCAGATCATAGATAGAGTATATGTTAGAGGGGCCAACTCAAAGTCCTGGATCTAGACCTGGGAGGTAGCTGACTTGCTCAGTCCACTTGCTCTCCTCCATCAATACCACTAAGGTAAGCTCTCCTGCACTGCCCTGGCTAGGTCACCCAATGTAGTAGCCAACAATGGGCAGGGCCAGCTCTCCTAGTCTCACGACCTAGGGTCCAGTTCATCTGCCTGATGCAGGCAACAAGGGATGATAGGGGAAGCATCTCTCCAGGGGGAGCATCTCTCCATAGACCAAAACACCCCACAAAGCAGACTATGCACAGGCTAGTTCTCATGCCATCCAAGGGGCTCATGTGCTACCTCACCATCAGAGTCAGCTCTATTGTGCTGTTCAGGTGAGGGTCAGTGCCAGCTTTTATGGACCTCAAACATCAACACAAACCCCAGCTGCCATGGGACCATGGACCCAGATATGGCTTTTGGTAGCATCATGGAGCTGAATGTCCCATGGCCTCTGGTGGCATCAAAGTCAGTCAGATCAGTGTGTTCCCACATGACAGCATGGCCCTCAAATATCCAAAGAGTCTCTGGTGATAGCCAAGACGACAGACATCTACTTGTTCTTTAGTAGTAACTCTGTTCACAGAAGCTAGCTGAGGCAGAACCATGGACCCAGACATGGCCCTTGGTGGCAATCCAGCTAGAACCTGGCTATGGTCTCATATCTGCCTCTTCCTCACCATTGTGCTGTCTCTAATTCCACCTTTCTCCACTATACAAATCATCTCTCCACCTTCAAACCAAATTCCATCTCTCCAATCTCTCCATCACACAGTTGTCCATAGTAGTCAAGCCTGCAGCAGGTGCTTCCACAATATAGGCAGGCATGGTCAGGTTAGGCACTGGGGTGTCTCTCTGCATACTGTCTTGACTGGAAGGACAGCTTTCTGCTTTATCTTACTATTTTGTTTTCTTTTATTTTGCTTTATATTTCCTCCCAAAATTCCCCCCTCCCTTCCAGAGTTGCCTTGCCTGTCCACTAGGAAGTGTAGGATTTTTGGCACGGGTTTTGTTTTGTTTTGTTTTGTTTTGGAGAAGGGATGTTTGTTTTGCTTGGTTTTATTTTTATTTTTTATTATTTACTTATCTTTTTAATGTATGAGTACTCTGTCTGCATGTATGCCTGCATGCCAGAAGAGGACATCAGATCCCATTATAGAAAGCTAGGAGCCACCATGTGGTTGCTGGGAATTGAACTCAGGACTTCTGGAAAGGTAGCCAGTGCTCTTAACCACTAAGCCATCTCTCCACCAGCAGGAAGTATAATCTTTTAGCAAGAAACTGTCAATCTACTGTGTGCCAGAAATGGTAGTCGAAGTTTTTGTTCATCATGTCATTGATTCTTATATACACTATACTCATTGTTATTTTGGCCCAGACAGTGTAAGTAATTTGTCCAAGTTTAATAACTGTTTAAATATCTAATAAAAGTTTCTGAACAAGGCCTGTGATCTATCTTCAAAATCATGCCTCTAATTTCATGCTGCCAAGATGTTTTAGAACAAAGGAAACTGCATTACTCTGAACTCAAAGTTCCCTGTGATGCAATTAAGGGAGGGAGAGGAAGTAGTGCCCTCATGATACACAAGCCTTGGCTTTGTCTCCTGCCCACACCCAGGGTAGATTGAAAGGTAGACTAAGGAAATAGCTCCACGATACAGGAAAAGGCTTCAATCAGCTCATAAGAAAGCAGATGAAGAAGGAAAGGGACCACGCAGAGAGAAAGACACACTATCCCAGGTGTGAATGTTATCTCTGCCTCAGTATCTCAGGCCATGTATCTCAGGCTAATGGGTCATGACCAAGTCTCATCTTAAAGTAGGAGTGTCTTTCTTATGCCAAAATAAGCAGTAAAGGTTTGGAACATTGGGCCCTGTTTTTCAACTACCAAAATTTTAGCCAAGCACTCTCCAAGGAAAAAATAACCAAAGGAAGATAAAAGACATCCTACAGTGCTTCCAATCAACACAGGAGTTGAACTTTGCAAGTATCATGATTGTTGTTCTCAGTGAATTTAACTCTAGAATGAGACTCTTGTCTCACATAGGACTTAGCTCTGTGAACCAAAAATTGGATTGCATAGTGCATCCGATGCCTTCAGTATCTGGTCAGATTGCTAGATCCTGGTGCAGCCAAGCACTAACAAAATAAGTAAATAGGCAGACTTGACAGATTTCCCAAGCAGATCAGAGTTTTCTGCCCTGATGAATAACTCTGCTGGGAAATTAAGGGAAGGGGTCATTTTATATGGGAACAGTATGTCTGTCTTTTCTCAATTCAGAAAGCCTTGAGACTTAATACCAGGATTTCTCCTCTGCTTTAGGCTGCTTCCATCCATGCTCGCAGGCATCATTTTAATTGATAAAATTCTGTCAAATGCCACTGTTCCCTTATAGTAAAAAAGAACCTGGGAAAGACAGGTGGTTTGTGTACCTGAAGGTACACATAGACATTTTACCTAAAAATAAAAAGTGAAGAAAAAGATGGAATTTCCCCTCCATTCTCTGAAGAGTCACTGGAATAAATAATCAATACATTTTAAATAGGAAGAAAAGCATAAGAATTTTTTGTTTATTTGGGGGATTGGTTTTTGGGAAGGTTGGTTGGTTTGGTTGTTTTGTTTGGGTGGTTTCTGGTTTTGGAAGAATCTCATTATATTGGTCTTAAACTGTGATGGAGTTCAATAACACCAGAAAAGACCACAGACTCAATTAAAATTTTAATTAAATGAATTTATTAATTACTGCTAGCAAAACCACAGCCTTAAAGCCAAATGACATTGTGCCTTGCAGAAGGACTAAGGGAAGGGTATTTGAAAGTGGAGGCCTCAATTAGCTCCTTTCTGTACAATGTGCAGCTGAGTGAGAAACCATTTCACTCCCCTCAGATAGTGAGGAACTGCATTTCCCCCTACATACAACAATAAAGGAGAGGTCTCATTCCCAGTTAAACAGCACTAAGCAGGTTTAAGCCAGAGCAAGTGGTTAATTATCTCAGTTTTACAATTCTGGGAGGAGGCAAGGAATTAGAGTTTCCAGGAGCTTATCTTTTGAGTTTATAATGGGTGTCTAGTGCAAACCAGTGTTTCCTTAGCCACCACAGAACTTGTAACCCAAATGTAGAAATTACAGGTTTGCACCACCACACTGGACTTTACACAAATTTATAATTCCTGAAGTAATATCAGCACAAACAAAGATCTAGGGATGTGCATACCTGTTGGTTTAATGCAATTCAGAATGAATACACCTTTTCTGTATAAAGAAGGAGATAATAGGAAATGTTTTGGAAATATCAAATGATCTTGGAAGGCCATAGTACACTTGAAGAGCATTTGATGACCTTGGACAGAGTCCATTGGGCCCAATGAATAGACGATAAATTACATAAATAATAAATAATTTATCTCATGGATCCAAAATAAAGGATGATGGTGTGCCTTCATAAATGATAATTAACTGAGATAAATTTAGAGTGAAAAAGAGGCATATGGCACAGTGGCTCAAGGCTGTAGAGTTCCTATGGTGGATACCATGTAAAACTTAAACAATAATTACATATGATCACACATAAATGGCAAGGTCAGCTTAGTTAAAGAAAAGCACGTTCATTGCTGGAATTTCCCACCATAACTCAAGAATAATCCTTCCCTCCATTAAAATTTTCCATAAAATAGCCTCTCCAAATTGCCATGATGCAACTCTCCTGAGAAGTTTTGCCTACTTCATTGTATACTAATGCCCTTTTCTTTGTTTTCTTTTCTCATCCACTTTTAAGTCTAAGTGTATAGTTCTCTTAATAAACCTCATACGTTATTTAACAAACCCAATAAACGCTAACTTTGCTTGACTGATTCATCCTGAATCTCTTAAAAAAACATTTTTAATTAGTGTGTGTGAGAGGGAGAGAGAGACAGAAGATAGGGAGACAGAGGGACAGGGAGACAGAAATAGGGGCAGGCAGGTAGTCATTCATGCCTGTGGAGGACAGAGAACAACTTTGTTGAGTCAGTTTTCCTCCCACAGTCACATTGACTCTGGAGGCTAAACCCATCTAAATAGCAAGGACTTTTAACCACCCAGTCCCTCTCCACGAAGTCCTCTCCTGGGGTGTCAGTCAGTCTCCTAACTTCACCTAAGCAGAGGATCTGAAAGGATTGCCTCAGGTACACACCTGGTGACACTCAGGGACCTTGATTTGTTTCTACCACTGGTAATGCAAAGACTACTTGAGGCAATAGTCCAGTTTGGTGTGTCCAGTCAAGTAGAGAAGAAAACTTTCCAGGAAGCCGCTTGCTGGGACTGGAAACCAAGAGAAAGGCGGAAGAACCTTGAATCCATATTTGATTCTAAGGTTCGTTCTCCAAAACCACAGGGAAAGTTGCGGGGCACAAGGTGGCTTGACAAAGTAAAATTATGTTATGGTGCCAGTCTCAGGGCTTTGTTTTCTGAAATAAACAAGTTGGGTTCTCCTTTCAAGTAATCACATACAAAAATAGATCATGAAGTTTCTACTTAACTCTGATTTTTTTGTATAACACGGAAGCTGAAATTAGATTATGAAGGCCCCTTAACTGGTTAAAAAAATAATAAAAAATAAATGAAAAAAGCAAGATTTCCCTAGAAAATGCAGCAGCCAGAGATATTTTTCAAAGTGGCATAGGTACTATCATTTGTTTATCATGATCCACATAAGAACCATCTGGCTCAGTCATCTACGAGATTCAATAAAAAGCATATTGTAGCCCATTGCGATATTTTTCCCCACAAGTACATGGCTGTGGAAGCTTTGTAGAATCAGGAAACTTGTATTCCATGTTGCATCAATAGCTACATCAGGTATCATTTTGTAACATTTTGTCCAGACGTAAGTGATAACAAGACATTCTATTTGTAATTTTTAAGACATTCAAGAATAATTACCACTGAAGCATTTCCCAAACAGTTCACATAGAAACACTTCTCAGTGTCTTCACTGTTTCTTGTGCATCATGGTAAAAGCAGCAAGAACATACCTGACTGCATCTGATCTTTAAGCAATGGAGAATGAAAGCCAAATCCCAGTAGCAGGATGTTCAATGCTGAGCAAGTGTAATGTCATACAATATTCACTTAGTAGTACCAGCTGAGGGCTAAGGAGGTGATTCAAAACAGACTAGCTGGTATGGTTCATATATGGCTTGAGTATGTCTCTCAAAGAGTCATGTACTGAGAGATTGATTCCTGGTGCAGCAGTGTCAAGAGGTGGTGGGGTCTTTAAAAGGCAGGACCAGGTGAAATCCGGTGGGATGTTCTTAGGTCACTAAGGAGATACATCTTTAAAAAGATAAAGTCCCTGAGGAGATTCTGTCCCACTTTGGCTTCCTATCTGGCTATAGGATTTCCCCTCTTCTACACAAACCATGTCCACGATGCTATTGACCATGAGGACCTTCATGCTTTCACCAGAACCAAGATAACGCCAACACCATGTGCTTGAACCCCCAAAATTGGGGTAAATAAACCTCTTTGTAAGTTACCTGACCCCAAATGTTCCATTATAGTAACAAAGCTCTGAGTAATTGTTGTTTAAATTCCTTCACTGGTAGAGACATAAAATAACATTCACCCCTCTTTCCAAGGTCTCAAGAACAAACCTAGACACAATTCCACCAATGTTCACTCTGTGGGACCAATAAGTGTGTTGGACTTACAGAGCTTACTTAGGTGATGTTGTTTTGGTCCCAGAGTAGTAAAAGGCAGCTTCAAACCAGGCCTTCTCCAGCTGTTTCACCCCTCTGCATCCCCAGGGACAGACTCTTCCAGCAGAATCCCTTTACAATGCAAATTAGGTATATTTGAGAAATCTCAAAGCTCTTCGAGGTTTCTTATAACACCTTGGGAGGTAAAAAATAATCTTTCTAAGTCCTTATGTCCTGCTGACCTGCCTGATCTGGCCCCTGGCAGCTTCTCTGATCTCATTTCCCACCTGTACTTTCATTCAGTCTACTACAGACACTTCAGCTGCCTAGCTTTGTGATGCTCCCGTGTCTAGGTTGGTCCCACTTTAAGCCTCAGCACCGAAGGCTCTCTCGGCTTGGAACACAAGCTGTGCCAGAGAATCGTTTGCTTCCTCACTTAAGTCAGGCCCTAATGTCACCATCTTAGAGAGGTCTCTTCTGGTGTCTGATGACCGCAGCATAGTACTTCATTGTCTTCAATCAGTTGCCGTACTGTATTTTTTAATGCTCCAAGGAGCATAACACATTTGTTTATTATCGCCCTTAGTATATCGCAAACTCCATTAGAGCAAGGAGTTCATTTCATTAGCCACAGTCCACCCTGACAGTGCGTGGCACTGAATACAAAACTCATACACATTTGTTAAGGAAATGGTGACAGCTGTGTTCTCAAGGAAAATTGTCCACAAATCACAACCTACCTAATCAACTTCTACCCGCTTCCTGTACCAGCCAATGTCAGAGAAAAGTAAGCTAGCAAAGTGGGAATAATCAAATATACGAGGACACACAAAGTATACCTTTGGATGAAACAGTCTGGAAAAAAGTAACAATCAGACATTTTAAATATCAATGCAGGGAAACGTCCATCTTATCACCTTGTGCTCTGACTCTAAATCTACTCACAACAGCCCTGTCTTTATCCCTGGGTATTTCCCACATTGTGTAGTCCCATTCTGTGTTCGAAGCTAGTGCCTCAGATATGCTTGCCTGGGGCCAAGCATTCCAAAAAGCCTGGGAGAAACATCTTGTTCTTGAAGGTGCAGGGGTGACTAATCACGGAAGCCAGGATATTACAGCTGACACCACGGAAAAAATATTTAACCCACCCCCTAAATTTATACTTGAGGAAATCAAGGTCCAGACAAAAAGGTTGCTGACAAGCCATCATGATTTTATTAATCATCTTTCTTAAATAGATTTTTAGAAAGTTTTATTTGCCATGTCCCCTATTTTGTTCATTTCTATTGATAAATTTGTATCATGTGCCCTAGTTTTCTTTTTCATGTGTAACTTGCAATAAGATATAGCTATGAAGCCCAGGCAGACCTCAAACTCGTCATACTCCTGCCTCAGCTTCCCAGGTGCTGGAATTACAGCCAATGCTACCACACCCAGCATAATGAACAGCTCCTTTAGGCCCGGCAGAGTCTTCACTGGCCAACACTGGCACATCCTGTAACTCCTATTCCTTGTCCAGAAACACAGTTCTGAAATTACTCTCTCAATTTTGAGTTGAATGTTTTGAAATCCTTCTAGGCCTCAAAAGTCAGTCTTCCCCTGTCCTTTCACCTGGCTAAGCGGAGTGCAGACTAGCCCTTTTCACAGCAATTAGTTCATGGATGGGCACATGACCTGATGAACACTAGTCATAAGACTCTGACATCCTCACTATGGAGTAAGAAAACTTAGTCCTCAACAGACTGCAAGTTTGAACAACATAATTTAAGAGAGATTGGGAGAACCTGGGACCCAGGGACACTGTTCAGCCCTTTCAGTCCATCTGAGTACACATATCTTGAATTTTTATACTCCAGTAAAGGCAAGGTTTTCTGTCACATAACACCAAAAAAACACTAGTATACAATAATTTCAGTCAAGACCACGTGATTTTACAGAAATAAGGCATGTACGGGGATATGCTACACCACTATGACTTGCACACTCCTCCCTTCATCAAAGAGGACCATCACTCTAGAACTGATGATAAATACATGTTTAGCAAGTGTCTTAGCTCTACCAAGAATATATAGTTGTAAGTAGCAAGGGATCCTGCCTGAGTTTTAATCATCTACCCTCTTTGTCTTCTCAGTCTCTAACAAAACTGAGTGCCAATATATTGCTTTAGGAAGAAAAGAACTTGGCAAATCAAATTTTATTTTGATTGGCTGACTAAATCAGATTTTGTATATAACAGTACTATAACTTAAAAAGAAAAACTGAAGCTGCAAAAACTCTCAAGATCAAATTGGAGATTTTTTTTTTATTTTAAAGAAAAAATAAAAATTCTGAAGACTGCAACAACCTCACCTCCACAAGTATCCCAGTTGCTGTGGTCCTGTAATGTAGCTACAGAAGAGGCTGTCTTTAGCTTGGTGTAGAGGGTAACAGTTCCAGTAACAGAGCCTTGCTTTCATTTCTTTCTTTGTGGGGTCACTCAACTCATAGAGCAGTCTATAATAATAACCAGAGAAGCCCAGTGGCAGGGGTCACAGGTGGGAGGTGCACACTGAGATAAGAACTTTCCAGCATCATTCTTCATAAAAGAAAAAGATAGAATTGTAAACATCCTTTCTTAAGCACACATTTTTCCATCCTGGCTGGCTTTGGAAGATTAAATGTGCCCCAATCCACTCTATGGGGCTGCAGCTGGTTGAGTAATCTGTTTCTCCCAACAGTTTCAACATTTAATCTGTAGTCTAACTGTCAGTAGAGTCATAGGTGCTGCCATTATGTGTGTCTGTATCTCCACAGAAACACAGATGACCTCAAGCATTAGCACCAAAGTCTAAGTTAAACTAAGAGTTCAGAAAGAAAAGCGTTCTTGTCCAGCAAAGACCAAGTTGCTCAGATGTGTTCATCTGAACTAGACTACTTCCGCCATGCTCAGTTTGCTCCATTTATTTAAATGGAAGCTCCATTTTCCCTAATTTGATCTACAGACTTAATGTAATTCCTCACAGAAGCCAACATCTTTGTACATCCGGGTGTGTACAGAGAAAAGCATGGAAATTCATGCAGATGAAAGAAACAGTTTTGCAAGAGGAGATAAAGCAGAAGTTTGAATTGTCACTAAAACTTTACAAAGTCCACATAATAGAAAAGGCACACTGGATCATATCAAACAAAATGTTCTTTTTAGTAAGAAGCCTGGGAAGAAGGAGCAAAGACAGGTGACAGCTGGGAGAAAATATTCATGAACCCTGTTTCTGACCAAGAACTTATACAGAATTCTGCAGAAATTTTGGGCCAAGATTTTCAGACTTATACCACCAAGAAATATTATAGATTGTATTTTCTTATACAAAACTGAAGGTTTTTCTTTTTAAAGACAGTCTATCAAGACTCTGCAAGACTAGCAGTAGCTTTTGTCATTTGAACTATAACCTTCTCTGGCTTTCCTTCTCTAATCTCAGGATAACAGACATTCCACTCTGAGCAGGTACAGCCAAAAACACAGAAATCTCTCTCCTAGCAGCTTAACTGGAGGAGTCTGTTGCCTCTCTAGGAGATGGAGGCCACCAGCATTGCACTCACCCCAACACACACAAACACACACACACACACACACACACACACACACACACACACACACACACACACACAAAGGCTGATTTTTGAAGAAACTGAATTGCAGGTAAGGGCTCTATTTTGCTAAGCAGGCCTTGACCTGTAGAATATAAGCTGCACTGCAGACAGAGCAGTAAAATGGTTGGTTTCTCATAAAACTAAGCATGAGCTTACTGGTCGACCCACTGCATGACATTTACTGCAGAGGAATAAAAATGTCTGTTCTTAGGTGGCTATGGTGATGCAAGGCTAGTCTGTAGGATCCTTGCTATCCTGTGTGTCACATGAACTTGTCCAAGTGGTAAACTATAACGGGTGAACTATACACACAAGTGCTTATAATGCTGGTGAAATGTGTATAACGTTAAGGGATTATATTTGTGGCAACTTCCTGCTTATGTTGTACTACAGCAAAGTGGGTGTCTCTGTGGAGCAGTTGAGTAAAGAACATATGGTATTGTCCTATGCTGCTTGCACAACTACTTGTGAATCAATCAATGTAATAACATTTTTAAATTACTTAATGAAAGTGAATTAATACCCCAAAGTTAGACGATTGTTGCTAACCATTTAAATTAGTTTCCTTTGTTCTAAACAGAGCTGAGCACTGAATCAAGCACTTTGCTAAGCAAGTGCTCTGTTCCAGTGCCACATCGCCAGGCAATTTCTTTCTTTCATACGTCTTTGTCCCTTTAAGAAGTCAAAGACACCAGAAGTCATATTTAATGGCTACTTTTACCAGTTGCACCTCATAATGAATCAAAGGCTAGAAGGACAGTTTTTGTGAATCTAACCCACACAGGTAGTTCAGGAATATATGAAGTACACAATCTATAGTGTTACAGGCACATGTACTAGTAGCTTTTCACCACTACAACAGCCAAGAAAAAACAAAACAAAAACAAACAGACAGCAACAAAAAGGCAATCCAATCTATGATTAGGTGGTCTCATTTTCTCAGAGCCTTGCAGCAGAAGTACAAAGGCAGAGCAAAGCTTTAACTGTGAACCAGGACACAGGAGGAGGGGAAAAAGCAGGGTTCCACAGTCCTTTCAGGTCATATCCTAAAGGACCTAAGGTCCCCCCCTTCAATTTCTACCTTAACGGTTTCACGACCTAGTAGCACCACTCTAGAGAGCAGGCCTTTACACATGAACCTGGGATAGAGGAGCAGTCACCAAACTATAGCACCATGAAAATTAATCTAAGCCTGCCTCAGCACTACAAGCTGGAAAACAGGACAAGTGACTTACATATTCTCCAAGTCAGAGTTCTAAAAAGAGTTCACGTGGGAAGTTTTTTTTTTAAGTGATATGAATGCATAAGCAAATGTCTTAGCATCAGGGAAATGAAAATTAAGGCTCCCTAATCAGTATGGCCATCATGAAGAAAACAAAGGACAACAAACACTGTTAGGAAAAGGAAGCTTTATACTCTGCTGGTTGAAATGTAAACTGGTACAGCCACTATGGAATTCAATGTGGAGGTGGCTCAAAAAACTAAAAACAGATTTACCATATGGCCTAGCTGTATCACCCCTGGGTATATATTTAGTAGAATCTAAGTTGGTATACACCAGAGATGCACATCCATGCATATTGTTGCAAAATAGCCAGGAAATGGAAGTAGCCTAGATGCTCATTAACAGATGAATAGATGAAGAGAATGTGATACAAATAAATATACACTGAAATTTTATGTAGCCATGAAAAAAATGACATCATGACATTTGTAGGGAAAGCGATTTAACTCTAGGTCATTATGTCAATCAAAATAAGCCAGATTCAGAAAGAGCTCACACATGCTTTCTCTCACATACAGGGTATAGAGTTACATGAGAGAAGAGGCTCAGGGGGACAGTGGAAGAAAGGGAGGGAAAGGAGTAATAGGACAGAGAAGGAAGACATCAGAAGGGAGAGGAAGAGTAGGCAAAGAGGTATTGTAAGATTCAAACATATTGACTATGGCAGCCTTAGAAAAACACCAAGTGGCTGGGGCTTTCCATTATCAGAACCAGGGAGTTTCCAAAGAATTTAGAATAACACCCTGTTCCAGGAAATGGGCTAACA
Organism: Rattus rattus; assembly: GCF_011064425.1. Classification (NCBI taxonomy): domain Eukaryota; kingdom Metazoa; phylum Chordata; class Mammalia; order Rodentia; family Muridae; genus Rattus; species Rattus rattus. The sequence goes on from NC_046157.1 coordinate 127,983,508, forward strand.
GGGAGGAGGGCAAGGCCCCTACCAGTCCCCATCTGCGTGCCAAAGGTATCTCTCCATTGAGGGCCACCAATGAATGTAAAGGTCAATGTGCACCACCAATAGGAAGTGACTAACTCGTGCTGTTACCAAAGTCTCCCCCCCCCAAGATGTATAAAAAGTGTGTGCTTTAGCTATTGGGGATCACCATTGTCTTGAGGGCAGGACAGCCCCAGTGCGCTGGATCATTAAACCTCTTGCTTGATTGCATCGTTCTCCATCTCCTTGTTTTCATGAGTGGACATCCTGGATGTAGGGCTCATCATGTCCTACAGTATGAAATGCCCATGTCATTGAAGCAGAAGCAAGGACAGTTGGTGGAAAGGGACTAAATAGTAAGAGGAGAGCAGGGGATGTGGAGGACACTGGGTGACAGGGATGAATGTAAACAAAGTATAGCAATGTAAATCTGTGAAAATGAGACTTGTGTTGCCTTGAATCTTATTTGTTTTTCAGGATGCAGTTTTTCTCTGTAGCTCTGACTGTCCTGGAGATCCTTCTGTAGATCAGGGTGGTCTTGAACTCAGAGATCCACCTATGTCTGCACCCAAGTGCTGGGATTAAAAGGGCATGCCAGCACACCTGGCATAAGGAATTAAACAAATATTGATTTTAAACTGATATAAGCTCAGAGCTTATCTAGCCAAACACTGAACATTATAGAAATCTGAGATAGTGAAAAGTTGCACAGAGTGTCAGGAAAGAAGAGGGGCATTAAGAGACCAGTCCTATTTTAGACAGACTTTAGATGTTTAGACGTAATTACTTCATATTTTATTTCCTTTTTAATATTTCTGCTGTTTCAATATCAAAGATATAACAATATATATTAATATCATATACAATATTTTACTTACTTTTAGCTACAATTTGAAAACCAGGCTAGCTTGTCTTCCCACAATCTCGTAAAAAAAAGAATGATAACATGACATAGATATTTACTCCTACATGTTCTTGGGTGGTAGGAGTTCAAGCTCCTCAGAAAATTTAAATTCCCTGATTTCCTGTTTCTGTCAATGCAGTCATTGTCTTGACTTTGGAAAATGAGCACTAGGGTCTTTCTTCTTTTTTTTTTTTTTTATTTTGTCAAGCCATTTTCTATTTTAACACATTATTCTTTAAAAAAATTAAACATATAATTAACATATTTTTTCATATTCACACTAATTCCTTCCCTCATATCTTTATCATATACTCATTTATGTCTTCATGTCCTCTTGCTTGTTTGTTTTTTTTATTTATTTTTTTTTATTATTATTAACTTGAGTCTTTCTTATATACATTTCGAGTGTTATTCCCTTTCCCGGTTTCCGGGCAAACAACCCCCTCCACCCTCCCCTTCCTTATGGGTGTTCCCCTCCCAACCCTCCCCAAATTACTGCTCTCTCCCCAACAGTCTAGTTCACTGGGGGTTCAGTCTTAGCAGGACCCAGGGCTTCCCCTTCCACTCGTGCTCTTACTAGGATATTCATTGCTACCTATGAGGTCAGAGTCCAGGGTCAGTCCATGTATAGTCTTTGGGTAGTGGCTTAGTCCCTGGAAGCTCTGGTTGGTTGGCATAGCTGTACATATGGGGTCTCGAGCTCCTTCAAGCTCTTCCAGTTCTTTCTCTGATTCCTTCAACAGGGGTCCTGTTCTCAGTTCAGTGGTTTCCTGCTGGCATCCGCTTCTGTATTTGCTGTATTCTGGCTGTGTCTCTCAGGAGCGATCTGCATTCACATTTTGATCATCCGTCTTGAGTTTCATTTGTTCTAGGCATCTAGGGTAATTCAAGCATTTGGGCTAATAGCCACTTATCAATGAGTACATACCATGTATGTCTTTCTGTGATTGGGTTAGCTCACTCAGGATGATATTTTCCAGTTCCAACCATTTGCCTACGAATTTCATAAAGTCATTGTTTTTGATAGCTGAGTAATATTCCATTGTGTAGATGTACCACATTTTCTGTATCCATTCCTCTGTTGAAGGGCATCTGGGTTCTTTCCAGCTTCTGGCTATTATAAATAAGGCTGCGATGAACATAGTGGAGCACGTGTCTTTTTTACATGTTGGGGCATCTTTTGGGTATATGCCCAGGAGAGGTATAGCTGGATCCTCAGGCAGTTCAATGTCCAATTTTCTGAGGAACCTCCAGACTGATTTCCAGAATGGTTGTACCAGTTTGCAATCCACCAACAATGGAGGAGTGTTCCCCCTTTCTCCACATCCTCGCCAGCATTTGCTGTCACCTGAGTTTTTGATCTTAGCCATTCTCACTGGTGTGAGGTGAAATCTCAGGGTTGTTTTTGATTTGCATTTCCCTTATGACTAACGATGTTGAACATTTCTTTAGGTGTTTCTCAGCCATTCGGCATTCCTCAGCTGTGAATTCTTTGTTTAGCTCTGAACCCCATTTTTTAATAGGGTTATTTGTCTCCCTGCTGTCTAACTTCTTGAGTTCTTTGTATATTTTGGATATAAGCCCTCTATCTGTTGTAGGATTGGTAAAGATCTTTTCCCAATCTGTTGGTTGCCGTTTTGTCCTAACCACAGTGTCCTTTGCCTTACAGAAGCTTTGCAGTTTTATGAGATCCCATTTGTCGATTCTTGATCTTAGAGCATAAGCCATTGGTGTTTTGTTCAGGAAATTTTTTCCAGTGCCCATGTGTTCCAAATGCTTCCCTAGTTTTTCTTCTATTAGTTTGAGTGTATCTGGTTTGATGTGGAGGTCCTTTATCCACTTGGACTTAAGCTTTGTACAGGGTGATAAGCATGGATCGATCTGCATTCTTCTACATGTTGACCTCCAGTTGAACCAGCACCATTTGCTGAAAATGCTATCTTTTTTCCATTGGATGGTTTTGCCTCCTTTGTCAAAAATCAAGTGCCCATAGGTGTGTGGGTTCATTTCTGGGTCTTCAATTCTGTTCCATTGGTCTATCTGTCTGTCTCTGTACCAATACCATGCAGTTTTTATCACTATTGCTCTGTAATACTGCTTGAGTTCTGGGATAGTGATTCCCCCTGAAGTCCTTTTATTGTTGAGGATAGTTTTAGCTATCCTGGGTTTTTTGTTATTCCAGATGAATTTGCAAATTGTTCTGTCTAACTCTTTGAAGAATTGGATTGGTATTTTGATGCGGATTGCATTGAATCTGTAGATTGCTTTTAGCAGAATGGCCATTTTTACTATATTAATCCTGCCAATCCATGAGCATGGGAGATCTTTCCATCTTCTGAGATCTTCTTCAATTTCTTTCTTCAGAGTCTTGAAGTTCTTATTGTACAGATCTTTCCCTTGCTTGGTTAAAGTCACACCGAGGTACTTTATATTATTTGGGTCTATTATGAAGGGTATCGTTTCCCTAATTTCTTTCTCGGCTTGTTTCTCTTTTGTGTAGAGGAAGGCTACTGATTTATTTGAGTTAATTTTATACCCAGCCACTTTGCTGAAGTTGTTTATCAGCTTTAGTAGTTCTCTGGTGGAACTTTTGGGATCACTTAAATATACTATCATATCATCTGCAAATAGTGATATTTTGACTTCTTCTTTTTCGATCTGTATCCCTTGACCTCCTTTTGTTGTCTGATTGCTCTGGCTAGAACTTCAAGAACTATATTGAATAAGTAGGGAGAGAGTGGGCAGCCTTGTCTAGTCCCTGATTTTAGTGGGATTGCTTCAAGTTTCTCTCCATTTAGTTTAATGTTAGCCACTGGTTTGCTGTATATGGCTTTTACTATGTTTAGGTATGGGCCTTGAATTCCTATTCTTTCCAGGACTTTTATCATGAAGGGGTGTTGAATTTTGTCAAATGCTTTCTCAGCATCTAATGAAATGATCATGTGGTTTTGTTCTTTCAGTTTGTTTATATAATGGATCACGTTGATGGTTTTCCGTATATTGAACCATCCCTGCATGTCTGGGATGAAGCCTACTTGATCATGGTGGATGATTGTTTTGATGTGTTCTTGGATTCGGTTTGCCAGAATTTTATTGAGTATTTTTGCATCGATATTCATAAGGGAAATTGGTCTGAAGTTCTCTTTCTTTGTTGGGTCTTTGTGTGGTTTAGGTATAAGAGTAATTGTGGCTTCATAGAAGGAATTCGGTAGTGCTCCATCTGTTTCAATTTTGTGGAGTAGTTTGGATAATATTGGTACGAGGTCTTCTATGAAGGTCTGATAGAATTCTGCACTAAACCCGTCTGGACCTGGGCTCTTTTTGGTTGGGGAGACCTTTAATGACTGCTTCTATTTCCTTAGGAGTTATGGGGTTGTTTAACTGGTTTATCTGTTCCTGATTTAACTTCGGTACCTGGTATCTGTCTAGGAAATTGTCCATTTCCTGTAGATTTTCAAAGTTTTTTGTTGAATATAGGCTTTTTATAGTAAGATCTGATGATTTTTTGAATTTCCTCTGAATCTGTAGTTATGTCTCCTTTTTCATTTCTGATTTTGTTAATTTGGACACACTCTCTGTGTCCTCTCGTTAATCTGGCTAAGGGTTTATCTATCTTGTTGATTTTCTCAAAGAACCAACTTTTGGTTCTGTTGATTCTTTCTATGGTCCTTTTTGTTTCTATTTGGTTGATTTAGGCTCTGAGTTTGATTATTTCCTGCCTTCTACTCCACCTGGGTGTATTTGCTTCTTTTTGTTCTAGAGCTTTTAGGTGTGCTGTCAAGCTGCTGACATATGCTCTTTCCTGTTTCTTTCTACAGGCACTCAGCGCTATGAGTTTTCCTCTTAGCACAGCTTTCATTGTGTCCCATAAGTTTGGGTATGTTGTACCTTCATTTTCATTAAATTCTAAAAAAAGTTTTTAATTTCTTTCTTTATTTCTTCCTTGACCAGGTTATCATTGAGTAGAGCATTGTTCAATTTCCACGATATGTGGGCATTCTTCCCTTATTGTTATTGAAGACCAGTTTTTGGGCGTGGTGGTCTGATAACGCATGGGATTATTTCTATCTTTCTGTACCTGTTGAGGCCCATTTTTGACCAATTATATGGTCGATTTTGGAGAAAGTACCATGAGGAGCTGAGAAGAAGGTATATCCTTTTGCTTTAGGATAGAATGTTCTATAAATATCTGTTAAGTCCATTTGGCTCATGACTTCTCTTAGTCTGTCTACGTCTCTGTTTAATTTCTGTTTCCATGATCTGTCCATTGATGAGAGTGGGGTGTTGAAATCTCCTACTATTATTGTGTGAGGTGTAATGTGTGTTTTGAGCTTTAGTAAGGCTTCTTTTACGTATGTAGGTGCCCTTGTATTTGGGGCATAGATATTTAGGATTGAGAGTTCATCTTGGTGGATTTTTCCTTTGATGAATATGAAGTGTCCTTCCTTATCTTTTTTGATGACTTTTAGTTGAAAATTGATTTTATCTGATATTAGAATGGCTACTCCAGCTTGCTTCTTCTGACCATTTGCTTGGAAAGTTGTTTCCCAGCCTTTCACTCTGAGGTAGTGTCTGTCTTTGTCTCTGAGGTGTGTTTCCTGTAGGCAGCAGAATGCAGGGTCCTCGTTGCTTATCCAGTTTGTTAATCTATGTCTTTTTATTGGGGAGTTGAGGCCATTGATGTTGAGAGATATTAAGGAATAGTGATTATTGCTTCCGGTTGTATTCATATTTGGATGTGAGGTTATGTTTGTGTGCTTTTCTTCTCTTTGTTTTGTTGCCAAGACGATTAGTTTCTTGCTTCTTCTAGGGTATAGCTTGCCTCCTTATGTTGGGCTTTACCATTTATTATCCTTTGTAGTGCTGGATTTGTAGAAACATATTGTGTAAATTTGGTTTTGTCATGGAATATCTTGGTTTCTCCATCTATGTTAATTGAGAGTTTTGCAGGATACAGTAACCTGGGCTGGCATTTGTGTTCTCTTAGGGTCTGTATGACATCAGTCCAGGATCTTCTGGCCTTCATAGTTTCTGGCGAAAAGTCTGGTGTGATTCTGATAGGTCTGCCTTTATATGTTACTTGGCCTTTTTCCCTTACTGCTTTTAATATTCTTTCTTTATTTTGTGCATTTGGTGTTTTGACTATTATGTGTGGGAGGTGTTTCTTTTCTGGTCCAATCTATTTGGAGTTCTGTAGGCTTCTTGTATGCCTATGGGTATCTCTTTTTTAGGTTAGGAAGTTTTCTTCTATGATTTTGTTGAAGATATTTACTGGTCCTTTGAGCTGGGAGTCTTCACTCTCTTCTTACCTATTATCCTTAGGTTTGATCTTCTCATTGAGTCCTGGATTTCCTGTATTTTTTGGACCAGTAGCTTTTTCTGCTTTACATTATCTTTGACAGTTAGTCAATGATTTCTATGGAATCTTCTGCTCCTGAGATTCTCTCTTCCATCTCTTGTATTCTGTTGGTGAAGCTTGTATCTACAGCTCCTTGTCTCTTCTTTTGGTTTTCTATATCCAGGGTTGTTTCCATGTGTTCTTTCTTGATTGCTTCTATTTCCATTTTTAATTCCTTCAACTGTTTGATTGTGTTTTCCTGGAATTCTTTCAGTGATTTTTGTGACTCCTCTCTATGGGCTTCTACTTGTTTATTTATGTTTTCCTGGAATTCTTTTAGGGATTTTTGTGACTCCTCTCTATGGGCTTCTACTTGTTTATTTATATTTTCCTGGAATTCTTTTAGGAATTTTTGCGATTCCTCTCTGTAGGCTTCTACTTGTTTATTTATGTTTTCCTGTGTTTCTCTAAGGGAGTTCTTCATGTCTTTCTTGAAGTCCTCCAACATCATGATCAAATATGATTTTGAAACTAGATCTTGCTTTTCTGGTGTGTTTGGATATTCCGTGTTTGCTTTGGTGGGAGAATTGGGCTCCGATGATGCCATGTAGTCTTGGTTTCTGTTGCTTGGGTTCCTGCTCTTGCCTCTCGCCATCAGATTATCTCTAGTGTCACTTTGTTCTGCTATTTCTGACAGTGGCTAGACTGTCTTATAAGCCTGTGTTTCAGGAGTGCTGTAGACCTGTTTTCCTGTTTTCTTTCAGCCAGTTATGGGGACAGAGTGTTCTGCTTTCGGGCGTGTAGTTTTTCCGCTCTACAGGTCTTCAGCTGTTCCTGTGAGCCTGTGTCTTGAGTTCACCAGGCAAGTCGTTTGTAGCAGAAAAGTTGGTCTTACCTGTGGTCCCGAGGCTCAAGTTTGCTCGAGGGGTGTTGCCTATGAGCTCTCCTCGGCCTCAGCAACCAGGAAGATCTGCGCCGCCCTTTCCGGGAGGTTCCGTGCACCAGGGTTCCAGATAGCTTTTTTGTTTTCCTCTGGGATCAGTACTGTGTGCAGCGTGCAGTCTCTTCTGGTTTCCCAGGCGTGTCCGCCTCTCTGAAGGTTTAGCTCTCCCTCCCACGGGATTTGGGTGCAGAGAACTGTTTATTCGGTCGGTCCCTTCAGGTGCGGTGTCTCAGACGCAGTGGACCTGCTGCTCCTGGGCCCTCCTCTACCGGTACCCAGAGGCCGTATTCAGTTTCCTCCTGGGCCAGGGATGTGGGCAGGGGTGGGCAGCGTTGGTGGTCTCCTCCGCTCTGCTGCCTCAGGAGTGCCCGCCCGACCAGGCGGTGAGGACTCCCCTCCAGGGGGCCTGGGAGCAGAGAGCTGCTGAAGGCAGGGATCCTCCGCTGGTCCGGGACTCTGGCCAAACCGGGTCTTTCTTCTTTATGGAAGCTGACAGATTCTTCCTTGGGAGTGTCAGGACATTCTTATAGGTTTATTATAATTTTGTAAAAATTTTTCTGAATCCAAGTTTAAGATTTCAATTTACAGCAGCATTTTGCTTCTTCAAGTCTACACATCTTACTAGCTTCATACTACTAAGACCTCTATTTTCAAGTTTTCCCCTAAGCCAAGCACAAGGATTGTGCTGAGGAAAATGCCTTCCTGCGCCCCTCCCTAGACCAGGACTGAGTTATCTTTTTGTACGCACGTTCTGCCAACCTCATATTACTTTAGATAGCTTATTTTTTAACAACTCTACTTTGTAAGCTAGACTTGTTGAAGCAATAACTCCAAGCTCCCAAAAGGTATTATTCTCAGGCATAATAACAGCTTTGCTGAACTTTATTGTGTCACCATAGGGCTTTGGAATGACAAAAACTTCATGGTGGACAGTACTTTAAACTTTGCAAAACATTTTAACCCATGTAGTTTTACTCTGTAACTCATTGTGGATACTTTTTGCTATTTATTCCTTGTTTAAAAATGAAAGTGATGAGTGCTGCTCTTGTCCATGCTCATGTCTATTCTTAACACTCTCTTCGGTGTCTACAGAAACCTCTTTCCTTCCTTCGCAGCAATCCAACTGCCAAAAGTTCACCATATCTATTCTCAGGATCTATGCCAGAGAGATCTTTGACTCCCATGGGAATCTCATTGTTGAGGTGGATATCTACACTGCAAAAGTTCACTTCTGAGCTGCAGTGCCCAGCGGTACATCCACTGGCATCTACGGGGCCCTAGAACTCTGAGACAATGGTAAGACCCGATTCATTGGGAAGGATGTCTCAAAGGCTGTTGAGCACATCATTAACATTATTCCATCTGCTCTGGTTAGCAAGAAACTGAATGTTGTGGAGCAAGAAAAGATGGACCAGCTAATGGTTGAGATGGACGGCACTGAGAATAAATCTAAATGCTATCCTGGGAGTGTCCCTGGCTGTCTGCAAAGCTGGTGCTGTGGAAAAGGGGGTGCCCCTTTACCGTCACATTGCTTACTTGTCTGGCAACCCTGAAGTCAGCCTGCCAGTACCAGTTTTCAAAGTGATCAACGGTGGTTTTCATGCTGGCAACAAGCTGGCCATGCAAGAGTTCATGATCCTGCCTGTGGGGACATCCTGTTTCATGTGCATTGGAGCAGAGGTTTGCCACAACTTGAAGAATGTCATCAAGGAGAGGTACGGGAAAGACGCCACCAATGTGGGTAATGAGAGCAGATTCGTACCTAACATCCTGGAGAACAAAGAAGCAGTGGAGCTGCTCAAGACTGCAATGGCAAAGGGTGACTCCACTGACAAGGTTGTCATTGGCATGGATGTGGGTGTCACTGAGTTCTACAGGGATGGCAAGAATGACCTGAACTTCAAGTCTCCAAATGACTCCAGCCCGTACATCACACCCGACCAGCTGGTTGACCTGTACAATCCTTCATCAAAGACTACCAAGTGGTGTCCATTGAAGACCCCTTTGACCAGGACGACTGGGATACTTGGCAGAAGCTCACAGCTAGTGCAAGCATCCAGGTGGTGGAGGGTGAACTCACAGTGACCAACCCTAAGCTGATTGCCAAGGCTACAGGCAAGAAGTCGTGCAACTGCCTCCTGCTCAAAGTGAACCAGATTGGTTCTGGGACCGAGTCTCTACAGGCATGTAAGCTGACCCTGTCTAATGGCTGGGGGGTGGGGGGGTGTCATAGTATCCCATCAATTGGGGGAGACTGAGGACACTCATTGCTGACAGATGGTGGGGCTCTGCACTGGGCAGATCAAGACTGGTGCCCCCTGCCAATCTGAGTATCTGGCCAAATTCTTAGAATCAAGGAAGAGCTGAGCAACAAAGCCAAGTTTGCTGGCAGGTCCTTCAGGAACCCGCTGGCCAAGTAAGGCATGAACCGGAAATCCCTGGAGCTACCGGATCCTCTGTTCCTGATGTCATCCAGTTGGCTCAAGGCCAGCCCAGTGCTTACCCCTCCCATGTCACTGCTTCCTTAAATGTCTACCCCTGACCACCTGGAGCCCTACTGGAGACCCCAGCTTTGTAATCATGTGATTGGTCTGAATCAGGTTCTGTCACCTGATTTTCCAGATAGTGTCTGGAACCCTCAGAACTCCAGTGCAGTCTCTAGGGTGGCCACTGTCAAGACTCCCTCAGTGGTTTATATGCAAAGATAAAAGCTGCAGAAGCACCCCCCCCCCAAAAAAAATGAAGGTGATCACAAAGAGAAGAAGTTGTCCATGTTCCTGTGATGAGGTTCATGAAGAAAGACAAGTGCTATTGGCTTTGGTCAGCTACTTTCCTCACTGCTAATAAGGTCCTCCACCACTCTCCCCCACTGTGCTTTCTGGAAGATTGTTCCTATCCTTGCAAGGCTGAATGCACCTAGATAACCACCAAGATGAAATGTTCCTTCTCAGGAGACTGACGTGTGCTTGACTCCTGGAGGAATTCAAACACCAACTAAATGGCAATTAAAGTGGATTCAGTCAAATGGTGGTTCTATAAGAAGACATAAAAGGTCATTTCTAACAACAAACTTCTGTAATTGTAAAAGCATTCTTTCCACAGTCTAACTGCAGTTCTATTTTGTTATAGATTACCTCTTCCTTATCATGGCTTATTTCTTATTGCTAATGAGAGCAAACGCTCAAGTTACTGTATAAAAGTAGCATTTAGAATATGTAAATGTTTGCCTTGTTTTTACATAGAACTCCACCTACTCAACACCTAAAAGAAATGTTTTCAACTTTCCATGTCTGCCTACCCTACTGAACTGCAGTATAGTACCATAGTGTAAAAGAATCTCTACCTGACAAGAGGGAAGTGTTCTGTATCTCCATTGTCTAATTCATAGCCACATGTAGCCAGTAACCTGTCAAATCCATACAATGTGACTAGAGGGACCAACTAATTTCACTTAATTTTAATTAGCTTAATGCAAATAACCACAGGAGATAGTTGCTAGCAGACTTTATATTATAGTGTTTTATGTGATCAGGATGATATCCTTAAAAACAACCACACTGCTACTCCAGGTGAAAAATTTCTCCTAAATCCTGTATATAAATGCAGAGTGGCAGAAGGCAGCATCCCCAAATATACAACTTTCACGTGAGGGTTATTTTGAGTTAAAGGCACTTGAAAAGTAACAGATGCAAGAGAAACATTCAATTCTTCCTTCTTTCTTTTAGAAGCAGAGGAAACTCTCATGTGGCACACACACACACACACATACACACACACACACAGAGCAAGGAAAATGAAATGTTTCCATCAAGAATGAGCCACATAGGGCAAGAAAGCTCTGGACATCCACACCCTACCAGAAGGCTATCTTCCCTGCTTTCTACCTCCCTGCAATAGTTTTGTTTCTTTGAAGTTACCTCTTTATTCTTCCTGCTATGTAAGATTATATCCTGCCTTTTGTTTGGGTTTCCCTTCTGAGCAGTCTCTTCTGTGTCGTCTCTGAGGAGGAAATGTATCTGAGCCACCAGAATTCAAGAAACACCACAAAGTCAGGCTGTACAACAGCCCTCACACAAGAGACTTACTGGGGAAGACACAAGAGGGTGGTTGTCTGTACGTGGGTTAGAAGCAGGAGACTTGAGTGAGAGGGAGGCTTATACAGGGTTTCTTGCGGGTAGAGGTTTTCTTGGTAGTGACTTCCGGAGTAGAGATTGGTGAGCTTTCAAGTTCTAGCGTGGGGTGAGCTCAAGGATTGGTTTTCAAAACATGAAAGTGAGGTTGGACTTTTTATTCTATACAATATATAAATCCTCGTGCTTCTAGTCTGTGAATTATTCGCATGTCAATCTAACTTTGTCAGGCCCAGCCAAAAAACCCTGAGGGATAGTGGTAAAATTTGTGTCTACCTTTTATCAGTGTTTCTCAAACCCATTTCTCAAAATCCTTCTACCCACAAAAGTTAGAGAGTGTGTATTCCTAGAGCCAAGAGTTTAATCCTGACCTAGTTTAAGACTAGTGAAGTTAAATATTAATTTGGACTATTATTTTCAGCTTTAAAATGTGTGTAAATATCTCCATCCTTGACAAGATGCTTGCCATCAAATACAGAAGCCCCTTCATTGACTAACCAATAAGATCTATTTCATTAATGTTATCACTCACTAAGTTAATGATTAACAATTTGAGAAAAAGCAGTTGCATCAAAGACTGCTGTCAAGGCACTGAGCAGATCTGACACCCAGTCAGTTGCTTTTCTAAGATGAGTGCCATTAAATTAGTTGAGCTTCCTATTAAGTATACAGTACAAATAGCAACTGCTTACCAGTGGGTTTATTAGCTGTACCCAGAAAATGATTGCTAAAACATTGCCAAAAGGGGTGGTGAGTGAAACACAATTTTAGGTACATGTGGATGGATATTCACACTGTAGCGCTTTGCTAAGATGTCAAATCCCAGACATCTTGTGGACAATGGTATAATGTTTACTTTCCAAGGAACAACTCATTAGACCATTTGCAGTATAAAAGGACAACTGATGATAACATTTTGTATTTTACTGTAAATATTGCCATCTTGTCATATAAAAGTACTTGCAAACTCACTTGGAGAATTGCTATCTTCCCATAAAAAAATAACTTGTAACATTGTTTGTTAAAATGTATACTAGCTTAAAGCCACATCCTTTGCAAGGCCCTCTATTGACCACCAAGCAGAGACTGAGTCATTGAAACCAAGGAGAAACAAAACCATTGGAGTCAAAAAAGGCCATGATCTTCATTTCCTTTTCTCTTGCTTAAAGTGTTCTTTGCTGTAAACTGACTTAAACCAGTTACTTGAGCTAAGCCCTGCTTGAGCTCAGTCCCACTAGTGTGAGCAAAGGTGCATTTAAGTTTGCTGATTAAAGTTAATGTGCGAGGTCAAAGATGAGAGAGTGGCAAGAGATAGAGCGAATACTTGGCACCCGTGAGGCCCATGGATCGATCCTCAGCTGCAAGAATTGCACCAACCCCCATAAAAGCTAACTTGCATCTTCTTGTTTAAAACTCTCTCATTCAGCTGGCCAGTGGCAAAGCACACCTTTGGTTCCAGCATTCGGGAAGGATCTCTGAGTTAGAAGCTAGCCTGGTCTACAGAGTGAGTTCTAGGACAGCCAGGGGTTACACAGAGAAACCTTGCCTTGAAAAACCAAAAAGAAAAGAAAACTCTTTTATTCAAATACAGTCAATTCAAAGTCTACCTCCCTGTGTGGCTTTCTTTTCTTCCCTCTACTTTTTCATGTCATGGCATCTGCATTTCAAGTAAGTTTTGGAAAGCTTCCTACCAATGAACAGTCAGCAGGGCTTCTAACCTTGGGACTATCAATCAAGGCCTCATTTGTTAGGGAATTATTATTTCTAAATCACTTCTAGACAGTAAATAAGATTCTTCTGATTCCCCCTTTAAAATACAAGCAGTATCATTTTCTATCATTTTAACTTCATTGTGACCATGGCTCTGAGTATACTTATGCTTGAGGAGGATGCTGAAAGCAAACATCCGACATATACGAAAGGGTAGTGGGATCTTCTTGATCACAGATACTGCATTTTAGATGCGCATGTCCCTTTCTCTCTACTTTGCTCTTTACCTTAGCTTCTCTTGCACTTTTTTAGATGGTTGCAATGGTGTTCTCATCTTCTTTGCTGCCAGGGCCAGTGCCGTAGGTCGGGTAACTCAAACCTGCTCATGACCATGAATATTGACACTGGCTTCAAACACCCATTGTTTTATCCAGTGACTCATAAACCCAGTTGTGTGTGTAATTTAAAGTTGTAACACTTTTAATATGTTAACAGACTGTTGGTAGGAAAACAATCATCCCTAAGTTCTGTAGCGTTTTTAATACTTCTGTGTTATCAGAGAACACACCGCCGGAAGGGGAGCTCAAGATAGAAAGTTACTGTGTACTTATAAACTAGCTTTTGTCTGACTGGAGCTATAGAAGAAAATTGACTACATGTGTGAAACAACTATGTTTGTTTATGTTTAGTGGGAATAGAAGAGGAATAGTAGTTATTCATAAACCAGTAAATCCATCTTTCTAAAGGGCACACCTGAACCTTCTAGGACTCACAGAGCAGGTTCATGTGTCCCCTCAAGCCATAGTCTATTCATGGGGGAGACCTGGAACCAGCCAGCTAGCCTGAGGCAAGACAAGTAGGCCAATAAACCACCGATGACATTGACATATATTTTGAGTGGCCATAGAGTAGTTAGGGTGGTAACAGGGCAGCCACCTTATTCTATGTATTTCTTTAAACTATATTTTAAAGTAGCGTTGGCAGATTTTATGGCCCAGACTTGACTGGAATAGTTCAGAATGACATTAAAGATTTTGATGAGAGTACTGAGTACAGTCTCATCAAGTTCACTACGCTTAAGAAAACTGGACTAATTAGAAGAGAAATGATGTGCTTTCAGTGTGAAAAGCATTAAATAACTATATATTCAAGTGACAATGGAAATGGATAGCTGGGATGATAAACTTAGAATACTAAGTGTACCAAGCAAACATAGTATTTAAAGACACAAAACCTAGATAGTTCCCCAAGAACAAAAACAGATGGCAAAAATAAGAGATGGGCCCATCAGTGAAGTAATGTGGAGATTCTGGGAAGGTGACAAGGGCCAGTGAAGAAGATGGTGACCTCTAAATTAGGCAGAGTCTTTGCTCCCCAGACTACCTCAAGATAGGGACTTGAGGTAGAATACATGAGCCATTTGAATTTTGTGGTGTCAATCTCTCCTACTGGGCTATGGGCAAGTTTTTAGTTAGCCCTCTATTCCCATTCACAGTGCAGTGACTAAGCACAATTTAAGTTTTCAATAAATGGTAAGTGGATAAATTATGGAATGGATGAATGCTACAATATAGACCACAATAAATAAAGAGATTTATAGATCTTCTTGGCAGAAAATTCAAGGGGTTATTATTAGCTCCACTCACTGGGCATGCCAATGGGGAAGAATGTCACACCTGCTCTGACATATTCATTTTTCTCCTGTATTTGGTTGGCAGAATTGAATTGTCTTTCCCCTTTACAGAGGCTGATTAATTTAAGCAAAAGGGCATGTGTGGTGACCCACACAGCACACTGCCCAAGTCATTTGACTCCAATAATTCAATATGTACAAAGAAAGTCTGTTGAAACAAGAAAGGTGCTAATGAAGCTAGCAAAAATCAATCCTAAAAGTTTGTAAGGCCTAGAATCCTCTCTCTATTTTTTTAATGATCTCAAAATAGTTCATAAACAGATTAGGTAGCTCTGACATATTCCTGGATAACTCAAGTTGGCAGAATGTAATCTTTTTAAAGCTTTAATCACATTTATTGTTTATTTTCAATGCAAGACTACCTGATAATAGCTCACAGGGGCTTACACCTGGCCCAAATTAAAATTTACATGCATTTATTTCCCCAGTGGCAATGACTGCATGCTTTGCATTGTCGTTCATTCTCAGCAGGCTTACTCAAGATTGTTTTGAATCTGAGTTTTATAATTAGTACTTAACATTTAAATCACATTCAGGAATCTGTGCATATGGTTAAGCAGACTGTCAGAATAAATTATGACCTTACCAAATAGTAATCTGCTTGTGTCTTCTCACAAATGCACTTGCTTAGATTCCCTAGCCATGGTTCACCCCTCATCCAACACAGGACACTTGTCCGCTGTGATGGCACTTTTGCCAACTTGTCATCCTATTCCAGGACTTCCAACCTTAGTGATATATTATGGGGCTGAAGCAGGAGGGAAACGTTCACTAAAGTGCTTAATGTGCTTCTTTATGTAAATTTTATTAACCATACACATCTCTGTCTCTATTGATGCATCATATCATAGTTTACAAGTCTTCAATAATCTTGAGTAGGCTATGCATTGGGATAAACTGAAGTTCAGAGATCTTAAGTGATTCCACATTGACCCCTAATCAGCGGCAGACTGGACTATAAATCCAGGAGCCTTTCCAAAGCTATCAGCCACAACTCTGCACCAGATGCCAAAGCCTTGACTTTTCTGATTGTTTATTTATTCAGGATTTTGTTTTATTATTTAGCTTTACTTTTTGCACGGCTCAGGATCAAACCTAAGGTCTTCTGCATAGTAGACAAAGAATTCTACCACCGAACTACACGTCTGCTCAGTTTTGCTGTTGCTGTTGTTTGGTTGGTTGTACAGGTTTGTTTGTTTTTGTTTGGTGGTTCTCATCATGTATTCCTGGCCATAAAGCTGGAATTAAGAATGGAAGTCAGTGAAGGGGGGACATCTCTGGGACCAGCTGGAGGCCTGGGAGAGGGGAGGATCCAAAGAGTCTATGGGGGTGACCCTAGCTGAGATTCCTACCAGTGGGGGATACAGAAACTGTCTAAGTCAGGGTTTCTATTCTTGCACAAATATCATTACCAAGAAGCAAGTTGGGAAGAATAGGGTTTATTCAGCTTACACTTCCACAATACTGTTATTCACCAAAGGAAGTCAGAACTAGAATTCAAGCAGGTCAGGAAGCAGGAACTGATGCAGAGGCCATGGAGGGCTGTTACTGACTTTCTTCCACTGGCTTGCTCAGCTTGCTCTCTTATAGAACTTAAAACTACCAGCCCAGGGATGGCACCACCTACAATGGGTCCTCCCCCCTTGATCACTAGTTGAGAAAATGCCTTACAGCTGGATCTCATGGAGGCATTTCTTCAACTGAAGCTCCTTTCTCTGTGATAATTTCGGCTTGTGTCAAGTTGACACACAAAACCAGCTAGTACAGAAACTGAAGTGGCCACCTTCTGTAGCCAGACAAGACTTTCAATAGAGGGAGGGGGATATTAACTCACCCACAAAACCTTCAACCCAAAATTTGCTCTGCCTAGAAGATGCACAGGGTTAAATATGGAGCCGAGACTGAAGTAAAAACTTAAGGATTCTTTGGAAAAACAGTTGTGTTGGATAGTGTTTTGTTAAAGTAAATCTGAGAAGGAACATTTTGCTGAAGCGAACATAGGTAAAAAGAAGCATATGAAAGGACACTTAATGAAGGGTTCATTACTAATAATATGCATCTATTGGTCCGCCTTACATTGTGTAGATGAGTTCCATTTGTTGGGACTCCATAGAGAGAAATGCACCAAAAAACTTCTGGTGGTGTGCTGTGGCTTCTGCTTCCAAGGACTTGGGCTGATTGGCAGAGTGATGTCAGCTGAGGCAGATTCATGTGGAATTTTGCTAAGTCCAACTCACATGCTGAGACAAAACCCATGGAGAACACATGATGTTTGGTGGAAGTATAAGTAGAACTTAATGGACAGTGATGGAGGCTGAGCTTGACTTGCTTATAAAGTTATAAGTTCAATGCTTGTTCATCTCTCGTGCTTGTTGGTCTCTTGTCTTTGCTGATCTTTGCTTCACTGAGAAAGAGGCACAGTTGAGAGTTTTTCCTGGCATTCCTTTTGGTCCTGGTTACTCCTGCTGACTCATTAGAATTGAGCTGGCTGGAAAGGTAAAGGACACCATGGTCTTTGGTCTTTTGTTACATATTGTAATACTAAATGTGAGCCCCCAAGACCTAGTTGCCCCAGAGATGAGAGAGTCTGTATGTATAACCAAGTGACGCTATGTGACCTTGCCAACAAGTTATTTCTGATTGGTGAATAAAGATGCCAGCAGCCAATAACTAAGCAGAAAAGTTGTATCTTCTATCTGAGAACTAAATGGTCAAAAGCAGTGTAGAAACTCCAGATTGGGATTAAAATTTTCTGTTACAAAACACCATAAGATGACCTACAGAGTCAACTAACCTGGCCCCAGGGGTGCTCATAGAGACTAAACTACCAAACAGGGAGCATGCAGGAGTTGGACCTAGGCCCCCTACACAATTGTGTAACTTGGTCTTCATGTGGGTCCCCTAACAATTAGAATGGAGCTGTCTCTGACTCTGTTCCCTGCCATTGGATCATCTTCTTCTACCTGGACT
Organism: Rattus rattus; assembly: GCF_011064425.1. Classification (NCBI taxonomy): domain Eukaryota; kingdom Metazoa; phylum Chordata; class Mammalia; order Rodentia; family Muridae; genus Rattus; species Rattus rattus. The sequence goes on from NC_046157.1 coordinate 128,001,211, forward strand.
TCCTGGTTGGGCCTCGTCCTTCTGAGAGTAGATGTCCTAGAATGGGATGCTACTCAAGAGGACTTCCCTTTCTCTGAGGAGAAGGGGGAGGGATAATAGGGGTGAAGAATTTATAAGGCTGAACTGGGAAGGGGGAAGCTGTGATCAGAATGTAACATGAATAAAATAAATAAATAAATTATTGAACAAAAATATTTAGACCAGACTGGCTGGAAACTTATAGAGATCTGCCTGTCTTCAATGTGCATAGAAGGCATGCACCAACATACCCAGTAATTGTCCTTAATCTATGCACTCCTATCAAAACTAGTTCCTGTGCAGGATGCTGGGTACAAGTGTCTGCAATCCCAACACTCTGGAAGTAAGAAAGATGGATCTCAAACTCAAGGACAACCTGAGTCACATATAAGCCTTTGCTTCAACAGCCAACACAGTGAGAAGTAAGTTCACCCTTGAGCCTCATTCACAGTAAAGTGTGAGTGATTGGTTCTTCCCAGCTGTGTCCAGTATTTTGTTATCAAAGGAAGAAATTCAGAACCTTAGCAACCAAATTTCAGCCTTTGGCGATCAAGCCAAAGATAAGTGGGTTGGTGTAGGATGGAGCACAGAAGGAAAAAATCTCTTCCCAATTCTCCTAAAATAACATCTGGAAAGTTCTTGCAAATGTTAAAGTTAGTGCCAGACTCCCACAGAACTTAAACATCAAGTAAAGCTGCTTCAGACAAATCTAATTTTATTCCAAAAATGAAGTCAGCATATCAGGAAAGGTGGGGAGTTTAAAAAGAGTTGGAACAAGTTATAAGGAAAGGATGGGGTTTCCAGAGGGGAAAATTCCACAATTACAATTTGTATGGTTATGTTAATCATATATGCAATATTCTGTCACAAGAAAGAAATTGAAAATATGCCTCTTTCTCTCAAAGGATGGCATAACCACAATCTGTATGCTTTGTTCCTGTCCATCAAAATAATGTCCCCGCTGAACTTAAGTGGCTCAGAAGCCCCCTGACAAAGCACTGTAATCACCTTTGAACCCAGCGTCTGTCCATGGGAAATACCACACACATTCCTAACTGCCTCTGTCTTTTCCCTATAGTGTTTTCCCCATTTTTGTCCTTCTGTTATGTCTTGACCTAGATAGCACTATCAACTTCTCAAATGTCTTTAATAACTTATTGAAAATTATCTATTTGTTTCCCTTGTTGAAACTGCAGGATACTAAAACAGATTAAAGTAACTAACTGAACCTGATAAAATTAGAAAAGCTTTCCCTTGCAGCAATGTTGGTTGTTCTCTTTATTCTTTAAATTCACAAAGTAACAATATCTATCACTTTAAATGTCACTATAAAGGGAAAGGAGGCATTGACAAGGCTATCTAGTCACTGCATAAACTGAGCAGGAAGTACATTTAAAGCCACAAAATGAAAGCACAGGTCTAGGGATGTCTGAGAGAGAGGGATGTAAATGCATTCCATGCACAAGACTGACAGCATGAGCAAAACCCAAGCATTTGTGATCCTAATTTGTACATACAAGGAGATGAAAGTCCCAAACAGAAGGCTCCCCAGCAATTCATTGGCTAGGTAGCCCAGATTTCACAGACCCTGTCTCAGGTAAGGTGGGAACTCAAGAAGCAGCAACCAAACACAGTCCTAAGAACCCTTATCTGTGTGTCATCCACACTCACACACGAGTGATTACATATTCTTATATATTTATTTAAAATCTTCAATAAATCCCATGTTTTTTAATTCATTATTCACAACAACCAGGAAATATAATCAACCTAGATGTTCATCAACAGATGAATGCAGAAAATAGGATGCACATGCATGATAACATTTTGTGCAGACATAGACAAAAATGAAATTGTGACATTTATAGGAAAATAGGAGGAACTGAAAATCATATTACAAAATTTTTAAAAAGTCAAACTCAGAAAGACAATACAATGTTTTCTCTAATATGCATAACCTAGATTTAAAAATAAGTGTGTGTGTGTGTGTGTGTGTGTGTGTGTGTGTGTGTGTGTGTGTAGACTATGAGACTAGAAAAGGGAATAGAACATATTCAAAGGAGAAAGGAAAGAGAGAGAGAGAGAGAGAGAGAGAGAGAGAGAGAGAGAGAGGAAATACATGTTAAAAGGCAGAAGGGAGAACTAACTGTAAGAAGAAGGGGACCGAGCTGGAGGTGTGGCACAGACACAGGAAGGACACTGGAGAAGAATGAATGAGAACAAAAGATAATAATGATATGTGCAAAATGTCATAATGAAATCCATTATTTTGCCTGCTAACCTACAAATAAACTTCATCATCTGAGGCTGAACATGGTTGTGTACACATTTAATCCAGCACTCAGAGAGAAGAAGTAGGATGATCTTGAGTTGAGGCCAGCCTAGCCTACAAAGCTAGTTCCAGGACAGCCAGGACTAGGTAGAGAGACCCTGACTCAAAACAATAAATAAATAACTAAAGTCTTGGTTGGCAATATGATCATCAGGTAAAGGACCTTGCCATCAAGCCTGATGATCTGTGTTCAATCACAAATATCCACACAAAGAAAGAAGAAAATAAGTTTCTAAAAACTATACTTTGATCTTCACACAGATAAAGGGGCAAACAGGCGGTCCCTGTGCACACATAAAGGTAGGGGGTTTTAAAGGCAAAAATCACATTTGGTATATTACTCTGCCGGTATCAGGAAGCTTCATGCAGGTAAGCAGTTTAACAGAAGCTAAGATTATCAGTTAACTGGGGCTGATGGTGGGGGTTCTGCACACAAAGCTAAGTTAGGTAAGGCATTTTGACCTTAGGTTCCTAGAAGAGAGTTGGGCAGTTTGCTATGGACTTCTCTGAAGTGGAAACTTCTAGTTCTTTGAAAAATTAATTATGTCAAATGAAATTTGCTGGGGCACACAAGTGAAGGGTGTCTTGCTAAAGAAGACACATGAAAGAATGTTTCCCTGAAGCAGATGCAGGTGAAAGATATTGATTGCAGATATTTTGATATAGCAAGTACATGAAAGGACACTTGGTGAAGGAGTATAGATATGACCCCACAGACAAAGGGAGATGAACACTGAGCTTTGGTTTGAAAACATACAAATTTGTCCTCTATTTCTGTTTATATTTTAAAACAGAATAGTTAGCTTCTTTTAGTAAGACTTGTAGCTGTTTTCCTAGTTCGGTCTTGTTTAGGTAAGAAGAAACACATTAGATTTACAAGAATTCACATAGTTGACAGGAATGCTGAAGAGTCTGAACCCAAGGAGGTCTGGATGTGACCAGGATACTCCATCTTGGATCTACTCTCAGAAGCCTGCTGCACTCTGACCAGTAATCTATTCAGTTTTTATATTTAAGAACAAATTGTCTGGTCAGTTTAACTCCAATCACATATTTCCTCCCTTTAATCTTTCAAAGATTCCAAATTTCCCCAAGAGGGAAAATCCATAGTTGGTTAGTTTCTGGTATCAGAACCCAAAACACACTAACCACAACCAATGAGACAGTACTACAGTGAAACTGGACTTCTTCAAATGACTTGTAATGCTACTGGCACCTTATTGCCATTTTCTTAAAATTCTGAGGGCTTAGGATATAGCTCAGTTTGTAGTCTTTGCCCAGTCTATATAATGTCTAGCGTCCCACAAACTAGGTGTAATGACATCTACCTGTATCACTGTACTCAAGAAATAAAGGCAGGAGGGTCAGGAATTCACTCTAATCTTTAGCTATACACTGAGTTCAAGGCCATTCTTGAATACCTAAGACTGTATCTCAATAAAAATTTGAAGTTGCTCAAGCAATGGCTCAGTGTTGAAGAGTTCCTGTGCAATCATGAGGACTAGTGTTCAAATCCTAACACATACATGACAAGCTGACCCCACCCTCCCACGCCCACCCTCAACAAGATCCTGTAACTCTAGTCCCAAGGAGGCAAGAGGAAGAAGAATTGTTAGACTTGACTTACAGTTGTCTTAGGCTTACAGTGATTTTCTAGAAAAGAATGTCCCCTCACCTGCCTGGCATTGGAAACCTAGCCAACTACCTAAGCTAGTGAAATCATGGACCCTGGAGGAGAACCTACAACCATCACTTTACTAAATAAGCATGATCAACAACAGAGAATATTACAGAAAATTACAATCAATCAAAAGGTAGGGTTGCAGCATCCAGTTCCAAATAGTACATCTTTACCATAACTCCTACACCTAAGGATCAGGTGTCACTGCAGAAGAGGGAATGGAAAGATTATATGAGAGGGACAGGGAGTTTGCCATGAGATTGTATCACCAAGAAATGTCAGAAGCCACACCCATAACTACCTAGTATGGCCTGTACAAAGACATCACTGAAAGACATGTTACTGTGGATAGAGGAGGGGAGTCCAAGAAGCCTCAATCCTATCTAAAGAACTACAGGCTACTAAGGAATGCTGAGAGCATGAGAAAAACTCTCTCAGGGAAGAATTCAACAATTGCTCATCCAATACCAAATGGTCAGACCTGAAAATAAGCATACAAGTAACATTGTATAGACTAAGCCAGTCATACACACACACACACACACACACACACACACACACACATATATATATATATATATATATTATATATATATATATATATATATATCAACTGTTGAAGGAAAAAGGCCATGAATTTGAAAGGAACCAGGATGATACATGGAGGGTCTGAAAGAAGCAAAAAGGAAGGGGGGGAAATAATGTAAGTTTATTATAATCACAAAAAAATCCAAGAGTTAAAGACAAATTAAAAATAAATAAAAAAAAATGCCCACCAAAATATCAGCCAGCAGGGGGAGCCCAAGCAGAATTTTAAAATGGTGCCAGTATTGATAACATAATAGCCTTATTGAATAGCCTGAGGAAGTAGTGCAAACATGAGCTTTGTCATTCGGCAGAACAGTGTACATTCAGCCCTCCATGAGGAGATGAAGCAGAAGACGAGGAGCACAGAGCCAGCTTTGATTCTATGCCTGCTTCTGCCTCACCCAGCTGAGTAGGTTAACTACTGCTCAGCCTCGTCTTTGCTGGCTCTTTAAAGAGCAGGTAAAAGACGGTATTTTAAAACTGTCACAACCTAACTATCTCTAGTGTCCGAAGGCCTATCAGCTCTGTGCATTATGAGAAAATCGTGGCATTTCTTGTAAAAGGAATCTGAATCTAACAACAAAAACTGTCTAAAGCGCATTTCATTCTTTTCAATAAATGTTTAAGATATTCTTGTCCTTTTCTCTCTCTCTCTCTCTCTCTCTCTCTCTCTCTCTCTCTCTTTTTTCTTTTCTCCTTCTTAAAAAAAATGTGACCATATTCTTGCAACAGAAGAAAGTTCTGAATCCTCATGGACTGGCATGTCCTCTTTGAGACACAAAAAATTCCTAACTTCTAACCTTGGCAGGGGCCGTTTTCCCTCCCCCATTTCCTGTTGTGAACCCTCTGGAGTCTTGTCTGTGGACGAATATATAAAACACGGCTGTGCACAGAGTCTGCTCATCACCTGTGAATGTACTCCATCAGCATGCTGCCTGCCACTTTATCTTGTTTAGCCTCACCGACTGCTTTGCAGAAGGACACCGACGCCCACATCTATCTCCTTGAGACAGGCAGAGAAACAAATCCTTTTTCCTGTCTCCAAAAGGGCTGACAAGCTTTTAGTAGTGTTTATCTTCACTGCAGGATGATAACCTTGGATGTGAAAGTTGAAAGAGACTGATACGATTAAGCTCCGTCGTCTGCATTCCCCAGTTTTCTTTGAGAGGGTAAAAGACTGAAGCTTGTCTTTGCACTTGTTTACATTGATCTTTCAAAACTTAGAGTTATATACCAAAAACCAAGTATATCATGTTATGAAAATCTTGCAAAAATGAGACTCTTTGGTAAACCTAAAATTCTTTTAACCAATTATATACATTCAGTATTTTCCATACTCCCCATCACTCCACATTGGTTCTGTCTTAACTGGTATTTTGTGAATCCATATCATGTCATAGTCACACAGTCTTGAGGGTCCCCTGGTTGAGGTCAAGTCTAAGGACTATGATTATCTACACTGGATTGACTCAAGGGCAATAAAATCTCCTGATTGTTGTCAAGTCTACAGACTATACGATTATTTACACTGGATTGACTCAAGGGCAAAGATGGATAAAACTGGTGTTGTACCATCAACTTGTATACTAGGGTTCTCTTGTAATCTAGGTTGTGACCTAGATTCAGTACTACCAAGGTCAATTAGATACAGCTCTATGTAGTAGGTGGGCAGTGTCATCTCCCAGAGGACTATTTGCATAAGGGACTATGAAACCTCTAAGAAAGAGTTCATCTAACAGAATTAAAAACCCAGGTACTGAACTTTGACTTAGAGGAGAACCTCTTTTCTGACTCCAATGTCATGTTTGTTCCAGCTCCCCAAAATTTCCTGTCTACTGTAGAGAGAGAAAACACTACATGAGCAGCAGCTGTGCCTAGGTTATGGACTCCAACAGGTACCTCATTGAGTTTTAAGGGAGCACTTTGGTTTCAGCGGGCTGCGGAGCCCAGCAGCAGCTGGTTCAGGTGACTTGTCAGGCAAGGCTCAGGTCCAGCTCTGCAATTCACTCCAGGGAGAAGGGCACAAGGTGCCTTGCCAAGAAAACACACACACACACACACACACAAAAGGGGTCCTTGAAGGCACCTCTATGACTCTCCTCCTCTGCAGAAGGCTCCATTTCCTTGGGATTACTGAGCCATTCCAGGATCTGTGGCAGGACTGAATTCTCAGATTACAAGGGCGAAATCTGAATGGGTTCTCAGAGATGGCTTTACACTGGCCTGGCCCCTCTCTATAGTTACCTGAGTGCCAACAGAGACTGCATCAGCATTGCCCACAGACAAGCTCTGTGCTTGTTACGTGTTTCCAAGGAACAAAATCATCTTGTGGTCTTAATCTGACCTGCATGGGGTGTTTAGCTGCCTGGGCTTTGGCCTTGAATTTCTTCAGTGTGACACAAAAATATCTAAAAGTTGTTCTATCTGGTTTTGTCTCGGAAGTTGAGACTGCATCCTTGGTATGTTATCCTAATGAAACACAGAACTCTCTTGTTCTTTTCAAACCATTTATACAGAGCATGAAGGTCATTCTTCCCTCTGAATTATTTTTTATTCTTCTACCTTTCAACCCTCACAAAATAATCATTAAATCTTACAGATATGCTAGAGAGCAAGATTTATTTTATTTGGTAAACTTAAACAACGGAAATTATAACTGTCTTTTAATAACATAATATAGAGCATAATGAGGTCAGTGAAACCCCATGACCAGGCTCTAAGAATTGTAACACAGGGGCAGACACAAAGTAATAATTTCAAATCAATTTTTAAAAATTATTTTATTTTACTATTACTATTATTGTTGTGTTTTCATGTAAATGTATGCACTGTGTGCATAAGTGTGAGTGTGTATGTGTGTGTGTACTAGCATGAACACACCATAGCTCATGTGCAGAGGTCAGAGGACACCTTGGGGAAGTTAGTTTTCTTCTTCCATCATGGCTTCTAGAACTTGAACTTGAGTTATTAGGTTTACAGGATATCCTACTTAGCTTTCTGTTACTGTGATAAAACCATGACCAAAAACAATTTGGGGGAAAAAGACTATATTTCTGCTTATATGTTCTAATCATTGAGAGCAAGAGCTCAAGACAGGACTCTGGATTCGGGAAAGTTAAGACCATGGAGGAAGCTGCTTACTAGCTTGATGTCCCTGGCTTGCTCAGCCTTCTGTTCTGTCCAACCCAGGACCATCCACCCAGGAGAAGCATCAACCACTGCAGTCTATGCCATCCTGCATCAATCATTAATTAATTAATAAAAGGCCCTATAGACATGCCCATGGACCAAACTGATAGAATCAATCGCTCAATTGAGAGCTCCTCTTCTCAAGTGATTCTAGTTTGTGTTAAATTGACAAAAACTAACCAACACACATGACACATATTTTTACTTGTAAGCCATCTCACTGGACATTGAGTTAAATTCTGATGAAATGCATGAAAGGAAGTACCTGTTGGTTTGTTAGGAGCAAAGATGTGTTCAATTTCAGAATGTTTCTCTGAAGAACCCATAGACTGTGTAACAGAAATGTATTAAAAATAGAGATAATAAATGGCTAAGATCAAAAACTCAGGTCAGAATAGATGCTGACAAGGATGTGAAGAAAGAGGAACACTCCTCTATTGTTGGTGGGATTGCAAGCCTGGTACAACCACTCTTGAAATCAGTCTGAACGTTCCTCAGAAAATTGGACATAGTAATACCTGAGGACCCAGCTATACCACTCCTGACCATATACCCAAAATATGCTCCAACATACAACAAAGACACATGTTCCACTATGTTCATAGCAGCCTTATTTATAATAGCCACAAGCTGGAAAGAACCCAGGTGTCCTTCAACAGAGGAATGGATACAGAAAATGTGGTACATCTACACAATGGAGTACTAGTCAGCTATTAAAACAATGACTACGTGAAATTCTTAGGCAAATGGATGGAACTGAAAAGTATCATCCTGAGTGAGGTAACCCTGTCACAAAAGAACACACATGGTATGCACTCACTGAGAAGTAGATATTAGCCCTAAAGCTCAAATTACCCAAGACACAATCACAAACCACATGAAGCTTAAGAAGGAAGACTAAAGTGTAGATGCTTCAATCCTTTTTAGAAGGGGGAGCAAAATATTCACAGGAGGTAGAGGGTAGAAGGGACCTGGAAGGAAAAGAGGAGGGGGAAGAAGGTAAAGGGGGTAGGATCAGGTACGGGGAGAGACAGGGATGATATACAGTGGGTTAGGAATTTGAACAGAGGTATATAGCAATGGGGGATAGGAAACTCGGGGGTAGCTACAAGCAAGTCCCAGATGCCAGGAAAGCAAGAGGCTCCCAGGACCCAACAAGGATGAGCTTAGCTGAAATGCCCAACTAAGGAGAGGGAGAACATGTAGAGACCATATCCAGAAGTTCAAGGCCCCTGGTTGGGGTATGGGGCCACCCACTCATCTTCAAATTTTTAAACCAGATTTGTTCCTGTCTAAAGGAAATATGGAGAGTGTAGCATAGACTGAAGGAAAGGCCATCTAGAGTCTGCTCCACCTGGGGATCCATCCCATGTACAGACACCAAACCCAGACACTAATTAGGTATGCCAAGAAGTGCTTGCTGACAGGAGCCTGATATAGTGGCCTGCTGAGAGACTTTGCCAGAGTCTGACAAATACAGAGGTGGATGCTCACAGCTAACCATTGGACTGAGCAATGGAAGTGTTAGAGAAAGGACTGAAGGGGCTGAAGGGGTTTCCAACCCCATAGGAAGAACAACAACATCAACAAACCAGACCCACCAGATCTCCCAGGCACTAAACCACCAACCCAAGAGTACATGTGGAGGGACCCATGGCTCTAGCTGCATATGTAGCATAGGATGGCCTGTCGGGCATCAATAGAAGGAAAGTCCTGTGAAGGCTCAATGCCCCAGTGTAGAGGAATGCTAGGGCAGGGAGGCAGAAGTGGGTGGGTACGTGGGGGCGCACCCTCATAGAAGCAGGGGAAAGGGGAGTGGGATAGGAGATTTCTGGAGGGGAAACTGGGAAAGGGGACATTTGAAATGTAAATAAATAAAATATCCAATGAAAATTAGAGATAATAAATTACATCTCTCTAGAACAGCACAATAATAGATAACTATGTAGGCTATCTAAAACAATATCTATTTCAATGAAAATTGATTCTCTTGTCTTTCCCTAACCCCATAGCTAGAACCATGGAGTCTGTGTCAGAGAAGAAAAAGATATTTCTTGCTATGCCAGAGACCTTTAAGAAGAAGTGAAGGAACTTCACAGAGTTGAAGTGAACCTCCTGCCTAAGTTTTCCCTCAGGACACTTCGAAAGGCATGGAGGAAGATTGCCTGTGAAGCACAAAGCACCTCTGCGAAGAGTACAGGCAGATGTACAAGACCGCGATCCAAATGGCTAGGATGGCAAGAAAAGCTAGAAACGTCTATGTACCTGTTATCAGAATCTGACATACCAGTGTTGTAAGCCACAGCCCCATAAAGTAGTACAGCTTCTCCATCTACATCAGATCTTCAGTGGCACCTTTGTCAGGCTCCATGAGGCTTCGGTTAACATGCTGTGGATTGTGGAACCATACATTGCATGGGAATACGCTAACCTCAAGTCAGTAAATGAACTAACCTACAAGCCCGGCTATGCTAAAATCAATAAGCAACAAATTGCCTTGATGGATAACGAGCAATCTCTTGGTAAATATGGCGTGCTCTTTATGGGAGATCTAATTCTAATTATTCAGTTGGAAAATGCTCCAAGGAAGCAAATAACTTCCCATGGGCCTTCAAATTATCTTCTCCATGAAGTGGAATGAAGAAAAAGACAATTCATTGTGTGAAAGGTAGAGATGCTAACGTGGTGTGGAATACCAGATGAACAGGTTTTTTAAACCAATGAACTAAGGGGTCACTGTCTGTTTTGTAATCTGATCAGTTTTAAGCATTAACGGGTTGGCAAATTGAAAAGAAAAGAAAACATACTCTCCTTTTTCAAAATCATTACAAATAGCCCCATCGCTATTGCAACGAGGATTAAAGAGGCAGCACCCATCACGTGTCTAAGCCCATGTTGCACAGAGCAGATGAGAGTTTGTTGTGTGCAACACCAAAATTCTGAAAAAGCCACTCCTGTCTGGAAGATGAATGTTTGCTCAAATATGAAAAATAGTAATCTTTGGTTACAGGTCATTGAATACTATGGAAAACTCCCATAGATGTCAACATTCCACTCCACTGCCAAAGACAAGCTCCAGTAATCCCTAGTTTAATTGTGCAGCACACCACCTAGCCTGGAACCCCTTCAGGTGAAGCAATCTGCATAGCCCTCCACTCAATCAGGCCAACACTTTTATATACCTCAGTGATCCATCATGAAGAGAACACTCCACTAAACCTGAAACCATGAGATCAAGAACGGGTTCCACCTCCTCCTAACTGAAAGTCTGGGCAAGTTATGAAAGCTCGGTGAGCCACCGTCCCCTGTCTGTGACACTGTTCTGTTCCTGGGTCTTCATTATGCCCTGCTCTATACCAGCCTCATCTGTATTGCTCAGGCTGAATGAGTCTTTCCCCAACTGAGTCACATCTTCCTTTTAATTGCCTCATGGACTCCTTACATCAAATGAATAACAAATCTGAAACGCTGAGAAGGTAATTAGTGAATATCAATGTGAAACATGAGGCAGAGCGGGAATCTGATGGCATGTCCCTAACCCATTATTTAAGCTGCCTCTCGGAAGCCAGTGGTGAGCAGGGTATGTATTATAGGAGAAAATGCAGGCACGACCTGGCAGCCAGCTTACCTGGCGCACTGCACCTTACATCATGGCCCAGAAGTCAGAACACTGAATTCTGAAGTAGAGGTGAAGAGCTGGTGGGTGGCCTGTAGATGTGTCTGCAACATTCCCCATCTTCCCATCTTTTTTTTTTTTTTTTGATGTGCTTCTTCCACATAGAGACTCTGATGGTATGAGAGACCGATGTCTAATTTTAGGTAATGTGTTAGTACCTAAATAAAGCAGATGCTTTTCCCTGATAAACCATCTCTGGAGTGGTTTGTCTCAGAGCCCTTTACTGACTCATGGGCATTGCTGTCTTGAAGGCAGTATAGCTCCCAAAGAAGAGGAGGAGGAAGAGGGGGAGAAGGAGGAAAATGAGGAGGACAAGATTGAGAACGAGGAGGAGGAAGATGAGGGAGGAGTGGAGGAGAATTGGCAAGAGGTAGGGAAGAGCAGCAAATGGGTTTTGAGTGCCTGGAATTCATTAAACATGTACTCATCAAGCATAAAACTTCTTCCCTCAGGGTCCAAGAGGGAAGGATATAGCAGGGTATAGTCTCAAAACCAGCTTAGAGACGTGCAAAATCAAACTGACACTGGCATTAACCCCAGAAGATTTTAATGAACCCTGGGCCGTTAGCCAGTGCGGTGATCTCCTCTGATCCATACAGACAGAAAAGGTCATATCTGTGACGGAACTGTCAGCGCCGTATGAAGGGAGCAGTAGTTGGTCTTCACAGCCATGCAGGCCACGCCATTTAAGGTCTTTCTCTTTGTAAGCCCTTTCCTTCCATCTCTGCTAAAGTAGCATTTAAAGAAAGAAACACTAACTTTCCTTTGGTCAGATGGAAAATTGTATTTTATTTGGACTGAAATAAATTTAAAACTATCCCTGCCAAAATAATACATTTCAAAATAGCACAAAAGCTAGCAAATCATGCTTGCACTCCCCCTCCCTTGATGCTCAGAGCTCCACAGAACTTAATTGCTTCCATAGGCAGAGCCTAGGATTTGAAGACTCTATGGCAGTTGTGTGATGCTGTTTTACATAAAAGGCTAAGACAGAAAGCTTTCTCCTTGCTCTGTCCTGCAGTCTTTCTTCTGTAAATTTACCCTTCTTTGTGCTAGCTTTAATTCCCTGCCAGAAGGAAAGGAATCCTGCCCTTTTTTCTTCCTCTCTGCCAAATTCTTATTGATCAGTTGGTGATGACTTAGGAAGAGCTTGACGAGAACGCCACCGTCTAGGCCTTCAATGTCAAGATCAAGGAAGGCTTATAAAGAGACGCCTTTCATCTGTTCCTAAATCAGGGCCTTAGGTAATCAGTGTGTGTCCAGAGGCAATGAGTCCCCCAGATGAAGGTCTGTGACTCAGGGAACTCTGGCCTATGTTTTGTCAGCTCATTACGGATATGGTCTGCCACAAAGTGACTTTTGAACACACTAAGTAGGAAGAGTCTAATGGTTTCTGTAGTGACAGGGTCAGCCAGATCAGAGCTTGAGCCTGGAAATAAATCAGATACCGAAGAAGTAAACAAAGCAGAAGCTGAAGACACATCGGTTACAGACGGAGGCTTTTATCTGTCAGCCAGCAAGCTGCCAACGCTTTTTACACGTTGGCGTTTGGGAGGTGGTGCCTTATTGCATCCTGTGCTTCTTGCCCATCTCTCTTGTGAGCTCTTGAACAGCTAGACCCTGCTCGTGCATATTTTTATTCCCTAGTTTGCAGCACATTCTCTTTCATAGAGCAGGTGTTTGATGTGTGAAGAAATAAAAGAGGAAAGGAACAAAAACTCGATGTCCTGTCTCTTGGAGACATTTATAACGAGGCCTTTTGCTGTAGGGATTTTATAAAGCCACAATAGAAAACACACCCGGACTGTAGGGAATAGCAACTCTGGCAGATGGCCTGGGAGGGTGACGAGGATGAGAATGACTTCTGTTTAGGGAATACCTTGTCCCAGTTTTCACGTATCACCTCATCTAATACTTAAGATGATGTCATATGTAGGCTTTTTTTTTAAGGTATCAGGTAAAGAAACCGGGGCGCAAAAAGATGAACTTAATCAAAATCCAGGTAGCTAGTAACTGACCCGCCTGGTTAAAGTCCTCCATTCTAAAGCACATCTTTCTTCATTTTGTCAGTCTGCTTACTGTGGGCAAATACACATTTAATAGCCATTTAAACCACAAACAAGTATTTCAGGCACAACCAGCACACAAGGCTCTTCTTCATGCTCACACTTTTTTATTTTAATACTCTATTCTGGAAACTTCTCTTGCCTCAAACAATAGTTGGAAACAACTATTTCTATTGGCTGAAAGTATAAGGGAAACTCTGTGTGTGTGTGTGTGTGTGTGTGTGTGTGTGTGTGTGTGTGTGTGTGTGTGTGTGCATACACCGGTTTGTTTATTTTGTTTTAAGATGGAATCTATCTGTAGCACATAATGGTCTGTAACTCACTATATAATTCATTTCAGCTTCAAATTCATAGCAATCCTCCTGCCCCAGCCTACCAAAGCCTAAGTATACAGGCATAAACTACCCTGCACAGTTCAGGTTAAATATACTAAGCAATAGTTTTCAAGAAAGTGAGCCTTAACCAGCAATACAAAGTGATCCCAATGCGATGGCAAACAAATATCAGGAGTGTCTAGCATGCTTCAGTGTCCCCCTCTAACAGAAAGTGTCCGTATGACACTGAGGGAACGGCTTGAGTTGAGGTCACAAATCTAGTTGTCTGAGGAGATCCCCAGAAGCTGGGAGTTGCCGAGCAGAAGCACAGAGAGGAGAGGACTCAGCACAGCAGATCTACAGGGCTGTGCTAATTATTCTAAGTAGGCCTTTGAGGGAATACATGTGGCCAGGAAAAAGACTAATGAGTAAATGAGGTCATTGTAAGTAAACTCTGGTAGCTTCTTACGCCGAATCCACTTCAGTGAACATAGTGGATTTTTCTAAAACACTCTGAACACTCTGTAAGAAGTTCCACCAACACTAACCCCACAAAGTGCCAGAATTCAAAGGCAGTTCTCTGTGCTGAGGGAAATGGCACTATGATAGGAAGAGTCTCTGTGGTAGCCAATCTCCATTGATTTTTCTAGAAAAGGAGTAAAACAGCAAAGAGCATTTTAAAAGACTCGAGTGTGATGAGCCCCTGTGCTTATCATGGAGAATGCTGGCTCCTAGGAAACAGAAGCATCATGACCTAGGAGGTTGGAAGGAAAAGAGCCCAGTGGGCCTGCTTTTAATTTCATCTTTGGTTTTATTATTAAGACACTAAAATCATGTTATTCTTTTTGTTTGTTTTTCTCTTAAGTCAAGATCTCCCTCTGCAACACAGGCTGGCCTACAATTGACTATGTGTCAGGGCTGGACTGCAATTAGTGACAGTCCTCTTGCCTCAGCCTCCCTGGGTGGGGATTGAACACATGAGCCACTGTACTGAGAAGGCAATGAAACCTTGAGGTCAAGTTCACATACAAACGACTATCTGCTAGTAAAGGACATTGCTAATTCCTAAAACATAAATAAATAGGGTTGGAGATGTGACTCCACAGTAAACAGCACCTGTTGCTGTGCCGGGAACCGGGTTCTATTCCCAAAAATCACATGGTGCCGCCTGACCATCTGTAACTCCAGTTCCAGGGAATCCAGCACCTCTTCTTGCCTCTAGTGGCACTAAGCATATGCCTGCTACAGATACATACAAGGAAGCAAAAGACTCAGACACATAAAATAAAAATTGAGAGAAGCTTTTTAAAAGATTATGTAAATTGAGATTGTATAACTTTTTTTTTTTTTTTTTTTTTTTTTGGGGATCTGGAGCGTTCAGCATTTCCCTCTGCAGAATTATTTTTTAAAAAGAACCATGTCTGGGATTTGGATGATAATGAGTCATTCAGTGAATTGGGGAGTTTAGCTTTCCCTTCGTTACTTAATTTATAGACTGCCCACAGTGAGGAAGAAACTTGGAAGCACCGAATAAGAAAATCGAGAAACACATCTAAGCTTTTCTACAGGGACACAGAAGAACTGTAGTGACCATCAGGTGTCATCATCAACACAGACTGAGATCTATTAGCTGATCTGCTTGAGTTCCTAGATCAGCTGAGAACTGAGTGGTTTCAGGCTCAAATACAGTGATTCACTCATTAGATTTTCCCAGGTAGAGACAAAAGGCAGATTTAAAATATATATATATCAAGCCTTTTTTAAAACTACTTGGGGAAAAATAAAATAATACTTCTTACCACATTTTTATAATTCTGATCAAACACAGAAACCCATATACAAAAAAATAAAAAATTAAAAGATGTTTCCTAACCATATCCTAGTCTCCTCCTCCTCCTCCTCCTCCTCCTCCTCCTCCTCCTCCCCTCCTCCTCCCCCTCCTCCTCCGCCTCCTCCTCTCCTCCTCCTCCTCCTCCTCCCCTCCTCCTCCTATTTTTTTCTTCTTGAGAAAGGCGAAAGGCTGCCTCTATGTATCCCCAGGCCGTTCTCCACTCACAGCAACCTTCCTGCCTCAGCCTCCCAGGTAAAAGTGTGCTGTCCTGGAAAATAGTTTTCTTCAGAGATAAAGACAAGTTTCTGAAATATGAATCACCTCTTTCCCTGTGAGCTAACAATCCTGAGTCCTTATTACTAGTTTTATTGGCTTTATTTTCAGAGGGAGGGAGGGGAAGGGGGAAGGAAGGGAAAGGCAGGGAAGGAGAGGCAGGGCAGACTGTTTTGCTCAAACTTTTTAAAATTCCTGTCCACAAATGATCCTCCAGCCTCAGCCTCCTGAGACAGGCTGCATCGAGCCTGTCTCGTCCATCCAACTGTGAGCAAACTCATTGGGAAAACTCACGTCTAACCTTTGCTTTGAATCCTCATTGTCTAGTTCAGTGCCTGGCACAGTAGGCACTCTGTAAGCCTTTGACAAAATCAGTCGGCTTGGCCTTGTTTCTAACACTTCATATATTAATTAGCTACTAAGCTAAATTTTTCTAGTTAAGTAGGTTTTTTTTTTACATAGAATAGGAATAATACATCTCTATTTACATAATTGTAAGGAGAAGCAAGTAGATTATGCATGTGCTTTTACCAGAATACAGTGAGCCAGAATTCAGTTTATGATTCATTATCTTTAATATCATTATTAATTTGGCTTTGAGTCTGATACCCAAGGCAGTGTGTTTGATGAATGTGTTATGGACTGAGAGCTTGTTTACCTTCAAAAAATTATTACTCTGGAATTCATTCTCCCCAATATGAAGATATTGGAGGGAGCTTTAGGGAGAGTTCTGTGCTATGCTGGAGCCCTTATGTGCAAATGTTCAGTGGGTCAATACAAATAGATGGTATTCTAAAGACCTGGAGAGAGACCTCAGCAAACTCCCTGTCTTCAAGTTCCTTGATTGTGGATTTCCCAGCCCCTAAAACTGTGAGAAATCCATGTGCCACCTGTGTACAGAAGCCAGAAGACAAGAGTGCCAGATACCCTAGAGCTAGAGTTGCAGGTAGTTACAAACTGCTCAAAATGGATGCTGGGAACTGTGTTTTGAGTTCTCTGGAAGAGAGAGCACTTAACCACTGAAGCATCTCTCCAGCCCAAATACCCTCTTCTTTTCATGGTAATGAAGATGTGGACCAATAGTTCAAGCAAAAAAAAAGTTATCTTTCTCCAATTTTGATTTAATATACACTGCTATACATGATTAACACTGGTTGTCACTTGATTGGGTCTAGATCACTTAAGAGAGAAACTGATATGTCTGTGAGAGAGCTTCCAGCATGGGTTAATTGAAGTAGAAAGGCTGCCCTTAACGTGAGCATGGTCATTCCATGGGCAGGGGTCCTGGGGTGACCAAAATGGAAAGAGCTAGATGAACACCAGCATTCAACTCTCTGCTCTCTGTCTATGGATACAATGAGGCCATCTTGCCCAGGCTCTTACTGCTGTTCTCTTCCTGCCATGATGAACTGTAATCTTGAGCTAAGAGCCAAGTAAACCTTTCTCCCTGAAGCTGCTTCTGTCAGAGACTTTTGGCACAGCAATAAGAAAAGCAGAGAACACAATGTATGTGAGCTTTTCTCTCTTCTCTGGAGAGCATCAGAGCATCACGTTGGCTTCTCTGAATTACCAAAGACAATCCCTTGTGGAGAGGAGGCAGCAGGTTCTCTGGGAACACTGGGGTTAGTCGTGTTTGGGTTCTGAAATGCATTGTATCAAGCTTTTGAGAAGGTGATCCCTTGACAATACAGTAGGGGAACCAGGTCTGAAAGGGTTGAGACTCTGTGATGGATGTTAAATAATAATGCAACCATTGGCCTTGGACCAGTTTTTCATGAAAGACTATCAAAGGAACAGTGTCCCTTACTCTGATCAAGACAAGCATCAGCAAATGTGATGCTAGATGGAAAGACGGTTTCTATAAACTGAATAATAAAAAGTTTAAAGCATAACTAAGAAAGTTAAAACCGTGAGGAAGAATGCACTACCAAAAACCAGCTGACTTCCTTTTCCTCCCAACTCCTGTACCACTGTTCTGCTTTCCATCTGCATTCATTTCCCAGTTTGTATGTCTCATAGAAGTGGAGTACAGCGCTTTAAACTTATAATGAACTTATGGCGCTAGTAACAGATAGTGAATGTTTAGTTTAGGCATAGAACAATTCTGCTGTAACTCCTTATCAATCTATGACATGAACTATTGGCTTAAACCTTCTATGAACTTATGGGATGTAAAAGTGCTTAGAAAGCCGTGTGATCAATTATCCTGAGAAAGTATAAATACTAAGAACAACAATAAAAAGGTGTTTTAGCCCTTCTCTGATTAACCTAGAATGTGTATATCTGTGTATGCCTGAACTTTCTCTCCTTTCTTCCATCCTTCTTTTCTTTTCTTTTTCTTTTCTCTCTGGTTCACAAAGAGTTAATGAACTCTGAGTTTCTTACCTGGCCAGTGAGGGGCCCTTAAGCCATAGAGAAAAGAGCCCAAGTAACAAATCTTTTTTCTTAATCCCCTACTGCTATCAGCAGGAATGAAACTGTCAGAAGGCAGCAGCTTTTAACCACAGTACAGCAGAGAGTTAAAGAGAGAGTTAATCAGCGAAAGTCATCATCATTTGGCCTCCTTCACCAATGCCATCCTTGCTACCTGCCATTGGTTAAACCTGTACTACTGGACTGAATGAACCCTGGCACTTTTTTTCCTACTAGGTCATTTCATACAGCCTTAACATGAGGAAAGGCACCTAGTCTTACTGCAACTTGATGTGTCATGTTTGGTGATATACCTAGGACACCTGCCCTTTTCTGAAGGGAAAGGAGAAAGGCATGAATGGGGGAGGAAGTACATGATCTAGGAGGATAGGATGAAGGGGTCACTGCTAAAGAAAAATAAAATAATTGTCTTTAGGAGTAGCTTTCAGCAACCTGATTATGACATAACTTTCTATAATTTGCATTATGTTTCTTGTAAATGTGAGCTGTGTTAAACCTTTACTATCATCATCTCATCGATTCTCACAAATTTACTCATTATTTCCTCTAATTTTTTTCCTCGAATTCTTATTTCAAGCGTGATTTCTGAAACAGTGAGTTGTAAGCCCATATGGGATTATATAAATAAATCTGGGGTTATGTACACCACAAAATTGGAAAATCTTAACGAAATGGATAACTTTCTGAACAGATACCACTCTCTGACGTTAAATCAGGATTAGGTAAACTATTTAAACAGACCTATAACCCCTTAGGAAAAAGAAACAGTCATTAAAAGTTTCCCAACCAAAATATGCCCAGAGCCAGATGGTTTTAGTGCAGAATTCTTACAGACTTTCAAAGAATAGCTAATACCGATATTCCGCAAACTATTCCACAAAAAAGAAACAGACAGAACAAACTTATTTTAAGAGGCAATAGTCGCCCTGATACCTAAAGTGCACAAAGACTCAATGAAGAAAAATAAATTCAAACCAATTTTTCTTATAAACATCGATGCAAAAATACTCAATAAAATGCTCACAAACAGAATCCAGGAACACATCAAAAACACCATCCACTATCATCAAGTAGCCACCAAACTAGATAATATGGATGAAACAAAGAAGTGCAGGCCGACAGGAGCCGGATGTAGATCTCTGCTGAGAGACACAGCCAATACAGCAAATACATAGGCAAATGCCAGCAGCAAACCACTGAACTGAGAACTGGTCTCCCGTTGAAGGAATCAGAGAAAGGACTAGACGAGCTAGAAGGGGCTCGAGATCCCATATGAACAACAATGCCAACCAACCAGAGCTTCCAGGGACTAAGCCACTACCCAAAGACTATACATGGACTGACCCTGGGCTCCAACTGCATAGGTAGCAATGAATAGCCTAGTAAGAGCACCAGTGGAAGGGGAAGCCCTTGGTCCTGCCAAGACTGAACCCCCAGTGAACGTGATTGTTGGGGGGAGGGCGGTAATGGGGGGAGGATGGGGAGGGGAAGCCCATATAGAAGGGGAGGGGGAGGGGTTAGGGGAATGTTGGTCCAGAAACCGGGAAGGGGAATAACAATCGAAATGTAAATAAGAAATACTCAAGGTAATAAAGATTAAAAAAAAAGAAAGAAAAGACCTATAGGACAAGAACATAAAATTGCTGAAGAAAGAATTTGAAATATCAGAAGATGAAAAGATTCCCCATGCTCATGGATGGTTAAGATTAATAAAGCAATTTACATATTCAATGCAATACACCAAAATTCCAACACAATTCTTTACAGACCTTAAAAGAGCAATTCTCAACTTCACATGGAATAACGAAAATCCCAGGATAGCCAAAACAATCCTGAACAGTAAAAGAATGTCTGGAGATATCACCATCCCTGATCTCAAGCTGTACTACAGAGCAATCGTGATAAAAACAGCATGGCAATGGTACAGGAAGAGAAGTTTGACCATTTGAATCAGAACCAGAAATAAATCCACACACCAATGGACACTTGATTTTTAACAATAACAACAACAACAACAAAAAGGCAAAACATACAGTGGAAAAAAGAAAATATCTTCACCAAATGGTGCTTGTCTAACTGAACATTTGCATGTAGAAGAATGCAAATAGATCTATATCTATCCCCTTCACAAAGCTCAAGTCCGAGTGGATCAAAGATCTCAATATAAAACTAGATACAGTAAATCTCCTAGAGCAGAAAGAGGGGAACACTCTTGAACTCATTGGTACAGGAAACGACTTTCTGAACAGGACAGTAATTGTTCAGTTTCAAAGATCAACAATTGATAAATGGGACCTCATGAAACTGAAAACCTTCTGTAAGGCAAAGGACACTGTCAATAAGATAAAATGGCAGCCTACAAATTAGAAGCTGATCTTTACCAATCCTATAACTGACCGAAGGCTAATATTCAAAATATACAAAGAACTCAAATTAGACACCAACAACCCAAATAACTCAATTAAAATATGGGGTACAAGAGCTAAAGGGAATTTTCAGCAAAGGAGTCTTAAATGGCTGAGAAGCATGTAAAGAAATGCTCAATGTCTTTAGTCATTAGTAAAACACAAATCAAAATGATACTGAGATTTCATGTTATACCCATCAGAATGATTAAGATCAAAAACTCAAGAGATAGGACATGCCAGCAAAGATCTGGAGCAAGGGGAGCAGGTGGGAGTGCGAACTTGTACAACCACTTTGGAAATCAATTTGACAGTATCTCAGAAAACAAAGAATAGTTCTACCTCGAGATCCAGACATACCACTCCTAGGCATGTAGCAAAAAGATGCTCCACTATACCACAGGGACACTTGCTCAACTATATTCATAGCAGCTTTATTCATAATAGCCAGAAAGTGGAAACAGCCTACATGTGCCTCAACTGAAGAATGGATATAGAAAATATGGTGCGTCTACACAATGGAATACTATTCAGCTATTAAAACCAAATGTATCATGAATTTTTCAGGCAAATGGACGGTGCTTGAGAATATCATCCTGACTGGAGTAACTTAGACTCAAAAGGACCTTCATGGTATACAATCACTTATAAATGGATATTAGTCATACAGAATAGGATAGATACCCATGCTCACTCCACAAACCCAAAGAACCTAAATAACAAGGAATGGCCGAGCAAGATTCAATGCTTGAATCTCACTTAGGAGGGGGGATAAAATACTCACAGAAGGCAGATTAAGGGAGGAGACTGAGTGGGAGTAGGGTCAGGGAGAGGAATGGGGACGTTCAGGATCAGGTGTGGGATCAGGAAAAACGGCCAAATGGTCATGAGAATAAATGGAAATCTGCAGGGGTGTGTAGGAGGGCATCTTAAGGACATGCCAGAGAGCTGACGGGGGAGGCTCCCAGGAACCAATGGGTGTGACCTTAGCTGAAACTCAGCAGTGGGGATATAGAACCTGTAGAGGCCACCTCCCATAGCCAGGCAAGGAACCATTAGAGCGATAGGGACACAAACAAAATTTATCCAGTCTATAAGAAATACAGGGACAGGGGATGAAGCAGAGACTGGAGGAATGGCCAACCAATAATCAGGCCAACTTGAGACCCATCCCATGAGCAAGCACCAACCCATGATGCTATTAATATTATGCTATGCTTAAAGAGAGGAACATGTTGTCCTCTGAGAGGCTCCACCCAGCAACTGACTCAGACAGATAGAGACACGCACAGCCAAACATTGAATGAGCTTGGGGACTTTTAGCTGGAAGGGTTGGGAAGGTTTAAGGCCCAGAAGAGGATCCAGGAACCCCACAGGAAAACCAACAGCATCAACTAACCTGGACTCTTGGGGGCTTTCAGAGACTGAATCACCAACCAAAGAGCATACACAAGCTGGAATTAGGCCCACCACACATATGTAGCAGACATGTAGCTCACTCTTCATGTGCGTCCTCCAACAACCAGAGCAGGCGGTGTCCCTAAAGCTGTGGCCTGTCTGTGGAATACAGTCTCCTAACTGGGCTGCCTTGTCTGGCCTCAGTGGGAAATGAAGCAACCAGCCCTGCAAGATTTGAAGTGCCAGGTAGGGAATATACAGGGGATCTTGACCCTCTGAGAAGAGAAAGGAAAGGGAATGGGGGAGGGACTGTGACTGGGGACTGACCTTCTGCCACACCCAAAATCCTAAAAGGAAGTTTCTTCTTCACATCATCTCCAAGACCCCTCAAACTCAATGTCCTGCCCTTCTACTTCCTGTGCATCTCTCTATTTGTCCTCCTTACTTCCTCTTACTCTCTCTCTCTGTTTTTTCCCTATGTTCTCTCTCTGTCAACTGGTTGCTTATTCCCAGTCTCTTGACCTATTTAATCCCATTTACAATAAATGGAAAGTCCTTGGATTAAAGGTGTGTGTGAGGGCTGAGCCAAACCACAACTAGAATGGAATTTTCTAGTAAATAACACAAT
This sequence comes from Rattus rattus, assembly GCF_011064425.1. Lineage (NCBI taxonomy): Eukaryota > Metazoa > Chordata > Mammalia > Rodentia > Muridae > Rattus > Rattus rattus. The sequence continues at coordinate 128,024,043 of NC_046157.1, forward strand.
CTTGAAGTTCACAGTGTGATCAAATATTCTGCAGCAGACTTATGCATGAAGAGTGGCTGTGTTCATCTACAGAATCACTTTGTGCACATTTCTAAATGCAGAGCCTGTCTTGGACCACTTAACATAAACAGTTATGAAGACTTAGTCTCTATTCTCAAGAGATTATGCTACATAAAGAGAGAAATATTTACCCCAAAAGGGAAATAATTATGAAAAATAACTATTAATAGTTATTTAAGATTAGCACAAATTAGCTGTCATGAACATGTGTACAGTAAAATGACTCTGAACTGAGGCTTGGAAACTAGGTCTGTCCACTGAGGTGAGAAAGGGCACTCAGGGATAAGCAAGATCAGGAAGTATTTATATTCAAGAACAGGCATGTACTTATCTATGAAGCTTCAGGTGTTTGCAGAGGGTTGGTTAACACAAAATTTAAAACAAATAAGAAAACTACCAGATAGAAATGTGAAAGCAAAAGAAAATGTTTGAAAAATTAATAAATTCCAGCCCCTTGTAGGAGAGATCTGGATTTGATCCTGAGTTTTATATGGTAGAAAAACAAAAGAAATAAATGTGAAATTAAAATGGTGAGAAGGGAAACCACTGAGTTGATTCATCAGGTGAAGGAGTGTGCTTATCAAGTCTAATGATCTGAATTTAATCCCCCATAGCTCACATCTGGAAGGAGAAAAACTCCCAAGAGCAAAACTTTTACCTCCACGTGTGCAGTATGGCACACCTGTGTCTACACACAAGAATAAATACATAAATGCAATTTTAAGACAGGAAAGAAGTAGAATAAATGTACTTGGGTCAGTAAGTACACAGAAATAATTAGAGCAGAGAGAACAGAAGGCCAGCTTGCAAGATTCTGGCATTGATGGCAAAAGCAGAGGCACCACAAGAATGAATACACGGAAGAAAATGAGTTCAGTGTGTAAATACTAAGTATGCAATGCCCTGGAAGGGAAAACCAGTCAAGTTGTATAGTGGTCAACAGAGACTTCAGAACTAGAATTCAGATGACAGATGTGATGAACGTGAGATATATAGTATGACTGACAGGTGATGCTAAAGAAATAGATGAGCCCAGTTAAATGCACATATGAAATGAGAAAAGAGGGTATGTGCTTGGTGAGTGGTTAAAAGCGTATCTCTGCTACCAAGATGTGAGAGTTGGAACCTTAGTGCCTTGACTAACTAGCTGTGTTACTTGGGTACCTTTGCTCTTCCAGCCCCTCAGAAATTAAATATCATGCAGAGTTAAGCTATTTCTGTAACATACTTAAAAGAGTGCCTGCCCTACACTCACTGCTTGATAATATTAAAAGAGGTAGTGACAGAGGGAAGGGGAGGGGGAGAGACAGAGACAGAGTGACAGAGAGAAACGTGTATTTCCTCAGATAAATGGATGAGATCCATATCCAAGCTGTATGACTACACAGATTGGACAGAACCCAGAATTTCCTTCTCTGTTCTAATTATCCCTAGGCATAGGTCTGGAAGCTTCTAGCTTCTGTACAGTCTAATTGTTCAAGCTAACTGATTCAAACTAACTTCACTTAGCTTCTTAATGAATTGTTCTGCTCAGCCTTAAACTTACTTAAACTAACTTCGGAAATTTGTTCTAATCTTCGGGCTCCTTCTCATTCTCTGGCTCATTCTGGCTTCACATGCACCCTGTCTCTGTAAAACTGCCCCCAGCCCCTCTGCTCTCTTAAGTCGCCTCTCTTTCTTGTGCTGTTATCATTTGAGTTGGGCATATCCTATCTCTGATTCATTCTGTCAAATCTTTCTCTGATTCATCACTTGGCCTGCCCCTCAATTAGACATCATTTTCAACATGGCTGCTTTCTTCCACAAACTAACTTGCCTATATTGTTTGGGATTAAAGGTGTACAGTGAGGGTGTGTCTGAATTCCAACCAGAGGGATTCAAAGTGTGTCATTCCAGCTAGATCACCTAGACCTAGAAGGTCTTTGAATGTGCTCCTTTGCCAGAGCAGCCATGCTGCTGTATTAAAATTTCTCTACAACCAAGGAAAAAATGCTAAGAAAAAAAACGACATGCGAGTGGCAGAAATAATGGAGGAAAATGAAAAGATATACTAGGAAACCATTGACAATGAGATACACTAGGAAGGCACTGACAGTGGGAGAGACTAGGAAGGCACTGACAGTGGGATAGACTAGGAAGGCACTGACAGTGGGATAGACTAGGAAGGCACTGACAGTGGGATAGACTAGGAAGGCACTGACAGTGGGATAGACTAGGAAGGCACTGACAGTGGGATAGACTAGGAAGGCACTGACAGTGGGATAGACTAGGAAGGCACAGACAGTGGGATAGACTAGGAAGGCACTGACAGTGGGATAGACTAGGAAGGCACTGACAGTGGGATACACTAGGAAGGCACTGACAGTGGGATACACTAGGAAGGCACTGACAGTGGGATACACTAGGAAGGCACTGACAGTGGGATACACTAGGAAGGCACTGACAGTGGGATACACTAGGAAGCAGCAGGGACTATTGGATCTCAGGATGGCATGTTCAGGCAAAGGTTGAGTCTTCAGAGATGTCCAAAGAAAAAAAGATGGGTGAACAGTCTTCCAGCCTGGTACTCAGGTCGGTGAGATGTTCTCAGGCAGTGAAGTAAAGCAAGCAACCAAAAGGCAGATAGACAACCTCCTTACCAGCCTTCTGCTCTTAACATAGATGTTTCCTTGGCATGAGGGAACAACCTGATGATTGAACATTTCTTCTGATTTTGTCAAGTTCCTGGTGTCTACACAAATTTCCCTGGGTCTGAAATTTTAATAAGATAATGCAAATAATGCAAAAAAAGTGTATTTCATCATATTTAATTCTTTCAGAATGCAATATCTATACAATGTATTTTGATAATGTTCATCTCCTAGTCCTCCCCACCAATTTCTCACAGTTACCCCTGAGCCCATCTATAGCAGGAACAGGTGGGGCCGCCTCTATGTAAACACAGGGGGCCATGCAGCTGCAAAAGCATCTTCTGTATGGGGACCTAATTGAGGACTGCCTAAGAGATCAAGGATTGCTGGTACAAACAATGCTAGCCAATCAGGAACTGCTGTTTAGCAAAGATGATTTCTTGGGACTAATGGGGGTGCTGGTGGAGGGTATTAAAGGAGCTTGCAGCAGTGTTCAGAGAGCTTGCTGTGGGGTTTCTCACTTGTTCCTGGAGTCTGTCCCGTTGACTCTGTGCTACCTTACCTCCAACCCCCAAGGGCAGGTAGGGTCAGGGCACAGGCAACACCTATCTCTACCCAATTTTATGATCCCTTCTTGTTTTAAATAACCCGCTTAGTCTAATTAGTGCTAGATATATGGGCAAGAGTACTGGGCCATCCACTGTAGTGTCAACAATCTACTAGATGTCACATTCCCAAAGAAAAATTACTCTCCCCAGAAGACATCAACTGCAATAGCTCCTTGACTGGGGAGGTGAGCCTGTGACAGCTCCTCTCCCATATATGCTGGGATTTTGTCTGACTCAATCTTGTGCACATCTTGCAGGTAACCATAGAAGCTATGAATTCACACTTCAAGGTCAAATGGTATCCAGAAAGCATCAGGTAAGGTATCTTGTAGTACTTCCTCCCACACTAAAAATAGTTCCATTCAGAACTAGTTCTCATATGTTAGAAATTGATAAAATACAAACTATTAGCTTGTATAGTTCTTCAAAACATTGTGTGATATTGGGTAAGGAGAGATAGCTCAGTAGCTAAGAGTACTTGTTGCTCTTGCAGGGTCAATTCCGAGCACCTACACAGTCACTAACAACCATACGAAATCAGGGAATCGGATGTCATCTTCTGGCCTCTGCAGGCCATAGTAAATGCACATGCAACAAACCACCCAGACATACTAATTAAATAATAAATAAATAAATAAATAAATATTTACTGGACATTGTTTTACATCTTTATTCCAATGTGGGCAAACTCACATCGAAGCGCCACTGACCTGCAACAACTCTTCTTTAATTGTTTTGGGGGACATATTATAGCTTACAATGTACATCTATATATTTTATATGTATTTTGTTATATTAATTTATTTGTAAGGGAGGCATGCACTTGCCAGGTAAAATGTGGAAATCCAAGGACATTTGTGGGAGTTGGTTTTCTTCTCTACTTTGTGGGTGTCAGGGATCAGACTCAGATGGTCAGAATCAGCAGTAAGTGCGTGTTTAATCACTCAGCATCCTACTAACCCCTAAAATATTTAATGTTTTGACTTTTTTTTTTATTTTGACTTTGTGTATATTCTTAATTACAAAGGCAGTGTTTATTTTCATGTGTTGATTTTGTAATAGCCTTTAACGCCTTAATTTTAAAAACCTTTGTGTGGATTCTATCTGATTTTGTATATGTGATTATGTCAACTGCAAAGAATGACAGTTCTTTACAAAAGAAGAAGAAGAAAAAGAGGAAGAGGAAGAGGAAAAGGAGGAGAAGGAAGAGGAGGAAGAAGAGGAGGAGGAAGAAGGAGAGGGGGAGAGGAAATGAAGGAGGAGGAGGAAGAAGAGAAGGAAGAAAAAGAAAATGAGGAGGGAGGAGGAGGAAAAATAGACAGGTTGCTGGACCCAGCACGCAGTTAGGGCCAAGAATTACGTGGAGTGGTTCCTAATACTGGTCCAGGCTCTCATGGATGATTCACTTCATGAATGGCCCCTCAGCACAACAAGCATAATAGTCAAATACCCAGGAATGGTGCTAGTGGAAGGTGTTGGGCCAGGGAAAGATCCTTAAGTCATTAGGTATGTATCCCCGAAAGGATCGTGGTACCCTGGTCTTCTCTTCTTCATTTCTTTCCCTTCCCAACCATTACATCAATGGTTGTTTTCACCAAGCACTCCCACCATGAAAAGTACTGCCTTACCACTGCCTCAAAGCAAAAGGGCCAATCAATCATGAGCATATCCAAAGCTGCATACTAGAGTAAAATTTTCTCTGTGTAAGTCAAGTTCTGCAGGTATTTTAATTAGTTACAGAAAGCTAATGATGCCCATTAGATGGAAAACTCCAGGTATAAACAATGTATTGTTCTTCATCAGGAGGTGGTGTCAGGAATTAGGGATGTCATTTAAAGCTTAAGAAGTAGGGAGGTGGCTCAGTGATAGAGTGCTCCCATAGGCCTGAAGGCTGGGGTTCAAACCTCAGCACACACACACACACACACACACTCATGTAGACACACACAGATACACACACTCAGACAGACACAGATACACACGCAGACAGACACACAGTGATACACAGACACACACACACACACACACACACACACACACAGATACACATGCAGACAGGTACACAGAGATACACAGACAGACAGATGAACAGATAGACAGAAACACACACCAAATTTCTGGTCATGGGGGCCATTACCCATGTAGTCTTTTGAAGTAAATTAGGAGAATATTCTACACATCCTTAAGACTATGCAGTTCCAGCCAGCTCAGATGGGTCAAAGTAAAGACAAGCAATATTTTGTTTCCTCTGTTTAATCTCATTCAGCCCAAAGCTGTCTTGGTAGGTTTTAAACCACACACAAAAGGTATTAAGTTTATCTCTTATCAAAGAATGTGTTTTATTTCAAGTGAGAAATGATCCAGGACTTAATTTTTCCTCCTGATGTTTAGGATGTACAAGAATCCAAAGGAAGATGAAGTTAATGTTAAAAACCTACTTGCTGTGCTTGACTATGACTTCCTTTCTATGATTCATAAATGCATTTCTGCACAGCATGTGTTCATTATGACCGTGAGTCCTTTTAGCAGCCACTTTTAAATTCCTTTAAAATGAGAAGCCTGAAATAGCTTGTGTAGGATGTATTTACTGGAACAAACTGAAGTACAGGACTCCTCTGTAATTTCAAGCTTGCATAACTTATTCTTTCTCACAAACGCAACCTAATGCACTAGGTGAGTAATGGCTCTCCCAAACATATTTTTTCCCAGAATTATACATTGGATGTTGATTGTCAAACAAAAAAATTTATCAAAAAAAATACATGTTCATTTTTTAAAAAGTTAGCAGAGTAATATTTAAATGTTCATGCTCAAGGTTAGTCTTGAAATAGGTATTTCATGAAAGAAATATTTAGACTTTAATGAATTTATGATAGTTAGAAATAAAGATTTATGACCATTGTTTACATAGTGGTATGTCTATTTTATGTTAATTTGAAGCAGATAAATATTATAAAATAAAGACACATTTGAGGGCTGAAGGTAGCAGGCCATGTGTAAATTCAATCCCCAGCTCTAAAATTAACTGGTTAAAAAGTACAGTGTGTAAGATTAAAAAATAAATGCCCCCCATATTGGCAACTAGATCAAATCACTCACAGAAACTAAGCAGTTGCTGTATTACTGAATTACATCCATGGCCCAGGAAACACTATATCATCTCCATCTTCTAGCGTTTAGTCCCGGATTAGAGGATAAATGGTTTGGTCTCAAGGGTGCTATGGATCCACTGCAGGTGGCTCTCATGCAACTACTTTAGGGCAACAATGAGATTCTCAGAGTCCTGTGTTTTCAGAGTATGGTAACTGCCTGAAGGCCTAGCTGCTAAACTGAGGTAGATAGAAAGATGTCCCTTCTTAAAAAATTAATACATAAGATATATATATATGTATATATAATATGTCTCTCTCTCAAAAAAGTTTATATATACTTGTTTTTTGAGTATTAAATAAAAATAGATTTTCGTTTTTGTTGTTGAAACACCTTCTCCACTCTCTCCCTACAAATTAACCAGTTACTATTTGGTACATATAAAATATAAAACTATTTTGTGTATTACATTCCAGATTGTGCACATTCTTTGTTTCACCGGCACGGTCACGCCATGCAAACTGCTCTTTGTCTTGTTGAAAGACATGTCCTTAAGATCTTTTCAAATCTGCAGCTACAAATCTTCCTCATTCTTAATTACAAACTATGCAGCCGACTGTACAAGTTAGGAAGCTAGTCTCAGATTGACAAACACCTGGGTGGTTCTAATGCTTGCCAACACTGCTGTAATGGACGTGCACATATAAAGTACTAGTTAACAAGTTACCGGGTCAATGTGTGCTTGGATTTGCCATCTTGACACGCATTACCAAACTGCCCTCTAAACGCATTGCCGTGTATCACTCCCACATGCGAGAGCTAAGAGCCGCAATAGCAAAGTTTCTGCCATCAACACTTCTTTCTACCTGTGGTAAGGAAACGTGCTCATCGCAAATACGCACGCCTGAACCTGCTTTGAAAATTCCTTCCCTGGGAAACATAAACATTTACCTCCTCCTCATGTCCTGAGGACACACACAAACCAAACTACAATTTCTCCAAGTTCACCCTGGAGAGCCAACAAGTTTGTTGTGACTAAATACAGGGGATGAATTAGCGGTTAGAGCATGGGTGACCCCAGGAACATCCCAGGCAGTCTTCTCTAGGCATGGACAATGGTTTCACCATAGAAGCATAGATGGGGTCCCTTTCAAATAATCTTCCTAAGGTGTAATGGCTCTGGGAACACCCCTTACACACACAGCTAGGACAAAAGTACAAAGCCCGAGGTAGTGACCGAAAGCTAAAATAATGTTCCACCCTCTTTCTCTGAGGGATGTCAAATCAACAAGCCGGCTCTTCTTTTTTCCCCAGTGCTTTTTGAAATTAAGATGTAATTGCAAAAGGACCCCCACCTGTCATCACATGGTATGAACAGGGCAAAAGATACCTAGAGGCCCTGGTGCCACTAAGGTGAGCAAATAAGTGATGAGAGATGGGGGTGGGGGGAAGCAGAATACTGTGTGTACCATGAAGAGAAACAGAACTAGAGATAAGAAGGTAGTGAGGAACAGTTGGATGTGAGTAGTCTGCACTGCCACCTGACGCTGTGATGAGATCCTGACCCCTGCTGCAGCTGAGGACCATGTCTGAGTCCATGGCCCTGCAGCAGAGGACTGTGTCAATGTCTATGGCCCATGTAGACATCCCTGCTTTAAGCTGCCACCAGGAGCCAATGTCCAAGGGCTTTGCAGAGCTGGGGTGCAGGTGAGAGAGGACGTAAGAGACAGAGAACTAGCTCAGCCTCTCATTTGGACAAAGCAGGGGAGCAGGAGGGCAGGAGGGCAGACCAACTCAGCTATGACCCAGGTACAGATCCAGGACTTGGAGTTGGCCCACCCTAACATTCACCCCATCTGTGGAACACGTGAAAGGGCCGGTCCTGCAGAACTAAAGCTGAGGTACATGATACAGGGCAACAATAGCAATCTGAGAGGGGTCCTGATAAGGACCCAATATTGATAGTGCAGCAGAAGCCAGAGGCCTCAAACCAGACCAATGACTTGCTAGAGTGAACATTTGCAGGAGAAGCTGTTTAGGCAAAAGGGTGTACTGTAGGACACAGCACAATACACCACAATTTCCATGGTGAGATAATTTTTCCTTTTCCTTTTTTCTTTATTTATTCTTATTTTTGTTTTCTTTTGGCAGGGAAGGTTGCAAGGGTGGAGGGTGGATGTGGAGTGATAAGGAGATGAGTAGGATTGGGGATCATGGTTTTTCACAAAAAATCAATAAAAATTTTTTTAAAAAGATACATCATTTCCCCCATTCCCTTTTCTTCCCATCCAACCTCTCCTATGTCTCTCTCTTTGCTCCCTCACAAATTCATGACCTCTTTTTCTTTAATTGTTATTGTTAATATATTTGTATATATTTATTTGTATGTATATGATTTAGGGTTGACCAATTGATATTAGTCAATTAGGAGGTTCAACCCTGGTGGAAACTTTCTTCTGCTCTCAGAAGTTATAGTTGCTTTTAGTTCTTCATCTAGGGGTAGGATCCAGTGAGATTTCTTCCTTCTATGTTAGCATCACTATTAGTGATGTCTTTGGTTGGGTCTTGTTTAGGTATCTATGTTTTTTTTTATTTTAGTTCTTTTGTTTTAAGACAGAGCCTTGCTATGTAGTTGACTGGCCTGGAACCTACTGTGTAGACCACACTGGCCCTGAACTCAACAGAGATCTACCTGCATCTGCCTCCCTAGTGACAGGATTAAAGGAAGGTGCTATCATGCTTGGCAGCCACTTTACTGTTAAAGTGACACTTGGCAGTGTTACTTTAAAGGGGGTGAAGTCCCCCTATCATTTCTAGAAGATACAATCTCATATCAGATTCCCTGCCCCTCTGACCCTTACAATTTCTTTCTTTCTTTCTTTCTTTCTTTCTTTCTTTCTTTCTTTCTTTCTTTCTTTCTTTCTTTCTTTCTTTCTTTCTTTCTCAATGCTTCCTGGGCCTCAGTTGCTGGAATTCTGTTGTAAACATATTTACTGGGGATTAACACCCAAGAATCAGTGGTTCTCTATATTTTGAAGAATTGTTTTCTATAAGTGGTCTCTGTCTCTTGTAAAGAGAAGCTTCTTTGATGAGGAGTGAAAGTCATACTTATCAGTGGGCGTGAGGATTAGTATTTAGAATCAGGAATTATGCTTGTTTAGTAAGGTAGTGGTATAAAGTTGTCCTCTAAGGTTCATATCTCACTATTCCTGGCAAGTTAGAAGTTTCCACTACCAGGCATGATTCCCTACCTCATGCCCCACCCTGACCCTGTTGAAAGGAGGAAATACACTTGGACAGTTGATTACCACCAAAATTTAGGGAAATCTTGCCATCTTCTAGTACTATGCAAGCTAGTCTTCAAGGAAGAGGACTGCATAACAGATCCAGCTCAGATCCCCCCTGTCCAGTGTTTGAAGTGCAAGGTTTCTTTCTTCAGCAATAATGCTTGCTCTTGATGCCTGCTTACAATCAGACTCCGCGGACTTAATGAAGATGGCAACTGCTTGGTCAGAGAACTGTATTCTACAATAGTTAGCATACTTCTGTAGAATTCCCCTTAACGTAGCTGTACACCAGGATATTCACTGTATTCTGGTGACAGTTCTCAAAGGCATTTGTCATATTGCAAGAGTTAGTTTATCACATATGTATATATTTAGTATATTTGTCAAAGGACATCTACATATGCAATTTTCCTTAGAGTGTGCTGAGAATAGCGAAATTTTACAACCCTCCTATATTTCATTTTGTCCTTGAGTTATCTATAGTTCCTCTATCTGGATGCTAATATTAATACTTGTTTTCTTTTATGTAGGACTTTTGTTCTCAGATATCAAAATACATTAAGAACATTGTCTCATTAATCATAAAATATCCCTTTAAGGAAGGCATCTCAGCTGCATGTCAAAGTAATACAGAGTCTGAGCCAGCATGTTAAGGATCCTCCTTAAGGGTTTACATGAATTAATGGGTTTTTGTTTGCCAGCTCTCTGATTTGAGTTGAGCAAAGTTCATGACAGAGGCTCGCTAAGTTGTCTTCATTAAGAGAAGTCTTGATACTTTTATAAAACTCTAACAAGCAAAATGGGGCAGAGGTCTCCAGATAAGACAAGAGAGGTTGCAAACTCTTAGTCTCAAAGGATTTTACCTTCTTCCATTAAACAATTAGAAGAACAGAAGTTAGGCCACAGATAAAGAGAAAACTACACTGTAGATTAAAATTTCTTAATCTTAAGATTTGGAGGTGGTTTAAATGAGACAACTAACCTATGAAACTTTATGGGGCACCCACAAGACTTAATCACACCGGAATGGAGGGGGAGTAAACAGAAAGCTATGCTGGAATTAATATCTACTAGTGTGAACATGGAGACTATTCAGATGGACCTCCCAGGTTCCATTGTCAAGTGATAGCTGACAACACTGCCAAGTGTAGCAGCCCATGTGGCACCATCACTGTGGACTCCAGCTCAGGTGCTTGGAGTTCTGAACCAACATAAGGAAGGCTGTCTACAGAAAGGTCCAGGTAGTAAAGAGAGACACGAGAACAGTTTTATGCACTCTTCTTCAGACTTATTGTGAGGCCAGTTACAGATATACGGTGGATCCCAACCACATCTCATTTCTATCCTCTCATAAAAGCTGAGACTGGATGGCTACACAGAGTGTGGGAATAGAACTCACGCAGACATGACCCAAGGATCCTCTTCCTGTAGTTCTGAGGAGGCCTTCACAGCAGGTACCATTGCTTCCTCCTGTTGTAATTTAAAGCAGAGTGCTGTGGCTTCAGAGGGGATAGTCAGTATGGGAACTAGAGAAAATAAATACAAATTTCCACTGTCACTTCAGACAAGAGTGACTTATGAACAAGTAGCAGAGATCAAACAACAACACATAGACTTTTCCAGAAAAAAAAAAATGCTAGGGCAGACTTTATTTTTCACTTCAAATACAAGAATAGAAGGAATTCAGGAAAATAATATGCAAACCCTTATGAGCTTTAGCTATAAAAACTTATTTGCTTTCAGTAGCAACAAAATTAGGTGTGCCTGCCTTCCATGCTAAAAGCAATGATTTTTGGCTAATATATCCATGTTAATTCCAGTGTATCAAAAGGCTTCTCATTGTTCTTACTGTTTCAAGCTGTCCAAAATTATGAACTCTCAAACATGTGTATCAAGAAACTGTACTGTACTTAACACAAAAGCTTCTCGTGGTGGCATATGATCAGTATCTCTGACATTGGAGAGACACAGTCAAGGCAGAGTCCTTATATTAAGCATAGATGCACACACTAAGATGCCTACAGACAAGGACAGACTTCAGGAGTTCTGTTTCCTGTAAGGTTTGTCATGAGAAAATGAGACAAATTGCTAATACTGTTGCATATAAATTCTCTTTATCTTCTTTTGTTCTGGTTATGGGGTCTCGCCTGGTGATTTCAGAAGTCGTCTGCTGTGCTGAGAAAATAAAAAGGAGCAAAGCCTGCCCCAGATACCCACCCCACCTCCAGTTTATCCGCACTCATGGGATATTCTGATTTGTTGTCAGACTATTGCTCTCTCCAACCCTCCGGTAGTTTAGAATTAATCACAAAAACCTTACTCTGTTAAGTCCCTTTAGATTCCTTACAGTTTTACTGGACCCCAGAGATGTTTGCACTAATCTGAATCTGAAGGTTTGCTTCCAAATTTTAATTTAATTCATTTGATCACTTTACATGTCGATGATACTGCTAAAATACAAGGGAGCTTTTTAGTCATTCTTTTCAATCCAGTGGTTTAGGAAACTATCAATGTAGAAGCCTTTGAGTTCTCTAAGATGGGGGCCTTTCAAAGAAAATCAGTGAAATCATTTTAGATCTAAAAGAGATTGACACATCATCTGTGATAGGTCTCCTGTGCTATGGGATGGATTTTTTCCATATGATAGTTTTCTAAATATGTCATTCTTTTTGGATAAAATAATGGAAACATGTGGTCAAAACTTGAAAGGCACACAATCCTGAACAGTGAGCAATAAATTTCTACTTCCTGCCATCCAGTTAGCATCCCTGAAGGAAACCACTGTTACAAGTTCTTCTGATTTTTCCAGAGATATTCAATACATACTTTGACATCTTTATAGTCAAAGCTTAAACATGATAATGTCCAAGAGGTCATGAATTAATCACATTTTTCTAATTATCATAAAGTAGCGGTGAGTTAAAACAAAAACAAAGACAAGGTCTTAAGTTGCACAGCTCTCACTGTGTAATGGAAAATGATCTTAAAGTTCTGATCCTCCTGCCTCTATGTAGGTTTACAGTGGTAAAACTGAAAGTGTTCATTAGTGTTTCTGATTATACAATGCTAGGAGAGGAGCTCAGGGTCTTTTACCTGAGACTAGCACTCCAAATGAGTTACATCCTCAGCCCCAAAGTAGATCATCCCAAAGTGGGCAAGTTAATTAATATATTCCTAAATTTGATGGAATAAATGGAAAAATGTATTCCATTCATTTGATGGAAATAATGGGGCCTTCCAGGTAAGATTGTCAGAATTACATGAGATAATACACCAACAATCCAGGCCTACCCTGTGTAATATACAATATTTTTGTAAGGACTTTCATTTCAAATTCAGAAGCCTTATCATGTAGATATTGTTGTAGTTTGAATGAAAAATGTTTTCATAAAATCACATATTTGGACACTTGGTCCCCACATGAAGAAGCTCTGAGGTAGAAGGCTTAAGGAGGTAGAGCCTTGCTGAAGGAAGTATGTCATTGGAGGTGGGCTTTAAGAGTTTACAGCCTTGTCACTCGTCCAGGTCATTTTTTTCTACTTTATTTTTATAGCTGAATCTGTTAGTTCAGCTTCCTGTAGAGAAAATCTGTATGTACTGTGTGGAAGCGTCGCCTCTCAATAAAAAGTCTATGGCCAATGAGCTGAGGCATGACTAGAAGGTAGAACTTCCAGGAAAGAGAGGATTCTGGGACATAGTCGGGTATGGGAGATTTTCCATGCATGACAATACTTAGAATAGAATTAATGGGTTAATTGAGTTACAAGCTAACAGGAATAAGTCAAAGCTTTTGTCCTAAGCAACTATTCATAAATAATTCAGTCTCAGAGTCATTATTTTGGGTAACTTGGGTGCAGGTGGAAAGACAGGGGTTGAAAATGGTACCCATCATGATAGGTATGGAATCCAAACTTAACAAAAGATCCAAGCTTAGAGCCTGAGGAAAAACTTTCAGGTGGAGGATGATTTCCTAGCCAAGGAGCCAAATACTGCAGAGAAGAAAGTATAAAGCTCCAGGCCTCTTGCCCCACCCTCACCCCCAGTCCCAGTAGTGCAGCATGACCAACATTACAGGACAAACAGAGCTGCTCAAAACATAGAGAAACCATTTGACAGAGATAGAGCCTCTCCTATGGATAAAACAAGAGATTCTAAAGATGCCAAAACCCAGATATTTTAATAAACGATATCATTTAAATAAATGATAAGAGACAAAAGTTAAAATTACAGTTAAGATAGAATTGAGATTGAAGGATTAGCGGGCATAGGAGAGAAGGACACAGCTAGCTTTCTTAAGACAAACCAATATCCCAATTGGGGGGGGGCGTGCAAAAGGAAATCGATGCCCCCAAATCAGCAGGAAGCAATTTTAAGAGAGCAACGTCCCCAAAAGGCAGGCTGGATGGTTTCCGGTCATTCAGTGAATTGTCATCATTAAAAGGGGGTTGTTCGCAAGTTGTTAATGATCAAGAAGAAAGGAAAAAATAGGAGATTAGACTCTTCCTTTTTCTTTCCTTTATTCTTCTTGCTCTCCTATCTAGTGTTGTGGGGGAAAGGTGGAGAATGAATGGGAAAAAAGGGAGAAATATAGGAATAATATAGGCATAGTAGGAATAAAGATTTAATAGATTATTGAATTTACTCTTAAAATACAGAGCTACTACTAGCCAAAAATTTTACATTGGTATAAGTCTTTGTATACTGACACAGATTAACATGACATTTTATTACAACATACTATGTATAAACATTTCAATTCTTTTTGAAGATTTTTTACCTATGTAATTCTTAAAAGTGAAATGTTTTAAAAGTTGCTATTACCAACTGTTTAGAATAATTAAGAAACACAACAGTCAGACAATCTAACTCATAGTCATGTTAGATACTAGTTTAATTACAGAAATATGTCTCCAGGGTTAAATAGATAATAAATAGCTAGAAAGAGCAATGTTTGCCTATTGAGAAATACTAGATAGAGTTTTCAAAAAACCTCAGAGATCTGCAGAATATGGCATTTAAATATGTTTTATCAATAAAAGACTTTTTTTTTTGTGGCAATGAGACATGTCCGCTTCTGTCACTATCCCCATTCTGCTTCAAAGAAGATGATAAGCATCAAAGAACCCTCATTTGGACTTTGCTTCGAAAGGGGCAAACTATCCATTGAGAAAGAACCTACCCTTACTTCAACTCTTGGCAGTGGGCTGTCTAAGCTGTGGACAAGCAAAATGGAGGGAAGTTAACTGCTGAGTTTTGCCAAGACAAAGTAAGCATGTTCTTCATAATTCCTGCTTCATGTAAAGGTCTGTCAGATAACTGGGCCAGAGGGCTGAAGATGATGCTCCAACAACACAGAGAAATGTGGGGGAAGTGTCCAGGCAGCCGGCGTTCTCTGTCATTTCTATAGTTGTGGAAGTTGATTGCCTATACTTCCTGTACACTCAGGTAATAGTTATTCCTTCAAAGTCTCTGATGGGGTTAAAGACTAGATGGTTGCAGTCTCACATATAAGTTTAGGATTTAAGACAATGTTCTTAATTCTAAGAAGATGTTTTAGGTTTGGAATGCAAGTTATGATACAAATTGGTTTAGGTACAGAGCTCTGACCTCACTAAGATAAATAAATGAACTTTCCCCAAGGTTGTCAAATGCGTATGGACTGGACATTATAAGTGTAATCTTTTTAGCTCAGTGGTAGAGCGCTTGCCTAGGAAGTGCAAGGCCCTGGGTTCTGTCCCCAGCTCGAAAAAAGAACCAAAAAAAAAAAAAAAAAAGTGTAATCTTACCTGATAGTCTTCATAATTGTTATTATTGTATATGTTTTTTATTATTGTAAGAGAATGAGTCTTTCATTGGACTAAAAGGAGAAAATATAGATAGAGTGCTTATGTACTGTGTGGAAGCATTACCTATCAATGAAAAGCTTGTGGTGAATTAGCAGAGGCAGGATTAAAAGGTGAGAGATTAGATTCTGGGAAATAGTCAGGCACAGGAGATTCACCATGAGTGTTGTTGTGAACAGACGCATGAACCTGAGAAGAGGTAACTAGCCATGCGACAAGACTAAGATTAGAATAAATAGGATAATTGGATACAAGCTAACGGGAATGAGTCAAAGTTTTTGGCCTAGGCTATTACTCATAAATAATTCAGTCTCAGCGTTGCTATTTCAGGGAACTCGGGCATGGGTGAAAACGCCCAGTTACAGCTTCCTGAGTCAGTTGCCTTCTGCCACATCTCCCTGACATTAAGGAATCTCTCTCTGCACCATAAGTCCAAATAAACTCTTTCTTTCATGGTCATATTATCTTATCACAAGCCAGAAAAGTAAATGATGCATAAATGTGCCTGTAAAATCTATATAATAAATATGTTCTGTCTTGTCTCTTTACTCCCCCTGTAACTTTGATTAAGTTGATTGCTTTCTTCCTTGTTCAGCTCCTAATGCACCATTAATATTACCATTTTATCTTCCTGAAGGCAAAATGCTCACACCCTGAAAGACAAAGCGCCTCTCTTAAATATGCTACTTTCAAAGATTTTATGCAGGTAATTTTTGTGGTGGTTTGAATGGTCAGTGTCCCTCGGAGTCTTGAGCATTACAATACTTGGGCCACAGTTGGTGGTACTAGCTGGGGAGGTTTAGGAGGTGTGGCCTTCCGGAAGGAAGTACTTGCCTTGGAGTAGACTTTGAGAGTTTAGAAAGTTTAAAGCAAAATTTCCAGTTATCTCTTTCAGCTCAGGATGTTAGCTTCCGTTTTGCTGCCATGGCTCCTGCCTACAGACACCTGTGCCCGTGGAACCATAAGCCCAATTCAACTCGTTCTTCTATAAGTTGCCTTGGTCATGGTATTTTCACACAGCAACAGAAAAGTGATCTAGCATCCCTGAGAAAGTAAGAGGAGAGGGAACTTAACACATCAGAAACCTTTCCTGATGGAAATAATCTATGTCAGGCAACACAATGGAAATAATGTTAAAAATAGATTTACTTATACCTGATTAGTTTCTAGTCAGTTTTTTTTGTAGATATCATTAACTCATTCAAATATAAGGTTTTATCTACATGTGAAAGGAAATCTAACCAAATAGTTTAAATGAATAATTTCCAGGTCCATGTTTCTCAGGATGTTGGCTTTAAGAAAGCCTAAGGCTCTGGCGTATCACTGCTTCTTTCTTTCCACTGGTACATGATGCTGTTTCCCTCCTGGAACATTTCCCCTACCAGCACTTAGAAGCAGCCCCAGCTTCCTGAATTATATCTGACAAAGCACAGAGGATCTTGAAGTAGGTCCTGTGGGTTAGTGAGAAATTTTCTCTTCCAAAACTTGAGCAATTGTCTCTTTAATTTCATTGTCCATAATTGGTTCCTGTGCTTAATCCTGAGTCAGTTCCATTAAGGGTGGAATGCAATATTGCTCAGTACATCAAGACCATCAAAGCCATTCCCTGGATGTAGACAGTTCACTGCGATCTCACTGAAAACTGGGATACTTCATGAGGAGTAGGGAAGGTGTTCATAGGAAGAACTTTCTCAAATATCAGCTAGAACCCCTGCTTCTTTCTGCACAAAGCTTCTGTGGTGTGCTCGTGTGCTGGTTTCATTTTTTTTTTTCCGGAGCTGGGGACCGAACCCAGGGCCTTGCACTTGCTAGGCAAGCGCTCTACCACTGAGCTAAATCCCCAACCCCCGTGTGCTGGTTTCATGTGCAAGGCTTCATTCTCACTTCCCTTGGAATCTGGTATGCACGTGACCAAGACTTGACATGTAAGAGTTGTGCTGCCTCTAACCATAACACCCCAGACCCTCCTTTCTGTGAGCAGTTATTTGTGTGGCTCGTGAAACATCCCAAACATCCTCTTACGAACTCCGTCTGACCTGTCACAGACTCCCAGAGGTGGTCTTTATAGGCAGTAACTAAGCAAGTGGGTTATCTAAAACCCAGACCCTAAGCACATTTGTTCAGGAGAGAACCAGCTCCATTTAGGAGATGCCAGAAAGGCACATCGCTTTAGCACAGTCCCAGGGATGGAAATGATAGGAAGAAAATGGCAGCAAAATTAAGGACTTTTAAAAACTCACTATGATTAAAAATTAGACTGTGTGTGACTGGTTAGATTTGTACCTTAATCACTTTGTTAACCTTATAATCTCTGAAATTCATTTTATGGACCACCAAAACACCTCTTTGGAGAGAAACATTATAGAAGAAAACAAAGCTTTATCATAAGCCTATATATCTAAAAATATATGAATTAAGATTCTTCTAACCCAAGTGGTAAAGTCTCAAAGCATATATTATCACTTCCTCAAAATCTTTCAAGAACTGAAAGGAAGCCTGAGGCAAGAGGAGGATTGTGAGTTTCAGATCATTCTTGGCTGTATTCCAATCCTGGGCTTCTTGAGACACTTGTCTCAAAAAGCAAAAACAAAAACAAAACAACAACAAAGCAAACATTGAAGGGACCAACAGAATACCACAGAAGAATTCCACTTCACATAATCCAGTGTCTTCTGATTTCTAACAGGATATAGGGAGCCCCTCCACCCTCTAGCCTGTTGAGCTATTTACTGCAGAGAAGTTTTCAATTCTCAACAGTTGCTTTTCCATTAAGAAAAGAAGTGTTGTGAGGTTTTTGCAGAAGGTCAACCAAACCTCTGCAGAAAGCTGGAGAGGCTGGTCTTTCCCTTCCAGCTCTTATGATGCATGCAGGCATCCAGCCATCTGATTGGATATCATATAAATGAGATGTAAATAAGGAAAGGATTCACCCTGTCACTATAACCCTGGGAGTAGCTGGATTGAGAGTATCAGATTCTTTTTCTTGAGTCACAGAATTATACTGATTGTTTTCTGGATGGTCTGAATACTTAAATACTTAATACTATACATCTTTTTGTTTTAGATAAATTAGTTTCGAATTAAAGTTAAAACGACAACAAAGTAATACAAAGGGCTAGGAAACTAGCACTTGCATAGCATGCAGAAGACTCTGGGTTCCACCCCAAGTAGTGCCAGTATACAAAAGAAGTCCCAAAGATGGCCAAAGTTAGAGATGATGGATGCTTAAAAGAAAGAAAGTGTTAAAGGCATCAGCTCCACATGGCCTTCCCATTTCTCCATAGCTTTGGTTTGTGGAAATGGTTATATCATTGTGTCTCTGTCTCTCTCCCTGTCCCTGTCACACGTGTACCTGTCACAGCATGCAGCAACAATCCCAAGGAAACAACTTCACAAACTCAAAGCTGGAGCATTGATAAGAGTTTCTTTGCACTTTATACAAAGATTTTTTTTTCAACTTGGTGTTTTTCTAAGACAACTGAAACTTTCTCACTGAGCTTAAACAGGTGGATTGTGAACCCACTAAAGCGTCTCATTGTCTTAAATGTATCTAGAGCAGGAAGACTGAGGAATTGCGAATGCTTAACAATTCAACTCTGTTGGGCTGTACGATCTTACAGTTGACAAATTATTGATCTTTCTCTAAAAAAATTAAAATCCACCTGTGCCATCTGTTTATAAAACAGATGAGAGATGCTGTGGAAAAATCTTTCCCTTGGGAAATATCCGTGCAGCAAACCTGAGAGAAGTCTAGGCACTTTTGAAGAGGCTTTGGTACAAAGAGCCCGCTCTTCACAGCCATTAGTTGGGCAAAACAAAGACAGTTTCCTCTGGTCCCTATTTTAGTTTACTCTTTGAACTCCCAACAGTTTATTGTTATTGTTATTACTTTTAGTTTGGCACAGATTCTTTCAAAAATTATCTTGGTTCCCGTTTTTGAAGTCTTTTTCTTGGGAAAAAGAAAAAACTTTGGCCGACTATAGTTTGTAACGTGATCCACCTCTGCACCGTCATTTATTGAAGGATGCAGCCCGGAGGGCATCATCAGTTCTGATCCCAGCCGCAGCCTGGATGTGAGGGCACAGCAGCAGGACCTAGAGATCTAAGGTAGGTGCAACGCAGTGTCTCAATGTAAACACGGCTAGATGCAAGCCAGGGATGGAGTTTCACGTGCTGGAGGTACACAGTTCCTCTCTGTCAATACATCTTAATATGATTAAGTTGTATCAGCACCTCTCAATCTATCAATACAGCTCACCTCCATCAACACTTCTTATCTCTATCAATTGTGTGACTTTTATCAGTAATGCTCATATCTATCAATATGATTCATTATCATAAGTACAGATCATTTCTATCAACATAACTCATGTCTATCAATACGAACTATCCCTCTCAATACTGCTCATCTGTATCAATATGACACATCCCTATGGATAAGACTCGTCTATTACTATATCTCACCACTATCAATATAACCCCTTTCTGTCAATCAACATATCTTTGACAACCTGAGTTCTCTCAGAAAGATTTTCTATCTTTTACATAATACTCTGGGAAACATTTCCCATGGTCACCCAGTCATTTCCATGCGAATAGTCATCCGTGGTCACTCATCACTAGAGGGCATTGTGCAGTGTTCCTTGACAGCAGTAACTAAATTGGCAGAGTTATTTTTTTAAATATATCAAATTATTTTTCAGCATGTTTTTCCTTTGCTAGAATCATAAGAATCTAAATCTGACCCCAGGCTTAGAGTATAGCTCAGTAGGGGGACTCCAGGCCTTGGGTTCAGTCTCTAGTAGCACACGCACACACACACACACACACACACACACACACACACACAAATCAATCAATAAATGAATCTAGATAATTCTTCTTTATGAAATTTACAGGTTTGGCTCTGTGAAATTTGTTTTTTCTTTGAGATTTTTCTCCTCGATATATTTTCCTAGAATAATTCATGATTAATTGATTCTTCCTTTAAGTTTTATTTTCCAAGTCTTATATACAAACGTTCACCTGACAGATTGTGTGTGTGTTTGTGGTGGTGGTAGTGGTGGTGGTAATGCTGAGAATTGTGAACACATTGCACCAATGATTCTGGCACTGAGAAATAAAGTTCAATACGTCTAGGACATCTATATGATAAGCAAGTATATGCACACATACACAAATGCAGGCATATAAACACACACATACATATAAACAAAAATAAACCATGAGCATGAGTAGTTTAAAAATGATCACCTAATGCTTTTACAAGCATAAACTTTATTAAGGAATATAACAGCTATAAATAAAACTAATGTAAATGTATAGTAATGAAAGGTTTTATTTTCTGGCAGATATGACAGTAGTTTAACCATTTTGATTTGTTGTATTCCCATAGACTTTATAATACTAAATAATGTGTTCTGACATCTATATTATCAATATGGCAGAAGTCTTTTAAAATCAATTAAAACTAAAGACCTGAAAATCTGTAGTTAATAACTGATTAAAAGGAGATTAACAAGATTAAAGACAGGTAAGTAACAAATAAAAGATGTACATTGATGGCGGGACTGTGGATAACATCTAATAAAGTATTCCGTACTAAAAAGTTGCCTAACAACTATAACATTAGGGCTGGGCATGTAGTCCAATAGTAAGTGGAGTGATAGCTTACTATTTGTGGAGACATGGGTTCAACCCTCAGTGCTACATTAAATTAAATTAAAATTTTTAAACTATGTATTGATCTTCTATTTTCAAGTAATATCTGAAGAGATGTTTCAATTTGCCTTTTAATTTCTGTTGTGTTCATTCATCCACTCTACAAACATTAATTGATTTACTTGTAATTCAGTACTGGAAATGCGAAGACAAATAGCATACTAAACTTGTGCCCAGAAAACTGTTAATCTATTTTTTGCAACATTCATGAAGTGCATTCCAGAACTCCAGAGAGGAGGAGGAGGAAGGGCAGAGACAGGAGAAAGATAGACGTCAGTGTTAGATGCAGATGCAAGAAGCATGGCTTAGGGTCTCTCTTCTGGCATTCTCAGGCTATAATCCTGAACTGCCATCATTGGACCCTCATATAAAACTGTATGAAAGTCTTTTTTAAACTGTAAAATACTTTTTAAATGAAATTTTTTTATCTTACAAATGTTTCCTGCAAGAATACCATTATCTTTTTAAGTAGAAATTTGATTCTATAATCATGTTCTTCTTTTCTCTAAATTTCCTATTTCCAAATTCCAACAGCATGAATAAAACCAATAAATTGTCAACACACCTTGTCAAACAATCAGTGGGCAGGTGCACCCTGATCTTAGAGAAAGTGGTAGCGAACAAAGAAGCTCTCTGATTGCATCAGTCTCAGGTGTAAACTATAGCCACGCCCTCTTCTACTCTGTTAATTCTTACTGGGGCCTTTCTTGGTTTGTTTCTTTCTATAACAAAAACCACAATGTCAAGCAAATTTTGTTATACTGGTTCAATGTTTCCGCAAAATGCCCATTTTTCCTTAAGGCCAGTCATAGCAAAAGCCGCACAGATCAATAAGGCATTATTTCCTCTTCCACAGACTGGAGCAGAAATCATTATAAGGTGCAGTCAGCAGGATGTGTTGAATTTAAAGGATCACAAAGAAGATCCACAAAAGGTTCCCAGGAACCAGTCCTCTGCTGGAGCTGGGTGTCTGCTGAGCGGCACCTTACCTTGCTTCCTGGTCCATTTTGTGGGGCCTTTACCTTCCTAGATTACTGCATTAGGTTGTATTTGTATATGCTCACAGTCTAGGGTAGAAACAACAATTGTCAATATCGTCCCTCGGTATATTGGTGTAGTTGGGTCTGAAACAGTCATATTCCAGCAAGAGATGAAAAAGGGAGACTAAAGTCATTCTACTGGTAAAAAACTGCCTGTACTTATTTTGAATGATGAGTCATTCCAGAATGTTTGCCGTCAAAAGTGAGCTATGAAAACCTTGGAAGAGTAGGAGAAAAAGTCAAAACAATTTTTAGTATATTATTTCTTTCTTGAATTCACTTTCATTTTTTTTAGTCTCAAGATTTTTTTCTTTATTTAAAACGCCTTTCCAAGGTAGCAGATATTATAAAAGTGATTTGTGAATACTTACTCAAGGAAGCCAAGGAAATGACATTATGCTTCAAGAAGTTTGAACCCCATACCACCTGAACTTTCAGCACGAGAGTGCATTTGGGGAGGATGACGTCTACCACGAAAGCATATTATCCACTCTCAGCAGTGGACAGACAGACCTTCCCCAAAGCAGGTATAGATTTAAAAAGAAATTATTTGGAAAAAAACGTACTGAGCCTTCTCTCTAAATATAAAGTGGCATTTCATCAGGCTTGATCATCTTTTATGATCACAGATGCTCAACAATCTAAAATCAGCTAGATGTTATTCTCTTCTAAAATGGCTAAGTGTATTTCCTTTAAGCTGTATTCTAAAACAAAAACAAACTTTACCCCTTTGAAGAAACTGCAGGAAGCCATATGGTCCCACCCAAAGTTCCTGCGGGCAAAATGGCCTCCTGGGGAAGAAGCTTCCAGGTGTTCTAAAGAAAGGAGCTTTCATGTTCCCGCACAGTAACAATGGCACTTCCTGTTTTGACCTCTAGCTAAACTGAGGCTATCAGCCGGTTTTCACGCAGTAAACTGGTTTTAATTTCCCTCATTGTGTGTATAGAGTTCAAATGGAGAGAGCCACTGCCGGATTCTCCCAAGGACATGTAAATTACCTTACTGCAACCTCACAAAAGGTTCAATAATTTATGCTAACCCAGTTGTTGAGCTGGGCATTGGTGCCAATATAAGGTACAGATTTCCTTCTCTATGGTGGTTTGAAGTTACTTGCTGTTTTCCTTGGCCCATGTATTATTAGAGCTTTAACAACCTCAATGGGTTAAGACTCAGTGACTCCTCTCTTCTGTGTAAATTCTTCCTTTTCTTTTCTTTCCTTTTTCCGTTCATTATTGTCATTTATGTGTGTTTTTGGATAAAGTTTTCTTAGTTGATGCTGGCCTCAGCACCCCTTGCCTGTGTATGCCAATATGCCCTCCTAAAGTATTTTCTGTTAAAAGAGAGAAAGAGAGAGAGAGAGAGAGAGAGAGAGAGAGAGAGAGAGAGAGAGAAGAGAGAAGAGAGAGAGTCAAAAGTTAGACTAGAGGAAAAGGAAAAAGGAGAAAAATATAGAAAAATGAATGAAAAGACCATCCATTCAATTTTTTTAAACCTAGTTATTAGAGTCAATAGAAAAATAATTTGACTTTCATATCAAATGGTATAAAGTTTTCTTCTTAAATATAAAAATATATATTGGGCTGGAGAGATGGCTCAGTGATTAAGAGCACTGACTGCTCTTCCAGGGGTCCTGAGTTCAATTCCCAGCAATCACATGGTGGTTCACAACCATCTGTAATGAGATCCGATGCCCTCTTCTGATGTGTCTGAAAACAGCTACAGTATATTCATCTAAGTATAATGAACTAATTTTAAAAATAAAAAAATAAATGCATATATTATTAGAAATGTATTTCATTTAAAATAAGTCTACACAGATATAAATGTTTACATGGCTGATTCATTTAAACTATTTCAGTAATTGGGATAAATACAATAAAAGCAAAATCTTCTGGGTGTTGCAATTATTATTGTCACTAATTGATTATGTGTCACTTATTTTAAAAATGTAAAGTTCATCTATTTTAGACATACTTTCCAAATTGTTACCCAGACCAAATGATATTAAAGAACAAAATATTCCTCAGCAGAAGATGAGCCAAACATCCCCAAAGCAGAGGATCTTGGGAGCCATGCAGCTAATAGCAACTTGTAAAGACTAGAGTCTGTGCAACAGGATTTGCAGATGTTTAAGGACATCAGTGGGAGATCTGCGAGAACCAAAGACAATTAGGAAAGAGGGTTTTCAGAAGAATGCATTCTGGGATGGAAATAAGCTTAAGGTGCTAAAGTCTCTGTGACACAATCTGTTGATTAAGTAGTCTTAAAAATGTGTGCATCTGAAAGAACAGGGATCCAAAGCAATATCCTCCTCCCATGGCTGTTAATTCCTGAAAAAAAATTTTAAATCAGATCAGGAGACAGTGGCCAAACATATTCATTCCTACTGTAACATGTAATTTTCCATACAGGATAGTGGCCCACGTACATGCTGATGTTTCTACACATCACAGTAATTTGAACAATAAATACTTGTCAAAGTAGTTAGCCACTTAGGAAAATGCGGGCACAGATCAGGAACAAAAAGCTAGAAAATTATTAAAATGATTAGATAAATAATATATGCAAAACAGTGATGAAAGGGAATAATGTTGCTGGCATGAGCTTACCTCTTGCAATAGATCATTAATCCCCAAATGGTTGGTTTCATTATAGGTTATATTCAAGAAGTCAAAACAAACTGACTGTTAAAAATTATCGTCAGTGGGTAAAGTGTTTGCTGTTCGAGCCTGACAACCTGAGTTCAATCCTACATAGTAGAAGCAGAGAACCAATCCTTACAAATCATCCCTACCGCCACTTCTAAGTTCTATCCCCAGCACTCACATTAAAAAATAAATAAATAAATAAATAAATAAATAAATAAATAAATAAATAAATGGCAGGACAAAAGCCCAGGCTGGCTTGTAACTCCAGTGTTGGCGAAGCAGAGACAGGAGGATCTCTGGGGCATTCCTGCCCACCTAACCTAGTTGGCTTATGAGAGACCTAGTCTAAAGTCAAAATTGCAATAAGCCAAGGTGGATGGTTCCTGAGGAAAGACACCAGAGGCTGACTTCTGGTCTTCACATGCACATGCACGAACAGACTCGTGACTATACACACATAAGTATAACACACACACCACACACTCACACTTGAAAAGAAAGTATACACATTAAGACATGCTTAAAAACATGTGTCCTATCCATGCTTCTGAGATTACATATAGAAGAGTCAAAGACTGACAAAACCAAAGCCATGGTCCTGCAATAGTATTTAACATTTCCTGAGGACTTACTATTGAACAAAAAAACAGGTAAGAATCCTGATTTCTTCATCTCCCCTGGCATTGCACTATGCATGCTCTCTCTCTCTCTCTCTCTCTCTCTCTCTCTCTCTCTCTCTCTCTCTCTCTCTCTCTCTGTCTTAATGTTGCACCTTGAGATTAGCTATAACAAAGGTCCAATTTTAGAGATAAAAGAAAATTACTTACAGGCCCAGACAGACCAGGCAGATGGGTAGGCATTCCAGGTCAGTGCCAACTATGAAGCACACAGGGGGGTCCACTTCCTGGGTAGAAACTACAACTCTAGTTTTTGGAAAGCTGAAGTGTGAATTAATTGTTGATTACAACCGTCTTCCAACCTCAGACACTCCCAGCTCCCAATGTAGGAGCTGCATTTCCAGCTCTGAGTTCCAAACTCTTTATTAAGAAACTATGTGGTTGAGAAGAAGCTTCAGGAGGAAGAATCAGGAAAATGGTGGGGGAAGGAGTAGCCATGTGAAATCTTCATGAATGTTGTGATTCACTAAAATACAGCAGGCATGTGAACATGGTAAAATTAGGACTCATCAGGAGTCATAGATGCCATTAGAGTCAGTTTTCCTTATTTTACTTTATGTGCTAAGCTAGGCAGGGTCTTGGTTCTCTCTCTCTCTCTCTCTCTCTCTCTCTCTCTCTCTCTCTCTCTCTCTCTGTATATGTGTCTGTCTGTCTGTCTCTCTCTGTCCCTGTCTCTCTGTCTATGTCTCTCTTTCTCAGTTCTCTGTCTTCCCACAGTGTGTGTGTGTGTGTGTGTGTGTGTGTGTGTGTGTGTGTGTGTGTGTGTGTAGAAGGAACATCATAAGGGTCAAACCCAGGGCCTTGTAGTTGTTGGGCAAACACTAACCTGAGCTACAACTTTAACCCTAGTAATGTGAGTCTCAGAGTCTTTGTTTCATGTCTGTCGAAACTGGTGTAGCAGAAATGTGCTGTGTGAGAATCCTGAGTATGAAGCCAGCTTGAGCTGAATAGCTAGTTTAAGAATATTCTGAGCCTCAATATTGGGAGACCTTGCCTCAAAAAAAGGGGGGAAATGCCAGTATTTGGGAGGCAGAGGGGTTGGATTTTTGTGAATTCAAGGCCAGCCACTATACTACAGTGAGAACCTGTCTCAAAGACAGTTGAGGGTTGAGGGGGTTGTCTGGCTAGGGAGAAGACTCTGTCAGGAAAGACTTGCTTCGCAAGCATGAGGAACCAAGTTTGAGTTTGATCTCCAAAAATCATGTAAAAAAAAATCACCCTGGAGGAACAGAGGTGGATGATATCTGGAGCAGGGAGGTCAGCCAGTCCAGCCTTCTGGAGCAGGGAGGCCAGCCAGTCCAGCCTTCTAGCCAGTTCTAAGACAGTGAAAGACTGAACAGAAGAATGTTGACAGCACCTGAAGTGAACTGAATGAAAATTTCCCCACAGATTTATGTTATGTAAGCGCTTGGGTGCTGTTCAGTGGTACTGTTTTTCAGAAGCCTTTAGAAAGTGAAGCCGGGCTGGACAACGTATGACACTGGGTGTAGGCTTTGATCCGACAGCCTCACCCACCCTCAGTTCCCTCTTTCTACTTTCAATTTATGGTACAAAACATGGTCTTTCCACTTTCTGGTCTGTCTACTGCTTCCATACCTTCCTCGTCATTTATGGAATCTTCTAGAGCCAGCGGCTGAATTCTTACTGAATTCTTTCTTCCATAAGTGGACTTTGGTCACAGTGTTCACACCACAGCAACAAAATTGTAACTAATACAGAGGTCAGCGTGAGAACGTGTACTGCTGCTGTGAAGACGTTGGCCGCGACGTTGGGTTGGTTTGGTTGGCTTTTGTTGTGGCTGTTGTTGTTGCTGTTGCTGTTGTTGTTGTTGTTGTTGTTGTTGTTGTCGTTGTTGTACTGCTCGTTTTGTTTTGTATGTGGAAGACTTGAGAACCTAAGACTAGAAAAACAGTTGACTACTGCAAGGCAGAGCTGAATAAGGCATTCTAGAAGGAGCTTGGAAGAAACAGTACTGCTAAAAGTAATGCAGAAGGTAGAGGCCTAGTTCATGTGCTCTCAGAGGGGAATAGAGTCTCCATTAGAAGCTATTTGTTTGAGACTTTGGCAAAAACCTGACTACCTGTGTCTCAGTAGCTTTCCAGAGGCACAGTTAAAACGTAATGGACCAACTTCTTTCTTAAAGGAAAGGTCAAGACAGCATACCATGGAGTCTGTGGCACTGTTCTTACTGGCTGTTGTTATACAAATGTACAAAGGAAAGTGCAAGAGGGGCAGACAGAAATGCAAAACATACAAAGTGGAGAAAGAGAGAGATAGAAAAAAAAAACAACAACACGGCTTGAGCTAAGAGGGAGGCTGTAAATTGTTAAGGAGACACTTTCTGCTCTGTCCTGGAGCAATGGGGCTGCCTTCAGGGTGAGATGGAGCCCAGTTTGCCAAAGGAGAAAGCTGGAGGGGTCACTTGCTCTTAGAAAACAATCCTTTCAATAAAAGTTGTGGCTAATGTGGCCAAAGGACCAGGGTCCATCCTAAACTGTTAAATTCAGGACTGATGGGGTCATGGATTCTTTCTCCCTGGCTTCAGATAGTCACTGAGGCCAGGCAAGGTGACACGGTGATGGAGTCACTGAAAGAAAAGGCCCTGAGTAGCCATTGTGTGAAGTTATGAACGTGAGGCCTGGAGCCTGGGTCATGGTGGAGACCCCAGGGTGCTGGAGATGCTAGAACCATGTCAGATCTAGCAAAGAGAGCTACATACAGGGAGTAGAACCAGTCTAAGGGAGAGACGTATATTGTAGGCAATAAATCTAGAAAAACAGAGCCATCTATAACCTTTATAATTAAAGTTACAGACACCAGACACAGAATTACAGGATTTGCTGTTTGAGTCCAAGTCTTTAATTCAATAATTCCCCATTATGCCTCTGTTCCTCTCTTTCAGAATGAGAGTATATTTTATCTATCACATTTATATCATATATCATATATATATGATAGAAGTATATACTTTTCCTTTTGATTTTATAGTGAGTAATACATAGTTAAGAACCTTGGACTTTTGAACAATGTGTGCACTGGTAAAGATTATGGAGACTTTTTAAGTTAGGCTAAATGCATCGTGTATCATGAGATAGTCATGTGTGTATTAAGCAGCAGGGAGTGGAATGTAGTGGTTTGACTGAGAAATGTCTCACATAGGGACAAGCTTGGTATAATAGAACTTCTCACAAAGATTGCCCTGTGTGGGAGAAACATTACTTTATTCATTGTCTATACTAAAGTTTAGCAATTGGCTGTGGGGGCCTTAAGGGTGAGTGAGCTATGTAAGGGTGAACCAGAGATGTAACGCTCATTATGGGGACTTGAAGTATCTCAATGAGCCGCCATGTTCAGACTCTTGTCAGTAGGGTCCTGGTTATAAAAGAAGAGGTATTTTGAATTGTTTGGACTCCTCAATCTTAATATCTGCTACATCTACCCTTAAAATGAAATATTTACAGATTTTTCCAGATAAAGCAACATTTAATAGTTTATTCCAAAAGTTTTTTGAAGTAGGTAACACTAATTTTTTTTTCTTATGATAATAAACAAAGATAAAACCAAAGTACAGAAATGGAACTTTTAAAATTTTTTCTTATCCTTTTTCTAATTCCTTTTTTTAAAGATTTGTTTATTATGTGTACAGTATTCTGCCTGCAGGCCAGAAGAGGGCACCAGATCCCATTATAGATGGTTGTGAGCCACCATGTGACTCCTGGGGATGACCTCTGAAGAGCAGCCAGTGTTCCTAACCTCTGAGCTATCTTTCCAGCTCCCTGCCCCCCCTTTTTAAATGGGTGTTCCCTCTGCATGTACTGCATGAGTACTGCATGTACTGCATGAGTACTGCAAGTGATGCATGAGTGCGATGCTTTCAGAAGCCTGAAGATGGCACTGGATTCCTCGGAACTGGAGGTACAGACAGTTGTTAGCTACCATGTATGTGCTGGTAATCAAACCTGGGTCCCCTGAAAGAGACGGCAGTATTCTTAAGTGCTGGGCCACCTATCCATCCAGGAGAGATGGAACTTTTTGACTCCCCATTTTTTGTCCACATTTATTGACAAGACTAGACAGCTGACATTTCTAGGTGTGCTAAGTGAAGAAAAGGAAAGAAAGTGAAGGGTATTGTTTGCTTTCATCTAGAAATCTAGCTTATGTACAAATAAAAACCAAGAGGAACCAGTAGTGCTCATATACAGGTACATTTGCCCTAATTTAAGTCCTGATGTTGTGATAAGAAAACCTTCCCAAAAGCCATTAATTACAGCAGAATTCAGGGAAGTAGAGACTTGCCTCAGATAATCCCACCATGTGCCCAGTCAAAAGCGCAGAGAAATGAATGCAGGAATAATTACTACTTGGGTTGTTTTCTTTACTCTTGTATGGTCTAGAACCCAAATCCAAAAAAAGTTCCAACCCACATCTATTAATGTAACCAATAATCCCCACAGACTTGTCCACAGGCCAACCTGACTTACACATCCTTCATTGAGAATCTCTTCACAGGTCGTTTCAGGTTGTGTCAAGATGAGAATTAAAACTATCAAAACATTTTAGGATATTATAAGAGAAATGTAAAGTTTTTAACTATATCAAAGAAGTCTCTAAATTAGAACCCCTGGTTCATGCCACCCAAAGCAGCTCAGAGTAAAACACGTAGACCTTCTAATACAGAGAAATATTTCTTCATGTTCTTCTCAGACTTCTGATACTAAATGGGCCATCGGTCCCCCTAAAATTCTTTAAGGAAATGGAAAGATTAAGCTAGAAGTACCCAACTTTCAACATCTGCAATGCCACAAGCTCTCTGATGGACTCTGGAGGACAGACTTTAGCCGTCTTTGCTATGCCTCTGCCCTTGCTGACCTAAAGTATCAATGACAATGGGAAAACATTGTATGTAGTTGGATTCTAGTTTTAAGTATAACATACCTATTTAGCAGGTAAGGGAAAAAGTAAAGTTGTATGAAAAATTCAAAAGCCAAGGCAAAAATACCTTCTACAATAAAAAGTCCTTTGATTGCAATCATTCCCATTTCAGAAAAGAAGAGGAGGGATACAAAGGGAGAGGGGGAACAAAGGGGAGAGAGGGAGGGGAAGGGAGTGAGTTTTTCCCAGTTTTACCCCTTGAAGGAAAAAGAGCAATCTACAGCAGAAGAATTAGCACTGATCTCACCTTAGGATCCAAAGGATAGAATGGGACTATGTAGCACCATGATGGAAACAAAATAGAAACCCTTGCTACTTTTTTTCCAGTAGGCTAATGGTTGCCATGGTAACTTACCAGACTAAGAAACTTGTAACTTTTAGGATCCTTTTTTTTTTTTTTATTACACTCTTAAAAGAGGATATCAGACACTTGTATTAAAAGAATGTGAAAGGAATCTTTTGGAAGTAAATCAAAGCTGGCTGATGATATTGGTTTGAACTTTTGACGCAGTGCCTTGGGAGGAAAACAAAAGAGATATATCAACTGGTGAATCTGGCTAAACCTGAAAGAGAGGACTCACCTAGTTATCAAGGCTAACCAATCAGGGCTCTGAAATAATTGACATGTGCACCTTTCTATAGGAATCTAAGGTGCAGGACAAATTTTTTCTGCTTGTTTCATTCGTCTCCTACTTTACTTACAGAAGACTCCATTTCAGTGGTTTAAGGCTTTGCATAGTCTTTTTTTTCCCCAGTTACTCTGGCAGTACATGAAGCCCTTCTTAATTTTCTTCACAGAAAAGCAGAAATGAAAACATTCTTGTTGCAGAAATTGTCAAAACAATTATTCCTGGTGGAAGCTTGATAAGTGATGTGACTGGCTCATTTTCGTTTGTTTGCCTTTTGAAGACCTGGAGTTAAACCTGGGCCCTTGAACATAGGAGGCAAGTGCTTTACCACTGAGCCACAGTTGCAACCCAGTTTATATTTTTTCCTTAATTGTTTTATTTTAATTTTTAATAATGGAATTTAATGTTATTAAATTTTAGCAATGTGTGTCTGGGTGTGGGTCTGTGAAAGCGCACTCTTGGAGGCCAAGAGTATCAGACGCCCTGGAACTGGAGTCACAGGCAGTTATGCTCTACCCTACTTAGGTGCTGGAATGGAACTTAGGTCTTCTGGATGGTCATTAAGTTCTGCTAACTATTGATCCATTTCCCCCTCCCTTACTTTTAGAGGAAATAAAAGTATAGGAATAACTCACTAAGTTAGTCCTGGGGCTTACATTCATTCTGTAGCCTGGGCTAGACTTGGGATCTTCCTGTCTCAGGCCCGTAAGTAGCTGAGATTCAAGGCTGTACCACTATCCCACCCCTTGTCTGACTTGTGGCTTGTGATAGTATCTGACTTTGCCATTTGGGCTTTTCAGAGTTTGCAGAAGTAGATCTGAAGAAGCAAACAGGCCTTCTGGGATCTGAATCAACAAAGAGGTCTTCTTCTCAGAAGTTGTAAATTTGCAGGCTAATTGGAAACTAGAAGCTAAATTTAAGACAAAACATGGAACCTAAAAGTATCATACAGCTTCTTGTCAGACATGTTCATCAAGACTCCCTGAGGCTTCCCCCTGTTTAGTACCTTATAACAACTTTAAAAAGCCAAGATTGAAACACCTTTGTCAAAGTTCAGTATTGATTCATGATAAAAAAAAAAAATCCCTGAAGAAAAGCCCAGTAGTGGGGTATAGGCTTTTAAGCCCAGCACTCAAGAGGCAAAGGCAGGTGGATCTCTGAGTTCAAGGCCAGAGTGGGCTATAGCAGATCAGCTTCCAGGACAGCCAGAGCTACACAGAGAAAGTGTGCCTTGAAAAATAAAATAAAAAATAAAATAAAATAAAAAAAACCAAACAACAACAACAAAAAAACCCATCCCTCAATATAAGCATATCAAGGTTATGACAATCCTATAGCTAATTTTATTTCTCTAAATTCTGGACCAAGACAAGAGTGCCCATTCTCTTTATTCCTATTGAGTAGCTCGAGTAATCATAGCTAGAGCAGTAAGACAGAAAAAAAAAAAAATGAAAGGGATATGCATGAGGAAAGGAGGGAACAAACTCTCTCTATTTTTAGATGGCATGATCCTGTAGTTCAAAGATCCTAAGGCCTTCACAGAAACTCCTAAACCAGCAAAGTCTATCAAAATGGCCATCGTCAAGAAAACAAATGAGATGACAGGACTTGGAGAATAAGGTCAACCCATATTCACTGCTTTTAGAAGTGTAAATTTTCACAGGAGTTTTCCTCACTTGTTCTAGGCCTGGGCCCAATCCACAATGCCACACATTATTGTGGTGCAGGCCTGTAATCTTTGCCCTTGTTAAGTAAGTAGAAGCAGGGTGGTTCAGACATTCAAGGTTATCCTCAGCTATAAATGAAGTTAGAGGTTAACTTGAACAACAAGAACAAGAACAGCTACTTGAAGAACAAACAAGAAAAACAGGGCTGGGTGTGAAGAGATGACTCAGCAGTTTAAAGCACTTGCTACTTTTGTAGAGAACCCGTGTTCAGCACCCAGCACCCACATAGTGACTCAAAGCCATCTATAGCTCCAGTTCTAGAGAATCAAACACCTTCTTTTGACGGTTGCAGGCACTCAGTACACACATGGTGTACATACATGTGTGTGTGTGCAAAGTATCCATACACATAAAGGAAATCTTTAAAAACAACTAAACAAAACAAACAAAAAGGGGCAAACCTTCAAAAACTAGAACCACTATCAGGCCAAATTATAACACTCCTGGCTATATCATGAAGACACTCTGAATCAAAGTATCAGAAAAACGTTTATCCATCTGTATTGGATGCTGTCGCTATTTAGAACCATCCCGGCTATCTAGATAGATTAATGGAGAAAGAAAATGTGTGGCATATGTACACAGTGTAAGTTATAGACATTTGTATAGCTTTTTTTTTCTTTTCTTTTCTTTTTTTAGGAGCTGGGGACCGAACCCAGGGCCTTGCGCTTGCTAGGCAAGTGCTCTACCACTGAGCTAAATCCCCAACCCCCGTTTGTATAGCTTTAAAGGAAAGCAAATCATGTTTAGAAGAAAATGGGTAAAACTGGAAATCGTGTTAACTGCAATAAGCCAAGCTCAGAGAGACAAATGCTGCAGTGTCTCTCTGGTGTGTAGAACCCACAGTTTGAATTCTGATTGTTTGCAGTTATGAGTGTGGGCTATGAGACCAGAAATGACGGCCTGAGATAGGAAGAAGAGACTGCAAAGGATGGAAAGCCCGGGAAGCAGAGCAAATGTGACAGGAAGAGAGGGGGAAGCACAGTTTAAGGATACAAGCCTATGATCGCAGCACTTGCAAAGGAGAGACCAGAAGATTGAGAATTCCAGCTTGTGCTCAACTGGACAGGAGACTGAGGCCAAGCTGGGACTATGTGACGCACTACAAAAGAAAGAAAGCTGAAGAGTAGGCCAACCCCCTGAGGGAAAGGGAGGAGCCGGCTGGAGTGGCATAAAATGTTTGGGGAGAGCAGGGGTGTAGGTGACAGTAATGTGCAATGACCCATACGCATGCAAATGTTACTTTGTATGTTAGCCTAAAAATACGAGAAAAAGAGAAATCAAGATTTAGGCAACCAATAGATTCCTGACTATGCAAACAAGTCCCTGTTTACTGACTTACATTTAGTTTAGACCTCTCTACAGCAATTACATACATGGATTAAAGTGAGCAGCCTCACTTTATACTAGGTGTTGTTCCTTATCTATTTTTCTACAGTTTATAAGATGAGAGTGGGTTTTCTTTTTTAACTTTTTAATGGTTGAAAAAATACAAGAGAATATTTTTGACCCATGGAAATGATATGAAAGATGAATTTCACCCCCACGCATAGTTTGATTGCAAGGCAGCCACTCTGGTTTCTATATGGACTGTCTGTAACTGCTTCTAAACACTTGCCTACAGACCGCCTGCCAGGCAAAACCCAATACTTGCCATTTGGACGTTTGCAGAAAAAGCTAGCTGGCCTCTGACATAAATCATGGTCTCCGATCTCGCCAGAGTACAACCTGAATTATCTAACAATGTCACTAATCAGATTATATCAATACTCCTTTAAAAAGAGTTGTTTCAATAAAGAGTGGTTTCTGATTCAGAAAACAAAAAACAGATTCCACACTGCTAGGATTAACCATGAAGAAGATATAATTCAGAAAAACGAGAACAAGAGTTACTAGGCTTCTAAGTAATTTCTCTGACAGAGAACAAGAAGCTTTGCGGGGGAATTTGCAGGGGCTTCCTTTTTCACACAGGAAACTAAAATGCAGTGTTTTCAACCAAGTGGAAACTATAAAGATACCACCACCTCGTGATATTTTTTCCCCAGAATTAATTGCTAGTATATGAAAGTGCAATTTCTAGTCTTGTTTATCAAACTAAAGTTGAATGTTCTGGAAAAGTACAAAGGAAGGGGGCCTGAAGAAATGTCCCCTGAGACTTCCTTCATCTTTTATTAAATCCAGGAACACCACAGCATTTTTCTGGGCAAAAGATAAGCAGTTTCCTTTAGCCCAGGAAAGGAATTCTTTTGAATTAAAAGTCTATTCGTGATTGTCGTTTAGCCTGATTTCTGCCTCACTATTAAAATCAGGAAAACATTAGTATGTTTTCTGAGTGCTTGGAGGTGGTTCACTTTAATATACAATTGAATTTCCAGTTGTATAAAACTTTATTAGGCTAGGGTGTGCCTCAGTTCTTCTGCTGTTATAAATTGTGGTTGATGTTCTTCTGGGGGAAATACTCCTTGGAACCACCCAAGAGTCTACATAGTTCTAAGATCCCCTGGCTGCCACCTAACTATTCATTCTACACTCGGGCTGGCAGAAAACAAAGGAAAGTATGAGTCCACTCCTGTGTGTTTTAAGTAAACAGCAGTACATACGCCAGTATTAGCACCCCAAGCCAACAGTGAGATGTAACACTCAGGTTGCATTTTCTTCTGATTCGTACTTGATCAATCTCTCTGCTGGGTGTCTGTGAGTTGTAGCGGGCTCAGCAGGAGCTCTGGGAAGTAGGTGTCTGTAGAAAATCAGAGTGCTTTTCACAACATAGTCCTTTATCTTGATGGTTAGTGGAATGCCTTAGAGCCTTATCTGACTAGACGCCCCCGTTACAGCACTCTTGTTTATATCTGCATACACTAGGAGACTATCACCTGACCTTTGGCCTATTTATTTCTGCTAATACAACTACTACCTCAGGAGAGCCCTCATTTAGGTATGTTGATCTGGTCCACAGAGGAGGCAACTTAACAATAAATGAAGTAGCAAACGCACTGGAAGTCATAGGTTCCAGAAACATCAGACAACACGCTTTGCCGGGTTAGGGACAATGCCATCTGGTCATGCATGCTCAGTTACTAGGTAAGAAACAAGAGAAAGCATGTCATCAAAGGACCAAAGCTTTTACTTGGATCCAGGGCACTCTGGCAAGTTGGCCCAAGTTCAGTGCAAGCACAATGTGATTAGGGGTGGCCAGTGGGGGATATTGGCCCCATTCATTCAGAGTGTGGGGATCAGTGGGAGAGTCATCTAGACTATCTAACTCTTCCAGAGGGAGTGAGTAAGGAGTCCATTGTGTACAGTAGATAACTGGATCCAGCTACCCCAGGAACTGGGAGGAAGCAGAGAACTAAAAACTATGCCAAGGGTGGCTGAGCACTGCTTCTGTGTAGGAAAAAAAAAAAGTTATGCTTACATTTTAGACAGATGCAAAGATACTACCAAATTACAAGATTTGGGGTGAGGGGATGTAACTCAGTTAATATAGTGTCTTCATGGCTTGCAAGAGGTTATGGATTCAAATCCCAGCTCCACAAAAGACTTGCTGTGGAAGTGGACACTACAGTCTTAGCACGTGAGAGGCAGAATGGTGGCCTTAAAGCATAATGTAGCTAGGCATCAGCCTTAGCGGACAGCCTCAGCTTCAGCACCACAGTTCTTCTGTTGAAAGGAGATGTAGAAAGCTGAGTTCACAGATTCTTACAACCTATGACACATAGAGTTCATTCAGAGCTCACTACCTATCAGCACTGTGGGCGCAGGCTGAAGGTTCCACTCTGAACTTTCTCCTATTCCTCACAGGCCATCAAGGCTGGCCAAGAATCTCACTCTCCCCACATCTCCCTTCTGCTGTGCCATGGTCAATCATTTCTTTGCATGTTCTGCAGCTCTTTAAGAATGTGATTATTCTTACTAAAGCTGAAGCTTACTCTTCGAAGGCCATACCGTCCCAGCAGAGGAGGAGCCTGGAAAGGGGAAAACATTTGAACAGTAAATAATAAAATATCCAATAATAAAAATAAATACCTAAGCCAAAGAAATCGTTTCCTCCCCAGGTTGTTCTTGGTCATGGTCATTCATTACCACAGTAGTAAACCATTTGCTTTTCAAGGAAAAATGTGAATTCTTAATTCAATACACTGGACTTTTAGATTTCTTGGGCCTCAGTTCGCAGGGCTTCAGAAATGAACAACTGTAGGGCCAGTCAGGATCACTGCTGCAAATCTACAGGGAATCTCTGTTCCCTATAGAGCCAAAGGTCTGACTGCCAAAAAAGAGGAAGGCAGCTCTTGGCCTGAAGTGTAAGGAGGGTGCCTTGGCAGGAAGTGTATTCTGCAGAAGCTGGGGAGTCTACCCTGGAAGTGAGGCTTGTTGCAAAAACCTGGATTTAATTAATGTCAGATCTCTAGATTAAAAAAAAAGCATGTAATAGAGAGCTGAATTTCTGGAAATGGCTTACACAGCTTGGCTGCCACGAATTAGCACTCCAGCTTTGCACAAAGCCCTGTCCATCTGGCTGGAGGTTCTTCTCTGTGTCTGAGTTCTGATTTGGAGATTAAGCATCTGTTACTTTCATTTTATATATACGTGTCTTCCTGTCTGACTTTTGGGCCATGTACTTTCTATCAATTGATATTTATTTTTACTTTATTTTTCTTTTTAATACAGCCTTCCCCTGAGTTTTCCAGGCTGGTCTCCTATTCTCAGTCAAAGTGATCCTCCTGCCTCAGCCCTCCTAAAGCTGCGAGTATAGGTATTACAAGTCAATGCCATTTCTCCCTACCTATTGTCCACTTTACAGTGTATCCACTTCTCCTGACCATGGTTCAAATGTGAAATGTCCCACACAGTCTCATGTGTTGGAACACATGTGTTGGAACACTTGGTCTCTATATACACCACTGTTCTCATGGATTACGGGAGCTTTGGGAAGGGGGCCTTAACTGGAGGAAGTGGTTGTCTGGAGGGCAGGTCTTGAAGTTTAGAACTTTCCCCTCACCCCTTCCCCAGATCCCCTGTTTACAATTCTGTGAAGAGGTAAAGCACCCCAGCTAAAACAACCTCAGGGTTCCAGCCACCCTGCCTTTCCTGCCCTGAGGGGCTGTGTCTCCTCAAATTGTGTTGTGTCAAAATAAATCCTCCTTTAAGTGGTTTCCTCAGATATTTGGTGACAGTGATGGTAATAGTAACTATGGGAAACTGGAAATTAGAAGTGGGCTTGCTTCTGCAGTGAATCTGACCGTGTGGTTCATAAGCCTTAGGAATTAGTTTGAGGGAAGAATGTGGAAGGTCTCGATTGTCATAGGCAAAGCTTATTGGGCCATTTCCTCATGTAGCACTAGGTACACGGCTCAAATCTCTAAAAAAAAAAAAAAAAGACAGACACATGAAAGCTGTAATACAACCACTTTAAGCTTACAAATAAATGAGACTCAGACTATGGTTATTTTATTTGGCTTTCACAATTACTGGGTGGTAATCTCTAATCCACTCTTCTAACGGGGCTGTCCTGGCTGCCTCCCCAGTGGTGTACCCTAGATATTTGCCGTTTCTCCTGGCAGCATGGTTATAGTCCATCTCCCCTCATAGCTGCTTCCTCCTCCTTTCCTCTCGTTCTTTCTTCTTCTCCCCTGTTCTCTCCTCAGTTCTCTACCCTCAACCACAAAACACACCTACCTCTAATCCCTCCAGTAATTGGCGGTAGCCAATTTTATTTAACCAATAGTTTTAAATCAAAGAACAGGGATTAGACCAACAAAGCCTGTAAACGTGAGAATTCACTCCAAGGCCTAGACCTTCCGGTACAGAATTTGAGCATTACAATACATAGCAACAGACCAACCCTCAGCAGACAGCAACCAACTCAATATAACTTTTATGAGTTGAGAGACCACAAGAAATGAACACCCAAAGAAACAGGGGACCTGCTGTATAATTTTATGCGTGAGTTTGAGAAAGTGAAAAGCCAAAGAAAGTAAGATGAAAGGTTATGATCAGATTTAAATGATTTGAGAGGGGGCTGCTTAGAATGAGTTTCTCAGGGACTTTCTGTGTCCGATTTCTATGGGAAGGTCAGAGATTTCCCTGCTTCCAGTCTTCTCTATATTTGGAAGTAAGCCTATCATCATCTGGAACCTTATTGTTTTTTTCTGTTATGACCATAGACATATTTTCTTTCTTCTCAAATCTGTATATATCATTTCTTCCGATTCTCATTTGTTTACTGGAGATAGGGTCTCACGATGCTGCTTTCACTGGTTTCAAACTCCTCCTCTTCCTGGCTAAGCTTTCCTGGTACTTGGGATTCCTGGAGTGGACCCCTGTGCAAGGCTATGCTACATGTTCTTGAGTGTCCCATGTGCATTGAAGAAAGAAGAGGCTCGATTGCTTCTGGATACAGTGCTCTGTGTGTGTTAAGTAGGTGCAGTCGTCTGGCAGAATTGATGGTTTTTGTTTGCTGTATTACCCCAGGGCTATAAAGATGCATGGGTTCTTCATAAACGAGTTGTATGAATAAGAGAATGGATGAATGAGTGAATGAATGCATGATGATATATGGTATGAGTATTACTATCATTTTTATCTTTACCTAGAATCTATTCTCCCTCTCTGTCTCCTCCCTCCTTCCCACCTCCTCATGTCCTCCACTCCTCAACAGTGCCTGGTGCTGATCAAGAACAAACTCAGGTTCTAGCACCAGTCACACTCCCCAGCTTCAGAATTCCAAACACCGGACCCGCTGAAGAACCATGCCAAGCCTAGCCAAGTTTGTCTTACAATGTTCTAGACAACCACAAAAAGGCATCAAGTGGAAAGCTGTGCTTTGGTAAATCTACACTAGTGTGTACAGTATTCTCAGTTAGAGGCTGCCTCTAATAATGTGTTGAAAAAAGAAAAAAGAAAAAAAACCCAGAGGGAAAAAAGAACCTCAGTGTTAAAGGGCTGGGGCTAGGCTCAGCGGTGTAG
Organism: Rattus rattus; assembly: GCF_011064425.1. Classification (NCBI taxonomy): domain Eukaryota; kingdom Metazoa; phylum Chordata; class Mammalia; order Rodentia; family Muridae; genus Rattus; species Rattus rattus. The sequence goes on from NC_046157.1 coordinate 128,063,901, forward strand.
CACTTGCCTAGCTTACACAAGATCCCAAGTTCCCACCCAGTACTGAAAATACTATGTGTGGGCGTGCTCGTGCGTGTGCATGTAAATCCATCCCCGGCACTGAAACACAAGTGTGACAAATCTCATTTCTCAGTGAACAGCTAAAGATGGGGAACGGAGGGGACCAGAAGGAAGGGATGTTGTGACAACCGACTTTTTTTTTATTATTGTAGAAGGATAGTCTTCAATTTTTTTTATTATTATTTTACTCTGTCTTTACAAGGCTTTTGGATCTTTGCATAACTCTTTTTAAAGGAGATATCAGTCGTGTTTGTGGCTCATAATAAAAATCACAGTGCCTGGTACAGAGGCGATCAGTCTTTTCAGAGCACTCTCCGTGTTTCCCCCAAAGTTATATTTCACATTTATGTCTTTTTAAAATTCAGGCAAATCAATATTAATTTTATCTTGAGACTTTTACAACAGACCTTGAAAGTTCTATAAATACTCTGGCACGTTGGAAAGCCAGGATTTCTGGACTGGGCCTTTGACCAGTTTGTAGTTGTGAAACCTGTTAAGTAAAGTTATCATCGGTGTGGCCTCCTGTGGGTAGGAGGTTATTCTGCTCTTAGTACAGCTAAACTAATCCCCATCAAATTCGCAGGCAGTTGGGGTCAGCTCAGCTCTCTGTCATTTCCGTTCTCTAAAAGACTAATACCTTTCCTTTCATTCTCTTTTTCTTTCTTTCTTTCTTAATTCCCTCTAAGAAAACCTTGATAGAAATCAAGTCTGGCCGGCTCATCTAGTTCTTACATTAAGTATGAGTACTATCTTTGCAATCACAGAGACTTGCTTGCTAGTCTGTTTTCAATTAGGTAAGGCATGTCTTAGCCTGAGAATTTATCTGCATAATTCTAGGCTTTAATATGTTAGAAAGCTAGCCAAGAGAATATTACTTGTGATTTTTTTTGTTGTTGTTAAACGGATTGAAATTAACTTAATGCAATCCCTGTAAAAAACCTTCTCCCTACCCCCTGAAATCTTTTAATTACACACTACTCCAGGTATGCAAACATTACCTTGACATTCTCTTGTTTTAATTCATATCTCATTCCTTTCTTCTTTGATCCCGCCCACATTTTACTAAACCCAAAAGGGGTTCTCAGCACTTTGCTTTTGTTAACAGTAAGAATGGTTCTGCTCTAGGGTGAACAAGAATTGTTCCAAATCCACAAAACTACTCAGGTTGAGGACCCCAAAAGGAGCCACAGTTCAGGGACAGCACAACATATTGAGGCTCCTAGCAGGAGCCCTTGCTAGGAAAGGGGAAGGCGCGGGTGACTCAACCTGGAGGGCTCAACTGTGAACTCAGTGAGCAAGCCAGCACACCCTGCCTCCCTTAGATGCCAGGAGACAATCACAGATTTCCTGGTAACAGAGCTGTATGGGGGTTCAGGTCTGTAGTATTGAGTAATGGGTTCCTTCTGGGTCCTATTTTAAGAATCTAATTAGGTAGTTCTGAGGCGGTCTCCTTGACTTCCTCATGCCAGCATACCCTGGAAAACCTTTTGCTGACTCCACAGTGTGCCCAGGACTATTGTTCAGTCACTGCGAGACACAGAAAGGGGCATCCTCTCTTCCTAGGCAGGCAAACTCAGCTTCGTGCACACCCTTTGGGTTGTTTGGCGTTCTATGCCAACTCACAGCAGCAGCCACGGCTCTAGGGTTCCTCTAGAGGAGAACGTGGTCTGTCTTAGGTGCGTTCCAATACCTGTAACATCTGGGGAGTAACAGCCACTGACACGGAATTACAGGTGAAGGCCAATTATCACAAGTTCAAAAGAGAGAGGTTTTAAAACAGAAAATCTGCCCTGTAGTGTCTTGGCTTAAATTTCCCTTTTCAATCAGGTCTTTTCTTCACAGGTCACCCCATCTGAATACTGGGGCCTTTCTTTTACTTCATATAAGAGACATATTATCACATATAACAAGTTTGTTTCTTTTGTGTGAGGTAGACCAGGCTGACCCTGAATTTGCCACAATCCCTTTGCCTGTGCCTCCCTTCTAAAAGCTGGGGTTATAGGAGTATATCCACTGGGCCTGGCCTTATATTTTGTTTCTAAGATAAAATTTCATGCTATAGCCCAGGCTAGCCTGGAATTCATATGTAACTTGATGAGTTCCAGACTTAATTTCTATCAAGGTTTTCTCAGAAGGAATTAACAAAGAAAAAAAGAGCCAAGCTGAACCTCAACTATGCACAACCTTGATGGGCTTTAGTTTGGCTGTAGTGACTAAGAGTAGAATACGCCCCTACCCACAGGCTAGCCTGGAACACATATGTAAGTTGATGAAGATCAGAATCACCCGCAATGCCAGGATTACAGTGACTATGCCTGGCTCTGGATCTTGCTGTCTGTTCAGCTATCTCTGTATGTTTTCACGGTGTACTCTCAACACACAGCCAGTCCACTTTTGTGTACACAGAAGCCACATTTGTTGAACTTTTGTTGAATGAAGCAGCCTCTGACAATGAGGAAACAGAATAAGCACAAAACAAGACAGAGGATGAACACCAGATGTCCTTGCTCCAGAGACACGGCCATCCAGCTTCCTAGGCTACATGGCCTTTCCCCATGCTTTCTCCTTCCAGATGAGGCTGAGCAGGTGAAGTGTCACTGTGATCGGCTGATATTCCTCAGAGAACGCTGCCCATTGTGCTGCCTAACCTGCACAGGTACCCAGGAAACAGGCAAAAATTCTCCTATTTTATGTAGAAAGAAACAGCATATGGATGTATATGAGCTACGTTATCAACAGTGTGGCAATATCCAGGCTTACCTCATGGCCCTTATGTCCCCCAAAGTGCACTATAAAACAAATTTCTTTATTTTGAGCACAGTAGAGTAGGCAAGAGAGCGACATGCAAATGGGCCTTAAGGTTTAGCCTCTTGACCCAGTCTACTTTTGAACCTTACAGTCAGTAGTGGAGTCCATTTCTTCCTGGGCCCTAATCTAGCAAATTCCCCTCTCATTACTTCCACTCCTTCTCTGCCATATTCTAGAGTCTAACATAGACAGGAAACTACCTGTCCATATTGAATTTGGTCCTGGGCCAGAGGTAGACTGTGCCTTACCCTCAACAAAGCACACCAGGACCTAGTCATAGAGTTCACTGGGGAACCGTGCTGTCTTCCAGGCTAGGGAATTTTTTATTTGTACTTAGAATTTAACTGGAGAAAAAAAAATGATTGAAGTGAGATTATTTTCACTCCTCAATTTTAGCAGCTTCTAATAATTCAATCTCTTTTGCTTTCTTGCTTTGAAAGTGCTGCATACAGAGCTGAGCAGGCAGTTTGAGAATGTTAGCGAACCCCAGGAAGAAACACAGGCAACTCCTCTTCAAACCAAAGTACTGTTCATGCTTACTATTCAATTATATTCTTCTACACACTCTCTCACTAAGTGGAATGTTATGGGAGTTGCAGAAGACATATCATTTTAACATATGCAAATTGCATTGTAAGTTAAAAGCGTTCATTTTATTGTTTGTTTGTTTGCTCACTTGGGGTACTTTGTTTTGCTTTGTTTGGGGCTAAAATTAGAACTCAGGCCTCAAGCCCAGGGTTTTGAGAATGCTAGGCAACTCTTTACTATCAAGCTGTACCCTCAGCTCCTAATTTAGTTATTCTTCTTTTAAACATGAATGTTGAAGGCTCTGGTGATTTAGAACAAATCAGGCAGGATCAGAACCTAGCTGCAATTGTTCCTAACAAGATCATGATATAATAAGGTCTTTTGAACTTTAGTATAAGACAAATACCAATATATTGCCTCTTTCTTAACCAAACTTGTCCACCAACCTCCCAACTGCTGGTGATGTTTGATAGCTCACCTTGCATTGAGGAGAACAGAGAATGAGATACAGAGAACATGGGAGAATTTCATCCTCGTGTATTCCATCTCTCCCTTCCTTGTCCCACCCCAACTGTACAGGTAAAAATACGGAGGCAGCCTAGTCCAACTCCACAGCCGACTGTGAGGTAGCAAGGAAGATGTGCAGCCCAGGGATGCACTGGTCTTCTGCACTGAGGCATCAACGTAGACAAAACTGAAAACAAACTTAGGTGGAAACTATGTTGAACGTCATGCATTTTAATTGTTCTCTGTAATTACCTATACTCCCCAGGGTATAGGGATTTAAAGAAATCTAAATGTAAAGAATTTAAAAGCCACACAAATATGTCTTCCCCTTGTGTGAGTTCTTTCCCATTCAGTTCTAAGCTCTGTTCATTTTGAGTGTTACTTTCCCTTTTTTTTTTTTTTTTTTGGTTTTATTTTTGAGGTTTGAGTGTGCATGTGTGTGTATGTGTGTATGTGTGTGTGTGTTTCTCGTAGCTCAAGTTAGCCTCTTATATATCAAAGGTTGGCCTTGAATTCGTGATAGTCCTGCCTCCACCTCCCAAGTGTTGGGAGTACAGAAATGCACTACCTCACTGAGCTTCATCTTGAGGTCTTCAGTTGAAAAAATAGTCCTGCACTTGGCCAGCGCCATCTGCTCTAACAGTGTGCTGTGAAGTCAAAGCGCAGAGATAAGGATTTTCTTTTTCTGTGTACTAGACAAAGGGATCCTGAGCAAGAGCAAGCCATTTATTTTAATTTAGGAAACATTTATTCCACATCCTTAAAAGGACTGGGCTAGGTTCTTTCAGTAGAAGAAAATGAAGCAGAATCCTAATGAGGAAATAAGACAAAGGAAAAAAAACCCCACAAAGGAAGTGTTTAATGATTATTTAAATGAGGGAGGACTTTATAGCTGGCAGAACAGATAATATTTAAAATTCACAAATAGTAAATATATGGAGTAATCATGTTTTGACATATGTGCATATTATGAAATAATTAAATGAAGCTAATTAATTCATTGTTTCAATATTTGGATTTTGCACTGGAAATCTGTTTAACTATACCTGTGAGCAACTTTGAAGTATGCGACAGATTATTATTTATTATAGTTACTATTCATTCCAGGAGATCAGCAAAGTGTATTGGAGATAGTCTTTCTAAGTTGCCCTGGCAATTCTGGAACTTTCTCTGCAGACCAGGCCAGCCTTGATCTCATAGAGATCCATCTTTGTCTACCTCCTTGAGCTGTGATTGAAGTCATCCACCACCATGCCTGGTTACAAATGTATGATTTGATGTCAGCTTTACATTTCCCAGCAACCCCTTCTTCAACTTCTGGTCACAGTCATTCTACTGTTGACGATGAGTCTCTTAGGCTCCATGTGGAAGTAGAATTCATAGCATTTGCTGTTCTATACTTGGCGAATTCTTAGCAGAGTGTTCTCTGGGTTCATGCATGTTGTCATAGACGATAAGATTCCCATTTTTAAACTGGATAGTTTTCAAATGTAAATACTATTGTGATATTGAGACACTTTCTTCAACTCAGGTGAATACTTAGTTTGACTTCACCCATGTTTTGGCTTTTGCAAATCTATCACTTTTCCATGACTGTGTTGAAATACTATTGTAGGTGTTACTTGGGGGGAAGGGAGAGTCTACTTTATTGGGTTCTTATATCCACTCCCCTTCCAACACTTATTCTGCCCTAATCCTTTCCAACCCCCAACACTAGGAAAGAGAGAAAGAAGGCTAGAGGGACAAGGGGGACATAATACCTCTTTAGACTACTTCCTGTTGACTAGTGGTGGCCAGTCTTTGTTGTCAGAATTTCTCCAACCAGCAAATCAGCAACAGCAAACTCTGCATCAGAATGAGCAGCAGCGGGGGACCAGCTGCAGTAGGGAGGGCAGCAGCCATCACAGGCGCTCTAGGGGTCTTCAATTTATACTCTCTCCAGAGCCCCCAGAGTTCCAAACATAAACTATCCGCAGCTGACAAAAGTCACGCCCCTCCTAGAGCATGAGATAATCATAATGGCAGAGGATAACCTAAAGCAGTCCCATATCCCCCACCTGGGATTAAAATAAAAACACATTCACATAACATAACTGGGCTTTTAAAGAAACCAAAATTCTCACTACAGACCACGATCAGAAGCCACTTACAGAAGAGGTTGTTTTGGCTTACGGTGATTGTAGGGGAGGCATAGTAGCATGCAGCTGAAGAGGAAGTTGAGAGATCACACTTCAGGGTCAAACACAAGGAGAAAGAACCAACAGGAAGTAGAGTGAGGCTATAAACTCTCACAACCCATGAACAGAGAAGTGCTTCTTCCGGGAAGGCTCTGTCATTTCCCAAAAGAACCTGTGACAAGGGTGGCTATTAGCATACCAGAAGTGCCCGCTTAGCCTCAGGGTTCACTCAGTATCTGTGTCTCCTCTCAGCACTTCTCCTCCCCCACCTTCACCTGCTCCCTCACCTTCTCCTGCTCCCCCACCCCCACCAAACTTCTCCAGCCCAAGGGACTTTTAAATACTATTCATTCTAACTGGCTTGAGATTTTAGTGTCTATGTTCTCAATTAACAGTTTTCTGAAGACTAATTGCTAATCAAGACTTTTCACATACACCTGTTACTAGACGTAGATCTTATTTTGAGAAATGTCTGTTTAAGTCTTTTAACTTGGCATTGGGTTAGATCATTCTTCTGAGTTGTTGGAATTAGAAGGTGGAATCTATTATCATTTTGCTCAACATTCTCCAAGGACTATGGCCTTGAAAGAGGCATTTACAATCGAGTTCACTGGGGCCTGGGGATTAATTCTCTTCCATCTCTTTTATCATTCTTTCTTCTTAAAAAGAAAAAACTAATACGTGGTCAAATCCTTTGTTTTTAAATGTAAACTGTATTTTTATTCAACTGTGCAAATCATACAAACTATTATATTCAAATTGAGAATATAATTCACTCTGTTGGAACTTATATAAAACTTGCAAGATTTTAAAAGCATAATTCACATTTAAAGGTGGAATGCTGGAGAAGGGCCATGTGAAGAGGGAAAGTCAGAATGTAGGTGCTTCTAGTTTACAACAATCAGGGCACTGTAAAAGGACGAGTCCAAAAGTCCTTGTTTTATTTACTTAACCACACTGTCTCCTGAAACTTTGGATGCAAGTGCAGAAATAAAGGTATTTATGAAGTCAGACTTGTAATTGCCAGAAAGTAATAACAAATGCCAACTTGGTCCTTGCTACCTGTGTAAGTCCTAAGGGAAGGATGAGCTCATGGATGAATGTATATGGAGATCATTGCTAGGCTGAATTAAAGTACATTAAATATGGAAGTCGGAAATAAAGCCCTGAAAATTATCCAGCATAAAAAGAACAGTAAGAACAACTTGGAGGTTTAAAAAAGAAGAAACCCTAAGTTGCTTGCTGGCTGGGTAAGGTTACTAAGCATCATTCGAGAGATGCATCTTATGCAAAGCCGTGGCAACTGGCTGATCTAAATCAGTGTAAATTTAGGTGGAGGGATTTGCTTTAAACCTCTACTTGTGTCTGCCTAGTTCCCAGATCCAAGAGACTTCTGTAACTGACACCTGAGCTGGAGAGAGCTAAAATAGAGGCAAAGAACAGACAGCATCTCCTGAGACTTTCTTTAAAGGGTAAGTTTTCCTTGTTTTTCATTTGTTGTGTGGTTAGTGGCTTAGCAAAGCATATGCCGTGGGTTAAGCGGCTGAATATTTTACTATTTTACTTCTGAGTAACAGCACCTTCAGTCATACAGGGATCAATACAAATGACAGACATGCTCCTCCTCCCCTCACACACCCCACAACGTTCATCCTCTAGAGTAGCAGCAAGCAAATTTTGGGTATATTAATGTACTAGCATCACCCAAGATGAGGACCAAGAGGAAAAACCTTAATGACTAAAATAGAAGTAGTTACCAAACACACACTAACACATTCACACAGAATCAGTTCATACAAAGACATACATGCTCAAAATGAGAATTGGAGTTAGAAGAAGCTGAGACAATGGAAACTTGTGTGCAAAGTGCATGATTCATAAACCAAAATGTGGGCAATGGGTTACATATAAGAGTCAGTAGAATACTGTTCTTTAAAATAATTCAAAAGTGATTGAAAAGGGTTGACTTAAAAAAAAAATAACCCAACATTTATATTCCTTTAGTCATGAAATCATTCTTTGTAATGATAACCAAGGTAAAGGAGACTCCCAAGAGTGAACTGTAGGGTGATGAAGAAGAACAGGGGGAGGTTTACAGTGCAGAGGAAGGCATTATGAAGCTGACAAGAGTATCTGTGTCATCAGCATTATCATGAAGCAAAGTAAGGAAGACAAAATATTGACAGATATACTAATGTGGTTTGTCTCCTCCTAACCTCATCCTTGAACCAAACTAGGAATTTTGCAGTTAGTGGTGACTAGTTGATTTACCCACAATGGATTCAGAAACACAAACAATTCATTCCACATAATTCTGATATAAAAACACAATCTCAGTCTCAAAAATCTGGATACTTATATCTGAAAACTAAAGCCTTTGTTATTGCAGGAAGACTTCTATTCTGTGATAGAACTTTGACTTATGAATGATTCCCATCTGTAGAACTCAGAATCTCAATTATTAAAACAGGAAGGGAACACTGATGTGCATTACCTTGAAACTCAAAGTCACTTTAACTGTGAAGACTCATCGGCAAGAAAGGCCAAGGCCTTCCAGTAGCAAAGCAAACTATGACTCAGTGTAAAAGATAATAAAGTAAAATCAGAGAGATTTGTTTTTGTTTTTCTCAGGTATAGGTATAAGGAACTTAAGTCTTGTTCAGGGCTTTTCTTCTGCATGAGAAATTAAATGCAGGGAGAGATGACTCAGTAAGAAGTATTTCAGATTATTATTATTATTATTATTATTATTATTATTATTTTAGTTTTTAGGTATTTTATGATCCAGCAAACTGGTCATCAGAGCATACTTTTACTAACAGTCAATTTTAGTTGTAAGCTTCATTTCGTGTAAACAGAAAACCTTGTGTTTACATATTGTGGGGTTTTGTTTTTAATATTTTGAGTCAGTTGTCAGTTTTTTTCTTTGTTATTGCTAGAATAACAGAATTATTACCTAAGTTGCCAAAAAGCTAATGTATTCAATGTTGTAGGCATTCCTGATTTTACTCTTTAGCTGTGAGTAAATTTTCTTGTTATTGTTGTTGTTGGTTTTGTTTTTTTGTTTTTTTGGGGTTGTTTTGTTGGTTTTGGTTTTTGGTTTTGGTTTTTTTGTTTTTTATTTATTTTTTGTTTTGTTTTGTTTTTTTGCAAGACAAGGTTTCTCTGTGTAGCCCTGGCTGTCCTGGAACTTGTTCTGTAGACCAGGTTGGCCTCCAACTTAAGAGATCTACCTGCCTCTGTCTCCCAAGTGCTGGGATTAAACAAGGTATGCACCACCACTGCTTGGCTAAATTAGTTTAAAAAAATAAATTCTGCAGATGCTTGAATTGAAAACAACAATGGCCATGACTTTGATGCTTCCATAAAATTCCAGGAATTGCTATATACACACACACATGCATGTGCACACACACACACACACACACACACACACACACACACACTCTTGTATACACAATATTAATCTCATGCTTAGTTTTTGGAAAACAATGTTTCCAACACCTACAGGGGTTTTAAGTCACATAACACAAGAGTCAGCAGCAGTCTTTGACCTAAAGGACATTATTTCTCCTTCATCATATTGAGCACGTTCACTTTGACTGTTACAGGTAAGTGTGTTGTTGTTGTTGTTGCTACTGTTTTGGTTTTGATTTCTGAGTTTTCTTGGTTTTTCTTCTTATTTTTGAGACTGGGAGTAGCTATATAGCCTTGGCTAGTCTAGAATGCCTGAGGTAGACCAGGCTGTTTTTGACCTCCTAGAGATCTACTTGTCTTAGCTCTGAAGCACTGAAATCATAGGACTGCTCCACCATACTTTGTGAGTTTTCCCAGTGTAGTGGTGAGGAAATGGCTTTACAGTCAGATGAACCTGAGTTTGGTTCCTGTCTGCACACGGTTGGAACCTGGGCCTGCATCTTTAGGTCAGATGCCATAGCCTGAATCAGGCTACCATGCCCTTCTGTGGCTCTCGCTGGGACAGTTACTTGCTTTGTACCATGATTTGGCAGCTCTCAATGGTACCTGACCCTCGGTGCTCCATACTCTCTGCAAAACTTCCCCCTGGCTGTAAAAGGGGGAAAGTCTGCCTATCCTTTATCAGGACTTGGTCTGTGTTGCCCTAATGGTTCTCCCTGAACATGCCTTTGTCCACTCCAGGCTTTAATGGGAAGCTCCTCCTTCCTTTAAGGATCCATCTTGTTTAGGTTGCCAAATATTGTACTACTTCTATGTACTGCTCTCCATCCCTCCTGAAAATCTAAACATCACCATGAGGCCCCTTCAGTAAACCTCATTGAACAGCCTTGTGCAAGCCTCCATTCAGAGCCGGCCATTACCGCCTCAGCACTGTTTGTTTAACATTACTGCTTTCCTGGAAACCCAGAGTTTCCAGTGGAAAATGGAGATGCTATGCTTTAGCTTCCAGTGCCTATTAACAGTCAGACACGTGCACAACAGTAGAGTGATCCTCAATTGTCCCATCGCCTAAACTGTCACACACATTACTCAAATGACATGCTTAGGCTTAGGATTGTCTACAGCTGTCCGCGTTGATTTTGATCTAGAGTTTCCACGTCTGTTTCACAGTCAGGATGAAAATTGGTTAGAAGCTCAGTATCAAAAATTCAGGCCCAAATAGGAATGGCAGCACAAGAAGCTGCAGGGAAAGACTGGATAAATCTACTTCATGCGGGTGCCAGCATCTAGTGCTTGAAATGACCTTCCAGGGCGAGGAATCCAGAAAAAGAAACTCCAAAAGCCTGGAAAGAAAGACAATCGGGGGAGGAAGAAAGGAAACCAGGGAGGGAAACAATAGTTAAGGTTAGGAATTCTCTGGGGATGCTAATACAGACTCGGAATCCCAGCATCAGAGGCTGAGGCAGGAAGCTCTCCCATGTGAAATCTTCACTTTTTCATAGAAACTGTGGTAGCAGACGGGAAGATTTATAAGCACTCGATTCATCTGGTTCCATGCTACTTAGTTGCATTATCTTAGTATCAGAACTCAAATGAAGATAAAATTTCTGTTGCTCCAAATTGTAAGGACAAAGCAGAAAGGGACTAGGAGTAGAAAGTGCATAGACATATGTAATTTAAAATCTTAAAACTCATAATTCCTGTTTTATAAAGATACCATATGAATGTGTAGTGGCTAAATAGGTAGGACTTAGTTGATTACAGACTGCGCCCCACTATGGAAATCCTCCTCACACTTCCCAAACAATCTGGAGGTTGTCTTTCTCAGGAGACTGCAAACCACCACACCAAGTGCAAGGCCCAGACTTTGTAGATGTTCCCTAAAAGTTTTCTGTTTTGGTTTTGGGCTTTGTTTGCTTGTTTGTTTTGCTTGTCCATTTTTAAGATCTTAATAAGGAGTCTAAGACGCAGAGGTGCAGGGAGGCAGCAGGCACAGTATCTCAAAGTGCTCACCCGCTTTCCTACTGACTCAGCAGTTTGGTTCCCTCTACTTCCTCTAAAATTCCTTGACACTTTGTGTGTGTGTGTGTGTGTGTGTGTGTGTGTGTGTGTGTGTGTGTGTGTGTGTGTAAAGTCTCTAGATACAGAAATCTGCCTCTTTGAGCTGTAGAATCTACCCCTTTAATAAATTCAGTGCCTGGACCCTGATTATCCTGTATGCTTGCTTAATTGTTAGGGAAGTTCATATTTCTTGTAACACCATGCATTGCTAGGTGTTGGAATCGGGATATTATTATTTTCAATTAAGTTTATGTTAGATGAACTTTTCAAAGCTTCATAATCAATTATATGATATCGTCACAGAGCCTCAGAAATCAGTCATCAAGCTAGATGTGGTGACTCACAAGTGTGGGAGACCAAGGCAGGAGGATTTTAAATTTGAGGCCAGCCTGGATTACTTAGTAAAACCCTATCTTAATAAATAAACAAATTGGCAAAGATTTCCTCCACCCTATAGGCACTCTTCACTATGCTAATTGCTTCCTATTTATTGGGCAAAGGCTTTCCAAATAAATAAAAGCCGGTGGGTGTCGCGGAGTGAACTGCAAAGCTTACGGAAGCTGTGGAGAAAGCGGCTTCATAAGCGCCCTAAACACAATCTGAATATCAGGGTTTTTTTAAGCAATGTTTTTAAAGGGGGAGATGGGCTGGAAAAGGGGCTCAGTGGGTAAAAGTCTTGTTGTGCAAGGATGTGTACATAAGTTCAAATCCCCAGCACTCATGTAAAAAGGCAGCAGGGCTGTGACAGTAGTGCTGTGACACGTAGTATCACCACATGCCTAGGACAGCAGTGCTGGGAGGAGGGACCAGCAGACTGTAAGGGTCCTGGAGCTGGCTGTCCAGCCAGTTTAGCTAAACAGATGAGCTCAGATTTCAGTGAGAGACCCTGTTTCAAACGATGAGGCACAGAGCAAGGGAGGAAGACACCATAGGTTGACCTCTGATCTCCATACGTGCAAGCAATGGTACGAGCAACAACACACGTGCATGTGCACACACACACATACACAGAGAGAGAGAGTGAGAGAGAGAGAAACATGCACACACGCGCGCACACACACACACACAGAGAGAGAGAGAGAGAGAGAGAGAGAGAGAGAGAGAGAGAGAGAGACGCAAACACACACACGCACTCGTGCGTGCACACATCTATACCATCTATACACAACGCTTCTTGGTCTCCAGGTTTTAACAACCATAGGTAAATTTTGCATGTGATTCACTGCTCTGTCTCATAGGCAATGATAATTGCTCCTAAACACTGAGACGGATGGGTAAAGCATCCTTACCTCATTACCCTTGTTCTAGAAGCAGTGTTATTTTAAGGCTGTACAGGCAAAGTTGAGAAAGATAAATATTTGTTGAAGGGAGGTGGCCACAGAACTGCAAACAGACAATGCAGACAGATGGCTGGAGGTTGCTCGCGCTCCCCAGGACATGCTTTATTCTGCCTCATTGTCTTGACGCAGGAACAGCTCCACGTGGGACACAGCTCAACTATATCCAGACCAAACTCCCAAGCTATCACTCATGCTTTCCTCAAAATGTGCTCTATTTCTGTTGCCAGGAAAAAAAAGCCCCTGTCTGCTTGGTGCCTCTGGGTTCAAATAGACAGAAGTGATAAAGACGGAAACTGAGAGGCTATTTAAAAACAAAGAAAAGAAAATCATACCTGGGGCAGGTTTTGAATTCCTAAGGTCGTATTTAACTTGTTCAGGATTTTCATTCAACATTTACAATTGGCTCAGTGTTCTGCTGAAGGGAAAACCTGTTGATACAGCTCCTTTAAAGACTGTGGTTTCCAAACAACTCCAGATAACATACATTCCTCTGGTAAGAGGTAGAGCGCTGCAGCTAGCCTTCCCATTCATTCAAGAAGGGGAAAGAGACTCAACTTACCTCCCAACAGATGAAGTTAAGCAGGTCCGGAACGTGGATTGACTTGTTTTATGATTCTAGGTTCTGATGGTAAGGTCTGTAAGCTATGTTCTCCCCACCCCTACTCCCCTACCCTCCTCTCCTCTTCCCCAACCCGGCACCTCCTCAGCTCACAGTCGGCAAAGTGTTTCTGGTTCAGAGATGCCTTTCTTCCTCAGCAACCCTCCTTTTCTTTTTAGCTCCAACAAGATTGTTTCTTTCTTTATTTGTAGCAGTCAGTGTGCCTTGCCTATCGAATATATTCATTGTTTCTCTTTTCTTTTGTTCCTTATGCTTGAGCACATCTAAAAACCAAACCTAAGCTTTGTATCAAAACAAATCCAATGCATACTTTATAAAACCATGGAGAACAAATAAGGCTGGTCCCGGTGGGTGGCTGTGTTCTTAGTGTTTGCAATTCCTGCAGTAGTTACTTTTTTTTTTTTTAATTACCAACCAATTTTGTATAGAAACCCGTTTTATTTGAGGTTATTTTATTTATGCTTTTCTGGATTATGTATAAAAATACTCAATGTGCTTCAGAAATAGTATGTGCATTCTAGTTAAGTGGAAATTCAACAGATTAAAACTCTTGAATGTTTTGTTTTGAATTCGTCAGTTATGTTTATCTATAGTACTGATTGAATATACTTCAGAGATACATACAAACATTACCTAGTATAACACACTTAATAAAGACTAGCAGGACTCAGGTATATAGCATGAGAGATACCACCTCCTGAATAGGTGCCCAGCACCACACACATGATGAATACATAGACACAAGCACACAGAGAGAGAGAGAGAGAGAGAGAGAGAGAGAGAGAGAGAGAGAGACAGAGAGAGACACACAGAGACAGAGACACACAGAGACAGAGACACACAGAGACAGAGACACACAGAGACAGAGACACACAGAGACAGAGACACACAGAGACAGAGAGACATAGACACACACAGACACACCCCAGCAGAGACACACAGGTCTTTTAAAAGAATTCCAGGTAGAAGTGAGAGTACTTGTTGGTGTTATTCCTTGAGAGCTGGCTTGTGTCAAGTTTGTGGCTGTTGTTAAAAACTCTTTAATGATGTAGAGAGAAACCAATGGTGTGTTCTTATGTGTTCTGTCTCTCCCTTTATCCTGTGCTGGATTTCCGTGGTCCTTAACACTCACAGACACAGCTACTTACCAGTCCACAGTCTGTTTATGGAAGGGACTGCTCTCACCTGTACTTTTATCTCCTGAGATTGTGGACGTTAGGAGTAATAACATTGATCTCCAGGAGGCTGGCTGGCTGGGGATACATATAAAGTCCCTGACCCCAGAAGAGGACTTGTTTTAGCATCTAATACATAGTAGGGGGCTTCACAGTAGAGGACTTGGGATATCATCTGATACATAGTAGGGGCTTGATAAATGTTGAAATGATGAAAGTCTTCAGTCATTTCCTTTATACCAAATATGTTCCCAGCTAGATTATGAGGGAGAAAGTTTAATTTTTGTCTGTTTTGCAGTGACTTTACATTGACAATTTTAAGCAGATGGGCTTTACTATAGCATCCCGAGCCTTCCAAAGTCTTTCAGCCTCATTTCCACTATTCCCTTTGAATTTTGCTTTAAGGAAATCTCGAAGTTCAGTTGCTGTACCCACCCCCTCCCCACTGAAATAAGAGCAGTATCCCTTGTGGCTCTCTATTATGAACTATTTGCTACTAAGTTGCTTTAGTAGCTCCGAGGAACTCTTAGGTAAATACTAGAAAAATCCACATTGCCTCCTGCCTGAAGACAGCCTCAGCTGAACACATTCATTCATCATTCCCTCTCCAGCAGAGTAGAGAGCATGGTCACATGTTGACGGTTTGCAGCTGGTTTCAACTCTTGACTGTTATGGGAACAATTAGAGCGTTTACAATCACAGGGTTTCATCCCCTGTGGAAACACTGGACAGATGCCCTGGGTAATGAATGTTCTGTCCCGAGCAAGGATAAAATCTCCCAGATAAGATGCTGTCTGGTTTAAAAACTTCTAGACCTCTTTTATTCCCCCTGCCCCCATTCAATCTACACATTTCCTACATATCCTTTCTCTGGCCCCTATAGATTTGTGATATTCTAAATTAATCGCTTTCATCTTCCTTGAGAGAATCACAACAGTCCTTGAAAACTTATTTTTAAATATAACTGCTTCCCCCCTCCCCCCGATATATATTTTAAAAATTCTCCCAGTGCTGAGTATGTAGCTCACTGGGTAGAGTGCTTGCCTAGTATGTAGTAGCCATGAATTCAGTCCCCAGCACTGACTTGAGACAGGCATGATGGTACAAGCTTGAAGTCACAGCCCTCAGAAGGTGGGAGCTGAAGGATCAGAAGCGCAAGTCATCCTCAACTGCATGGCAGGTGAGACACCAGCCTCCTGGTTGGGATCCTCGCTCAATAAATAATAAACAAACAAATGCCCTTCTGGCAGTTACCTTGATGTGACTCACACAGCATAATCTGCAATTCCTAAGGCAATGACCACTTTGTAATTATGTGTATTTATCTCCCCCTCCCTGGTTGATAAACTGCCTGCGGGCCCGATTGTCTCAACTCTTTTATCTTTTCCTGTGGCTTCAACTCATTGCCCCCACCACACCCTGAGTGTACATTTGTGAATTCAACAGAGATTCCAGGGGAACATGCACAGCACACAGATTCCCTGGACCAGTCACATCAGGTGCTGGTGAGACTCCTGAAACCAGACGCCTTCCCTGATGGCGTTTAGCAGTTTCATACACTTAAGAAGACCAACTATTCACAAGGGTCTGCCAAAACAGTTCTAAGAGTTCACTGAGACAGGAAGGTCTGTGAACCTAGGGAGCAGTAGGGACCAAGAAGCAGCTGGCTGGAGCTGGGGAAGGAGAACAAAGGCCTCTGCCAACCCCCTGGTTGGGAAGCACCACAGTTTTGAGGTGGCAAAGGGCCCTGTGACTGAACTTATCTAAGAGAGTTCAGGGTGAAGGATGTTTCTGAGTACCTAAGGAAAGTGTAAAAGACTTAGCAAATATTAATGACAGAAAAACGACGTGCTTCTCAGTTAATGAGCACATGGTAAGTTATTTCCTAATACCATGATTGAAGCAGGAGATTTGAACCTCTAGGAGGCTACAGACTCCAAACATATTGTCTTGACATTTGCTATTCCCATTAGAACTAGCTGTCTCCTCAAAATTTAAAAATGAGTGACCCTCAACATTGAACATTCGGTGTGTTATAATCCCTGCCAACAGAAAGATAAATTAATTTTTAAGATTTTCAATAGTGATGCGTTTGCATGGCATTCTAAAGAACTGAAGGGTTTGGGTGAGTAACTCAATGGTGGAGTTCAGGGACTTGGGTCAGCCTGGTCAAGGTGCAGCATCAGCCACTGGCACTGACAAAAAACAAGAAAGATTAAAAATTAGAAATTATTTTTTTCACTGAAAAATATCCTTATATACTTTAAGTGTGTCCAAATTAATGCATGCTAAGTATTCTTATTTATTTTACTTAATTCCTTCATATGTGTGTGCGTGTGTGTGTGTGTGTGTGTGTGTGTGTATATGTGTGTATGTGTAGTTAGTACTAAAGATTGACCCCATGGTCTTATACAAAGTAGACAAATGCTCCACTTCTTAACTTCATTTTATCTCAGAATGAGGTCTCACTAACTTGTTTACGCTGACCTGGAAGTTACTTTGTAGGCTTGGGTGGTGGTGAACTTACCATGCTTTTGCCAAAGTCCCCAGTGGTTAGGATTGCAGTTTTATATCACCAAACCTGATTCTAAGTTCTAGATTCTTACCTCTAAAACAAGGTCTCTTGCCTAAGTAGTCATTCTATATTTCTTCTCATTTAATTAGATAGTGTTTTGATGTTTTTGAGTATTCTGTGTGTATATATATATGGTGCATGCCAGAAAGAGCATTAGATCCCATTATAGATGGTTGTGAGCCACCATATGATTATTGGGAATTGAACTCAGGATCTGTGGAAAAGCATAGAGTACTCTTAACTGCTGAGCCCTCTCTCCAGTGCCTGTATTCTAATTTTTTAACCCGGGGAAACTGTATTTCATCACTTCTCCATGTTGTTTTATTATGTTATTATATAATATTAAATATTATACATTGTTAAGGCGGACCACGATATTCTGTTTTTACAAACACTATCACAGTAAATACTTTTACACATTTTCCACATTTGAAAATGTTATCAGTAAGATAATTTCCCAAGAAGAGAATTGCTAAGTCTTAAAGTCATGCACTATAATTTTGAGCGATATTGTTAAGTTGCCATCTATAAAGTATTGTATAATTTTATAAATCACTAGCAACATTCCCTCGCAACATTCCCTCTTACCTAACAGTGTCTGTGGTGCATTTAGTATGTTCTTTAGATTCAAAAGTTAAAAGGTATCTTTTAATATCTTAATTGGATCTCTTTTATTATGAGTGAAGTTGAACAGCTTTTGTTATGTTTAAGGAACAATTTTATTTTTAATGAGAACTATCTGTTTCCATAGTCTTTGCCCCGTTTCTTAAAAGTAGGAGCTAAATTATTTTTCCAGTTGATTAAAATAGAGTCAAGTTTCAAAGCACTAAATAAGAAAACAGAACCAATGAAGAACACTGGCAGTGTTCACTTTGAATAATGGGCTGTTGGTTCTAAAAGCTCTTCATATTTTAGAATTGTCACTTTTTTAATGTAAGCTGCTAATAATTTTTCCAATTTCTTTTTTACATTGTCTTATTATGTGTGGAGAGGTTTCGTTAATGTGTTTACTTGACTTTACTGATGAAGTCTTGATAATATCACTTAAAGGGCTAAGGATGTAGCTCAATAGTGGAAGGTTTGCCTAGCACGTACAGGACGTTGTGCTTATTCCTTAGTGCTGAAAAGTTAGGAAAGAAAGGAAAGGAAAGGAAAGGAAAGAAGAAGGGAGGAAGGAAGAGAACAAGGAAGGAAGACAAGAGAAAATATTCCAAAGAAAAACCATACTTCATGATCTTTAGCTTATTTTTCCTATTATAATCTCCAGATTTTGAATCATTGCTACACAGTCCTTCTCCACTATATAATTAAAAGTGAGTTCTCTCATGTGATAGTCTAGGACACTTAAAATCCACCCTTTGGCTTTGAACTCTTAGATCTTTCATTCATATTTGATATATGCCATTGGTGATTAGGTGTGCTTGTGGGGTAGGGAATGTCCATCTCCTATCAAAATATCACTGTTTGAACTTTATAAAGTTAACAGACCATGAAGAATGAAAATCAAGACTTGAAAATAGAAGACCAGTTCTGGGAAAATAAAGTTATGAACTACCAAACCAAAGGCAGAATCCAGGAGATATCAATATTAAATCAGTGTGGTAAGATGGCAGCAAAATCAGTGTCACATGGGTGCTGTCCTCATCTCCCTTTCCTGGTAGACACCAGCAGACCTTCATAGCACCTTGTAGCATATGGTTTCAGGCAGCCACTTTCAATAATCAACAGTGCCAAGTGGACAAGCCTTAGTGAAAGACTTGGTTGTGAAGAAGCAGTAAGACATGTGGTTGAAAAGAGGTGATGTCAGGGCCTTATATACACATCGAGCAATGGAGACTATGACATTTTTATCTTAAAGGTAAAACATGGTGTGATAAGGCATGTGTGTAGAGAAAGGAAAGAATCGGGAAGATTGAATACAAGGAAATAGGAGCTACTCTGGAACTCCAACCCAGAAGGAAACTAAACAGGGAATGTCTGAATTAAGCCCACTAGAACTTGGAAACCAATTAATTATAAATGCTAAGAGAGATGATAAAATTAACAAGGACTGACATATCTACCTTAGGTATGTAATGGTGTGGAGGATCCAGAGGGGGAACATACGAGGGTAAACACATTTGAGGATGGAAACGTAGTAAGAACAGATAGAATTTGGTTTTGGATTTCAGATGTCAATTCGGTATTAGGAAACATTTGGATGGCTTCCGTTTGTCTAGCGCTGGGTCAATGCTATGAACATTTGGAAATAAAGACAAAACTCAGTTGATTAAATTTGTGAAATTTCAATATAAAAGTGAATGATCAGAAGGAATAAAATTGTAAGTGGAAGGAAAAAAGGAGGGAGGGAGGAGGAAGGGAGAGGGAGGGAGGGAGGGGGGAGGGGGAGGGAGGGTTGCATAACAACATAAACTGGAAGAGGAAGTCTAAAGGCTGTAACCATAACAACTAGCATAGCTTCTCCTGCCAGCACCAGTGTATTATATTCAGAAATGGGCTTCAGAGCTTCAGATATTAAATCCTGGAAAGTATTCAAAGCTGAACGAAGATAATTACAGGATTAGGAAAAATTGTGGAGATATGAATATGTGTTTGAGTTGACTTGAAGAAGAGAACAAATGCTGTCTTCACTCACAACAGATAGATAGATGCCCTGGATTTGTGTCTCTAGAGTTCAGAGCAAGCGACAAAAGGATTAAGTTGTAAACTAAGATGCATGAGATGTAGGCCAAGACTTCCTGGGATGGAGCTTAAATATCAGAGCTGAACTTGGTAACTTAAGTTGTCTACAGGTAGGGATTGGGGATTTAGCTCAGTGGTAGAGCGCTTGCCTAGGAAGCGCAAGGCCCTGGGTTCGGTCCCCAGCTCCGAAAAAAAAAGAAAAGTTGTCTACAGGTTGTAAAATCTTCTATCTGTGAATCTGTAAGGAATGGACAGCTATATAGAAAACCCTGTGGTTAGCAAGCACTTTATAATTACACACTGGGGTTTCTGATCCTTCCAGAAATTTCCCACCTCAAATCTTCAGCACATATCTGGTATAAAACATAAACTATCCACTCTAGATAGACACATGATGGCTCCTTCATGAACCAGTCCTTTATTTAGTAATGGTGTGTGCATGTGCATGTGTGTATATGTGTTCTTGAGGATTGAGAATGCAGGACTTTTCTCATGCTGTGCATGGGCTTTTCCATTGACCCACGCAGTAATGAATGTACCAGTGAATCTTAGGTATGTGTATGCGTTTTTACCTCATCCAAAGCTTGTCTCTTGCAACCTTCCCTACATCCTGGGTCTAATTTCTCTTGTTTCTCTAGCTCTGGTATCTCAGAGATTAGTGAATCAGACTACAGAATCTTTTCTCTGAAACTAAGCAGAAAGTCCAAGAGTCTTGGTCATACATTTTAAAAAACAGCATGTGGATTATTTGTGGCTTTAATTTGTATCAAAGCCATTGAGAATGAAATTACTTACAGATGACTATTTCCTTCTGAATCTCTGCTACCATGGATAAGACAGCATAATAATCATAAAGGGTTTAGCAGGGATTTGTGGCATAGAACATGATCTATTTTATTTTCTTAGACAGACAATTTAAAATATGCATCACCTAAGAAGTTTATTTATGTACATACAGCCACACCATGTATTCATAAGTTTTAATAATATAAAACAACTCAGGAAACAGACCAACACAAGAGTATATTTTGAGCTCATATTTCACAATAGAAATTATTGTCATACGTACTCTGAAGTTTGCTTTGGTTTGATTTTTGAAAGTAATATTTGATTGAGTTTCCTTGGCACTGAATTCAGCATAGGAGTAAGCTTGAGCAGTTCATAACTTTGCAGATGTTTATTCCTATTGGAAAGCTCCCTATAAGCTGAGAAATAGTTTCCTTCTTGCTATTATCTCAAAATACTTTACAGGGGCCTGAAGAGTAACTGAGTGGGAAACTACTTTTCTAGCATGCTTGAGGCCTTCCTTGGGTGTGGTCTCCAGGAGTAATCCACATTTCCAGATTCTGGGACTCGCTCTGATGAGAATTGCTTCAATTCTCCTCAGGCTGGCAGTGGCAGAAGCTCTAAGTGAGGAGAAAAGATGCAGAGCCAGCATGCGTGTAAAAGACCATTTGATTGGCAACATTTTCATCAAATTGCAGACGCATGAGGCTGCCAGAATTAATCTGTAGCAGTTAGGTATGAAGTACCTAGACACTGGAACAAAGTTTAGTTTGCAAAGATAAATATTGAAGGGTAGATATTTGGAACTGTAAATGAACAGGCTAACATTGATGACTTTGGAAAGAGGTTATGAGGGGAGGGTAATCCAGAGCATTCTGAGATGGTGATGATGATGATGGTGATGATGATGGTGGTGGTGATGATGATGATGACGACGACGATTATGATGATGATGAAGACTGGGTTATGTAGCCCAGGTTAACCTTTAACTCATGGCAGACCTCCTGCCTCAGCCCACCAGAATACTGAAATTAGAGTTATGTGGTAACATGCCTTCAGGGTAAAGCACTTGGTTTTTCTTTTCCCAGTGGAGAAGGGAGCACAGGCCTTGCACATACTAGGCAGGAGCTCTGCCTCTGAGCTGAATTCCTCACCTCTGTTTTGGTTTTCATGAGCATCACCTGTTCTGATAACAAACCCCGTGATTCACTTAGAACATGTAACAACTGTGAAAGCCTTCCAAATATTTCCCCATGACATCTTCATAAATACCCTGTGAAGTAAAGGGCATTTTGTAGATAAGCACATCATAGTTGAAATAGTGAAACGATTTTCTGTGCTTAGTGCTGTATTCAAAACCAAATCTCTCTGGTTCTCAGCCAGGCCTCTCTGTACCGCGTTGCAGTGCTTTCCTCCACCACAGTGCCTCACCAAATTTACACTTTCACATCAAGCATTCTACAATTCTTAGAATGTTTTGGGTTAGGGGAATGTCTTTGGGGTGAGGTCAAGGTGACATTCCCGAATCTGTAACTAGTCAACCTCACATCCAGGCATAGGAAAAGGGAATCTCGTAAGGGCAAGACATTTAGTGAGAACTCAAGAATTTATAAAAATAAATCGTGGTAAATGTGACCGATTGACTCGAAAGTAAATATCAAGAAAGCTTGGACACCACTGGAGCCTGGACTTGAAGAATGGATGAAAGGGGCAGCAGCAAGGGACCTGCCCAAGTGACACCAAGTGGTCATGATGTGGGCCCCCAGTCATGATTGGAAGAAGCGTGAGAAAAGCGAGGGTAAATGTTGGTGTGAAGATGAGTTGTATGTATCCCTTAAAGCAGTTGGGGCTTAGATGAGTCCTGTCCCTTAAAGCAGTTGGTACACAGATGGTTGTGTCCCTTAAAGCAGAGGTGAAGAACAACTTGATAAGAGAAGGCAACTTAATATGTTCAGGGCTACTCAGCCCAGTTACCACAGAGCATGCATTCCTCCTGACTGTAATGATTTTGAGTAGGTTATTCTGTCAACAAGATTCCCCCACAAATTGCTATTATTTAAATCTGATACAATTTAAATATTAATTCCTGTATTTTAAAGTTCATTTAGAATTGCCCTATGGCTTAGTATTTATACAAATAAAGACCCCCTCTTATTTATCATGCCTCCCCTGGTCAGTGCTACATAACTTAAACTCAAGTTGGTATGAAGTAGTCTTCCCTAAAGGTGCCCTTTATGCATGTCCCTAAATGAAGCAGATCACTGTAAGTCAAATACTATGGACCAAGTCATTGGTGCTCTCCACTTACTGTTTTATGGAGAGTTCTCTTTACTTTGGTGATGGAGCTAAAGTTTGAGGCAATTCCTGGACTTCATGCTTTAGCTCTCAAGGAAAATCTTGTCCGAGAACAGAAAACACTTTTCACTTTATAAAATTAGTTGCTGCCATTTGTTTTCAGTGCCAGGCATCAGACCCCATGGCTCACATATCCTAGGCACACAGAACCACTAAGGTAGCTACCTCCCTTGCCAGCCCCTTGAATTTTAAATGGGACGAAGCATCTATAATGTTTCATACATGTTTACTTATATTATCCTTTTGTTTCTCAACAAGTTGCTTCTTTTGAATGCTTGCAAATGAAAACTCCCCCACAACATTATGACTGTGCATCTACAATGTACAAGCATTCCATCACAGTACAGACATCCTGGAGTATAAACATTTGAGAACACTGGACCAAAGTTAAAATGAACGCATTCTTTTCAGAAAGTCTATGATCAGGGAAAAATCAAAGAGAGAAGTCCTGCAGCTGCAGATACAGAATGCCTGTTCTTTGCATGTAAGATGGGCCAGCTGTCTATTTGGGAAGAAGGAAATTAGACACTTCTCCCATAAGTGATCAAACTTTAAAAATTAGTTGAAACGGGAACTAAAGTTTGACAGTAGCGGGTATTGTGTGGTAAAGCGCTGGCGACATATATCTCTGTTAACAACTTATTCTGGTTAAGCCAGCCATGTAAGGAAGACATCTTCACCACTCTCCATCCCCATGCCAAATTCACTTAGTGAGCACCTATCCTGCACGAGTCTTTGTGGGAGAAAACAAGCCAGGAAATATATGTTTAAGATAAGGTCGTTGCCCATTTTGGATTTTCAGTCAACGTGGGCAGAGTGCTGAGAGCAAGGGGGAAGCTCAGTGGGGATGAACTTAAATTTTTATATGGAAAAAACTATAGTGAGCTGCAGATATATTCCAGTGATAGAAAGCTTGTCTAGCATGCATAAGGGCCTGAGATTGATCTTCAATATTTCCCCTGCCCCCTAGCCTCCACCTCATTCACGTGTGCATACTCGCACATGCATGCATACACACACACACACACACACATATACACATACACACGCATACATACACACACATGCTTGACTTTCATGCATGTGTGCACACGGAGGTCAGAGGACAGCTTACAGGACTTGGTTCTGTCACTCTACCATGTAAGTTTTGGGGAACTGAGCTCAGATCATCAGGTTTGGGACAAGAACCTTCACCCACTGAACCATCCTGCCAGTCTAAACACTCCCCCTCACACTGACCCCATTTCAAAAAAAGACCCATGGAAAAGCTATCAATTTAAGTCAGTATGTAATTTGCAATTTATATCTTGATGCTGACTTTACTTCCACAACATATGGGGAATTGCAATCTCCTCAGAACTTTAAATCCTTTCTAAGTTAGGTGCTCCTTCGCCTTCCTAAACTTGAAATTAAAAGTGTCTAATTTTTTCTTCTGCTCCGTTTTCTTTCTTTCCATGGTGAATACATCACTCCTATATCAGAAACTGTTCTTAGGCCGAGAGGCTTTCACTGAGATTCAGGTGCAAGGGCTGCATTGCAATGAATGAATCCAGTCCTGCTCCATGCTGTGGTGGCAGGAAGAATACTGCTTCCTGTCTTTTCTCCTGATGCCTGCGTTCCTATTGTTCTGTGATAAAGAGATAAGGAACAATGAGTCGTAGTGCTGTACACCTTTAATCCCAGAACCCAGCAGGCAAAGGTATGTGGATCTCTGGGAGTTCGATACCAGCCTGTTCTACATAGAGAGTTCCAGGATAGGCAGAGTTATGAAGTGAGACCTTGCATCAATCAATCGATTATCAATCAACCAATCAAATAAGCACCATTTTAAACTAAGCACAAGTACTTTTTTTTCTTAGTTACAAGATACGTATTACTAATCTAGGCAATTACTTTGTTTAAAAAACACATTTAAATTATGTGGAAATTAAATTGAAAAGACTTCCTTTCAAAAACCAAACCATGCAAGTTTTTTAGTGACTCTTCCTGCAGAGCGGAGACGTAGCAGGATCCCACTGGAGAATATCTGTGCACAGTACTGATAAGAGCGCAGGGGACACGGGGTGAGATATTACCGACAGGTAATAATTTCCCCGAGCAAATTTCCCCCCAAAGACATGATTTCTTCGTATAAAGTTGCTCATCTGTACCCCAGGCCCACAGACTGGCTGGCAAGTTTTATTGGCAGGAAAACTGATGAATACTTGTAACCTGGAGATGCAGTTTCTCTCTCTGCACATAACTGTCTTCCCATATCCCTTGGCTGCCCTTATCTCAAAGCATTAATCTATGTTTCCTGGGGGGAAATATATTCATGATGATGCATCAGTAAATTCTCTACAGCTCAAAGATTTGCCTTAAAATTATATTTTAAAATATCACCTTTCTATATCAAGTGAAGAGTTTGCTCTTTCCTAAGGGGTCACGTAGATCAGGAGAGGGCTGGGTGCTTCTTTTCAACCAGTGATCTGCGCAGATTCCAAATTGCTTCAAGATTTTGGTGAGTTTGGTCAAGGTCCATTTCTTAAACCACTTTGAAATATTAGGTTTGGAAATCTACATCGGAATGAAACACCCAGTGATCCATGTGTGTCATAGCAGAAAGGCTATGCTCTCACAATTATCCATTCTTCCATTGGAGAGCATAGTAGCGTGTAGGTATTCGTTTAACTAAGTGCTTTGAGCACTCCATTCTGTGTACCAGAACACTGGCGACAGGATTTGGGCAGCACCAGGGACTACTCATCTTCAGCAGCACACTGTAAGGGCAATTACATCATTCAAATTAACATGCCCACAAGAGTAGCTGAAAATTGAGAAAGAGATTCTTCTAAGCCCTACCTGTTCCAACATGCTGTGTGCATTAATTCATAGCCAGACATTGCCTTGTAGGGTAGGAAATGAAAGAAAGGAATTGGAAACAAACTAAGTAAACCCTAGGGAAGAAAGATGCACATGGTATATCAATGGTCAGACGCTGTCCTAAGAGCCTCTAAGCACAGAGGGGCAGTAAAAAGCCACTGGAAAGGAATGGGAACTGTAGAGCTGGGAGTGGATGGCTTTCAAAGTCAAACAGGACCGACCTCGTACTTTTAGTAGCTTTTGCTGTCTGAACACATATTAAGGGCTCAGTAGAAGGACAACACAAAGAGGGACTGAAATACATTTTGGAAAAGGACCTATAGTATAAAAAGCATTTAGAGAAATGGGCAATCTGAGTAAGACCAACAAAGTGCCAGAAAAATCAGTGTTACTTCACATTTGCCAGAACTATAATTAAAGCAAAGAGGATGCTTAAAGGCTATAATTAAATCATGCATGGAAACAGTAAACATTTATGGGCTATTCATTATACATAAGAGAATCAGGGGGTGCAGATGCTGCCTCCATTCGGGGAGCTCATGAGAGAATAGTGGATGGTTGATAAACTGTACTTTAAACATAGAAACTTCTTCATATGCATTCTTACATCACAGGTCCTCCATGGAAGGAGACATTGAAGCAACCCCCCACCTCCCACAGCCTTTGCTACTTATTCTTTTGTATATGTTTTCATTCTGGGGGTTGACTCCAGGGGCTGATGCATGCTATGTGCATACTATGTTATGAAGCTAACTAATCCTTTGCTACTTAATTTATTCTCCCCTTTAGGAGATGTCAAAATAAATACCGGGCTAGCATTTTAAACTGTTGCACAAATTTGTCATTGTTAAATTTCTGTTACAACCTTTGTGAGTTCTTGTATTGACAAAGCTCACTTCAGTTTATTGCTAGGTATTCATATGATATGTATTGTGTGGCTGGCCCTGTGCTATGCATGAGGAATGATGATTGAAGCAAAAAGATTCTCCCTCATAAAATGCCCTTTCTAGTGGAGAAAAAAAGGCCTACCACTCAAAACCAGTCAGCCACAGCTTCTGACAAACTCTTTGAAGGATGAGGGCTTAGGGGACTGATGCCACTGATTTGTATGGAGGCATCAGTACAGCTCTTTCAAGAAAAATGAAAGAAAGAAAGAGAGAAAGAAAGAAAGGAAGGAAGGAAGGAAGAAAGAAAGAAAGAAAGAAAGAAAGAAAGAAAGAAAGAAAGAAAGAAAGAAAGAAAGAAAGGGAGAAAGAAAGCAAGCCAAGATCTCAGATCATGTGGGCAGTTACCCTAATGAAAACAAAGCTAATTCCTAAGTTTTCTAGTGAGAAGTCCTGAGCCCTCTCTTCAGTCTATCCACTTTTATCTAGTCTGATGCTTGCAAGAATCTTCTGGATGCATCTGAGAGATCTTTTTTCTTCCTGGCTCAATGGTGTCTTTGGGTCTTGACCTGAATATTGTGTTACTGTTATGTTTGACCTGAGGTATCTCTCACAGGCTCTTGTGTTTGAATGGTAGGTCCTCAAAACTTCAGCTGTTTTGAGAGTTTGTAAGATTTGGGGGACAGAGGCATGGTGGGCAGAGGTGGGTTCCAGGGTGCAGGTTTTCAAGGGGTCTAGCCCAGCTTTGATTCTGGTTCCAGCTCTATCTTCTGCTCAGTACCTCACACTTGTGCTCTAGCATCAGAGTTGCCCTGGCTGTCATGTCCACCCTGTCATTCCCTCACAGTGTGAGCCAAACCCCAAGACTCCCTCTCTTAAAGTCAGCTCAATGTTTAGTCACTGAAATGTGTAGCCATTGGCTTTAAGACAGGCTTACTCCCTCAGTGAGCTGCGGCTTACATTTAGCAAATTATTAAGTGCTCATCCCTGCCTTCCACTTCTGTTTCCTTACCTTCACTTTTCTTCACTCTTCTCCCTATTGCTAAAAGATCCTTCCATCCACACAATCCATACTCATTCTCATAAAGCCTAGAGCCAGGTGAGCTCAATGTCTGTGGTAAATTTCTCCCACCCTCTCCTCTACTTCTGCATTGTCATATTTCTGTCAGCGACTACACACCCAGGATCTGTATTTGTATGTAGCCACAGGCTGAGCACAGCATCTAATGTTGGTCAAGGTGTATCAAGGGTTAAGTGCTCTCTACTTACACAAGGACTCACACCAATTCCTTTTTGTGGGCCAATGAAACTATCAGTAATTAAAAACTAATTTGTTCCTGTGGTACCTAACTGAAATGGATAACTTGGAGAAAAAATTTTTCCACACTATTGATGGAAGAAGTAGTCATTTCATTCAACAGGTATATTTCAATTGTCGAAATGAATCTCCAGTTCACCTTCAACATAACTTAGCTCGAAGATGAATATTACCAAGCATGCCTTTTCCTGCCTCACTATCCCCAAAATAAAATGCTTCCCTGAAGTTTAAAGAAATATGTGCATGTCTATGTGTTTGTGTGTGTGTGTGTTTATGTTCGTCTGTGTGTGTATCTGTGTGTATGTGTGTTTGACTGTGTCTGTGTGTATGTCTTAGTGTGTTTATGTGTGTCTGTGTGCTTGTGTGTGTCTATGTATTTATACTTGTCTCTATGTTTGTGTGTGTCTGTGTCTCCATGTGTGTCTATGTGATTTGTTGTGTGTGTATGTGTTCCTGCCTATGTGTATGTATCTCTGTGTCTGTGTCTGTGTTTGTGTCTTTGTGTATGACTATGTGATGTGTTGTGTGTGTTTCTCTGTGTGTATATCTCTCTAGCTGGCGCTCTCTCTCTCTCTCTCTCTCTCTCTCTCTCTCTCTGTCTCTGTCTCTGCCTATCTGTCTCTGTCTGTCTTTCTGTCTTTTGTGTCTGTCTGTCTCTGTCTGTCTCTGTCTGTCTCTGTCTCTGTCTGTCTCTGTCTCTCTCTGTCTCTGTCTGTCTGTCTCTCTCTCTCTGTGTATGTGTAGTGTGTAGTGTGTGTGTGTGTGTGTGTGTGTGTGTTAGGGAGATCAGGTACAAAGCTTATTCACTCTAGACAAGTTCTCTAGTGAAAATGTATCCTAATTTATTCTCTTATAATTTACTTAAGATAATTCTGGTGACGTTAACTCAGTGCTCAGTGATGGAATGCTTTCCTGGCACATATAACAATGAATTCAGTCCCCAGTACAGCAAAAAACAAACGAAACATACTTGCCAATAGCCTGCTTTGTTTTTTGTGGCTACCGTCAAATGTTTCACTGAGTGTATTGTAGGATGAATTTTGCTAATATTTAATTCTGTTAATATTTAATTTGAAAGTATTTATAAACACTTTCCTAGAAAGCAGTTCAACTTTGTGATTAAGGATATTTGCCGGAGCCAGACAGTGGTGACACATACTTTTTAATCCCAGTACTCAAGAGGCAGAGGCAGGTAGATCTCTCATTTGAGGCCAGCATGATCTACAGAGCAAGTTCCAGGACAGCTAGAGTTATACAGAGAAACCCTGTCTTGAAAAACCAAAAATAAAGAAAGAAAAAGAATATTTAGAAGATTATAAAATGTGATTATAACATTTATATTTCTTTGCAACAGAAATTGGGGGCAGGGGAAGATCTACCTTACTCCATTATAATGCAGTGAGGAATGCAGAGATCTGTGGATATATTGATCATCATTAATAAGCTATAAAGGAAACAACTAGAATGTCTTCACTACTTCACCAAATGCTCAGCTACTGGTCTCAGCTACTGATGTGTATATGAGCACCTGCTGTTTGTACAGAGCATGGTTCCTGGAGCTGCTATATCCTGCTGTGACTGGATCTCCTAATTTAGGTATATACTTTCCATAGAGGAGGCTCTGAATGTCAAAGGTCACAGTTTATGTGTTAGCTTTAATATTACAAAAGAGAATTCAATTATGCTTTTTGTTTGCAGTAAAAATTGCTTCCAAAGTTCATCCTTTTGTTTTTATCCAAGCTTCTTCCAGGAATTCCTTGGAGCTTGGTCCCAAGCTTCCCTTCTTCTTCTATCCAATTCTAACCTTATCTCCCAATACCAGTTCTAACCTTATCTCCCAATACCAGTTCACATCCCTGGATGCATCCTTTTCTCTGGAGTCTGAGCCCGTATCTACCTGAGAATTTGGTCTCTTCACCTGCTGATATGGAGACAATACTTTTTTTTTTTTTTTTTGTTTTTTGGGTTTTTTTTAAGATTTATTCATTTATTATATATAAGTACACTGTAGCTGTCTTCACATACACCAGAAGAGGGCATCGGATCTCTTTACAGATGGTTGTGAGCCACCATGTGGTTGCTGGGAATTGAACTCAGGACCTCTGCAAGAGCAGTCGGGTGCTCTTAACCGCTGAGCCATCTCTCCAGCCCGAGACAATACTTTCTGTTTTGAAACCTCTAATTATCTTTGATGTGATCACGTTTACCCATTCCTCAGTAAGTAGCATGAGTCTCCTTTGTGTGTGAGCTTAAAACACACAATCTTTGGTTTTATATGTTTACAATTTTTTTCTTCAAAACTATTCTATAAAGTAGACTAAATTATTTTGGGATGATTTCTGCTTCTCCCATTTTTCCATTATCCAAAAGGGATGTAGAACTGAAAAATAATAGTCTGGTTTGTTTGTTTGTTTGTTTGTTTGTTTGTTTTTGGTCAATAGGTCCAGTTTTTTTTCCTTTCTTATGTTTCTCTGATTTAAATATTGCATTTTTTGAATCCCATGGAATTTAAAGTAATGCATAAAAATGAAAAGAGACTACCAAGCTCCAGGCTTATATTCAATCCCAAAATAACACCCTTAGCTTATAGATATCTCACTTCCTTTTCTCTCTTTCTATTAATCGTGACTACATCTTCATCTTTGGTAGCAAAACTCTAATTGTGCTAATACATACACAAAAAATACTTTTATACTGTATAATCGCTTTAGTTTGTGGTCAGCAGGGCTTTCTGAATGCTAGGCAAGGGATCCACCATAGGACTGTATCTCCAGACCCTTTTTGCTTTGTATTTGAAGCAGAGTCCCACTCGGTTGTGCTGACTGGCCTTAAGTTCACCCTGTACTCCATGTAGACTTCAAACAGTTGATGCTGCCTCCTTGGCCTCTGTATAACTTAGGTGGCACGCTGTACCACTGGGCACAGCCTGTCTTGGCATTTTGGTACTTGGGTGGCTTTTCATCTGCAAACCTTGTTACTTTCTGATCCCGATGAATAATGTGTTTTATTCCTTGAATGCCTGATGTTTCATTCTTATCTCATTGAGAGTTCTCAGTGTTCTTGTATTAAAATTTAACTTTTTCTTTTTTATTAGACTTGCCTCCATAGAGACCAGAATTCTAGTTGATCAACTCGATGTGCCTCTTTCCAGCTCCTGCTCCTCGTTAAACGGCTTGTAATAATTTTATTTTATTTTTCTTGCTCACTTCACAGAGTTTGAAGTGTATCTGACACTGGGGATCAGGCTCTTGGGGCCTTTTGGATAATGGTAGGTTGATTGCAATTATGAGAACCCATCTAAGGAGAGATACTCTTGACTCTAAGGAGTAGAATACTTTTGTAAAAGTCACTTAGTCAGTGAAGAATTATGTCACATAGCAAGACGTCTTGAGGGCGGGTAGTCCTGGGTTGAACAATTAATTTGCTTATTCAACACTGACATCAGTTTGCCTTGATGTCTTTTCTTCTATTTCCCCAAATTAGAGTTGTTTGTCCTCTCAGGTGAGCGATTTCTAGTGTTCTTCTGTAGTTTATGAATCCTCTGTCGGAAAATGAAAATTCTGGTTAGATGTATCTTGTTCAGAGGAAGTACCTTTCCAGAGATCCCTTCAGTTCATCAGACAGGCATATTTCTGTCTCTTCCAGAATTTAGTAGTGAAGAAATGGAGCAATGTATCTCATGGCTTGGGTCAGCAGTGGATCCCAAACCTGGAGTCATAAAACCCTTTCCAGGCGCTCATGTTTGTTCTCCAAACAAAGCTAAATTGTTATCTTTTCTACTTCGATGAAAATGCTACCGTGTGAACCTCTGCCACGGTTTAACTCAGTTAAAAGCGAGTCACCAAATTGTGCCCATGGGTCAAATCCTTCACTGTCAGGAGTTCATGTCAAGTCCCTTAGTTAGATTTTCTCTCCCATACATGCCCTCTCATCTCTCCCTCTCGTATGCAGTCCTTTGAATTCTGAGGTGAAACATTCCCTGTTTTACACCACTCATTTTCCCTCTGAAAACTAACAAGCAGAACGTGGCTGCTCAGGCTTGAGTCTTTCACAGCAGACATATCTTGTATATGAATAAAATAAGCCTGTCAGTTCAAGGAAAACAACTGGCAGTATTTGCTGCAAATGATAAAACCCCAGCTTTCAGAGGAAAATAAGAATGTTGGAAAACTTGTATCTACCCCTGGGAGCTTGGCAGCTTCCCAGAACGGAGAGAATTTTTTTCTGACGAGCTGATGAGATTGGAGGTAATATGAACCGGAGTGATATTTTAGAGAGTGTGATGAAATATGTCAACATAAGAGAGATCCACATGAACCAGTGCACCAATATTTTTTCAATGACTGATTGCAGGTTACAAAATCCCAGTTGAGTAAAAGAAGGGAAATCTGAAGGATATCAGACTGCAAAAGCTTACTGAGTTTTTCCTGGTTCTATGTTGCAAT
The DNA here is from genome assembly GCF_011064425.1 of Rattus rattus. Lineage (NCBI taxonomy): Eukaryota > Metazoa > Chordata > Mammalia > Rodentia > Muridae > Rattus > Rattus rattus. Next base: position 128,096,500 of record NC_046157.1, read on the forward strand.
CAACCTTCAAGAAACTACTGTTTCTCGAATGTTACTGTAATAGCAAAGAAAACTATCAAAAAGCAGGTGGAAAGCCTGTTACAGTCCTCCTTCCTCTTTAAATTAAATGCCCACATGGGAATAGAAAGCAACCATACATAGCATCAACCTGAGACCAAATCAACAAAGATCCAACACTAGATATGAGAAGTTAAGCCATCAATTAGAAAGATAAATGATTTTTGAATTATGAAATTAAAATTATATTTCCTATAAAGTGTTATCTAGAATAGTACAGGATATCTTTATTATGTCTTTCTTTTTTCCTTTCTTTCTGTCTTTCTGTCTTTCTTCCTTCCTTCCTTTCTTCCTTCCTTCCTTCCTTCCTTCCTTCCTTCCTTTTGTAGACATGATTTCTCTTTGTGGTCTATGCTGGTCTGATTTTGAACCATGTAGTGTCATGCTGGGCTCAAATTTATGACAATCTCCTGCCTTAGCATTTCAAATCTGGGATTATACAATGAGCCTCTATATACCCAGTTTTTATTTTTTCCCAAATATGAAATTAACATGTTATTGTAAATATTGGTAAAAATAATCCATGTACTCAAACATAATTTTATAGCCTTTAATTGACTTAGAGAATGGAAAGGGGCCCTGAAACCTGTATGTGTGCAAACCACTTGATTCAAACTAATTAAAGGTAAACCATTTGGAGCTTGGCTTCTGTCTCCCATGTGATAACATGGTTTCTGTTGTCTTCATAAAGTATATTAACAAAGAGGACAGAGCTGAGGATCCAGTAAATGTCTTGATGACACCTGTCAGGGTTAAAGCAAAAAAAGAATTTTTCCATTATCATATAGCAGTCATGACAATGTGATTGCTTATGCAAAATATTTACAAAGGAACAAAGAACTCACACTGCAATATGCTAGACTACCAGATTGCAGGAGACACTCACTTGATAAACTGAAAGTCAGCAATGGACAGATATAGTAGTCAGGGTCTTGTCATGTCCATCGTGATTATCCTATGTCTATGGTCTGACTCCTAACAGTAATAATGTCTTTTGCTCTACACTGAGTGAGTCTTGTTTCTTTCATAAAGAATATAAAACAGTAACATGTCCCTCTGCTATCCCATACCCTGCTCTTAGGTCCCAGCTGTCCTTCAGCACACCTCCTCACTTCTCAAATGTGCCGTGGATATTCTTAAATGACGGTGTGGGTATTTTCCAAGAAAATTAATTGAGGGAATTAAAGGGAACAGCTAGAATTAGATTAGAAGAATATTGGTATGAAGTCAGAGACTAGAGCAGTCATGAGGGTATGTGAGGGCCTGTAGATTGACTGGGAAAGCTGTGATGCCCACCAAATAATCAGGTTTGAGGACATCGCAAGATTTGGGTTTTAAAAGGAGTTTTCTACTTTGGACACACTGACTTGAATTTCTTTGAAGGCCTGTGCATAGAGATGTCCACTTGGTATTTGGAAGAAAAGACTGACCTTTCCAAGGGAGATTAGACTCAGAATATAGACTTTGGAATGCTCGCTCTAAAGGACACAGTTGACGTTGTGGGAGTTGCTGATTTCTTCTCGCCTGACACGTAATATGAAGTGATATGGCACTCAGAGTTAAGAAACAGGGATTGGAAGAGAGTTCTCAGAGCAAAAAGCATGTTTGAAGATGGTAAAGGGAGTGTTTCTATAAGGAGGTCATTAGCTGAGAATTCAGGCTGAAATATAAAATTCAATAAAATTTTGTAATAGGTCAATAATGACTTTTAAAAATAAGCTATGTCAGAGCAGCTTTAGAGTTACAGAATATTTCATAGGATATTACAAATATAGTATAGAACAATCCTTCATATCAGTTTCTCCTATTTCTAACCTCTTAACTCTTTATATATGTTTGCTACCATTATGAACTATTGATTTATTTTTATCATTTATTAGCTATCTAGCTATCTATTATCTCCCTATCTAGTTATTCACCAGTCTATCTGTTTATCCAATTTCTGTCTATCTAGAGACCCTGAAATCTAGAGACCTTGCTGTGTTTTCCAGGACGGCCTTTAATTCCTTAGCTCAAGCAGACCTCTGCCCCAACCCTCTGAGTGTTTGGCACTCAAGGCACACATCACTGTACCTGGCTCATAAAGATACACTATTTTCTTTTCTCAGACAGGGTCTCAGAATCTGACTGGCTGGCCTGGACCTTGCTATGTTAGACCGGATTGTACTTGAACTCATAGAGATCCATCTGCTTGTCTCTAAACAGATAATGCTTTTATCAACTGAAGTTCGTATTCTGTTTCTTTAGTCTATGTTTTAGAATCAAGTATTAATTTATATTACTTTTGGTCATCATGTCTTTGTTTATATATAATAGCCCTGATGTCTTTCTCATACTTATACCAAAATTATAAATAATGGACAGGAGGATAATGAAAATCACCCCCCCTCTGTGTGTGTGTGTCTGTGTGTGAGTGTGTGTGTGTGTGTGTGTGTCTCTGTGAGTATGTGTGTGTGAGCATGCATATGTGTCTGTCAGTGTGTGTTATGAGTATGTGTGTGTGTATGTGTGTCTCTGTGTGTGTCTGTGTGTGTCTCTGTGTGTGTGAGTGTGTGTGTGTGTGTGTGTGTCTGTGTCTGTGTGTGTCTGTGTGTGTGTGTGTGTGTGTATGTGGTGTGTGTCTCTGTGTGTGTGAGTGTGTGTGCACGTGTGTATGTGTATGTGTGTGTGTCTCTGTGTGTGTGAGTGTGTGTGTGCACGTGTGTGTGAGTGTATGTGAGTGTGTGTGTGTGTGTGTGTGTGTGTGTCTGTGTGTGTGTTTGCTAATGCTGAGTTGCGGAGGATCAAACCCATGGCATCACAGCTGCTCCACACATGTGCACCACCGTGCAGTACATCCTCAACCCTAAAGCTCCCTTACACTGCATCATATCAAAGCCACATCTGCAGCCTGACTTATTTCTGCTGAGTCTGACAGCCAGACTGAAAACATCTGTCAGTTTCTCTACTTAATAGCTGTTCGTTCTTCTCCTACCCTGACTCTTTGAAAGGAAGTTACCAAGCACAGGCCACATCTAATGACTGGGAAAAGAGGTCTAACCTCTTCACTGAATATCCACACTGTAATTGTAAATTCTACATGAAATATTTCTCTCTTCTTTGTCAGTGTACTTAATCATTTGTTTGTATCGGAACAGACTAATGTGTGTTTATTTTAAACTTGAATTATAACACAAGACAAAGTTTGATTCTATGGCTTAAATCCTTTCAGATTTCATCCCCAGGAGCTCTTTTAGTTGGTGCCCATGTCTCTCAAATCCTCTGAATCAATTGGTGTAACAGCTTCCCTCAGCATTGTGTATGCACAGTGCAAAGTCCCAACAGTAGAACATCAGGGCCCTTAGACAACAAGGAAAGGTATGTAATGTCATCCTCAACAAGCTGTAATCACATAAAAACGGACAGGGATGAAAGTCGTAGCTATGCCATGAAAAGATTGAAAACATGTTTTTGTTTGAAATCTCAGAGTGGTCAAAATGAATGGATGCTGAGGATGTCACGTAAAACTTCTCTCTAATGAAGTTGAGGGAAGTGAATGCTTACTGTCTGTTCTGACTGCTTTCGTATTTGGCACACGCTACTTTTTCAAACAGCAAGTAGTGTGGTAAACTTTAATTATAAAGTGACTGTGCCAGAATTTTTGATGTGCCCAAACCTTCTCTGTGAATGCCAGCCTCGCAGGATTATAGAGAAAATGATTGGATTTTAGGTCTCATTTAAATTCCTGCAAAGACTTGATCTTAGGAAATGCTATAAAAAATATATTCCAACAACGAATAGGTGATTTCTCACACAGTAAATGTCTTCTAACATAAAAGCAAGTTTGAAATACTTAGGAGACAAAACCTGTGTTCACTTTGTTGTCTTATTTTTCTCCAGTTGCATTAATTAGTAAAGTTTTAAGCTTTTACTGAGATCAAAAGACATGAGAGTAAGCTGGATCCATTGTGAAATAGGATGTAGATAAGTTAAGAATAAAGAGAGAATATTTATGCATAAGCCATCCTGTACATATGTCATCAGCCATATTTCCTGGCTTTTGTCCAGGGAAGCCATTTGCAGCATCCATTCTAGTAGAGTTCAGAAAGTACCTTCTTTGTGCTAAGCAGTGTAAGTGATATTGCTGTACCATTATGTTGAACCAGGCATAGTCCCTGCTGCCAAGGAGTTAGTACGGGACACATCCTGGTTTACAGAGGGTAGACAAACAGGTCACTAGTACACGCTACGTGTGCTGTGGTGGGGAGTCCTGATTGCTAGTGTGGAGGGAGACTCCTAAACCAGAGGTTTGTATAGGGAACGGAGTAAGAAAGCTAGGGCTATCCTTCGATGGAGCCCGACAGGACAAGTAAGAGACGGAGGGAGGGAAGGTGCAGAGGAAAAGTGGTTCTGTGAGCACAGAAAAGCAGAGCATTACAGCAGACAGGACAAGTCCTTGAGTGTATCTGGCTCTGCGTCCAAGAGATACACTTTCCACACCGCAAACCACAGTGAAATGGAACAGGATGAAGAAGCTAGTCAAATTTTAACATTTTTATTTAGCACATACATTTAAAATGTCACCTCAACATATACTCGGTATGAAGAAGTATTGAAACAGTTTTCAGCTTTGTACTAACATTTCGAAATCCAAGTATGTTTCACAGTATATATCAGTTTAGACTACCCGAATTTCAAAAGCTCGGCAGCCAAACGTGGTAGACTGATGGCTGCCATATCAGACATTCCAGTCCTAGAGAGGAATAAGGAGAGATTCACCTGCAGAGATACTCACAGGGTAGGTCCAATGTTTGTCAGCTCAGGTGTTTACCTCAGAGACTATGGGAAGTCCTGGAAGTTTTACGTGGGGAAGAAATTGATCAATTACTTTTGCTGTGCAGGTTAGATTAGAAGTGGACTTTTTCTAGATAATAAATAACTTTCCGTAAGGGAACAATGTGGGCACAGTGTGATGTAAGAGTCAAATCGTGAGCACAAACGGGTGCAGTGGTGGCATGCTCCTGGTATCCAGCGACTTTCAAGGCCAAGGAGGCAGGACAATTGCTTGAGCCTAGGAGATTGATGGTGGGGGAGGGGGGAGGAATCCTAAGAAGAGATATTGATAGGTGTAAAGCAAAGGACACTAGAATGATTATGTCGCTTCTGTTGCCCCTGCTTCACCCTTCCAGGAAGTACAACAGAACTATTCTGAGAACTAGAGCAAGCTATTAAGGGTAGACATTTGAGCTGCTGGTGACACAGCCCACTGTAATGTTCAGAGCTAAAACAGTCGGATGTCACCAGCATATAATTAGTAACTGGGGTCATGCATGGGTCTAGCTGAAATCTAAATGTGGTTTGTTCTTGATAACAAATGTGTCAGAAGGTTGCTACTAAGAGTGGTGATGCTGAGAGGGCTTTAGACCTTTAAGAGGTGGGTTCTAGTGGGCCATCATTAGGTCTTTGGCATGCCTCTCAGAAGTGTTTAAGATATTTCCCACAGGGTGACTACTAGTTCCTGTGAGAATGTTATTATAAAAGACCAAGCCTAGCCCCAGGACCTTCCTCATTCAGGCTACCCACTTCACCATGTCATCTCTAGTGCATATATATGCTTCCACTATGGCCTCTGACGTGTCATGACTCCCCAAAGGGGCTCTTGCCAGAGACCAAAGCAGTTGAGCCACCTGATCTTGAACTTTCAGCCTCTAAAGCTGAGGTAAACAAGCCTTCTTTTTCCCCAAGGCACCCAACCTCTGTTATTTTCTAGTAGTTATAGAATGTAGACCAAACAAAGATACATAAAATTTCCCAGCATGAGTGTGTTCTTTCCAAGGCACCAAACCTCTGTTGTATCCTAATAGTTATAGAATGTAGACTAGAGATACATAAAATCATTCAGGATGAGTGCGTGTTTGTGATTCTCTAGTTTGATTTGTTTTGGAGAGAATGAACCCAATCCTTAAGCATGCTAGGCAAGCACTCTGTTTCTGAGTTAGATGCCCAGCTCCTCCAATCTGATGTTACTGAGAAGTTGATTTAAAGATGCAGAATTCGGTTCTCACCCTTCAGTATCCTAGGGAAGGTTGGACTCTGCCCTTTGAATAAGAGTCCTTACAGATGTTGATGCAAGTGGTCCTTAAAACAGGCCTTTACAAACACTAGGACAGTATGACAAATAAAGCCATTGAGAAGAGAGTGGCTATGTGTAGAGAGCTGTGAGTAAGAGCCCTTGACTAAACTAGGAAATGAACTACTAGAGAGGTTAAGGAAAACCCAGAAGAATGCTGTCTGCTACCAACATGCAGAGTATGGCAGAGTCTTCCTTCTAAGGGGGAAGTGAGCTCAGCAACGGGGAAGGGGACTGGTCTCCTCTACGGGGGACAGTCAGTAAGGGACCACTCAATCTTGGGCTACTAGTTAAGGAGTCTGTTCTAGGTATGTCTTCTCCTCCTGTTAAACTCATCAAATTCCTGAGCACTTCCTGAGAGGAAGTGGTTAACTGTAACAAATGTAGCAGAGAAATAAAGTCAAGCAGTGTTTGAAAAGTGACAGAGTGGTCTGGTGACTAAGGTCAGCAGTGACAATCTGGGAGATGTGGTGGGATGGACACCCCACGTCAGTGAGTCACGTGAGGAAGTTCAAGCAAGTACAGAGAAAAGTCTCTTTAGGCAACCATGGCGATAAGAAGGAGGGAAACGAAGGCAGAGAGCGTGAAGGGCTGCTTGCTCGGGAAATGCTGAGGGATGCAGGAGACCCTCCTGACTTCGTTTCTTTGTATTGAGTCAATCCTGGGAAATTACAGAATCTGCCCCTGCTCTGTAGGATGAAGTTATTAAATAATATTAATGACAATCCACTTTCACATCTCAACCGGTCCAGTGATGTTCCACCAGACTGTCTCTTCTTTTAGCAACTCTTGGGATGGCTAAACCATTGCGCAGCACGGCCACCTTCTTACTGATGGTGTGCATGGAGTGTTGAGCTATCGTACAGTGGAGTCAGATGATAAGGGAGACAAACCGGAGCTTTGAAACGAAAGTTCTTAGTCACCTCCTCACCTTCCTTTACTGAACAATTGTCTCTAATGGGCAGGACTCACCTATCCCACCCAACTGGTCAAATTATCTAGTCCTGGTTAACTCATAAATCAGTTATATTATTCTGATCAGGGAGAGGCCGCTGTAGTATTAGCTTTATTTTCTCTTTTCCCCTTCTCACCACTATTCTATTACCTGTTTTATGTAGAAAGTCAGATTATCAGCCACTATGCTTGTTATTTAACATTGTTGAGTATTATTTTAGGTGTTGTACAAATGCAATAAACATCTAAAAGATGAACTTTGCTCTCAAGACAAAATTTCAAGTAAAATGAGATATACTTAGGGCCGGGAGAGCCTTACTTCTAAACACAGCTGAAAGTTTAATTAGGTTAAATATAAATTAGTTACTTTAAACTTTACTGCAAAGAGGGTGGACCTGTTTTGAATCTGAGCCAGTTAACTTTAAAACTGCATCTGCATCATCTTTAAGGTAGGTCTGGTAACTCCACCCATGACCCATGTAACTGCTGTATTTTTAAAAATAGCTCATTTGGTTAAATGCTTCCCTTGCAAGCAAGGGGACCTGAGTTTGAACCCCAGTATCCACAAGAAAAAGCCAGGTATAATGATGTGTGGTTGTAATCCCAGGCCTGGGGAGATGATGTGTGTAATCCCAGGCCTGGGGAGATGGAAACAGGTAGACCAGGGGAGCTCACTGGCCAGCAGCATAGCTGATAAGCCTCAGACCAAAGAAACCAAACCAAACAAAATAAAGGTGGATATGACACACGTCTTCTGACCTCCACACACATACCAACACACATACATGTGTGCACGTGCGCGTGCACACACACACACACACACACACACAGGGAAAGAGGGCGAGGGAAAGACAGAGTGGGAAGGGCACTGGGCTGGTGAATAGTGGCATAGTAGCATTATTCTGATTCTGGTAATTGCCAGTATTTGGTGGTCTCAGAAGCTCCCAGTGACAAAGCTATGGTTTCATATAAGAAGTTCTTAAAATCCAAGAAGAAAATGACATTTTTTCCTTCCTTCCTTCCTTCCTTCCTTCCTTCCTTCCTTCCTTCCTTCCCTCCCTTTCGGTTTCCAAGACAGAGTCCTACCCTATAGCTTTGGCTGTCCTGGAACTCACTGTACAAAGCAGTCTGGCCTTGAATTCATAGAGAGCGAGCTGATTTTTCATCCTAGTGTTGAGATTAAAGGTTGCACCTATATTCCTGGCAACAAAATTAAAACAAACAAACAAACAACAAAAAAAACCCTATTTAACTGGAATAGCTCTAATGGAAGGTATGCTCAATACGCACTGGGTCCTGCTCCACAGAGCCTATGTGGTAGCACACACCTTATTTCAACAGTTTACAGCACTGAGGCAGGAGGATCAATGTAGAGAATATGCTGGGCTACATTGTGAGTTCCAGGCCAACTTAGGGTACGTAAGACCTTATCTCAAGGAACAACCAAATAATGAACCAAGCAACCAACAAAAACTCTATATAATCATTTATGTGGAATAATAAATTCTAATTCCTTGAATACTATATACACTAGGAAGTATATTTGTTTATTTTGTATTTATTGCAACATTTTAGTTTATTTTGATCATATTTTTATCATCTCAAGTAGACACTATGTACCTACTAAACGCTAACTAGCCATTCCGTCGATGTTTCCCCTCCCCACGGCAGCCCCTCTCTTCTTCGATCTTTATGAATTGGGCGTTGTAGTATCTCACAGATGGTCATCCGTGCACTGCCTATGCTTCGACTGCCATATTTCACTTAGCAAATGGTTTTAGGATTCATTCATCTTAGAACAGACATTTCTATTTGGTTGCTAATCTTAATGTACGTGTTACATTGATACCACCTGATAGAAAGTAATCAAACCCAAACCCTGTGAAAGCTGGCCCCTTTTATAGATTATGACAATGAAGGTAGAGGCCACGGGAACAGAGTATAGCTTAGGGTCAATTTGGCTTCTATCTCTTTAACATTTCCCATTTTTCAAGCTTTCTAACTTTAGTTTTCTAATACGGCTATAACATGTCTCCATTGGTTTGGTATCTTAAAACCTTAAAAAAAAAATAATAATTCTTTCATAGTTTCTGTGGGTCCGAAGCCTGGCTTTGCCCTTGTTGAACAAAACCCCAGACACCAGTAAGGCCACCTTCTTTCAGGAAGCTCCAGCTCTTTTGCCATTGCTAGTTTCGTGAGGCTAGTCCACGGTCCGTCTGTATGCAGCACCACTGGCCGTTATTTTTCTGCCTTATTTTTAAACGTCTCGGAGGGCGGAGGCCGTGAGTGCAAGTGTGGACGTCAGAGGACAGTGTGCAGGAGTTGGCTCTCACTCTCCTTCAGGTAGGTTCTCGGATCAGGTAGTCAGGCGCGGCAGCAGGCACCTTTGCCTACAGAGCCATCTTATCTCCTCCTTTTGTCTGCTGCAGACGTTCGTCCTTTCCCTCTCTCTTCCTTGTTTAGGTATTTGTGTAATTAAGTTAGGCCCTGAATTCCACGACCAGCTTTTATTTCTTTTTGACTTAACGTTCATGAAGGTTCATGGACATCTTTGGGGAGGGGACAAACTGCCCCTGCTACCACACTAATCTTCCTTCCTGCCTGGGCTCACAGCACCTGCCTGCTTAAAATTCTTCTGAGGCTCTTAATGTACTCCAGCATTCAGATGCCTTAACTTTGTACACAAAGGCCCTGCTTGCCAGTCCTGTCTCACCACTCCTAATCCCCCATGCAAAATAAAATACCTGATTCCAGAGAGAGAGAGAGAGAGAGAGAGAGAGAGAGAGAGAGAGAGAAAAACAGAGACAGAGACAAACGCAGAGACAGACACAGAGACAGACTCACAAAGAGGCAGAGAGACAGACACACAGAGAGATGAAGAGACAGAGAGTGTTGTTTGACTCCCTTTCAGTTCCCTAAGTGAAATCCATGCTTTCACTGGTACTACTCATATGTGTGGATCATCGCCATGACCCTGTGTTTTTACCTGGCTCTGCTCCACTCACCCTTAAGTCAGATGTTGCTAAAGCCTGAGTATAACCCATTTTTACCTCTGCTGCCATAGCAACCATACCTCGCTCTAGCCTAGCATTCACCACTGTACGCTATAATTACCCCTTTAATTACCTCCTCCACCAGACCATAAGCTATTTAAGGGCCAGAGTCTCGTTTTGTCCACCCTGGTATCCCAACTACTTAATGCAGTGGCTTGCATGTAACAGAAGCTCAGAGTCATGCTTGAGATTTTATCTCTCCCTCAACGCTGGGCTGTTTTTCTAAAGCACACTAATTAATTTCACTTTAAATCTTGGGTATAATTTTTCAAACCCCATCTAGTCCTAACTGATTCCACATTAGATGCCTATATTTAATTTGTAGGAAGGAAGTCCTTAACGCACACCTGATCTGCTTAATTTTTACTATAACTTTACTGATATAAATATATACCTGAACAACAAGACCAAATGGCTGTGATAGGCAGGGAAGCTTTCAAAGGAAGGTAACAGTGGATTGGCTAATGACGTTATGTGTTGTAGACATTTTTTAAATCCCAGCCCAAGGTTTCTACCTACCTTAGTTAGGTTCGAGGACAAGAGATGCACTCAGTCTTTGTATTTACAATATTCCTTAATCCCTACAAAAGCTAGGCAGATACCTTGCCTCCATGCTGTTAGAATCTACTTTCCTATCAAGAACTCTGAGTTATCACTTACTATTTACTATGTTCCATCTGAGCTGTTCTTAACTCCAATCGACCAGCCCATCGGGCCACGTTTTTATGTCTCACTTAACCCATGGTGGCTTCTCTTCTCCCTCCTGCACTTTCTCTTCCTCCTCCTCCTCCTCTTCCTCTTTTTCCTCCTCTTCCTCCTCTTCTTCCTTCTTCCCCTCCTCCCCCAAGCCAGGGAAACTTAAACCCCACCTATGTCTCTTCTGCCCAGTTATTGATTGTTTGCATCTTTATTCACCAATCAGAAATAACTTGGGTCAGGGTCACAGGGGCTATGAGCGGACTCCAGATCTTGGGGCCCACACTTAGCAGTAGACAGCAAAAGGCAAAACTTCAACAATTCTGATGTAAAAGACCAAAGTGAACATCACCCTCAGAGTCGATTTAAGCCGGTGAAGTTGAAGATAAAGCAAAAGGAAAGAACAAGAGTTCACAATCCAAGAACCTTGATATGTTTTTGCTTTTATTCTTTATTTCATTTACCATCACATTTAAAGTTTCCATTGACCCACAGCCTTTAAAGACTGGTAAGAGATAGTTCATGGATCCCTTTTCTTTCATGTTGTAATTACTACCATTTCAGAGAAAGTGTTTAGATATCTTCAGGCCTGACCCAGTCATGTATGTGTGTTTGGGTGGTACATGTATTCAGATGTGCCTATACACGGAGGCCAAGGAACAGCACCCAGTGTTGTTCCTCAGGTGCCGGCCATCTTGGTTTATTGAGACAGTCTTTTCCTCATTGCCTCTAAATTGACGAGTAGGCTAAGATGGCTAGTCAGGAACCCCCATCACCCCATCATTAGGGTTAGAGATACTTGTCAACACAGTCTGAGCTTTTCATTGGGTTCTCAGGAGCAAGTTCGGGCCTCCATGTTTGTGTGGCAAGCACCTTATGGACTAGGCTCTCTCTCCAGTCTCTGGCACAGCCTCGCCATCAGAGGCAGAAGTGTGAGTACCATCCCAGGCACCAGACACCTAGGATTGGGATCCCGGCTCTGCCTTCTTGGGATTTCAATAAAATGGACAGGCACCATGGTATCCATTTTACAGGAGTGAATTATATTTAAAACATGGAAATCTTACCTGACACTTTTTAAACCACGTATATTCATGTGCTAAGGGTGGGAAGGCAGACTATGAAATATAACTGCTTGGAGAAATGATGTCCTTATCCTTATAATTAGAATGAAACTTGAGTATGAAATCATCAGATGCTATGGGTGAGATCATCCACAAGAAAGCAAGCGAGTCAGGCACCGTGAGTCCTCCACTGCTGGGCATTGCCAGATGGGTTCTCCGTAATCATGGGAAATTACCTCAAACTTCTCCCAACCTGTGTGAGGAAAAGAATTGCTGATTTATGCACACCTATAAAGAAAAGCAGCTTTAAATAAATAAAGCATGCTACTTCATTTAGAAGTAAAACTAATGCAAAAGGAATTCAGAAATTCCTATGACACTTTGTAAAAATAGCTTTATTTTCTTCCTGGGTATGAATGTTTTGCCTGAATGCATGTCTGTGCCCTATGTATGTGTTTGGTTCCTGTGGAGGTCAGAAAAGGGCACTGGCCCCCCTGGAATAAGAGCTATAGATGTTTACAACTCACTGCATGGGTGCTGAGAACTGAACCAGGTCTTCTATAAGATCCACAAATGAACTTGAACTGCCAAGCCATCTATCTCTCCTGCCCAAAAATTGCTACTCATTTCGACACTTCATTTATTGCTTTCCCTAAAATGTACAATGTTGTTGCATATTTTGCTGTCAAAGTTTTAACAAATAAAAGTAGGCAATGTTTGCTAAGTGTTTCTTGGCTCAAGCGACAGATTTGCTCGTTTTTGTAGATGTTAGTTGTAAAATGGTTCTCATTATTATCAGAAAGCTTTGTGCAAGATCGGAAACTTGTTTTCCAGTGATGACATTTTAAAAATGAATCTTTAATACATGTTTATTTGTTTCAACTAGTTTAATAAACTTTTAAGATATTTAATGGTAACTCGTGGTTAATTGTTCTCATGTTGGTAATTTCCCTTAAACTGAAGTGTAATCATTGTAAATCCACTTAAGGTTTGTAATATTAATATGATCATTTTTGCGGCTTTTGTTTCTGACTCCTTTGCACCAGGAGCTGAGTTTTTGAAGGCCAAGTCAGCCTGTGCAGCTGGGATTTTAAAGGATCTAAACTGGCCACCCGGTGGCAGCTGGCTCCTGTGTTTTCTGAAGGGGCCACCAAGCCTGTTTTTCTTCATTTTAATACTCTTGAGTGGGAACTGTTGACTGAGAGCAAGAGTGAGAAGCGGGTTATTTGTTTATCTTCGTTCTGCAGCCTTCCACTCTTCCACCCTTAGAATCTAGGCACACTTGCTGCTTTCTTGGAACCTCTTTTTCCCAAAACACCTGAAAAAAATATACTCCATGAGCAGACTTCTCTCAAGATCAAAGTCATTGGGTCTCAAGGTCCAGCCCTGAAGGGCTAAATACGGGATTCCAGGGGCCTGTAGGCATGCATAATAAATAGGTTTGGTACGGGAAAGCTTCTGGATGTTACATGGGTCTTTGCTTTCACTCGTTCTTCTGAGCGAATGCTCCTCTCTCATGAGTTGGGTCATTTTACTCTGAAGGCATGCTGGAGTGAATCTGAGGCAGCTCTACAGCTTCTCTGCTGCGGCTCCTGCCTCAGGAAGCAACAGAGGAAAGCCCTTCTCCTAGTAGCACTGTGACCAGAGACAGGGTGCAGCTATTTTAATGGAATAGTCAACTTCGCACATCATGCTGAAGCCAGTTTTCTGTTTCTGGGTGGGGAGTGTTTAAATGTGTGCTTTTTCATAGCTTCAGTCTGCCTCTGCAGATCTCTGACATTATTACCTAATGTCCCAGGCCCAGCAATCAGTCAAAATTGTCCCTTACTGAGGCTATGTTGACCTATCTTCCTGTGCTATGTCAAAGAGTTGGCTTTTCAGGCACTAAGTCTTGCTCTTGAGAAACAGGAAGATCTGCAGAGCTGGGATTTCACTCTCAAGTATGAATACAGAGCCTTTAGAAATGATGGGTAACTGTTAGTTTGAAGCCTACATTCAGATCTGTGCTTACAGGTCCCTGACACCTTCCCTTCCCAGGTCTTAAATATCTATTCCTGTGCTCGGTGCCTTGGTTTGCACTCCGTTTACTCTTCTTCTCTTAATGATTTCTCTAGGCTGATCCAAACCTATTCAGAAAATCAGTGTTTAGATTCAACCGAATTCAAGGAGTTTTGTTTTTTTAAATCATTCGTTATTAGTAATCTTGATTCATGAAGAGAACAGCTGAGTTGGAAAGGTCTGATTCCGTGGACTCTGTCCTGCCCTTTGTAGATTTCATTACCACCGTAACTGTGTTGTGGATGGGAAGCACTTTCTCCAAAATTAGAAGGAAAGCTGGGCCTCTGCCATGGGCTTCCCTTAGTGACAGTTAAAGTCCAAGGTGGGCTGTGATTCATATTTCCATTGTTATAGTTGGCTCTTTTCTAATCCTTGGAAGAACTAAAGGGTTCGTTGGGTTCCTTATACTGCCTCATAGAGGTAAAACGGGTACCTTTAAATTTCAGATACAGATACATGAAATAATGCTGTGACTGAAGCTTTAGCCCTCTAGTTGCCACAATGTGGAATTCTGGAAAATCTTGAAAGGACCGTGAGAGATTGGGGAGTATGGAAGAATCCCACTAACGGCTGTGGCTGTTGACTGCTTTTCATGGCCACACTTCAGTGTTTAACAGAGTATTTAGATAAACCTGTGCAAACCAGGTGAACACTTGGTTTGTAAGCAAATATCCCCAAATCACTGGAGGTGCTGGGAACACTGGCTCAAGAGCTCTAGCTTGTTTGGAAGGTGTTATATATTTTAAAGAAATTGACAATGTGTTTTATCAGATAATTACAAGCCTTAAAATATCACGGCAATTTGGATATTTTTATGCTTTGTACCAAAAGGATCTACTGATAAATCCTGTATAACTGAAGTCATTACTGTTTGTGTAATCCCCGGATTAATTCCTGGGTTTGAGGACTGTGGTCACTCCACCGTCTTCTTCCACTAAGGGCAAGGCCTCATGACTTCTCAGAATGCCTTCCTTTGGCAGCCGGAGTTAGGTCATGGATTGGTTGGCTTCTCCATGTGAGAGAAAGAGGGATATGAGAAGCTCAGTGTGCTTTCAGTCAGATATTTGAGCACCTGGAAGCTGTTTCATATACAGGTAAAAACAAAAGGCAAACAGCTTCTTTCAAGGAGTTCGAGGCTGCCAGACAGGTCGCGGTAGCCATACTGAATAGGTTTGGCTCTCTATGCCTCTCCTAGGTTCTCTCAGGCAAGTTCCTTATTCCCTAGGACTTTACTTCCTGTGTAATCATTCTTCAGTCTGTTAGGAGTATTAAATTAATACACATGGAAAGCATGTTGAAGGTACCTGACACATAAAGCTGGCAATTACTATTGCTCAGAGTTATATGCACTCTGTTGGTCCATAAAGCACCCACCCCCAGAATTCACTTTCACTAGTAAGTGCGCTCAGCTTGAATACAGAAACACAGGCTTCTGGGCAGAATACAAATAAGCCTAGACATGAATTAAAAGCCAGGAAGCAGAGCAATGAATAATGAAGCAAAGGGTTTGCCCAGCCTCCTTTTAAGAAAATTGTGGGTTGTTAGTTGCTTAAGAGGGGAGGAGGCCATTGAGAATGGCGGTGTGAGCAAAGGGATGCAAGAACCGGCAGGATGTAGGCATGAGTCCACCGATGTTGCTGGGTGGATCGGGGTCTTGCCTTTGGGTGTAAAACTGTTCCAGTAGTTAAGGTTGGGGAAAGTCCTTGGATGGGTACCCAAAGCTATCATAATTACGTGACACTTTCAAAGTCAACACCTTTCTGTTCAGGAAAACCCATTGTAAGTGCTCTTTAAATGGGGGTGCGGTGGGGGGAGTTATGCAAAACACTTTGCACATAGCACTAAAGTTTAGTTTTGCCCAGACTGGCACGGTTGCTGGGGCAGAGGGGGCGGAGTTAATTTAATATAGTTGTTTAACCCGCGTACAGATCAGTAAACCTAATTGATCTCTCCGAAACTCTGGCCTAGGACGCTCGCTTTCCGGGCTTCTACGTCTCATCCGCTAGCCCAAGGCCTCAGCAACCTACGTGCGAGGCCAGTAGAGGCGACCAAGGCCGCTCCACGCATGCGTTAGAAGCCGCCCCAACTGCCCCCAAGGAGTCCTTTCTCCGAACAAAACTAGCGCGGAGCTACAGAGCTCCGCAACTTGCGTAGATCTAATTTCTTCCAGTTCCGCCTGCCGGTGTAGCTCCCCCCCGGTGCCGCGGCTCTCCTACGCCAGGCGCGTCCGCGAAGTGGATGGCTGGACGCTGCGAGTGCGCCGCCGGCGTAGCGCTGATCAGGCCGAGGTGCGACTGCGCAGGGCACCCGAGAGGGCTGGGTGCGCCGCTGGCGTAGAGCTGAGGCAGCCAGGGTGCGGCTGCGCAGGGCGCCAGAACAGACTGAGTGCGCCGCCGGCGTAGAGCGCCGGCTCGCGCACTAGGCTCCGCGACGCAGATAGCGCAGGCGGCTTTGGAGAATACACGACTGGGTGCAGCCGGGGTTTGGTACCGAGCGGAGAGGAGATGCACACGGCACTCGAGTGTGAGGTAACTATAAAACCCCGATTTGTTTACATTCCCTCCCCCAGAACCGGCCCCGTGCGCGGCGGAGCCTGCGAGTCCCGGGACGGCAGGGGAGGCCGGGCTGGGGCTGGCACCGGGGCCTCCGGGCTGGGGCTCGTGTGTTCGCAGCTGCTGCAGGCGGTGGCGGCGAGCAGGAGAGCAGCGCGTGGGGCTGGGACCAGCCGAGTGCGCCGCGGGCGGCGGTGGGGACCCGTGTCCCTCGGCCTGCTGCGGGGACGCGGGGCGGGTGGCGCCTGTTGAGGGCTGCGCGGGCTTCCCGCGGCCGCCGTACGGGGACCTGGGACCCGAGGCAGGTCCCAGGGGCTCGTCTGCGGGGGGTAACGGACGGCGGCCGCTCAGCTCCGGACCAACCGAAAAGGCTCGATGGAGCGCGCGGGAGCTGTGGCGCAGCCCACGGGTCCCCGAGCCCCGGTCGTGAGACGACCGTGGCCCGGCCGCGGGCTTTGTTCCCGGGCACCAGGGTGTAGGGCGGCGTGGGCGCGGTTGGGAACGGAGGGAAGTGGCCGGCCCGCCGCGGGGTCCGCATCCGCTCCACGCCTCGCTCCTCCCTTGGGGGGTCTTCGGAACTCCCCAGCCTGGCGAGGCGTCGGGTGGCGTGACGTGGAAGGGCTTCCTGCGGCTTCTGAGAAGACGCGTTCACGTGGGAGCCTGTCCACATGGGCCGAGTTTAAGGAGCTGGGCACGTGGAAGAAACCTCACCGCAGGACGCCCCACCACCGATTTGGAAGGGTCCTTCACCAAAGTGTCTGCTCCAAGTGACACAAAGCATGAGTTAACAGACAGTACAACCTACCGTCTTCTAGAAACTTACACTTATGTCTCCATTGTTAAGTGCGGTAACTAGCGGGTGACAGGTTTCTTGTATGTTTTCTTTTTGGATGTGTATCTAACGATAATTAAGAAAAAAGTAGTACAAGAGCTGGAGGCTTAGAATTGTAACAGTGCCGTTGGGAAGCCTAAACAAAGCAAAACTGCGGTGTACAGAGTAATGTCAGGATTCCCCTATTCTACACTTACCTTGTGAGTCATTTCTCCTGGACCTTGGGAATCCATCCCCCACACCCCCACTTCCGGTGTGCTTTGGACGTTACACCAGGGCGAAAGACATCAGTGAAATGCTGTGAAGGAAATAAAATGTGCTGGTGGGCATTTTTTTAACATTTTGTGTCTTCTAGACTGAAGGGTTTTTCATCGTGACTTTAGATAGGTAAGGATACATCTCTATAGTTGTTGATTTACCTTGAAACAGTTATGGGGAAACTACATGGTTTTGATGGAGTAATCCATGCTTTAATAAAACATTAAATATCAACTGTACTGGCCTGCCTAATAATGACTAACTTTAAACTAGCAAGAATTAAAAATTATACTTGAAGGATTTAAGTGTTTTTGTATCACTGATTTTGGCCTAGAAACAGGAAGTTACTTCCTCACTAGAAAGTAACTGAATTTCAGTGGTTTTAATCTCTCCCCAAATTGACAAAACTGAATTCTTTCAACTAATCATGGTTAGGAACCCATATTCAAGAATAAATGGTTTTGGCGCTACTTTGAAAGAGAATTTCTCAGGTAATACATAAGGCACAGACATAAACCCAGCTACGGGGGACTGAGGAAGGAAGCTGGCAAGTTCGCGTCTCGGAGCTTGTCTTAAAAGTTAAGTAAAATAACTCAGTGGTAGGAAACTTACCCGGGGTTTGCACAAATCTAGGCTTAGTCGTTAGTACTGCAGATAATGGAGATGTTCAAGCTTAAGTGTATGTATCACGAGCTATGCAAGTGAATACCCTTTTCACGAAATGTTCAGGACCGGAAGTGTCGCCAACTTCTGGTTGTGAGTTGGGAAATACTTGGATATATTAAATAATGGAGAATTTCTTGGTCAAGGACCCAATTCTAAACATGAGTTGAACGTTTAATTTGTATGAGCCAGTGTACTCAGACCAAAGGTAATTTTAAAACCTTTTCCCTGAAGTTGAGTTTAACCGAGGCCTATCGAGACACAATCCCTGCATTTTAGTTCCCAGAACATTGTAGATTTTATAACGAGGCGCTGCCTGCATTAGGTCTTCCTTTTTACAGCCTTAGTCCACTAATAGCTTGTAAACTACTGTCCTCATCCCGCTTTTTTGTCCAGACTTTTGGTTTTTCTCAATGTGGTCCCTGTGTAGCTCAGGTGTGCCTGGATCACCTTCCTCAGTCTTTGAGGTTACCCTCGGCTCTCACCAGACTTTAAACCCTGGTTGAAGTACTTTGAGAAGGCCTAATGTTTAGCGTGCAAGCATTGCTCTAGGAAACCCCCAAACCTCCCTCTTTTTTGCCTGATAGTTGATTAACCCCAGGATGATACTGAATGGTTTCTACTCCTTAGTCCTTTGAGAGGATACATCTTTTAAATTTGTAACTGATATGTAATAACTGATTTGCCTTTTCTCCACTTCTTTCCTGTACTTACCTGTGTATGTTTTGGTTTCTTTACAAAGCCAGATTCCTGAAGCCTTTACCCGCATCCCTATGCCATGACACTCAGTTCAAACTCAGCATAGACTTAAAATCATTTGGGTAAAAATACTAGTCATCCATGTGGTGCCTACCTCAGGAGTGGAAGTACTGAGTTTTGTATCAAAAGGACTCTGTCACAGTGCTTTGGACCAATGTTAGAGAAAGACAATTGCAACTGGAAGAGAAACAGAGGCAATTAGAGCAGCTTTTGATCACAGTGATTTAATTTTAAGCCATCTTTCATTACAGTGTAATTCACATTAGAAATATACAAGAGGCTGGGGTGTGTCTTAGCAGATGACTTCCTGAATTCTATCTCTAGTCCTTAGAGCAAAATGAGTGAATACAGTCTCATATCCTCATCAGTCTTGTGTCTGAGTTGATTGCCCGGTACAATCCTCAACAGTTTGCTGCCCCCTAGTGTTCGCTTTGCTTTGACGTTTCTTGGCACCTGTCCTTAATTAGACTGCATTTCCATGGATGTACCTAGCTGTGGCTTTCCACCAGCTGGTCACTGCTGCCAATAAGAAAGCATCTTCTTAAAATTGATTGTGATTACATTTAGTCCCCAGTTTTCCAAATATGGGAAAAATTGGATTGGCAGAGTCACATACCTCCCGAAAGAGTGTGTAGGCTATGTTTGTTTTTAATTGCAAAAGCAGTTAAAATTAGGTAAGGGCTGGAAGTTAGCTTTGTATATGAACAGTTTCCTTTATCTAATCTGGGCTCCTTGTCTTGAAAAGAGTGGTAAACTTTTTGGCTTAATTCGTCCCATGTAACTTTTATGTTGTGCAGATAATAAAAGTTTGAAAATGTCAAATTCACATGGTGACTTTGTTTTAAAAATTAATTTTTGAAAAAAAAAAGTCCTAGGTTCTTATCATTAACACTAGATTTCTTCATCTTTTATGGTTCAGATATTGCCAATTATCAGTTTTCCAAAATATTTGTTTCTGTAAGATCTGTGGTTGGACCACAACCATGCTTAGATTTTTCTAAAATAAAATATTTCACTGGAACACTTAAAAATATGTTCAATAGGTATAAAGCAGTATGAAACTGAAATGAGAAGGCTTAAATAACAGCGAGGTTACTGAAATCATTCCCAGCTCACTACAACCATTATTATTTTCTACACTGCCACACAACAGTATAGAATGTTATTTGCATAATTATTTTTTAATAGAACTACCCAAATACAGGAACTGGATACTTAATGAACTTTTTATTGTTAAAAAATGTTCTAACAATGCTTTTTTTTCCCTCCATCATTATTAAATTGGGTATTTCTTATCTACATTTCAATTGTTATTCCCTTTCCCGGTTTCCAGGCTAATATCCTCCTAACCCCTCTCCCACCCCTTCTATATGGGTGTTCCCCTCCCCATCCTCCCACCATTACCGCACTGCCCCCCAACAATCCCATTCACTGGGGGTTCAGTCTTGGCAGAACCAAGGGCTTCCCCTTCTACTGGTGCTCTTACTAGGCTATTCATTGCTACCTATGAGGTTGGAGCCCAGGGTCAGTCCATGTATAGTCTTTAGGTAGTGGCTTAGTCCCTGGAAGCTCTGGTTGGTTGGCATTGTTGTTCATATAAGGTCTCAAGCCCCTTCAAGCTCTTTCAGTCCTTTCTCTGATTTCTTCAACGGAAGTCCCGTTCTCAGTTCCGTGGTTTACTGCTAGCATTCACCTATGTATTTGCCGTATTCTGGCTCTAACAAAATGCTAACAGTAGCTCCAGGTTTATTCAAAAGTACAGGTAACTTCTGCCAGTCATTTTTTTCCTTCTTTTTCTTTGCTTTTTTTTGGGGGGTGGGGGTGGTTGTTTTTCTATTTTTTGTTTTTTTGTTTGTTGGTTGGTTATCTAAAAGTTAGTAGTAGAAGATTTTATAATTACTTACTTACATGAGTGTGCTTTATAGTCCCTTTAAAAGATACCTCGCTATTGAAAGAAGGGGAAATATCAGCTAATAGTCCTTGAATAACATTTCAACAGCTATAATTTTGTCCTTAGTTTACATTCAACTTTTAGAGAGCGCCAGCTCATTACAAGAAAGCTTTCAGGGATGAGACATGAATGAGAACACCGTAGCACAGCACCCTTACTGACTAGAGTATTCGAATTGCTAAGAACTGTAGCAGAGGCCACTTCATTCTTCTCATTCATCTCAGCCTTTAAAGTGGTTTATTTAGGATTCAGGTTGATTTTCATTCAATAGAAGAGAAAATCTCAGTTGCAGTGAGGTAGTGAAGATCTATATCCTATGCTGTTTGATGTCTTAACAAGACATTTCAGATGGGACTTTTAGCAAATCTAGAGTATTTGTGAATTCACTGTCACATATATTGTGAACTTCGAAGTTTAAAATAGTTTCCCCTGAATTAGTTTCTGATTCACTCTCTGGGGTGTTTGTTTTTATGTGGGTTAAATTGGGGCAGTGATGAGACAAATCTTGGGAACTGGCTTTGGATGTGGCTTGCTCATGCTGTCTGTCGTTCATGGCTGCGGATGATAAGGTGCGTCACCGAGTAAGATGTGGGGACAGCAGGCACACACTCTGCAGCTTTATTCCCACCAGTTTAAGTCTTCAGGCCTTGGATCCATTCTTAATACTCCATCATTATTTTACTTGTTGCTCTGAAGTATTTCCTGGTAGAATACTGGATTAGTAAAGCGTCCGTTCAGATAACTCATAGCTAATTGAGAAGCTTTGAGGACTCGCCCTTCTGCATTTTCTACAGGAAAAATCGCACCTTTTTTATGTTTGGGAGGTGGAAGGTAAGCTAGCATGTCCTGGAGGCCTGGGATGGTTCCTACCTATCGCCACCGTAGGATTTTACATCCCCCATGTCTCCTAGTCTTGCTTCTCTAATGCAGAAAGTGAATGTGTCTTGTAGCTTCTTTAGATCAGAAAATACATTATCTTTGTTTTTATGCCTTCTTTTTGCCTCTTTCCATTCCTTCTATTTCCTGTTTTGCCTTTCCTCTCTTATTAAGCACCTCATAGTTGTATACTTAAAGGCTGTGAGCACATATTTCAATTAGCTCTAGATACTTCCTACTGTAGATTCTCTTACCTGTGTACTATGTCAGACACATAGTCCCTTTATGAAGGAGACTGTGAAGGACCAGGTACATGCCATTAGTGATTTCTTCCTATGTTATAAAATGAGATCAGAAAAACAACAGAATTGTCTCTCACATAATTGTAAAGCCTTGTTTAATTTTAACAGTTTATATAAAATATGTAGCATCATATATTGTATGTGATATGTGAATGGAATATATACATATATACTGTTTATATACACATGCAAATGTATAGTATATATTACAGCTTATATATTTTATGTATACACTATATAATATATAATATATACATTATATATGATATATTTTATATTTTATATATTTTTATATTTTTATATGTTTTATAACACATATATAAGTATATATAAGTATTCTTTTCCTGTAAACCTTTTTTAGAGTATAGCACTTGATAACATTTTAATGTTTAGAATATTTTTTGTTTTTAATATTTTTTTAAATTAGGATATTCGCAAGTGAGTAATCGAATGTACAGAGCAATTTAGTACAAACAGCTCACTAAATGACTATGCACTTACAGTGGTCATTTGGAACAGAAGTTTTGGAGCTTCACATCAGGTTTTTTTTTTTACTTTTCCTGTCTGAGGCAGTTCCATGTACTTACCCACCACCAAATCAAAAGTTCATAGCAATTGAAACAAGAAAATCAATTAACTTTATATACCTTTTCATAACATGTTCATTACCTGCATTCTCTCCTCCTTGGAATAGATTTTCACTGTCGTTTTGCTTACTTTTTGTGGTGAGCTTTGGGCATGCGGTGACAGTGCCCTGCCGCTGAGCATGTTATTGGGTTGGTAATTTAGATTCCATTTTTTGCACCAGATTGCTAAATGCCTGAACTGAGTCAACTGACTTTATTCAACAATTAGAGGACCCTAGTGGCTCAAAGAAACTGTAACAACGGTGAAAATCAATTGGCCCAAAACTTTGCTGGTAGAGAAGTAGCCCCATGTTGCCAGCAGTATCAGAACATCTTCCAGTCTTTGAAAGCATTGCCCTGGTATATCTGGTCACTGCCCTAACTCCTATCCCATTTCTTGTGAATGGCAAGGTGGTGTAACATCAGGGACGTATAACTGATACCATGGTGAAAAGGGAAAACACAGAGGGAAAGTAAAGATGGGTCCGTGGTGAAAATGTCCGCAGTGGTGGTAGCAAGAACAAAGGCCTCTCTTCCTGGTGATGGGTGATTTTGTAAGGAAGGCTGTGTGCACAGGGAACAAAGAGGAGTTGAAGCCTTTCCTGAAGAGTAGCAGAAGCCATACATTTCGGGAGCTTTGAAGTCATTTCAATAATTGCTGACTGGAAGGCACCTCAGCCAGGGGGCTTTTGCTCATGTCAGGTATCCCTTGTAGATGTGCGTAGGAAAGCCAAGCAAAACCTGATGTTATCCTACAGTGTGTTTCAGGGTGCCGGAACAAATGATCAAAGTGCAGAGATCAAAGCAGGTTGTACAGATACTTAATAAGAGAGTAAATGTTTGTACATTAGTGAACACAGAATACAATGTTGGGGTAATGTGCTGTTTGTTGTAGTTTTTGTTGGATGTGTTGTATAATGGGGTATCTTAAATCAAGACATATGTATAGTCTACTTTTTAAGTTATACAGAAGTCAAACACTGAATTATACTCATGTTCAGTGGACTCATCTACCATTGCCATGTGAATGAATCTCCTGGAAAGATTAAGAGATTACCTTACTGTGTTTGAACTTGGTTATTTGAAGTTTTATTGGCATTCTAAACTGTGAACATGGTTTGGGATGTTAGATAGCTGGTCACATGGGGTTACAAAAACAAACCATTGTACTGCTGGAGGATTCCGCTTCCTTCTGAGAGCTCTATGCTGCAGTACTGTATCCTTAAATAACTCTAATGTTTGGGTGAGCCCCACCTTCTCCTGCTGCTCTTGGCTGTGCTAGTTGGGCCTGCATGTGCCCTTGTGACATTTTGATAAGTCTTTTAAGCCATTACAAAGGGTCTTTGTTTACTAGCTTTGTACTTTGTATATTTTAAGTCAAACATTAACCATATCACATCTAATAATGGTACTGTCTTACCTTGGTAGACCCATTTGCTTTCCAGAGCAGTTTTGGATGCTTTGTTAGTTTTCTTGGTAGATAAGCATAGACGTTATTGACTTCGTTTTGCTGAGGACAGTCAGTGGCGGCGCTGTGGTGAATAAGAAAGGTTTGTGGTTTGGTTTCTTTGATTTCTGGTCTGCAATACTTTGTATATATGATGCGTCTAGTGAGTAAATCAGAAATGAGGATGAACTCCACGTAATACTACTGTTAATAACTCACACATAAGGAACGTGCAAATAATGCAACATAGGAAGATAAAAACATAAAAATGTTGTATGAATTTTTGTTCATTTGTTCTTGGTTAACTATAAAACAAGCAAAAGTCAATAGCCCCATGTTATAAGTGATGAGAAGTAATAAGATGTTAACTATTTACCTAAGGACTCATAACTAGTAAGGCAGTCTAGTCTTTAACAAATCTTTAGAAATTTTTAATTATAAATTTACTTTTATATGTTCATGTACATGGAGGTAGGGGTGTGTGTGTATGTGTGTGTGTATGTGTGTGTGTGTATGTGTGTGCACAGTACATGTGTAGAAGTCACAGGACGGCTTTGCAGAGGCAGCTCTTGGAGGTTCTGAGAGTCAAAGTGTGGTAATCAGGCTTTTGCAGAAAGCACTCTGTCCTGTCTTGCTGGCCCTTCTAATGGACTTGACTCCTTGCCTGATCCTTACACAAGCTGACTCACTCCTCACCTTTTCTGCTCATAGAGTTTTGATCAAAAGAAGGAACCTACTTGTGTTTTCATGAAGAAGTACTGTGATGAAACCTTTTAAAATATACATTTTAAAAATTGTAAACTGTGGGTTCATTTTGTGAAGGGATTTTCACATCTTTACTAACAGTATTACATACTTATAGAATCCCAGTTGAGCAGTTTAGTGGTTTCTCTTTGAATTTCTACCTCCTTGCCTTTCAAAAAAAACAATTGAGAACATCTAAAGGGTTAGCATAATGAATTTATAATACTTTCCTGGTAGTATTTATTACATGTGTGTCTATCAGAAAGAACTGGGATGGGCTACTAACTGTATTCTTCAAAAATATACTCTGAAATGCTTTTTATACCCCCTGTTTAATTTTTAAAAATGAAATAATTAGGTGACATATAGAGTTTATGTCAGGTTGATTGCCCTATCCAGAAACCTCGTGCTAGAAATAGGATTCTTTAGTATTTACTAATTTTTTTCCTATGTCAGTCACATTAGTATCTAATTGAATGACTTTTTTTTGTTTATAATGTTTATATTGGCTAAATGTTATTAGATGATTTCTTTTCCCTTTAAAATAGTTCTATCATGTACTAGATTAGTCACGTTCCTAGTGTCCCATCCACATTTTGGCTATGGTATGTGAAATAATAATGTGGTATAGTTATGTGAAATAATAATAATAATGTGGTATAATTATGTGGTAGAAACAGGCCCCAGGTCCGGAGTCTTGAAGTCTCGCCTTCATTGGAGGGTATGCCTTCGGGGGTAATGATTCTCCAGGGCATTTTATCTTTAATTTTGTACATTTACATGTATTTGTGTAGAATAAAATATCAGATATGTGTAAAGTATCTTATCAGAAAGTTTGTGAAATAGCAATTAAGTGTATAAGGTGCTCTGTATGATTTGCCTGAAAGATTGCAGTCTGTACAACTTGACGTTATCTAGTTTAAAAACCTCAATAGAATCACTAGTTGAACAAATTGGTAAGTCTTTATGGAGGAATGTTGTATCAAATGTCCCAAACTTTCTCTTTCTGTAAATTGACAAGAACCATCTTTATTATGTACACATTTTGATTCATGTTTGCATTGTAAGTCGGGCCAGTTAACATTGTTCTTTCCAGTGAGTAAGAACTCCTGAAAGGCAAAGTCTGTCTTGCACAGGGTCTGCCGAGTCTGCCTGTGGCCTTTCCGCCATAGTGCTTGTTGCTGACCTGAGCAACTGGCCTTAGTTTGTGTAAGGATCTGGGTAGATTTTCTCTTACTAACTGTGTTCTGTTAAGCAAGGCAAATAATATCTTTTCATTCTCTGACTAAAAGTGTTTTTGGCCATTTTTTTTTTTGTATTTTTTTTAATAAGAGTACATGTAAAACATGGTGACAGTCAGGTTTTTTTTTTTTTAATAGCTTTAACATTTAATCATACCAGTCTCTTGGTTTTGATCTGGCCTAAGAGTCTATACGAGCACTGTGGAAAGCTGACTGGAAGGTGTTGTGGGAATAGAGGAGCTGTCTTTATAACTGCTGGATTTTAAACTATTTCAAGATAAATTTAAAAAAAAAATCATCTGTGCAAACTTTCTAATTTTTTTTTTTTTGGTTTTTGATTCAGAGTTGAAGTCTATATTCTTTGGAAAGTCATTTAAATGTAAGCATTGGTTGAATGACAACACCATGGCTAGTATAAAAGTCACTGTTCTCATGAAGTGAAAAATACTCGTGTGACCAGCACGCAGGTAAAGAGATAACTTAATAATGATCCAGGGTTAGGGCATAGCCAAGTGTGACCACAGCTGTACTGTACAGTTTGGATAGTAAGTACACAAGGACATTAATGGACTTCATTTTTTTTCCTTTTCATCCAAAGCAAAAAATTGGGTTTTGGAATATTTTAATTGCATAATAATGAAATTGCCTCATTATAAATTAACCTTAATTAGAAATTATGCAAGGATGGAATATTTAAACGTTGGATTGTGATGTCATATACCAAGTCAACACTGAAGCATGAACATAAATTTATGGTGACAGCTGCTAGGTAATTTATTGTCAGAGCTCATCCTTGCATTTCGGGTCCAGTAGGATTGTATATGTCTGTGCAGTAGGCTTGTATATGTCTGTGCAGTAGGATTGTATATGTCTGTGCAGTAGGCTTGTATATGTCCGTGCAGTAGGAGTGTATACTGTCTGTGCAGTAGGATTATATATGTCTGCAGAGCTAGCAGAAGTCAATTATAAAATTAATACTCTCAACGTTTAAAATCTGAGGAACTCTAAAACAGAGACAGAGACATAATGGAATATTTTTTTAATGTACAGCCAAGTCCTCTGAAGGTGGACTTGTATATTTAAGGTATATGACCTTGTCTGATATTTCCTACATTCTTTTTTCTACCCTACAGATACTCTTTGTAGTTAAAAGATTCTCAACTTCCATGGAATGCTTAGGAAGTTCCATAAATTGTAGGTCCAGCTGGCTTTCCCAGCCTCCATGTTGAGGCTGGTGACGGTTGTGTTTTCCAGGTTGAAAGGAAGAGAAGTTGATGAGTACAGCATCCGCTTCCCAGGCTGTGAGAGTGAATTTCTGAACCTGGTGCTTTCTTTTTTCTCTCTTCCCATTGTCTGAGCAAGCATCCATCCATGGAAGGCTGATGTTTCTGAATAACCAGAGCAGAGAAGCCCTTACACCTGAAGCAGTCATAGACTGTTGTGAGACAGAAAAGAGCTCGCTGCTTCCTTCTGGGAAGGGATCTCTGCAGAGCCTCTGAGCCCGTTCAGATGACGCTGCACACATCTGCAGCCTTAGCACTGAGGTGGCTCCTGGTCACTTATCTTCTTAAACCTGTCAATCTCTCCTGAACGTAGTAACTTAGAGACTCAGGACTGGGATCTTTGCAGTACATTGGATTCTTTACACAATTATAAAGAATAGTGATAGGTGTGTCAACATAAACCGTATGTATACTCTGCATAGGCACCATTCATTTGGTCTTTTCTAATATACACTTATTATCAACTGGTTCCCATTCAGTGAACAGAGAGAAAATGTATCAGCTGAATGGATAAACTCAGACCATCACCTTATACTAGCATCTCAGTGGGAACCATGAGGCACCTGCAGGGAGTGTTATGGACAGAGAGGAATGGGAATCTTCTGCTAAATAATGATTGCTAAACATCCATGGCCTTTCATTTTCATTAGTGTACAAGTAAAATTAATTTGATTCTTATCCAGACCAAACAATTTATCTCTGAATTATTCTCTTGAATATTTCAGTACTTATAAAATAAAGACAAAACCCATATGGTTATAAAAGTAATTAGAGTCCTCACTGGGTTCCATGGGTTACTGTTTCCTCAGAAATCTTTCTCATTTGAACATTAAAATGTCTAGGAGGGGGAAAGCTATATTAAATAAATAGCGGGATTTGTTTTGACTTTGCTAGCAGAGGATACACAGGCCAGGGAGCCTGTTGTTTTGATTAGCATGTCCCCCACCACAAAACACCTCTGCTGCTCATCCTGCTGTGTTTGAGAATCTGAAATTCTATCCCTCCTTTTCATGGAATATTTAAATTTAATCCTAAAGCCTATGGCATTTTCTTTAATCCAGGTTTGGTTATTACTGCCTAGATGTGGTCAGATACCCAGAGTTGTTGACATCCTGATCTTGCTAATTTTCAGTGAGTCCTTTTATTACTTTCCTAAAGCTTCTGTAACAGAATGCCTCAAATTCACAATGTAACCAACAGGGCTTTATTGCCCTACATCCCTGGAGGCTAAATAAGGTCGAAACCCAGGTGTCACACACAGGCTGTCAGAAAAAATTAAGGGAGAACCCTCAATTGCCTATTTGCCTTTTACTTCTGGTAGTTTGCAGCTCTTTGGTGTTCTGTGACTACTAGTCACATCACTAAATTAAACATTTTTTAATAGTGATCTTATCAATGAGACTACGAAATTGAAGTGTTTGGATTAAAAGTCAAATCTCATTGTAGCTTTGGAATTAGCAATTTGCATTTAATTCTCAACTCCTACTCATCACAGATAGTTCAACCTGATATATTAGACAATTATAACCATTGATTGACTACAGTAGAAGTGTTCGAGAATTTACTGGTATAAATTATTAGGCCTCAAATTTTAACTAGTTTATATCAGACTCAGAAGAAAAACTAGACTAAAACATTGTTTACCCATAACCAAGATGTTGATGTACCAGGTCTGAGTAGGGTGTGATAACTTCTAACCCCAAGATGATCTCGATGTGACTGATGAAGCTACTTCACAGCTACTTGACCCTTTGTTAAACCACTGGGTCAGGCTCTGTAGTACGCAGGAAAACAGTGAACATGTGTCCTGTCGTCCTACATTAGTGGATGTTAACAGTGTTGTCAGAGTGCTTCAGAGCATCTCCTCTCATTTCTTTTTGAAAGATAAAATCTTAGGAACTGTTGAATGCGAGTGCTCCTTCCACTGATGGTTTCCTTCTTTCCTTCCTTGAAAGGGAGCTGCTCTGCTCCAGAGTGGAATCTTCTCTGCTCTGTCTAGCTACACAAGTTCATCTTAAAAAGGAAAGTTTTGTTTTGTTCTGCGTTTCAGGCATTTTCTTTTTCTTTTACTTTTTGAGATAGGGTTTCTCTATGAAGTGCTGGTTCTTCTGGAACTAGCTCTGTAGACTAGGCAAGGCCTCAGAATCATAAAGCATCTGCCTCCTGGGTGCTTGGAATAAAAGAAATGGCCACCACCACCCAGCATGTATTTTGGCATGTTTTAAACCACCTATACATGATATACAGCATGAATTTTCTGCTCCCATCTGCTCATGATAGTCATCTCCTAGAGCATGGTTTGCTTTTTGAAAGATGCTAATAAAAAGTTTTTTCAACTCTTTGAGAATCTCATCCAATGCATTTTGATTTTATACACCCCCTTCTCCACTTCCTCTCAGAATCACCCAACCTCTACACTCACGACTTGCTTGCTTATTTCTTTGTTTGGAACAGAAATCCTTACATGTTTTTTCTTTTATTGGATTTTTCTAATTTGCATTTTAATTTTATCCTCTTTCCCAGTTTCCCTTCCCAAAACCCTCTATCCCATCTCCCCTCCCCCTGCTTCTATGAGGGTGGTCCCCGACCCACCCACTGCCTCCCACCTCCCCATCCTGGTCTTCCCCTACACTGGGGCATTGAGCCTTCACTGGACCAAGGACTTCTCCCATTGATGTCCAATAAGGCCATTCTCTGCTACATATGTGGCTGGAGCCATGGGTTCCTCCATTTGTACTCTTGGGATGCTGGTTTAGTCCCTGGGAGTTCTAGGGGTTCTGGTTGGTTGTTGATGTTCTTCCTATGGGGTTACAAACCCCTTCAGCTCCTTTCTCTAACTCCTCTATTGGGGACCCCATTCTCAGTCGTTGGTTAGCTATAAGCATCCACCTCTGTATTTGTCAGGCTCTGGCAGATCCTCTCAGGAGACATCCATATCAGGTTCCTGTCAGCAAGCACTTCTTGGCATCAGCAATATTGTCTGGGTTCAGTGACTGTATATGGGCTGGATCCCCAGGTGGGGCAGTCTCTGGATGGCCTTTCTTTCAGTTTCTGTTCCACACTTTGTCTCCATATTTCCTCCTGTGAGTATTTTGTTCCCCCTTTTAAGAAGGACTGCAACATCCATACTTTAGTCTTCCTTCTTCTTGAGCTTCATGTGATCTGTGAATTGTATCTCAGGTATTCCAAGCTTTTGAACTAATATTCACTTATCAGTGAGTATATACCATGTGTGTTCTTTTGTGACTGGGTTACCTCACTCAGGATGATATTTTCTAGTTCCATCCATTTGCCTATAAATTTCATGAAGTTGTTTTTAATAGCTTAGTAGCACGTTTTCTGTATCCATTCCTCTGTTGAGGACATTTGGGTTCTTTCCAGCTTCTGGCTATTATAAACAAGGCTGCTATGAACGTAGTGGAGCATGTGTCCTTGTTATATGTTGGAGCATCTTTTGGGTATATGCTCAGGAGTTGTGTAGCTGGGTCCTCAAGTAGTACTATGTCCAATTTGCTGAGGAGCCACCAGACTGATTTCCAGAGTGGTTGTACCAGCATGCAATCCCACCAACAATGGGGGAGTGTTCCTTTTTCTCCACATCCTTGCCAGCATCTCTTGTCACCTGAGTTTTTTTATCTTAGCCATTCTGACTGGTTTGAGGTGGAATCTCAGGGTTGTTTTTATTTGCATTTCTGTGATGACTAAGGATGTTGAACATTTCTTTAGATGCTTCATGGTCATTCAATGTTCCTCAGTTAAGAATTCTTTGTTTAGCTCTGTACCCAATTTTTTAATAGGGTTACTTGGTTTTCTGGAGTCTAACTTCTTGAGTTCTTTGTATATATTGGATATTAACCTTCTACCAGATGAAGGATTGGTAAAGAACTTTTCCTAATCTGTTGGTTGCCGTTTTGTTCCATTGACAGTGTCCTTTGCCTTATAGAGGCTTTGCAATTTCATGAGGTCCCATTGATCTTAGAGCATAGTCATTGGTGTTCTGTTCAGGAACTTTTCCTCTGTGCCCATGTTTTCCAGACTCTTTCCAACTTTGTCGTCTATTAGTTTCAGTGTATCTGTTTTATGAATAGGTCCTTGATCCACTTGGACTTGAGAAAAATCCTTAATTTTAATGAAGTCAGTGACACCAATTTTCTCTTTTTAGTGACTTCTGTCTCCTATCTTGAAGTTCTTAGTTTCTCAAGTAATTTTTGTAGATCTGCACTTTCTAGTTAGTGGTCAGTAGTCACATGTCACTGTTGGGCACTTGAAATATGCTCAGTCTGAATTAAGATGGGCTATACGTCATATTGGGGTAAAATACATGGTATCAATTAGGATATAAAATGAGTTCGCTAGAGTGTAATATGAAATTACTTTCACATGTATGCCTAGAAAAGGTTAAAATAGCAGAGTTGGCTCACATTGTATTTCTAGATTCTAGAAGCGTGCTTTTCAGTAGAACTTCCTGTCGTGATGATTGTGCTCCATGTCTGTGCTGCCGAGCCTGGGACCCTTAGCTGTGTGTGGTGGGACAGCATTTTCAATGGCTATGATAACCGAGAAACTGAATTCTAAATTCAAATTCAACTCAGATTTGAGTACCACATTCTCCTAACTGACTTTTTTGGACCCTCTCCTGTTTAAGCTTTTCTTGTCTAAAATTTAGGCTCCTGTGTTTATCTGTAGTTGATTCTGTCTGTGGTGTTAGAGGTCAACCAGGGTATTTCTTCCTTTTATGTGCAAGTTGAGCCACTACCTTTTGTTCCTTTGGTATATTCCCTTTTTCTTTTTACATTTTTAATTTTTAAACTCTTGTCCACCCCCATCCCCACACCCACACATGTCATGGCTATTCTCGCCTCTGACTGTTTCCACATAAATATCAAATATAGCTCATTGCTTCTCACACAGAAACTTCCAGGATTTTGATTGAGATTGTGTTGGATCCATAGTTCACCTATTCATAAGCCTAGCATAGCCATGTATTTACCTAATTTTGTCCAATAATGTGTGACATTTTTCTATAGGCCTTATATAAGTTTTATTAGATTTGTGCCTAGATATTTTTGCTATTAATAATGTTATTAGTTACTAGTTTCATGTTGTAGTTCTTCTGGTTATAGAAATATATTTGATTTTTAGTTACTCTTACATTGAGCAACTATAGAAAATTAAGTTACTCTTGGATTTTTATTGTATCCAATTCTAAGCATTTGTGAATACTGAGAAAATTTTCCTGATTTTTGAAACAATTTTTCTCATTTTTAAAAGATTACTTGTGGGTATCTGTGGATATCTCTGTGTGAGTTAAGTTATCCATGGAGGCCAGAAGATATTAGATTCCCCTGGAGCTGAAGTTACCGCTGGTTGGAAGCTGTGTGATTCTGCAGCCGGTAACTGACTTGGGTACGCTCTAACTGTTGAGCCATCTTTCTAAACCCCATTTCAGTCATCTAATTTTTTCCTGTATTACTGCCCTAAGCAGGACCTCAGTGTGCAAGAACCAGCAAACCTCGTTTTTTAAAGGACCAAATAGAAAATAAGACAACAATAAAAATGTGCATGGAGTCTTCGGTATTTCAAAAGTAGTCAAAATAGTCCCGTGTTTTGATAAGCTTGTATTAATTAAAAGGCCTGTACACTAATACAATTAAATAAAAGGGGCTACTTTTCATAGAGGGTATTGATCAAAGAATGACTATAGTCATGAAGGAAATGGGATGAAATACTTGGCTCATGGATTGGCAATTGCAAAATAAATTTTATTATCTTGAATATGTCGATATAACGTGATCACCTGTCTTTTAAACCCTTTAGGAAAAGTAGAGATGAAGGTGCATATACACACAAAATTCTGCCTCATCTGTTTGCTGACGTTTATTTTCCATCATTGCAACCACTGCCATGAAGACCATGACCATGGCCCTGAGGAGCTTCACAGGCACCACCGTGGAATGACAGAGTCAGAGTCAAGCACATTTTCAGTGCAGGATGCTGAAAATGAAAAAAAGTACTATATTGAAAAACTGTTTGACCGTTACGGTGAAAATGGAAGATTATCCTTTTTTGGTCTGGAGAAACTTTTAACAAACTTGGGCCTTGGAGAGATCAAAGTCGTTGAGATTAATCATGAGGACCTTGGCCATGATCATGTTTCTCACTTAGACATTCTGGCCGTTCAAGAGGGAAAGCATTTCCACTCCCATAACCACCAGCATTTTCACAATCATTTAAATGCAGAAAACCACACTACGACCAGTATAACATCAAAAAGAAACCACAAGTGTGATCCAGAGAGAGAGGCAGCCGAAGTGCCCATCAAATCCGACGATAAACACCCGCACGACCGCAGTCACCGCTTCCATCATCGCCATCGTTTGCATCATCACCTGGACCGTAACACCACTCGGCGGGTTCACAATGACTCCATCGCTCACAGCGAGCATGGGGAGCCGGGTCACGGCCCTTCAACAGAGACCAATAAAACACAAGAACAATCTGAAGTGAAGTCAGGGAAGGTCAGGAGGAAGGAGAAAGGGAAGAGGAAAAAGGAGAACTCTGAGGTTAACACACCAGGTTTCCTCCCCACCCATGACCACGGTGAACAATATGAGCATAATCGGGTTCACAAACTTGACCGTGTACATAGCCCGGGCCATCCTCATGCACATCTTCCCGAGCACAGTGGCCATGAGCTTGGCCATGGACACCAAGAATTTGATCCTGATAATGAAGGTGAACTTCGACATACTCGAAAGCGAGAAGCGCCACATGTGAAAAAAAGTGCAATTTATTCCACTCCTAGCCACAAAGACCACAATGAAGATGACCGCCAACATGAAGTAGGTCTAAAATGTGGTGTGCAGTGGTGTCTGTGGGGGTTACTCCGTAGTTCTTATGTAGGCGTGGAGCACTTTAGGTAAGGATAAGGTAAACCGTAGAGGGGTCGCATCACAACTCAGACGTGAGGAATCAAAATCAAGGTTGGACCTTTTTAATCAGGGGTTTATTTATTCTCAAATTTGGGTTCCTCAAGCCTATTCTAAATATTTAAGTGTCATTTGATAGTGTATCCTTTAATTCATTTTACTGTGCTGTTTTATGAATTCTGACTCTCCAGTAACAGTTTCACTGTTAATACGATAGCTGGCTTCTAAATATCAGAAAATTGAAACATGTTTGTTCTTGTTCAGCATGATCTTTTCAGAGATAACTAACTTCTCTCGAATAATAACCTATTAAAGGAAGTTAATACTTCCCAGTCATTGTTTTTGCTTCTGAGTTTTTGTAAATACATTGCGCTTCTCCTCTATTACTTTCCGATAAGACCTATCGTGATATCAGTCTTTACTGAGGCCCTTCATGGACCTGCAAAAAGATTTGATTGGAAATCCCAGGACTACTGGAATGCGCTTAATTTTCTTCTAAGTCTTCATATTTTTGGAAGCTTTTTTACCTTCACTTATGTCCTCCATTTTTTAAAAGTGTATTTCCTTTTTGTTATATGTATCCCATCCAACATGGAAAGTAGACATGTCTTGTCTATGTTACTGCTTTATGGTTAGTGTGCATCTGAGTAAATTCAGACCATTTCTTCATTTCTTCTCTGGCGAAGTCATCAGATACTTGTTTCTAGCAGTTATACACAGTGGTTTTAACAGTAAAATATATTAAACCCTTTGTGAGATATTTCGTAGATAAGATTGTAGCACCTTCCCTAGATGGAAGTGGTATACACATTTACTGTGTTCACTAGACCCCAGGGTCTGCGTGCTCAGTCCATGCTCTCGTCCTCACGGCTCTGAGGCCCTGACCCCCAGGAGACTTTGAGAATGTTTTCAGCTTTGAGTAGGGTGGCATCTCACCGTGACTAAGACCTGAGAGTAGGTCTTAATTTTGTGGTTACAGTTATTTTGAGCTATTGATAAAATGAGATCCTATGTCAATAAAGATCTGGGTAAGCACAGTTCTGTATCTTAATATAAGACATTAGTGTTTACTTCATGGTAGATCCAAACTTAGGTAATTTCTTTCTGTTTTGTCTTTAAAATATCAGCTAATAATTTTTTTTCTTTTCTTCTTTTTGTGCCAGGGTTAAACCTAAGACCTGGCAGTGAGGACAGCCCCAGTTCATGCTCTTGGTTTTCCTCAGCTCACATTGGGCTAGAATTTACTGATACTCTGTTTCGTTTTTGGAGTGTGTGTGTGTGTGTGTGTGTGTGTGTGTGTGTGTGTGTGTGTGTGGTTCTTTTTTTTGGAGCTGGGGACCAACTCAGGGCCTTGCGCTTCCTAGGCAAGCGCTCTACCACTGAGCTAAATCCCCAACCCCTGTGTGTGTGTTTTTAATGGATTGTTGCTACTATTTTGCTGTTTTGATAATCAAACCCACTGAGTTAAAATATGCCCCAGTGTTCAATATAACATTCTTCTGGAATGCTTTGGCAGGAAAAAAATATCTGTGCTAATGGAATGTGAGTCACTAAAACTGCAGTTTGATAGGGGAGAGCCCTTCTGATGTTATAAGAATCTTGGAAACATGGTTGAGACATCTTTCATGTGTTGGAATAGAAAAAAGATCTCTAGAAATTCTCAAGTAATCTAGTAGAATGTCTTCCTATTTTAACTTTTTGCATAAATTCCTATAGAGAGCATGATTCTTATGTATTTGTATTACAGTAATTTTCAAGTGATATTTAGAATATATTAATTGTACAATAACCTTTTCTGCATAATCTTAAAAACCTGCTTGTAGTTGATTTGTTTTCTCCATTTCCTTACAGTGTTTGAACGTCACTCAGTTGTTAAAGCATTTTGGCCTGGGTCCCAACTCCCCCATCTCGCCTGATCTATTCACATACCTTTGCCCGGCCTTGCTGTATCAGATCGACAGCAGACTTTGTATTGAACATTTTGACAAACTTTTAGTTGAAGATTTAAATAAGGATAAAGCTCTGGTTCCTGAAGATAAGGCAAACATAGGGGCATCAGGTAAGATTTTTTCCTCCTTAAGATAGTACTCACGCTGTGTCTCAAGTTATGCATTAAAATGAAATGCTAAGTTGTCGGCTTTATTTCAGCATCAGATTTTCATATTCTAACCAATGGAAGATTAATGGAGGAAGGTAAGAGGCTTGTTAGTATTTTTTTTTTTTTTTCGGAGCTGGGGACTGAACCCAGGGCCTTGTGCTTGTAGTATTTTTATTTTATTTCTTCTGGCCCTATAGAGGACTGCTTTGTTGAGAATAGAGAAAAGGATTAGAAAGGAAATAGAAATCTTTTTTCTATAATGTAAATAATGGGATCTCTGATTAAAGTTATTTTACATTACGTTATTTAATCTTTAGCAGGGTTCGAGCTTCATGAAAAGCAAAGTTGATTGAATTTGAAGAAGTAAAGTGGGAGGCTAGAGGCTAAGAGGCATGCCACATGGTTACTCTGCCTCGTCCAGTTGGGTGAAACCAATACTGTTTTCAGATTGTGCCTAGCCGGGGTTGGCTGCTCCTTCCCACTGCATCCAGCTGTGCAGACAGCGCCACTGTGATATTCGCATGGCTTCCCTCATGACGTCTTACAACTTCACCCTGTGAAAATGTGTAGCTCTCTTGGATCTGGACCACTTCCATTTGTTGATAGAATCTAGAACTTTTTTGTTTCCCTCTGATTTTCTTCCTTCCCTCTTTGCTTTTCTAGAGTCAGGAGTCTAATGAGATATCTTCTAACTCCATGCGCTCTCTTATAAATTTGCTTGTAGTCATCTTGTTTTTATGGCTCTTTGGTTGTTGAAAAGCCTCATAACCTTTGCGCCTATGCTCCTACCCCTTGCAGGACATCTCTGGCACTAGACTAGATGTATAGTCTAAAATCTAAGTGAGCGTCTTCAGCATAGAAATTTGTGTTTAGTTGTGACAGTTTAACATTACATTAATACTTTAGTTTATCTCATTACAAACACATTCCGGGCATCCTTCTAAATTCAATGGATGTGCTCCTCCCAGCAGTCCCATGGGGCAGGTAATATTATTCCTCTCAGCATCTCAGGCTGTAGGTAGTTGAGCCAGGCTTCAGCCTGTATAAGTAACACACTTTGGTATTTATATGTCAAATATTTTGTATGCCTTTTCCCCCGTTAAATTTCATAATTCTGAAAGAGAAATTCTGTGATTCTTGTTTTTAATTTTTTTGCGTGTTTTTTTTCTCTTTCTTTTTAGATAGAAATGGAGCCAGAGGGAAGTTAAGTAACGTGTCCACAATTTGTAGGCTTGATGAGTGACCGCTCACAAACATTAGGCTTGCCTGATAAAACTCGTAGGCAGCTCATCCCTATCCTGATCCCTTCTGAACTTACCTGAAGCTTAGTTAACTCTTTGATGTTTGCTGTATCTTTACACTATGTAATAACTTTCCATTGCATCTGTGATATTTTCTCTCATGCAAACGGTACTGTGTCCTATGGTCTTGAGGTTACAACCTAGTTTTGCTTGGGGCTCAGGCTTTCAGCCTTTGCGTCTGAATCCCTCCGTGTTTCTCTTCTCAATGAGCTTAGCAGAGAGCTGATGATGTTTTTCTTTCTGCTCTGTGGGCTGTGTTTCTTCAGACATTCAGTTCAGGGGTTAGACTCTGTGCTAGCTTCCTTGTTCATCTGTAACTTAGCCAGGGTTCCTTGTTGATGCATGTGTCCCTAATAGTAGAGATTAGGAAGAACCTTAATAATTAGATCAATATGTTTTTCTTGGGCCTCAGTTACTTAAAGGTAGTGACTAAAGCTTTTGTCTCTACATATTTATAGTAAAGAGAGCTTTGAATTAGGAGCAAGCACTCATGTAGATTGATTGAATACATTGTTTAATATTAGCCTATATGCTTTCTGTTATATTCTAGGAAGATGCTTATTTAAAATTCATCCTTGAAGCTCATTAAATATATAATCGAACAATAAACTGTTGTAAAAATTGGAATTTCTGTAAGCCACTTAACCATGTGCAAAACCACAGTGGTATTACTGAAAGTTTAGGATAGTGAACAAAGTTCAGGTTGAAGTATCCAAGGTGCTCTGACCCTAGAAGATAGTAATGGGAGTTTATAAAATTACTATTTATTGATATGAATAAAAGTTGGATTCTACCATGGTGAAAGTTACTTAAAGAGTCTTATTTTATAGTAATAAAGTAGACACCTTTAAGAGTATCTGGTTCTCATTTGTAAGAATTGTATTTGGGATACAGATAGTTCTTACATCCTGAAATACTGTAAATAAAAGGAAATCTTTTCTTAACAAGGTAAGTCAGTCTTCTCAGTACCTGCATTTCTATTACTGGTTAATTTTTTTCCTATGGGAAAATAGCCCTAGACTAAATTAATTAATTATAATACACTACAGTTATGTACGTATTAAATTGAACATTTATACAAAGAAATTGCATGCATTCATTCACTCATTCTTGAGTTGAATTATGTTTCACTGTTACCCAGGCTTGCCTTGAACTTGGGATCAAGCAATGCTGCTGCTTCAGCCTCCTACGTAGCCGTGACCACACATTGTACTGCTGTTCCCCACTCTGATTTATTAGCTCCTCAAGATAGGTCCTTTCTTGTTTATCAGTTTTGTGAGGCTTAGAGAAGTGCTGCCGAGTGAGCTGCAGATCCTCCATGTAGTGCTTATAGCCCTAGTTCCCACTCTGTACTGCTGCCTGTGGCTCCTACCCCTCACTGAATTGGATCTTAATGTTTTATTAGAATGAGAATGAGAGCCAAGTGAGGAGGTGGGTACCGTAATATGTAATAGCATATCGACAGACTTGTAGACCTAAGAAGAAAGTTGTAAAAACATATTTGTCTAACTGGCTCTAAGTGTTGATTAGGTGTTGAGAAAATATACTCAAGAGTGGTCTTGAGAACTGGATACGGCTCACATGCCCTGCAGTCGAAGAACTAGAAGTCAGAGTCGGGTGGCTCTGAATCCAAAGCCAGCCTAGTCTACGTAGTGAGACACTGTCTCTAAGAGTGGAAAGGAAAGGAAGCCCCTCATCCTGTCTTCACCCAGGTGGGAAGAACAGAGACAGTGAGTCCAATATTGGATTTGAATATTTATTATGGGAAAAAATCTGTCCTTTCTTAACCTCACACATAATTTTTCTTTGTAGATGAGAAACTGTCCTTCTCTCCCACACAAAAGGGGAGTCAGAGATTAAACTTAATTGAGAACAGAATGTACTTTTTCTGTATAGGGGAAAATGGAAAGTAACAAGTTTGTTTCTGCTGAAGTTAAAACCAACAGTGTTTTTATTTTGAAGGAGCCTAAAAAACATTGTTTTCATGCCAGTAATGGATTAGGGCTTTTTAATTAGTGTTGTCTATGTTGTAATATCGCAATAATCTATAGATTAAAATAAAGCTGTTGGCAGTTATGTAGCAAGTAGTACAGGAAGTTACAGCTTAGTCAATTTGAAAGCCTTAGAGGAAATTGTTTTGAAAACAAGTATGTTACAAATAGTGAGTATTGATTAGTTGTTTGCAGGTGGTTTTTAGCATTGTCAGAAATGCAGCTTGATTTAATTATGTCCTGATAGATGTTAATAATTGATAGAGAGAATGCCCCACTAGTAATTATTTTTAATGACTGCTGCACCATTAAGAAAGGTTAACTTGTTTTATATAAATCTCCCATA
Organism: Rattus rattus; assembly: GCF_011064425.1. NCBI lineage: Eukaryota > Metazoa > Chordata > Mammalia > Rodentia > Muridae > Rattus > Rattus rattus. The sequence goes on from NC_046157.1 coordinate 128,136,690, forward strand.
GTGAGTCAGCTACTACCTCATTAACTTTGTTCAAAGACCGCTGTAAACCAAATACCCCGAATAGTGTGCACGGTAGAAACCGTTTGTTTCACAAGATTGGCTCATTTAGTCATAGAGTTGACCCTAGCTTAATTACCAAGGGGGGCCGTGAATGGGCGGCTAAGCATTTTCTGCCAATTAAAATGCTGAAACAGTGGAGAAAGCTGCCGTCTTGCACATGCTCTGCACCAAGTTAATTAGAAAGTTTCCACAGACGAGTGCTTCTTTTTAAAAGAATGCATTTTCTCTTCTGGTAATGAGGAAAGGAGTTGGTGAATAACTAAGCTTGAAGACCTTTAGCGTTTCTAGCAACCTAATTTGCGGAATAAGTGAAGCTTGCTTCAGACACTTAGCTCTTTTTATTACATATGGTATCTTGAGTCGAAAAAAAGAAAACAATTGCTAGTCGTACCTAACAGTTTGTATATTGCTTGTTAGGTATGAGTTCCCTAAAAGATATCTTTCCAGCTGCGTTATACGTTGTTTTATACCAAATAAATTGTGATTAGAAAAGCACAATAATTTGATTAGAAATTGGAAAACTTTGCATTGCTTTTTTCCTCTGGTGTATTTAGAAAATTAGGAGCTTATGTAAACTAAAAATCAGTAAACAACCTGGAAATTCTAAAACCAGGTATTTCTAAATACAGTATATTCAAAACTAAATACAGGTCAAAAGACTTTTATTTTTCTTTCTCAAAAAAAGATTAAATTGCTGGAAAAATGTTTGTTCAAATTTATAGTAGCAGAGAACTGAGATTATTTTTTTTGAAAAATTAAAAGTAAACAATTGAAAGAGGAAGTTTATCCTAGCACCACATGTGCAGGAGTGGTTGTGCTGCTTCTAAAATGAAACGGTTGTCATGGAGTACTTGTCAACGATAGAAGATGTCTGGGTGTTTCTGAGTGTTTGTTTGTTTGTTTGTTTGTTTGTCTGTTTTAATGTGTATGGAAGTTTTGTCTGAACCATGCGCTGCCCTTGTGCCCTCAGGGGCCAGAGAAGACCCTGAATCCCTGGAACTGGAGTTGAGAATTACCATGTGGTTCTACGGACTGAACCCAGCTCCTTTGCAAGAGCAGCAAGGGCTTAATTTACTTCTCAGAACTCGCAGAAACAGGATAATTCATGGTAGATAAGTTACTAACCTTACTGCTCATGGCTAGTGGCCTTGATGAAGAAAGTGTAAGGGAATTGTGATAATTTTATGAAGTTCCATAATGCTGTCTTCATCTTTATCATAATTAGCTCTGATTTGCAAGATAGTCATTTAAATTAACTGTTAACATTTCTTCTTTCAGGCATAATTAAACTTAATTTTTTCTACCTATCATCTTTTGTGTATGTAGCCCCCTTTAAAACAGTGATAAACAGTGGTATATAAACCTTTGGCTAAGAAGGAATCTGGAGGTGCTATGGTTTATGAAGGAAGCTGTCAGACTTAGAGGACTGCCTCAGACGTCCACTCACCATCCCTGCTGTGGCCAACCCTTCCGTCCCCTGGGACCTTGTGCCTCTGGGGCAAATCCCCAGCACTCATGTATAATTTTGATTTTTTAAAATAGCTAATTTTGTGTTACACAATTTTTAAAAGTTAATCCAATAAAAGGGGAAAATTTTTCTTCCCTTTTTAGTGTTAAGATATAACAATTTGATCTTAGTTATTATTAAGAGTACAGTATACTGGTATCGAATAGACTCAGCAATACATCTACAACTACTCTTCAACTCTTCATCTCACAGAACTGAAACTTTATTTCCATTAAGGTGTGGTTTCTCATTCCTCCCACCATCCGGCCTCTAGAAATACTGTGCTCTATTTCACTAAATACTGTAAGGCCAGCATAATGACCCAATAGCAAAGCCAGACAAACACCTTGCGTGGAAATTAGAGCCCAGTGTTCCTTACAAAAATACAAGTAAAGTTTCTCGACAATATACTGAAGGCCATCCTTCCAAGTTTCTGATGAGAAATCTGCTGGTGTCTCCACTGGGGAGCGCTTGCGTGTGATGGATGAGTCGTTTCGTCTTGTAACTTTTAAATTTCCTCCTCGTTTCTCAGCAGTTTGAGTACGTTGTGCCTTGGCGTGGATTTCTTTGAGTCTCTCCTAAAGTTCATCTATCGTCTTTCTTTTATTTTTATATCTGTGCCTGTCGTCAACTTTGAGACTTTTTACACGCTTCTTCACATACTGGTGCTGCTGCATTTTGGAACTCCAGTGTGCACACCAGTCTTTGCGATGGTGGCCCCAAGGTCCCTATAGGTTGTGCTCACTTTTGTCAGCCTGTTCTCTTTCTGTTTCCCCAGCTCAGTTACCGTTGTCCTGTGTTCCAGGTTTGCTGTTTCTTCTGCCCCCTCAGACCTGCCTGGTAGCGGGTTTTCACTTCGGTTCTTATTATTTTACTTCACTGGCTTCGAGGTTCCTTTTTTATTTTATTTAGACTTCCTGACCCTTTACTTCCATTTTGTTCATTTATTATTGGCTGTATATCATGTTTCTGTTTTGCTTTGAAGCACAGTGATGTCATAAGCCTCCTCATATGTGGTCTAGGTAAGATGGTGTGTCTCCGTGACTCACTTACCTCCGGTCTGTTTTTCAGAGCTTTCCTTCTGTGCTGTGACTAACGCTGACTGTTTCCCTACAGCGTGGATCTGTGGCATCATTTCCATCACCGTCATTAGTCTGCTCTCCTTGCTGGGTGTGATTTTGGTTCCCATCATCAACCAAGGATGCTTCAAATTCCTTCTCACGTTCCTCGTTGCGCTAGCTGTAGGAACAATGAGTGGAGACGCCCTTCTGCATCTACTGCCCCATGTAAGAAGTTCTTTTAATCTGCCAAAAGTTACACATGTGTGCAGCTAGCATTGAGTGTAGTGTTGCTGTGTACATTGTATTTGTACACCGATAGTGTGCACCAGTTTGTGAAATTGTATGTTCTTATATGTTGAAATTTCTTTTTCTCATTTTTGCAGTTTTAATTGAAGTATTTTTAAATAAATTGACTCATTGGGTTTTACATGGGATCAGGAGTGAAAGATCATCTGATCTTTCTATACATTAAGAAAACTGTTAGAAAAAATACATATGGTATGTTGTAATGATTGTGCATATAGCCAGGAGGATACCGTGGCGAACTGCTTTGAATCAGCTGGAGATATGGTTTATTTTTACTGAGTGTGATTTAAGTGATATTAACTTATGTTTACAGAGGACTCATTTTGCGGGGTGGGGTGGGTTCATTCATTCACTAGTAGTTTTCTAACCCTTAGATGCATTTCCTTATAATGGAGTATAATAATTTCCAGTTAATAAGCCAAGGAAATTAACTGGAAGACAACTGTATATACTATCAGTGAAGCACTTTGATCTTGTAGAAGGTAAAGGACGAGAGAGGGCCGGGTGAGGCCGTGTCGTCAGTAGTTCCTAAGTTATGGTTATATAGGAGATAAGCTCTGTGTATGAGGAGACTGTAGGTAAGGATAAAGTGAAGACAGGTGGACTATAATAAGGATAGTGTGTTTGTGCGAGTGCACGCATGTATGTGTGCATGAGTGTGTGTGCATGTGTGTGTGCATGTGTGTGTGTGCACGTGCTCACGAGTGTGCACACACGTGAGTATGAGTAAAGGGACTCCATAAGTTTTTTCGCCATAAAGAAATTGTAAATGTTTAAAGAAACGTAATATGACTTGAACATTGTATAATACATGCATGTATCAAAATAGTCAAGGAACCCAATAAGTCTGTATAATTTTTATGTGCCAATCAGAAGCTTAAAATTAGATTTAAAATCTAGAGGATAATATTTCTATGTCTGTAAGATCATTGTCAAAATCTGAAGTAATTTCAGTTATTTTCTTCATCATCTAATAGTCTCAGGGCGGACATGACCACAGTCATCAGCATGCTCACGGGCATGGTCATTCACATGGACATGAATCTAAGAAGTTTCTGGAAGAATATGATGCTGTGTTGAAAGGACTTGTTGCACTAGGAGGCATTTACTTACTGTTCATCATCGAGCACTGCATCCGGATGTTTAAGCACTACAAGCAGCAACGAGTAAGTGCTGCGCACGGGGTTGTCCACGTAGGTACAGCGCTGAGTGAAAAGCACCTCTTTCCGAACACACTTTTTCTTAATCGTGATGTTGGTGTGCAGTTCATCTCTAGCCCTTTATTTTTCCTGACTCTGATCTTTGTCACCTTGTGTCATTACATCTACTGTGGCATTTAGAATCAAGACACAGCAGTGTCCAAGCTAGCTTGTGGGTTAACAGAATGGGAAAAGCTATTGACCCATTTTAAATAAGAATAGATTAATGACAAAAGAAACAGGTCTCATCAGTCTATCTTACAGTGAGTTTTTCACACAACACCTTTATCAGAAATGCTTCACTGGCAGTAGAAGGACCAGAGGGAAGAAGAGGTCAGAATAACGGAGCACACTCGGGAGACAGTGGAGGCAATGACAGAAGTAAAGGAGGCGGTAGTTGTTTAGTATTGATCCAGCACTTGGGAGAGCTTGGCTCAGCAACCCTGATTTTCATGCAGCTGTCCGTCTGACGTTTCACCCCTGAATGTATCCCCCAGAAGATTGGTTTAAAGCCCCTACCCTTCTCTGCGGTTTAACTGTGTTCCCATTCGTTCACATTGCCATAGGCAGCCTACCACGGTCTGTGTTAGTGGCGTGTTTGAGGTAGTGACATGTAGATGGCCTGAGCATATTAGATTATATTTAAGTAAAGCTTTACACAAATGGACAAGAGTTACACATTTTTATCTTATTTCCAAATGTTTTACTCCGGGTAGTCATGATTTTGCTTGTTTGCATTTCTGCATGCACACCCACATTTTTGTTTGTATTTCTTTAAGACAAAGGTGACTTGGAAAAGGTCTGTGAACTGGTATCGGGAGCGGTTCTAGTCTGTGCAGACGTTAGGTGTGTGACTGCATTGATCTTCCTGGTCTCTGGCTACCATCTAAACACGACATATATTTTATTTCTTACCTTGTTTTTTAAATCATGTACTCAATTCTGATTGCTTGTCTTCAAAGAATTACTGATTAAGATGAGAATCCCAGAAAAATATTGTCTTTGGAACGGTAGAAGGAAGCTAAAATAGGAAGAGGTTAAGAGAAAAGTGAAATGAATCTAGTTATATAATAATGTAATCTAATCGCATATTATGCCTGAAAGGCTATGTGAAGGATAAATAGTTATTTCTAAGAGAAGGGTGGATAGTCATTTGGTGCTGAGGATGCCAAAGCAGAGCTGGCTGCAGGGATACAGGAGCTGCTGATGGAACCACCACAGAGTAATGTAGAGGAAGGTGACAGGGGCTTGGGCCAGACGGTGCGGGTAGGAATTGTTTGAGGGAGTGTTGGTAAGAGTCAGCGAGGCTCGATAAATGATTAGACGAAGTAAAGGAGTTGAAGACCATGTCTCGTAAAAAGCGTCCGACTGTCTCAGCAGATGAGGAAGGGAATTTGGTAAAATCATCATTTTTTCCTGGTTAAACAGATAAAACTAGACAGTTTGAATACAGAAGGCAAGTGCACCACAGCATTTCAGCAGGTTTGTGATAAACCCGCAGCCAGCGTGATGCTGTTGGGAGAGCTGAGAATGTATTTCTTTCCTGGTTCAGAGCAATGGTACGGTACTAGGAATCTTAGTCATGGGGGTCTGAGAGGAGACGGTAATAACAAAGAGCATACAAATAGGATGGAGGAATTCATGGGATCCATTTTGCAGATGATTCTGTTCACAGGAAGACCTGGAAATTCTATTAAAAGACAAGCAAAACTAATAAATGCATTCAGTGACATTTCAGGCTACAAGATCAGCTGACAAAATACTGCATGAGCCTCCTGAGAAAGGGTGCTGTGCAAGAAATCGCATTACAGCAACTACCAGGTTGAGAGGGGAAATTAGAAAACACCTGATTTCAGTAGAATTAATATTGCTAATGTGTTCATAAAACCCAGACCAATCTGCAGATTCCATGCAGTACTCGTGGTGGTTAATGGCAATCTTCATAGATCTAGAGAAAACATTTCTGAAATTCATGTGGGAGCAAAGAATTCACAGTGCCAAAACAGTCTGAAACAAGAGGAGTAAAGACGCTATGGAGCTCACAGGCATAGCTTCAAGATGGGCTCCAGAGCTAGAATGACCAAGACAGCAGTAAGTGGTGCTGGAAATCCTCAGGCAAAAGGTTGAGACTGGACACTCAGAAGTCAGAGACCTGAGAGCATAAAACTGCTAGGAGAAAACAAAGGAGATATTGGTCCAAATTGTGTGTGTGGGGGGGATTATTTTTTTATTTTTATTTTTAAGTATGATGCCAAAGGATGGGAAATAAAAGCAAACACTGATCAGCTGTGTCATGGTGAATGTAAAAGCCTTCCACACGGCACAGGAAACAACCTACGGGATGTGAGAAAATACTGAAATGATCATTTAATGGACTAATGTCCAGGATAAGCCACTCAAAAGCACTTAGCAACACAGACAATCCAGTTGAAAACCAGTGAGGTAGGCATGTGTATTAGGCACAATCAATATACAGATAACAAGTGCCAGCAAGGATGTGGGCAGCAGAAAACCTTGGCATGCAAAATACTCTAGCCTTCATGAAAGGTCTGGAGGTTACTCAGAAAGTTGAAAGTAAACCTACCACCTGATCCCACAATCCCAAACTGGATATATATCCAAAGGAAGTGAAGTCAGTGTTAAGGAGACATCCCCAGCCCAGCGTTGTAGCATAATTGTTAGGAATAGCCTGATCACTCCATAATGGATGGAAAATGAAATTATAGAATGTGTGCACCACGGGATCCTATTTATACATAAAATATGTATATTGCTACTTGCAACAGGGTGTGCGGGACTAGACATTGTCCAGGTTAAGGCACAGTAGGTGACGGTAAGCAGCAGTAATGCACCTTACAGTTTTAAATGTGTCCTCTTCCTTCTACCAAGAGCTAGAGTTTGAGGTGATAAATAGATTTAACCTGCTTTAGACAATAGCGTATCCTTGGACCAACCACTACATCGTATCCCATGCATCTGTAGTTCTTATATTTTTAATTTAAATGTTAGAATAGGCAAATGGTATGAATAGAAACTCTCAAGAAATATCAATTGCCAAGAAATAGATGGAACAACAAAGTGTGCTTCATTTTGAAATGTATGCTCAGATGTGATGCCCTGGGCTTAAGCTTCAGCACCACCGAGAAGAAAGAACTATTTAAAATGGGTTACCATCTCACCCAGTCACATGGCTGTTACCTGTGTAGGAATCTTGTGGTAACAGTATGGTGTGGAAAGGAACTCCCCCAGAGTTGGTGGTAATAGAGCAGCTGTGGTTACAATGGAGAGGGGAGAAGATCCCTCTCCACAAACTGAAAGGAAATGTACCATGTAGCCAGCTGCCCTACCTCTTAGCATGCCAAAAGGAAATGAAACCAGCTAAAACACAGTGCCTGCCTGTCCACATATATTACTGTACAACCCTCAGTAATTGTAATAAGGAACCAGCCCTCGGGAATTGAGAAGTAGCTGGTATCGGTTCAGAAAACTACACATGGTGATCGAGTAGTAGCTGGTATGTTTTCAACTACATAGAAAAGTGAAATTTTATCAAGATGCATGGAACTTGCAGAAACGGTAAGTTCAGTGAGCCAAGCCCACAAAAAAAAGAGAAAAAAACACATGACTACAGTAAAAACTATATTACAGAGTATGCTGTATTCTGTTGGTCAAGGCCAGTCAAAATTCTAGGCCCTGGGATAGACCCGTATCTAGATAGAGCAGGGAACTCACACAGAGACAGAGGAACTGGATAGGTAGTGCCTATCTTTGGAGACTGCTTCAGGTCCAAGCAGATGAACAAATATACACATAGCAGTTAGAATGATCACACACCTGCCTTGCGGTTTACGTCCTAGAAGCCATCCTGGAAGTGCCTATAGCCAGGCAGGACACTCCCCAAGAGCATGAGCTCACTTCCACTGTTGTAGCATAAATGCTTCTTTAAATCAGGATTAAAGGAAAGCAGAAACTTTAGTGGGAGGGGTTCCTAGTATCAGTAGTCAGCAGTGACAAAACTATGTAGTAAAAAGCTACATTGGTAAGTCAGGAGAGAAGAATTCTAACCTGAACTGTGCAGGGCATCAATTAATACATTAAGCAGTTGAGGATTAAATCGTTCAGTGTCTGCTTACAAAGCCACAAGAAGGAACACTTGTTTTTATTGCCAAGCTGTTACGAATCAGTGATTGTCATATGTCACCTTATTTGATCCTCACAAGGTTGTTTCCCTTTTGCAGGTGAGTTGTATGTTCCGTGTTAATAAACTTACCCTTGCACATCTCAGAAGCCAGCTACAGACAGAGTTCGAGCTTAGGTTCCGTCATGCTCCATCCAGAGAAGTGAGAGATTGCATTGTAAGGAGAAAATGAGCATGAAAATTAGGAACTCTCTGCCACGTCATAGTGTTACAGTGGCATTAAGGACAGTGTTTCACATTTCACTTGGGTTTGCCTAATAGTTTAGTATTTTGCATGCTATTAAAGTAGATGAACTGAGCCGGTGAAATGGCTTAGTGGGTAAAGGAGTTTGCAGCCAATCCTGATTCCTATGGTGGAAGAAGAAAGTCCTCCAGTTTGTCCTCTGACCTTCACATACATATTACAGAATGCATGTAAATGTGCACATACACCTGTGCCCGCACACACGTCCATCAAATGAAAGTGTAACGGTAAATAAAAAGTAATGTATAATGCTAACACCATACTCTTTTTTTAATCCTCACAGGGAAAGCAGAAATGGTTTATGAAGCAGAGTACAGAAGAATCAACTATTGGAAGAAAGCTTTCAGATCATAAGTTAAACAGCACACCGGATGCCGACTGGCTGCAACTCAAGCCCCTTGCTGGTAGGACACTATTTCAATGAAAAACTTAAAATTGAAAAGTTGTTTCTATGTAATGTGATTGAAATTTCTTTTCTTTGTGGTTTTCCAAATGTGAGTGTGTCTTGTAATTCTAATACCGTTCATCCACGGAACCAGGTACACTAGGAGCAAGGAAAACTTGCCACTTCCTTTTTAAAAAATACATGGGTGAAATGAAACAAGGGTGGTGTTCACCCATAATCTCATCGTGTGGGAGGCTGGTGCGGAAAGATTTCCATTCAAGGCCTGCCTAAACTGGTAACAGGACCACTCTGTTTCAATATCTCAGAAGGAAGAAATAAAATGCTAAGCCATCTTTATCAAAACTAGACCAACCCACAGAATGCAGCGGTCTTCTGTGTCTGTGTTAGAGCTCTCCACTCTCTGCCCCAGCTTTCCCAGTGCTAGGATTGCAGGTGGTTACCACGGGCAGTGAGGGGTACTGGTTTTTTTCTTTCATCTTTATTAACTTGAGTATTTCTTATTTACATTTCGATTGTTATTCCCCTTCCCGGTTTCCGGGCCAACATCCCCCAACCCCTCCCCCTCCCCTTCTGTATGGGTGTTCCCCTCCCCATCCTCCCCCCATTACCACCCTCCCCCCAACAATCACGTTCACTGGGGGTTCAGTCTTGGCAGGACCCAGGGCTTCCCCTTCCACTGGTGCTCTTACTAGGCTATTCATTGCTACCTATGAGGTCAGAGTCCAGGGTCAGTCCATGTATAGTCTTTGGGTAGTGGCTTAGTCCCTGGAAGCTCTGGTTGGTTGGCATTGTTGTTCATATGGGGTCTCAAGCCCCTTCAAGCTCTTCCAGTCCTTTCTCTGATTCCTTCAACGGGGGATCCCATTCTAAGTTCAGTGGTTTAATGATGGCATTCGCCTCTGTATTTGCTGGATTCTGACTGTGTCTCTCAGGAGAGATCTACATCCAATTCCTGTCTGCCTGCACTTCTTTGCTTCATCCATCTTGTCTAATTGGATGGCTGTATATGTATGGGCCACATGTGGGGCAGGCTCTGAATGGGTGTTCCTCCTGCCTCTGTTCTAAACTTTGCTGCCCTATTCTCTGCCAAGGGTATTCTTGTTTCTCTGCCAAGGGTATTCTTGTTCCGCTTTTAAAGAAGGAATGAAGCATTGGCATTTTGGTCATCCTTCTTGAGTTTCATGTGTTCTGTGCATCTAGGGTAATTCAAGCATTTGGGCTAATAGCCACTTATTAATGAGTGCATACCATGTGTGTTTTTCTGTGATTGGGTTACCTCACTCAGGATGGTATTTTTCAGTTCCATCCATTTGCCTATGAATTTCATAAAGTCATTGTTTTTGATAGCTGAGTAATATTCCATTGTGTAGATATACCACATTTTCTGTATCCATTCCTCTATTGAAGGGCATCTGGGTTCTTTCCAGCTTCTGGCTATTATAAATAAGGCTGCTATGAACATAGTGGAGCATGTGTCTTTGTTATATGTTGGGGCATCTTTTGGGTATATGCCCAAGAGAGGTATAGCTGGGTGCTCAGGTAGTTCAATATCAAATTTTCTGAGGAACCTCCAGACTGATTTCCAGAATGGTTGTACCAGTCTGCAATCCCACCAACAATGGAGGAATGTTCCTCTTTCTCCACATCCTCGCCAGCATTTGCTGTCACTTGAGTTTTTGATCTTAGCCATTCTCACTGGTTTAAGGTGAAATCTCAGGGTTGTTTTGATTTGCATTTCCCTTATGACTAAAGATGTTGAACATTTCTTTAGGTGTTTCTCAGCCATTCAGCATTCCTCAGCTGTGAATTCTTTGTTTAGCTCAAACCCCATTTTTTTTTTTTTTTTGAATTCCACTCAACTTTTTTTTTTTTTTTTAAATTAACTTGAGTATTTCTTATTTACATTTCGAGTGTTATTCCCTTTCCCGGTTTCCAGGCAAACATCCCCCTCCCCCCTCCCCTTCTTTATGGGTATTCCCTCCCCCTTGCCGCCTCCCCGAACAATCTAGTTCTCTGAACCCCATTTTTTAATAGGGTTATTTGTCTCCCTGCAGTCTAACTTCTTGAGTTCTTTGTATATTTTACATATAAGCCCTGTATCAGTTGTAGGATTGGTAAAGATCTTTTCCCAATCTGTTGATTGTTGTTTTGTCCTAACCACAGTGTCCTTTGCCTTACAGAAGCTTTGCAGTTTTATGAGATCCCATTTGTCAATTCTTGATCTTAGAGCATAAGCCATTGGTGTTTTGTTCAGGAAATTTTTTCCAGTGCCCATGTGTTCCAGATGCTTCCCTAGTTTTTCTTCTATTAGTTTGAGTGTATCTGGTTTGATGTGGAGGTCCTTGTTCCACTTGGACTTAAGCTTTGTACAGGGTGATAACCATGGATCGATCTGCATTCTTCTACATGTTGACCTCCAGTTGAACCAGCACCATTTGCTGAAAATGCTGTCTTTTTTCCATTGGATGGTTTTGGCTCCTTTCTCAAAAATCAAGTGACCATAGGTGTGTGGGTTCATTTCTGGGTCTTCAATTCTGTTCCATTGGTCTATCTGTCTGTCTCTGTACCAGTACCCTGCAGTTTTTATGACTATTGCTCTGTAATACTGCTTGAGTTCAGGGATAGTGATTCGAGGGGTACTGTTCTTGACTGTGTACAGTTTCCTTTGTATGTAATTGGTTACAGAAAATGAAAAGTTGCCTCTGTAGCTAAAGAAGAGTAACTTGCCCTTTGTATTTAAAATCCACACTCTGTTATCTAACAGAACAAGGCGGCTCAGAGAGTTAAGATTTCCTTCCCTTATATTTTCAGTTTACATTTGGATTTCTTTTTCCCCTCCACTTGTTGGTGGTTCTCAGCATAGATGACAGCCTTCCCTAGCTGTGCAACTCTCCCAAAAGACAATTGGGAATTATCCAGGTGTTTGCCATAAAGCAAATAGTGCTGGAGAGTAATCTTTTTAAAATGACTTATGAGATGTGGTCAGAACATTCCAGTGAAGATCTCTGAATAGCATTACATTATCCTTGGTGGAGCACATGTGTAGAGAACTTTGCCATCAGCTAACTTGAGCAAGTAATTTAAGTTTTAGCTGATGGACTTAAGAAAAATTATTCTAATGGATTGCGTTTTAAAACACTTAAGGGAAATGTATTCATGCAAGCAGTGCTCACCTCACTGCTATTCTGCCCAGGGTTAGAGTAGCACATACAAATGCACTTGCTAGGTCAGCATGTCCTTCCTTCTGATGTAGGAACAGATGACTCGGTGGTTTCTGAAGACCGACTTAATGAGACCGAACTGACTGATTTAGAAGCCCAACAAGAATCCCCGCCTAAAAATTACCTGGGTGTAGAGGAAGAGAAAATCATGGACCATTCTCACAGTGATGGGTTGCACACCATTCATGAGCACGAGGTCCATGTAGTCTCTCATAACCACCGCGATGAGGAGGATACAGCTGTGCTGAGGAAGCACGGCCACCAGTGGCACCACCGACACGCCCACCATTCCCACGGGCCCTGCCACTCCGGCTCAGACCTGAAGGAAACAGGAATAGCCAACATAGCCTGGATGGTGATCATGGGGGACGGCATCCACAACTTCAGTGACGGCCTCGCCATTGGTAAGTGTCCTGAAGCTTGGGTTACGATTTACTCCTTAAGCATATTTTCCTTTGTCTACTAAGTTCCTACTAATCTTACAAGCCACAATCCATAAGGTTGAAATTTACCTACATTTTTAAATGTCCAGCTATTTATTACTGCCATGTCTGTTTTTCTCCAACAGATATGGTATTTGGAAGTTTAAAAAAATGAAATTTTAGTACTTTTTGGTTTTTGAAGCTAAATACGTGTCTATAGTATGTTTCTTATGTACCTCGCTTTCTTATTGAAGCAGTGAACTTACTGAACCTGCTGTTTGAACACTCAGCGACACACCTACAAGTGTCAGTGTCATCTCAGTCTTGCATTTAATACATTTTCACAGCTTTAGAAAGTTTCACATTAAAACCCACCATAACAAAGTAATATACCTGTGTGAACTGTACGTGCAGTTGCTGGGATGTAGGCTAGTGACTAATTTACAGCATTACCTGTCACCAGGGCATGATTCTCTCTGGGATCTAGATTTCATTAGTCAGAAATGGGCTTTGGTTTCTTCCAGAAAGCAGACATGTTGTTTTATAATCATAGGAGTTATTGATAGAAAAGAATATTGACCTCTGCTAGTGGGATGAGACCTTACACACCAGTGTATGTTCAGAAGCCGTGATGCGTAAGTTGGGTGAGTCACATACGTTGTGAATTACTGCAGAGAGGAGCATCTCACTGACTGGAGGAACCGGGAGGCCTGAGGCTCACTCACTCACTGATCCCTGTGTTCATCATCTTCTCCAGGGGCAGCTTTCAGTGCCGGGCTGACTGGAGGCATCAGCACTTCCATAGCCGTCTTCTGCCATGAACTGCCACACGAGTTAGGTATGAGCCTCGAAAGTCTGCCTGCCCTTCATCAACTCTAGGCCTCCTTCAGTTGTGGATGCATTAAACTGCAGGGGTGACACGACAGGCAATCCGACAGGTGTAGAGGACCATCTATGGCCGGGCACATCCCAATATAAGACTAAGCTTCTTGTATCAAGAAGTGTCAGCACCCGTGTGCTTTTTGCTGCTGTAACAGTTATACCATTATGAAGGATCATGCGTAATGACTAGGTTGGTGACCATAAATGAAAAGGAAGTACCATTTCTCAAATGCCTGATTATGGGATTAACCTTTTTCTATTTTATTTCATGTGTCATATACATTTTATTTTCTTAAAGGAGCAGGGTAAAGTTCCCTATTACATAATTGAACCTAAAACAGTTACTTCTTCACAGATGATGGAGAGATCACATTATTGTCCAGACACTAAACAGAACGCTGTTTAAAGAGACTTGTGTGTGTGCTTGGTTATTAGAGAAACTGGAAAGTGTCCCTGACTGCTGTCACTCTTTAAGGACCACTGAGGTTTTGGAATAATCATTAAATTGTAATCATTTTTTTAACCATAAAGTTAGATGCTTGGACAGTTTTGCCTGCACGTGTGTGTGTGTGTGTGTGTGTGTGTGTGTGTGTGTGTGTGTGTGTGTGTGTGTGTGTGTGTGATTCTTACATGATTTTAATAAAGTAGAACCCTCAAAATGCTTCAGATCTTTTTTTCCCTTGGTTTTTAATGTTTTCTTGCTCTATACTATGATCTCAGTTCCCAAACTGTTTTGTGCAGGTTCTTATTTTCTTATTCATTTCAGTTTCCCTCTCACTATTGATAATCATTGTCTTGAGTTTATTTTATCATTCGTATTAAATGTTCTAAAAAGAGAGGTTTGGGGAATTGTTTTGTGGAGACAGGATCTACTCTATGGCCCTTTCAGGTCTGGAACTCGCTAAGTAGACAAGACTGATCTTGTGTCAATCCTGCCTTGACTTCCCAGGGCTTGGGATTAGAGGTGTGTACCACTATGCTTGGCCCAAACTCCCTCTCTGTTTCTAAGCAGTGCGTTTTAGCATGAAGGAAATCACATTTGATAAATGAGCCATGCTTTTAGGACTCACCTCAGATAAGATGTAATACTGTACATTTTCCAATCCCCCTCAAATATAGCAGAGACTAAATTTAATTCAAAATAAGTTCTTGGTAACATGCTTACTTGTCTAAGGGAAGGTGGCTATTCACTATTTAGATTTATACAGAATTTTCTTTTAGTTTTTATTCATTTTTAATGTGTAGATGGTTTGCTGCATGCATTTCTGTGCAACCTAGTCCCCAAGGAGGTCAGAAGAGGGTATTAGATCCTCTGATTCTGGAATTGCAGATGGTTATGAACACTTTGTGAGTTCTGTGAATCAATCCATATACTCTGGAAGAGAATCCAGTGTTCTTAACCACTGAGCTATCTCTAGTCCATAGAAATTTTAATACAATATTAAAGAATATCAAAGTTTGTTAGTAACCATATTATTGGGCCGCATTCATTAACAGCTTTGGCAGGCACTCCTCATTTGTGCTAATTAATATCTTGTCAGCAGGAAGAAAAGAATACTGCTTTATCTCATTATGAAGATTGTGTGCTCTGTCTAATCTCACTTGTAGGAACTCCTTTACTGAGAAGGAAGGTGGAGTAAATATGCAAAACCTCAGAGGCTGCACAGCCTGAAGTAAGACGAGAACAGAGAGTTTTAAGTGAGTTGTCTCACTTTATACAGAGTTGTAAGACTGCCTCACTTGATTGAGCTTAAACCTAACTATGCACAGACTCTGTTTACTGGAAACTCCCATTACCAACAGAAATTAGCGGTAGCTTATAGACTAGAGGGTTCAATATTATTGCTTTGTTTTTTCTTTTAGATTCCCATCAGTCAGAACAACAGCAGGTTCACTTTGCAGAGATTAATGAGTTGCTTTTTTAAAAAAAAAACTTGTATATGAAAAGGAAACAGTTTGACATCTAGAAATTTTTGAAAAATGACATGAAATTGATTTGCAGTTTGGTTTAGCAAATAGTGGTACCGAGAAAAGGACAGCCATGCAAACACTGAAAGAGCTTAGTCTCCGCATATATGGAAGTATTGCTTTTCGACAGAGGTACAAAGAAAATTCCACACAAGTAGGCTTCCGCAAATGATGCGTCAATGTGAGATGTTCATTTGCCAAAACAGAAGCTGCCAGAGACTGTGACTCATACATACCTCACACGATGAGTCAGAATGAACTCAAAACACACCATTAAGCCACACAGTCTGGGATAGTAAATTCCTATTTGTATCTTCTTAGGCACATTACTAAATATATAATCCATTAAGAAAATGAAATAGATGACTCCAGGCCTATTTAAATTGTGACAGACATTGTTTAGAAAATGGGGAAATTTGTATAAAAAGCCATTAAGACCAAAGTATTAAAGTCTTCTTAATTTAGTGACAGGAACATCTCAAGACCCCACCTTCAAAAGAAAATAATCAGATAAAAACTTTGAATAGATATTTACTAAAGAAGATAAAACTTGGTATCTAAATGTGAAATTTCAGTTCCTGGGTTTGTTATATGTTGTCAAGGTTATGAACAAGTATAGTCTTATATTTGGTGGGAATGGAATTTTGGCTTTATCAAAGAGAAGTGAAAATTGAGTTGATACAAAGGTTTGTTTACTATATACAGTAATTTCATAATTGTATTCATCATAATGTTCTGTAGCTGGTAAATAGTGTGATTCATCTGTGAGTTGAATGGTGCTGTAGAGTGCTGTGGGTGAGTCTTATGTCCGTTATGCCAAGTGATAAATCTAGACCCAAACAATGCATGTCGTCTGATTCTATTCATACAATAGTCTGGAAAAAAAAAAACACAAAAAGCAACACAAAGCAAATTGTTTGCTGTGTTAGTAGTAAAGGGCCCAGGGGAACTGGAGAATGAGTAGAATAGTTGTAGAGTTTGTTAATAATTGTGATTACATGGCATGAATGTTGGCAAATATCTGTAGAAGTCTAAGAAGAACAACTTTTATGATTCATGCTTTTATGAAGCAAAGCTAGAGTTCATAAAAGAAACAGTTTTAATATAAATTACATACAGGCTATGTTGAGAGAAAGACCCCAAGAGTCCTAGACAGAACACACATGTGCGTGCTTTAAGAAAATGACAGGTGTACACAGCAATGGAAGGACAGAGGCGGCTACATCTTATTTTTGCAGGAATTAAATAATAATTCCTTCTGAAGGGTCCAAAGTTCAAGGCCAGCTTGGGTTGTATGAGGTCCTGTCTTAGCAAACACCCCCTGGATTCTTATTAGTTAATTTATTCTCCAAGTTCCTCAAGAATGAAGTAAATCATCCCGCTCTTCTGTACTAGCAGGAAAGACTAGGTGTTTGTGGCAGTGATACAGTTTGTCATTCCCCATTGCTCATTACTTATTAAATCACGCTCCTTTTTAAGCCACATTTCTGAAACCATAAAGGAAGCAATGTGCTGCAAAACCAACCCACAGGAGATGCCAGCAATCTCATTTGCTATTATCCATCTCCCTCCTAAAAGGTCCTCCTTTAATTTAACACAATTGGGTCAGTGTGAATTACTGCAAATACAAAGGAGAAATTTACGGAGAAAGAAGTGAGGAAGCTCCTTTCATACAGGAACTTAGAGAAGACTGGACAAATAAAGCAAACTCCAGGGCAGAGGAGAGAAGCAGCCTGTGCAGGACTCTGCAGGAGCATTGTGAAGCGGTTGTACTAGCTAATTTTATATCACCCCACACAAGCTGTAGGAAGAGAACTATGATTGAGAAAATGCCTCCAGGAGATCTGGCAACTGGGCATTTTCTTTTTTTTAAGATATGGTTTCCTGTGTAGTCCTGGCTGTCCTGGAACTAGCTCTGTAAACCAGGCTGGCCTCAAACTCAGAGAGCTGCTTGCCTCTGATATGGGAGGACCCTGTCCATTGTGGGTAGTACCACGCCTGGCAAGTGTTCCTAAGTTCTGAGCATGCCATGTGCAGCAAGCTACAGTAAGTGGCACTCTTCTCTGGCCTCTGAATCAGCTCTTGCCTCCAGGTCATCCCCACCTCCCTATTTTGAGTTCCCACCTTGACTTCTCTCAGTAGACTGTGACTCTGCATATGTAAGCCAAAGACACCCTTTCCTCTCCAAGCTGCTTTTGGTCATGTAACCCTAAGTTACAGCAGCAGTAACCCTAGGAGAAAGGAGGGAAAGGAATAAGGGGACTACTATTAAATAGAAACTAGAGAATGGCAATGTCAAAGACACTGGAAAAGCTTCTAATTTTCAAATGAATAGAATAATTGAAAGTTAGTGCTTTTTGTAGTTTATAGCAGTATATTGGAATATGGAGAAGTAATACTTTGAAGCAGTTTCTCTGTTAACATTTTATTTGCTATAGATGAAAACTTTGCAGCCATGAGAGTTTCCTAAGAACAGAGCCCTATCAGTGGCCTGCATAACACCTTGCATATACTGTTTGTTTGGTTAGATGGCTGGATATTTAATAACTAGAACAAAGTCCACTGTTACAGTAAG
The DNA here is from genome assembly GCF_011064425.1 of Rattus rattus. Taxonomy (NCBI): domain Eukaryota; kingdom Metazoa; phylum Chordata; class Mammalia; order Rodentia; family Muridae; genus Rattus; species Rattus rattus. Next base: position 128,154,739 of record NC_046157.1, read on the forward strand.
TAAAGGTACACCTTGATCCCTCAGCTTGAAGAGTCTTAGTCCAGCAGCATTTGCCTGTTCCGCCAGCATCTCTCTGGGTAACAATAACTGCTTTTCCCAGTGTTCCACGTTAGATGAAGAGAAAACACCTTTCTTTTGGTTTCTTCTTTCTGTTCTCTTTTCTTGTTCTTGTTGCTGTCTGTTAAACTTGTGTGTACTTAGATCTCTAGCAAAATAGCCTTGTGGTTCTTCCCCTTACGCTCAAGTGTCTGCTCCCCTGGCAGCAGTGTGATGCTCCTTAGAGCTGGGCGGGGCAGTCATAAAACGCATGGAAGCTAAGGGGAAAGCTCTTGCCTCTCCTTACATTTTGGGGTTTTTCTAATTAAAGGGTTGCTGTTATTATTATTTCTTGGGGAAAAACCTAATGCATGCATAGTATGAAATATATGTAAGAAGCTATTACCACTCTTCTAACTGTGCCTATTTCCCACTGAAGAGCAGAAATGAACTTTGAATTGTTACTTTTAAAAGGGCATGGGTATATTTATTTTCTCCTTTCATTTTTATTTGCTTTTGGTTTGTTTCTTGTTTTGTTTGTTTGTTTGTTTGTTTCTTTTTTGAGGCAGGGTCTCTCTTTGTAGCCCTAGCAGTCTTGGAACTCCATCAGGTGACCTCAAACTCAGAGATGCTCCTGCTTCTGCATCCCAGGTGTTAAAACCTGTGTGCCACTCCACCTGGCCTTGTAATTGGCTTTGCATAGACAGTTGCTTGGCTCTTCATGTGCATGTATTCTTATGTAACTGTACCACATAAGGATGTAGAACAACTCAGCACCCCTATAGCTTTTGCTCTACTGTGTTAATGATGTGCCTTTATAATGCGTTCTTAATTTTTTAAATAGTTTTTTTTTCCCACTCAAAGTTATGCTTTCAAATCCTGTGCTTTTAAAAATAACCTCTCCCATGATATCTGACTTGCAGGTGATTTTGCAGTTCTTCTGAAAGCAGGCATGACCGTAAAGCAAGCCATTGTGTACAACCTGCTGTCTGCCATGATGGCTTACATAGGAATGCTCATAGGCACGGCTGTCGGTCAGTACGCCAACAACATCACACTCTGGATCTTTGCGATCACGGCAGGCATGTTCCTCTATGTGGCCTTGGTGGATATGGTAAGATGCTTTATGTAACTTTCCTGTTGTACTAAACTCACAAGTGGAATGCAACCTTCAGAAATGGAAGACATATTTGGAAGTGGTTGGAAAGAATACTTTAAAACATTTTAAAAGAAGATGGCTAATTTTAAAGACCGTGACATCTAAATAATTAGGAAAAGCGTTTACCTTATCATTTCTTGGAGATGCTGAAAATTTCTAACCAACTGTCTCACAACTCAACTAATAGTAGGATTTAGAGGTATGATTACAGAATAACGAGACTCACTGCTTTGTTGCCAAGAAGAAAGGAGACCTCCTCTGTGCACAACAGTCTTTAAAGCAGTCGCTCCGTCCCATTTTACAGCAGTACCTCACATGTTAGAGTGTTTCTGTGGGGCTGTTTCTGTAGGTTTAAGTAGGTAATACTTTTACCTCCTTCCCGGCAAAGCTCTGAGTTCAACATGAGAACAGCATCCCTAAGTCCCTACACTGACCCGCCTGGCTTTCACCATTCTGTGGGCTCCGTGCTGTGATTTCCTCTCCATGCCATGGATCACCTTCCTGAGGAGAGAAACTCCTGCTTCGCTTCCTCCCTTCTCAGGCAGCACATCTGCCCCCCTCCGCTGTGGAACCCCTAATTCTTGCTGTGCTCTCTGTCCTTGGCACTTGGTCTTGATCCGTTGACAGCACTGAGTATTTGACTTTATGTCTCAAGTTTCTTTAGTTCCTCTCCCACAAGGAGGTGGCTCTAGGGGGACAGACATTATTGTCATCATTATTAGTTGTCATCTGCCTCTGGAAATGCAGTTCACAGCCACTAGCAAGGAAGGTGGTCTGATTGTTTTGCTAGGAAGCTGGGGATCAGAAGAAAGATTTTACAGTAATAATTTGTGTGTGTGGGGGCTAATTAACATTTTTATTTATTGTTTGATAATTTTATGCAATATATTGTGAACTCCTTCCCCAGCTCTTCCTAGCCCCTTCCCCAGCTTAGGTCACAGTTGTACACTTTATTTGGAACTGCAGAAAAGCTGACTGAAAAGAGAATTAGCGAAATTGTTTTGTTCTGTTTTTTAATAATAGGAAATCTGAGCTTAGTTTTAAAAACTATGGAAGAGTTTATTGGGAACAAGAGGAACAGGTAGATGAGGTCCTCAGCCCAGTGGTAACAGAGTCCCTGTGTCTGTGAGTTCTACTCCGGGGATTGTGTAGAAATAACTCAGTAAACAGTCGTCTGTTCAGTAGGCAGCTAACAGGAACAAACCTGCTCTTTGCAAGGGCTGCATTTCTGTCAGACATACTATGATGTTGACACAGAAGGAATCGAGCCGCCTGGATACATGTTCTAGCACATGAACACAAAATGACACTTTTTCTGATCAGCAGAAAATGAATTATTTAAGAATACTATCCAGGGCCAGCGAGAACTCAGCAGATAAAGCCACTTGCCACCAAGCCTGGTGACCTGAACTCCTGAGTTCTCAGGTAGAAGGAAAGACCCAGCTACTTACTGCAAGCTGTCCTCTGACCCCACAAGTGCACCGTACCGGGTGCATACCAATTCCTCTCACACAACATACGTGAATGAAATACAACTTAAACATTTTAAAGTGATAGTGTACACACTGTCAGGTACAGCATGTTATTTGACTTGTAGAAAACCCCGACAGGGCTACAGCAGTAGAAAACATGAGCACATTTTTATTTTAGCTACACTGCCTTGACAGTATAGATTACTTACACAAAGCCATCAGAAGCCATTCAGGCAGGTAGGTATTGGCAATACACAGGAGCTTTACTTGAGGAGCCTCTGTGGAAATGCCTGTTTGGGGCACTTTGGGCAGTGCTATTTAGCAACTACGATGGAAATAATACTCTCTTCTTTGTGTGTGCGTGCGTGTGTGCATATGCGTGATACAGAGGGTCATACCAAACAAAGGTCCTTAGGAATGCCAGGTAGGCTGTACCCCAGAGCCACATCTTTGTGAATAGTCCCAAGTGCTGTGTACCGGGGGCACTGATCAGCTCTTTGTTGGGTTATGACAGTTGAGGTGACATTCAGGTAAAACTTTGAATGGCAGAGGCCCAGCGTTGTTTCAGCCCTACTGCTGACGGCGTCCAGAGGGCGTGCCTGTGAAGCATTCTGTGTGTTGTTTATGCTCTGACATTAAGGGAAGTCGGAAGGAACAGTTTTTGTAAGAGTCAAAACTTAGGGAAAGGAATAGAAACACTGTAATAAAAATGGGCTTACTGGAACGGATATCAAAGTTGCCAGTCTGTACAGCTTGCATGTTTTCACTATCTTTGTTAAGATGTGTTTCTCCTTTCAGCTTCCAGAGATGCTGCATGGAGATGGCGACCACGAGGAGCACGGCTTCTGTCCAGTTGGGCAGTTCATTCTTCAGAATCTAGGACTGCTGTTTGGATTCGCCCTCATGCTGGTCATCGCCCTCTACGAAGACAGAATCGTGTTTGACATCCAGTTCTGACCATCCCGGTCTCTGCCGATTCCGAGAATGTCCGTGCAGCTTGCCTCTGCCCCTTGTACTGTATGCACATCGCTCAGAGAATCCAGTAGCCTGCACTGTCCACAGGTTCTGTAGGTTTGAGCCTCACCACAAAAGACTGGTGCTCAGGACTGTTTTCTCTGCATGGATGGGTCTTTTAAAAGTTTGTGATAAAGTCAGAACATGGGACTCCATGTACCAATATTGATAGAAGTTTAAGACTTTAAAAAAAGAGAGAATCATATAAAACACTAGTCTTTTTATTAGTAGAAACTTCTGTGGCTATGCAGAAATAGAAATTAAACCAAAAAAAATCATTTAAACTTTAAAAATATTTTAAATGGACTTTGAGCAGACATTTTTGTGTGTGTGCTAAGAATGAATTTTAGTGCCCTCTAATTCAGCTACATATATACACGTGGGACTAATAGGGATCAACTTGACACAACTTGGAAACTGAATAAAGTTGACTTTAGGAACTAGAGGGAAGCCCAGGCTGCACTAGAGTATGGATTTAGCATTGGGGAAAGCCCTTATTCTTGAATCTAGAGTTACTATTTTTGTATATATTTGCATAGTGTTCAAACTTGCGGCCTAAACTACTGAAATTTGTGATTGTATGTGTGAACTTCAGTTTAATCGAAGAGTCATAATGGTTCTTTGCATACTATACTTGGTGTTGGGTTTTCTTTTTAACTTTGTTTTTATGGGGGGGGTGTGAGTCAGAGCATGGAGTCAGATACCTTTTTCTTAACATTACTACTCTCGGAAATATCAAACAAGCGGCATTCCATTTCCCTAGGACTAACTAGGTTAATTGGAAATTTTTAAGTTCTGGGTGTTCAAGTTACTTTACCAGTTTGGCATTGGAACTCAGAGCACATGCTGTGGCTGGTAGTAAAATCCAAGCTCGCCATGCCTGTAGTCTGTATATAAAACGTCGGCTAAATGGTAACTACACCGGTACCATAGCTGCTTTGGTACCGAGTATATGACTAAGCCAAAATCACTTTTATCATTTTGTGCCAAGATACACTGTCGGTGCCTGATCCGGAATGGTCTGTGTTTGGGTGCCTGCTCTTACGCCACTGGTGCAGTGACGTGTAAGACGTCTAAGTCCTGTTCCGTCTGAAGCGTGACTCGGCGTGTAGACTAGTCATGTGCATAGCTCTGTTTACATCCCGCACCACCCACTCTTCCCTCACGCAGGCAAACGTCGGAACTGTGTGCAGCTAGCTCTATTTTAACTGCTTGGCAGCCGGGACACTCCTTGGGAAAAAACACATAAGAGCCAAAACCTGTCCATTCCATTTTAAATATTTGTATTCAGTCCCTTCTCCAGTTCTCTTCCTCTTGCTCTGGTTTTTTTTTCAGACAAAAACAAAAAATTAAGAGTAGCACATGCATGCAGGTGTTGGAGGCTAATCTCCAGTTCTGTTGTGTTCTAAGCAAGGGCTGTTCGTTCTTACAGCAGTCGCCTCTTTCCTCTGTTGTGTTCTAAGCGAGGGCTGTTCATTCTTACAGCAGTCACCTCTTTCCTCTGTTGTGCTCTAAGCGAGGGCTGTTCGTTCTTACAGCAGTCGCCTCTCCCCAGCCCTCCTTGCACTAAGTACTTTGGTACGCAGGCTTTCAGCACTGGGCAAGCCTCCAGCAGTCCTTACTTCCCCTCATTGTTGGCCGTTTGAGCAGCCTCACTGAAAGGTGCTGGTGCACTCCGTGCTGTCCACTTCAAGTGACTTGGAAATTTTGCTTTCAAAACCAAGATACGCTTATGCTTCACTTTTGAGTTTTATTCCCAAGGAGGATTGTGCATTCCAGCATTAAATCTGCTTCATTTAAAATAACAACGGGAACATACTCCCACTCTAAAATGCCTCACTTAAAGCTGGTCGGTTTTGCTTACAGTATACAAAGTTTTATATTCTCAGACGGTATTATCTTTACGTGCTAGATTTTCTTAGTCGTTTCGGAGGGCTTTAACAGTGGCTGCTAATATTTTGATAGTGTTCCACCAGTGTTTAGTTTTTACATCATTCTCGTGTATAGTTTCAGGTCTCACTAGACAATCCCAATTCCACTACATTTCTTTTTGGCTCCAACATTCCACTTAGCTTGACTAGTCTAATTTTAACATATGCCTGTTGGAGGTCACCAATGTTACTTGTACAATGCTGTCACCATGTGACATCCATATGGATTTTGGTGTATATCACATTGCATTCAATCAGCTGTGATTATGCTTAGAAATACTATAGTAACTAGATGCAGTGTGAACCTTTTCCATTAACAGTAAGTCAGTGGCTTAAATGTGATTATGGTCCTGCAAGGTGATACTTGCTAAAATATCTAGACATTTTTTGTTGTTGTAACTGAATCATTTTTTTTTTAAATTTATAAAGCTGGAAGTGATCAAATGCTGTTTTTTTTTCATTGTCAACAGTGGTGTGTCATTTTATATATGTTCCTAATGCTTACGGAACTCTCCCGAAATAAAGTTATTCAGAAAGAAAGAGTGTGGTGCGTTTTCAGTCCCAGAACACGGTGAATCTCAGAACTTTGACTCTTCCTTGGTACTTAAAAGAGGCCAGAGTAAAGTTGTAATTAAGAATGTTACGTTTATTTAAGCCAAAACCAAAATTTAAACAGCAAAATGTGCTTTATTCAATCTAACAAGAAGTTGGAAGAGACGATGCCACCTTCGGATTATGAGTTCAGTTGACACAGCAGTGCCACACCCCGTCCAATCCAGTGCTCCTTGGGTTGGTCCGAGGGAAGAATCATGGCAATCACGAAATTGGTGGAGTGGCCAGTGGTGGAGAGCGTGCCCCTCCGCTCGCTCGTCTTATACAGTGGAGCGACATAGCTTGGGCGTTTGGGTATGTCTGACTTCTTACAGGGCTTTAGCCACATCTGGAAGAAAGCGCAAACACCTCTTTACGTCAGCGCTGTTAACTGGCATGTGCTTTAGCGACTTTGATAGTCCCCGAGTTTGTCAACAGGGAAACGATGGCTCGACTATAAAGATGCCTAACGAGCTCAGAACCAGCATACAAATGAAAACACTTTACCTATGTGAGAGGCATGCTGCCCGCTCAGGTATATGTTAGATACTATTTGGTTTAAGTGTTAATTGGGCTAGGCCTGGGAAATGTTACCACTTTTACTCTTTTTCAACAAAGAAAGTATTCTTAGTGAATTTAGTTCTAACCCATACTTAGAGGTTTCTTAGCAGGTTGTATGTAAAATGTCTTTACAGTTTAATAGTTAATTTATAAAATACTGCATTGTGCCATAGTAAAGACCCTAGTTGCTTAAAAACATATTACCCAACTGTTCATCACCTCTTCCCTGGGGGTGATTTCGGGTGCCTTTAGTAACAAAACAATTTAGTAACAATTCTATATAGCGTCAAAAGAGAGACGCTACTATTTATACTCAGAGTCATATGACTTATTTATTTAAAACCAATAAACTCCAAAGAGACTTTTTTTTCTGGCAACAGTTCTGTGACTAAATCACCTCCCTACTGTGAATGGATAATACTCATGATTTGCTGTGTTTCACAGCTGTGAGCCAGGCAGGATGGTTCAGTAGAGGCCTAGCAATCTACCTGCTCCTCTACAAGAGCTAAACCAAGACTGTCGCGCTATAGGTAGAGTTGAGTAACTTTGGGAAAACACTGGGATCCAGTATCAGAACACAAAACCACTGTAGAAACCAGACCTGGGACCAGCCCCAAGGCAAGAGAAACAGCCCACCTGCCACCCGTGTCAAAGCTCTGGGATAGGCTCACTTCCAACAAATGTCTGGTATGTGCATGGAAGCTGCCAGGTACTTCCAGGCGTACAGCCTAAGAGGTAGAGGCTGCCTGAAGTCCAGTAGGTTTGGCTTCACCCCTCCAGCACATCTCTAAGACACGATAGTCAGTAGTTACCCTGAGAAGGGGCCTGATGGACTGGATTGTTCTAAGGGTCAAAAGCCTCCACACAGTCTCCTCTCAAACCTTGCAGCCGTCCTGGCTTAGCAGGAGGTGTTCTGAGCAGGCTACCTGAGATTACTACTGCATGGTGACGAACAGGTGCCATGTAGAGAGGGGCGAGGGGACCCTCCACAAGAACCTGGGTATAAAGGAGCTTGCCTGTGCTAGGAGCTCTGATGTCTCAAATCAACAAATATTCCACCTCCTCCAGCCAACATTGTTTCAGCCAAATCACACCTTGCCTCCAGCTATAGCCCTGCCCCAGAGGCACGGTCCTGGCAAGTCTCAAGAAACTACAGTCCTGCAGTGACAGTTCAAGTGAAATGGAGAGAATAAAGTACTTCCAGCTTCTCTCAGTGTACACAGCCAACATATCCCTGCCCTCCTTTCTGGGAGAGCCCTGGGAGAGGGATTTTGCCTGACCCCAGCCATGACCCACTGATACTCAATTACTGCTGGATACTATTGCTGGAACAATCTGGAAGAATAGCTCCTAGAGCCACAGAAATACTTCATCTGTCCCCAGGAAAGCACAGGTGAGGACCTGCTGAGGGATTGCTGCTGGGTAGACATACCCAAAGCAGTAGCAAAAAATAAATCACCCCCTGCACTTGTCCAGGGCCCCTGCATCGGTTGCTTTACACTGCTCACAGGGAAAGGGGAGTACCACAGGGGGTAGGAGGAATGCTGACTCCTGTGCTCCCTGTGAAATAACTACTTGTAGAGTGCTTAGACCCTTCACTGTTGTTGGAGCAGCCAAGACTAGAGCCCATTCAAATAACAGCCAGCATCAACCGTACCTCAGAAGCCCTGCCTCTGGATGAAAACCAATATTCCCATTATCAGAGGAACTGTATAGTGAGCACTATAGGAGGAGTCATACAGGGAGCACTCCATCACTCCCACTATAGGAGGAACCACATAGGGAGCACTCCATTCACTCTTGCTACCTACTCCACACATGCCTAAACTGTTAGTGTCCCTCTCGTGGGGTAATTCATAGACAGAGGGTCTGACTCTCTCATGTACTCTGCCAAAACTTAATAACTACAGTCAAAGAAGATACAAAGAAGATACAAGGACATTGCACTGCAATACAAAGCAAACTCAGCATAGCATAGTAAACTAATACCCTGATACACATCTTTAAAAGAAAGTCATATTCTAAGAAGCCTATCCCATATAAGTGATAGAGATAATCTATTCACTAGATGCACAGAGATGCACAGATTTCAACACATACACAAGAAGTAGTTTCAAATATTTTAAAATAATACATCTCCTAAAAAAATAACTTCCTAGTAACAGATTCCAAAGATACTGGGGTTGATGAAATACCTGATAGATTTAAAAGAATGGTTGTCAAAAAGCTTAGTGAGAGGTCTGGGGGTTGGGGGTGGGGTTTAGGAGAGTTGTACAGTGATTTCTTAGCATGCATAAAGCCCTAGATTCAATCCTCACTACCACACAAAGTCAGGCATGGTGGCAATGGACCTGTAACTCTAACATTTGGAAGATGGAGGTAGGAGATTCAGGAATTCAAGGTCACCTTCAGCGTGGAGTTCAAGTCCAGCTTGAGCTATATGAAACCCTATATTATACAGAAAAAAAAAAACTCAATGACAAATGAGATTCAAGAACAAAAAAATTAGGAAGACAATGCAGATATGAAGGAGGAACTCATCAAACACAGAAAGAGTGGGAGTGAGTTCAAGGCCAGCCTGGGCTACATAGTAAGAGTCTCTCTCAAAAGTCAAAGAAAATGCAAGTGCAAGTCTCCAAATCAGACCAGCTTAAGCAGTTATACTAAGAATATTGATTTTTAAGAATAGTATAGTCATGAAAAAGATCAAGACAGAATGAAAAGACTACAGATCTTTGTAGCACTACTAAAAGATCAAATGCCTGCCTAATTAACATACTTGAAGAAGAAGAAGAAAGACTAAGGTCACAGAAAAATAAGAGCAGATTTCTGTATAGATGGGAGGTCTTAGATTCTAACACTGCACATTACACGTTATAGTCAACATGCCAAAAGTACAGTATGAAGTAAGCATGGGGGACATGTGTTATGTACCCATATACTCAGCTATGTATATCCAGAGGTGTCAAAGGATGTTAGACATTCCTCTATTATGTTCCCCCTTGGTTTTTGAAACAAGGTCTGTCATTTGGCCTTGACGCTCAGTGATGGCTGGCTGGCAAGCTCCAAGATGTCTGTCTCCATCCCCTAACATGGTTGCATGTGTGTGCTGTACCTGTGGCTTTACATAGGTAATCATATTTGAACTTGGGTTTTCTTGCTTTCACAGCCAGAACTCTTACCCATGAAGCCATCTCATCAACCAGAGATAGTTTTGAAACTTTCAAGAGGAAAGCACCAAATCACACTGAAGGGCAGCGCTAGTAGACTACCTACAAATTCTCAGTAGAAAGCCTATAGACCAGAGGGACATAGAATAACATCTTTGAGTTTGGAGAGAAAATGATTGCTATTCAAGCTACCTGTATCCAGCAAAGTTGGCCTTTAGAATTACTGGAACATAGTCCAAGAAGAAGTCCTGTAAGGAGAATTCTGAGTGCTTGTGAGAAAATTCCAAGAAAATAAGACAAGAGTTATTTGTTTACACAGCTCTATGGGTAAACATGTTTTTGCCATGGGCGGCTTGCCCTTGTGATTATAAACTTTACTAGTGGGACCCTCCTTAATCCTCAGAGTATGAATTGTCTGATGCTCTGAATAAAGTTGGCTGTTGCATCAGACTTTAGTCCACCTCACTGATCAGCTCTATTCTCCCAGGTCCCACTACCTCTACAGCAGTAAACAAGAATAAACAAACAACAAACAAACAAAGGTCATTTATGAGCACAAAAACAACCTTACTAAAGATGCTTTTAAGAGAACTCCATATCCAGAAGTAAACAAACAGAAACTATCATCATGAGCACAGAAAGTATAAATTCTACTGGAAGAGTAGGTACACAATTGAGAAAGCTACAAGAAAGTGTTGATACAATAAATCATCAAACCACAGAGATAAATATAAACAGGGCAGCAAGAATTAAACAATGCCCTAAACAGAAACCATGACAAGCATACCCAGAATGACCACGGCCTTAATTTTTCAGTAAATTGATACAAATGTTTGGATGGATTAAAAACCAGACCCAAAATATCCTGCCCACAAGAAACTCAGCTCAACCATAAAGACACACAGACTGGAATGAAAGGGTGGAAAATGATACCCCAAACAAATGGAATCCAAAACCAAGAATGAGTAGTTAAATATAACAAAGTAGACTTTAAGACTAAGAAAATACGAAGAGACAAAGATCATTGCATAGCAATCAAGGAATCAATTCATCAATATTTATAAATATTTATGCATAAAATATCAGTAATCAATTTTATAAAACAATGCCACTAGACAAAAATGGAGAATGGGCTCCAATATAACAATAGCAGAGGATGTCAGTATCCCATGCTCACCAATGAACAGTCATCCAAATGAAGCATCTACACAGAAAAATCAGAGTCAATCCACACAGTAGGTAAATGGATCCTTTATTTACAGCACATTGTACCCAAGTGCTCTAGAAATAAGTAAGACCACAGTGTGTATCTGTGCAGTGGTACCGCATAGCTGTTTTGCTCCTGTCTAATTTAGTGCACAACAACCAATGATTTCCTAGCCTTACCTCGGTCCCCCTAGCTTTTAATTACACCTTAGTTTGTTCTTCCATTTCCTTTCTTATGTTTCTTTTTTTTATTTTTTAAAGTCCTTATGATTTAATATACTGGACACTGAATTTGGTCTTTATGCCCTTCCACGCCCTTCCAGTGACCCCTCTCATCCGTGGTAAAGCCTTTCTTTCCAACCAGCCCCTCTTCCCATGACATTCTTACTTTTCAACCCACTGAGCTTGTGGTTGCTTATATGAGCAGGAGTGGGGAGTTACTTACTGAAAATGGGCAACTTATCAGGGGCTACACCACTAAAAAATGGACTCTCCTTGAGCCATCTGTGTTTATTGCCGTTTAGGGTACCTGAGTCTGAGTGATCAGGAATTCTAACTTCAGATTTTTCTTCACTTTTGTATGTTGTTAGGGAGTACTTTCCTCCCTCTTCTTTTCATGTGCGTTATATATTTGTACAATACATGTATGTACAGGAGCACCTGTGTCTTCATGTGTGTTTATGATTGAGGTTAATGTCTAGAATCTCAATTACAATTTCAATTTATTTTCTGAGATGAGGTCTGTCAATCAAATACAAAGCTCCCTGACATACTGGTGTTAATTCTTCATGGAACCAGAAAAATCCTGTTCCTGTGGGAGCCCAGATGACTCAGAATAGCCAATGAAACCCGAAGCAAAAGAAGCAAGTCTGAGGTCTCGCAATTCCCACTTGGGAGGACTGCTCCAGAAACGAGCCAAGGAAAGCAATGTGGTGTTTCTATGGAGAGCACAGAGCATGAAAACAGAATGGCAAACCCGCAGAGACACCCATTCCTCTGCAGCCAACTAACTTGACAAAGTGTCAAACTATATCTCAGAGAAAAGATGGCTTCTTCAGAAAGACCATTTTCTTAACACATGTTAGTACAGTCTCTATAAAACAGTATGGAGGCTGCACAAGAAAAAGTAAAATAGGGTTACTGTATGATCCAGCCAGGCCACTACTCTTAGGTATATATCCAAAGTAAATGAAGTTAACATGAAAAAAATGAGTACCCAAGTTTGTTGCAATAGTGTGATAGATTGATGATAGACGATTAGTAGATATACACACACATACACATATACACACATATGTAGATGCAATAAATAATAACAAAATCATTAACATCAAAATATTTGCTGGAACCAGAAAATGTCAAGTTAACTGAAATCAGCTGGATGTGGAGACAGACAGACACAGGCAGACAGAGACACAGAATGTGACACTAGTATATACGCTATCGTATGCAGAAGCTTAAGAAACAGAAGGGAATCTGAATGACATAAAAGAGGTGACTAGGGATCAGAGAGGGTGCCACTGGGAAAGGGAAGCAGAGTAGAAGAAAAGCAGGTGGACGTGTCAAAGCACAATATATAGATGTACGGAAATATCACAGTGGGTCCTAATGTCTGCATGATATGTACTAATAACTACAATTTCCCCCAAGCCACATTATTAAAGCAGTTATGTAAAGCATAATTTTCCAGCTTAGATAAAAATATAACATAGTTCCATTCCTCCTGTAACTACAATATACCACATTCTTTTTAGTCATTTAAGCACTAAATATTTCTAGAATATTACACTTTATTGTAGAATGTAGCCAGTCTTTAGATCAAGATTTTAAGGTCAGCTGGTCTTTGACTTATATAGGGAAAGAGCGTCTTTCCATAAGCATCTTTTAGAATTTGACCAAATTAATTTATCTCATAGTAACGAGCAGTCCTTTAGGGTTCTTAGGTCAAAACACAATCACATGAAGAAGCCAATGACTAAGACCCAAGGGGTATCCATTTCTCCCAGCACTGTGGGATCCTTGTTATGGGGAATGGACAAGCTGTAGCTTACCAATAACATAACTCTCAGAACACTTGCAACTTAAAAACCATAAATGAACCATGTACTTTATTTTAAGGAAAGAATGGATTTTTTCTCATAAATAAATAAAAATTTTTATTTCTCATTGACTTCTTTGTTGAACAGAATAATTACCCTATGTAGATGCACTCCCTCTCTCTACTCCTGCAAGCTAATTAAGGATGCCCTCAGAAAGGGAAGGAACTGCAACCTTGCCAGGTCCTGAAATGGCAAATGCTTATCTCACTTTTGGAGTCTCCTATCCTAAACATTTTCTCCCATTTGGTATGTAGAAAAGAGGATCTAGATGAAAGTCCTAGATTTGGACCAGCCTTCGCCCCCACTTCCCCGCCCCAGTTATAGCTGCTATGGTGAGTTTTCACCTGTCTCTAAGCTTCATACAGAATTCTATGATTCATGTTACTTAATAATCTTTGTTTTATCATACCATCTTGATTGCACCCTTCAGATGATATAAAAACCTATTTTGTCATGATGTAGTTACACACAGAAACAATTATATGGCACTGCTCCTCACCATTCATTAATTCTTTAATTGCAGTTTTCATGAAACATCAAAATTCATTTTTCATCCAATAACCACCCTGGCAGTGTGTTTACGGTCGTCAACTGACTGGAATTTAATTGTCTTCACCACAGTCATCCTTGTGTCTATAGGTGGAGTACACGAAGTCCTGTCATCCTTGTATCTATAGGTGGAGTCTAGGAAGTCCTGCTTTCTGACTTTCAGCTCTTGTAACTGTAAACAACTGTACTCTTCATGGTCTATTTTATGCTCAGCTGTTAACAGTCTCTGCTTGGTTGTCACTCCATTATTTAAAATAACTTACATGCTAAAGTCTGCAGTACAGTCCAGTGTTCCTGTGTGTAAGAAGGCTGAGGGATGAGATTTATCCAGCAAGAATCATAGTGCCACTGACTGTGACATAATGTACACTAAATAAGTTTTCTTTAAACAGAAACAGTACAACAGTACCTATCAATCAACTAACAAAAATGCTGATTCCATAGAACCTCAATCTAGCTGCCAAGAAAGCATTTGACAAAATTCAACACTCCTTCATGTTAAAAATCTTAGAAAGATCAGGAATTCAAGGCCCATAACTAAATATAGTAAAAGCTATATACAGCAAACCAGTAGCTAACATCAAACTAAATGGAGAGAAACTTGAAACAATCCCACTAAATTCAGGGACTAGACAAGGCTTCCCAATGTCTCCTTATTTATTCAATATAGTACTTGAAGTCCTAGTCAGAGCAATCAGACAACAAAAGGAAGTCAAAGGGGTACGAATTTGGAAGGAAGTCAAAATATCACTATTTGTAGATGATATGATAGTTTACCTAGGTGACCCCAAAAGTTCCACCAGAGAACTACTAAGGCTGATAGACAACTTCAGCAAGGTGGCTGGGTATAAAATTAACTCAAAGAAATCAGTAGCCTTCCTTTCCTCAAAGGATAAACAGGCTGAGAAAGAAATTACTGAAATGACACCCTTCACAACAGTCACAAGTAATATAAAATACCTTGGTGTGACTCTAACCAAGCAAGCAAAAGATCTGTATGACAAGTGCTGAAGACAGAAATTTAAGATATCAGAAAATGGAAAGATCTCCCATGCTCATGGATTGACAGGATTAATATTGTAAAAATGGCCATTTTGCCAAAAGCAAACTACAGATACAATGGAATCCTCATCAAAATTCCAAACTCTTTTCAACAATAAAAGAACTTCTGGGGAATCAGCATCCCTGACCTCAAAGTGTATTACACAGCAATAGTGATAAAAACTGTATGGTATCGGTACAGAGACAGGCAAGTAGATCAATGAAATAGAATTGAAGACCCAGAAATGAACCCACACAACCTATGGTCATTTGATCTTTGACAAAGAAGCCAAAACCAATGGAAAAAAGATAGCATTTTCAGAAAATGGTGCTGGTTCAACTGGAGGTCAGCATGTAGAAGAATGCAGATCGATCCATGCTTATCACCCTGTACAAAGCTCAAGTCCAAGTGGATCAAGGACTTCTACATAAAACCAGATATACTCAAACTAATAGAAGAAAAAGTGGGGAAAAGCCACGAATACATGGGCACTGGGGAAATTTTTCTGAACAGAACACCAATGGCTTATGCTCTAAGATCAAGAATCGACAAATGGAGGGTTGGGGATTTAGCTCAGTGGTAGAGTGCTTGCCTAGGAAGCACAAGGCCCTGGGTTTGGTCCCCAGCTCTGAAAAAAAAAATAAAGAATCGACAAATGGGACCTCATAAAATTGCAAAGATTCTGTAAGGCAAACAACACTGTCATTAGGACAAAATGGCAACCAACAGGTTGGGAAAAGATCTTTACCAATCCTACATCTAATAGAGGGCTAATATCCAATATATACAAAGAACTCAAGAAGTTAGACCCCAGAGATTCCAATAACTCTAATAAAAATGGGATTCAGAGCTAAACAGAGAATTCACAGCTGAGGAATACTGAATGGCTGAGAAGCACCTAAAGAAATGTTCAACATCTTTAGTCATAAGGGAAATGCAAATCAAAACAACGCTGAGATTCCACCTCACACCAGTCAGAATGGCTAAGATCAAAAACTCCGGCAACAGCACATGTTGGCAAGGATGTAGAGAAAGAGGAACACTCCTCCATTGTTGGTGGGGTTGCAGACTGGTACAACTATTCTGGAAATCAGTCTGGAGGTTCCTCAGAAAATTGGACATTGCACTACCTGAGGACCCAGCTATACCTCTCTTTGGCATATACCCAAAAGATGCTCCAACATATAACAAAGACACGTGCTACACTATATTCATAGAAGCCTTATTTATAATAGCCAGAAGCTGGAAAGAACCCAGATGCCCTTCAACAGAAATGGATACAGAAAATGTGGTACATCTACACAATGGAATACTACTCAGCTATCAAAAACAATGATTTTATGAAATTCATAGGCAAATGGATGGAACTAGAAAATATCATCCTGAGTGAGTAACCCAATCGCAGAAAAACACATATGGTATGTACTCATTGATATGTGGATATTAGCCCAAATGCTTGAATTACCCTAGGTGCACAGAACACATGAAACTCAAGAAGGATGACCAAAATGCAGATGCTTCACTCCTTCTTTAAAGGGGGAACAGGAATACCCTTGGCAGGGAATAGGGCGGCAAAGTTTAGAACAGAGGCAGAAGGAACTCCCATTCAGAGCCTGCCCTACACGTGGCCCATACATATACAGCCACCAAACTAGATAAGATGGATGAAGCAAAGAAGTGCAGGCTGACAGGAACTGGATGTAGATCTCACCTGAGAGACACAGCCAGAATCCAGCAAATACATAGGAGAATACCATCATTAAACCACTAAACTGAGAACGGGACCCCCTTTGAAGGAATCAGAGAAAGGAGTGAAAGAGCTTGAAGGGGCTGGAGACCCCATATGAACAACAATTCTAACCAACCAGAGCTTCCAGGACTAAGGCACTACCCAAAGACTATACATGGACTGACCCTGGGCTCCAACCTCATAGGTAGCAATGAATAGCCTAGTAAGAGCACCAGTGGAAGGGGAAGCCCTTGGTCCTGCCAAGGCTGGACCCCCAGTGAACGGGATTCTTAGGGGGAGGGCCGTAATGGGGGGAGGATGGGGAGGGGAATACCGATATAGAAGGGGAGGGGAAGGGGCTAGGGGGATGTTGGCCTGGAAACCAGGAAAGGGAATAACATTTGAAATGTAAATAAGAAATACCCAATTTAATAAAAATGGAAAAAAAAAAAAAACTCAGGAGACAACAGATGCTGGCAAGGATATGGAGAGAGAGGAGCACTGCTCCATTGTTGGTGGGTTGCAAGCTGGTACTGGAAATCAATCTGGTGGTTCCTCATAAAATCACACACAGTATTACCTGAGAACTCAGCTATACCACTCCTGGGCATGCACCCAAAAGATACCCCAACATATAACAAGGACACATGCTCCACAATGTTCATAGCAGCCTTATTTATAATAGCCAGAAGCTGGAAAGAACCCAGATGCCCTTCAACAGAGGAATGGATACAGAAAATGTGGTACATTTATACAATGAAGTACTACTCAGCTATCAAAAACAATGACTTCATGAAATTCTTTTTACTTTTTTATAATGCCTAAATATACTTTTTTTTCTCCTATTTTTAGTTAGTTGGCTAATTCTTATTTACATTTCAAATGTTATTTCCTTTCCCAGTTTCCTGTCCATCAGCCCCCTAACTCCTCCCCCTCACCTTTTATTGGGGTGTTCCCCTCCCCATCCATCCCCCATTAGCGCCCCTCCCAACAATCCCCTACACTGGGGGTCCAACCTTGGCCTTCCCCTTCCACTGGTGCCCCAACAAGGGGTATTCTCCGCTACCTATGCAGTTGGAGTCCAGGGTCAGTCTTTCGGTATAGTCTTTCAGTAGTGGTTTAGTCTCTGGAGGTTCTGGTTGGTTGGTTGGCATTGTTGTTCTTATGGGGTCACAAGCCCCTTCACCGACTTCATGAAATTCTTAGTCAAATGGATAGAACTCGAAAATATCAGCCTGAGTGAGGTAACCCAAACACACACACACAAAAAAAAATGTGTGGTGTGCACTCACTGATAAGCGGATATTAGCCCAAAAGCTTGAATTATCTAAGATATAATCCACAGACCACATGAAGCTCAAGAAGGATGACCAAAGTGCAGATGCTTCAGTCCTTCTTAAAGGGGGGAACAAAAATATTCAAAAGAGGAGTTAAGGGGACAAAGTTTGGAGCAGAGACTGAAGGAATGGCCATTCAGAACCTGCCCCTCCTCGGGATCCAGCCCATATACATCCAGCCACCAAACCCACACAATATTGCTGATGCTAAGAAGTGCATGCTGACAGGAGCCTGATATAGCTGTCTCCTGAGAGGCTCTGCCAGAGCATAACAAATACAGGGGTTTGCTAGCAGCCAACCATTGAACTAAGAACGGGGTCCCCATTAGAGGAGAAAGGATTGAAGGAGCTGAAGGGGTTTGAAACCCCAAAAAAACTACAATACCAACCAACCAGAGCTCCCAGGGACTAAACCACTACCCAAAGAGTACACATGGACAGACCCATGGCTCCAACTGCATATGTAGCAGAGGATGGACTTGTTGGGCACCAATGGAAGGAGAAGCCCTTGGTCTTGCCAAGGCTGGAACCCCCAATGTAGGGAAATGTCAGGGTAGGGAGGTGGGAAGGGGTGGGTGGTGGGGGACCCTATGAGGGTATTCCCCCATATAGGGAGGGGGAAGGGGATGGGATAGGGTCTTTATGGACAGGAAACCGGGAATGGGGATAATATTTGAAATGCAAATAAAAAATATCCAATAAAAATTTTTTAAAAAGAACAAATATATTCAGTAATTCAGCATTGGGAACAACTTTATAGTCTAAGTTACCATGAACAAGAAGAAAAGACTGAATGTGCATATATCTATAGGCAGGCCCGTGTACACGTAATACTTAATAAATACTAACCACAGGGACTGTGTCATAGAGAACTTTAGGATGTGATTCTGCAAGTTTCCTGGTCTTCCTGTTCCAGGAAGCTCCATCCAAAAACAATCCATGAATGTAAACACCTAAATAACAAAGAAAGAAATTAGCATTCAAAGATGCATGTGAGATTGCTGCCTGGGGAGAGCAGGCCAACAGAACGCCAGCCATAGCTTCTCAGGTTCCCCTCCTCTCTGCCTCCCTCTCCACTATTCAGTGCTCTCAATAAATTACTGAGTCACCTAGATGTAAGCAGCAATTTAGATAATAAGAACTGTGGGTAATGCGCCTAGAATCGAGGACTCTAACCAGTAAATAAGCTTCCAGCGGCTTCTTCAGTCCCCTGCGACATTTAGTTATATATTTACTAATTTACCTGTGCAGAGGAGTTTTCAATGGAGCCAGTCAGGCTGTAAGCTCTCCATACCCCTGCCTCAGCTTCCCAACACACTGGGCACCATTTTCCTCTTTCATTCTTAGTAAGGAGGGCAAGCCTGACTTGTAAGGCCAGAAAACCGGAAGCAGACGTACATTAAAGTGTATAAAAGGAGAAAGGCAGCTGTTGGGGAACCTCAGGTGGTGTCTGTGACCCCAGCTCCAGGGGTCCTATTGAGAAAGGGATTTCTTTGGGAAAATTTTAACTTTCCAGATCATTCTGTGGATTCTCATTTTTGTTCATGTAATTGATGAAGTGGGATGGAGTAAGCACATTTTTTTTTTCTGGTAAAAATGTACAAGTATGTTTGTGTGCATATAAATAAAATTCATAATTTAATAAATACCTGTCCTCAACGATGTTACTCTGAGTGGAAAGACTGATAGTAAAGTGGTTTGCCTAGCTGAAGGCCACTCAGTTAAGCTAATTACTGAGCAATTTTGGTACACCAAGTAACCTACACTAATCATTAGAGAAATTGTGTTCTATGTGCTACTCTACCACTCTCAAGAACGCTGGAGTTTTAGTGCTTGAAAACCTGCTCCCCGAAGTAACAGGTAGATGCAGACTGGTAAAAAGGAAAACAGAGGAGTCTGCATAATCTCCATGCTTGGTGTACACGATTCCACAGGTTATTAACCAGTTTGAAAATTATGCAACGCTTTCCTAATTTAAACATTTTAGCTGGGTTCAAAAATTGTCTAGCATCATCAATTCCACTGGGATGTCAACTGGAATGTTGACTTTGTCCTATATCAGAAGGACACTGAGAAGAGTTAGGAGGAGGAGGAGTCAGGCTCCTGAGTACAGAAATAACCATGGTTTTATCAAGACCCTTTTCATGAGGATGCACTGCTTTTAGACTCCTTCATGAAGTATGGTAGGCTGGGAAGAAAACAGTTGAGCACGCAGCTAGATGGCTTGCACTTACTTGTCCCTGTCCAGTGCTACTGGGAGTCCTTGGGGGAAGGTATTTAGCCTCTTCGAGCCCAAGTATTTGCCTCTATAATAGACTGTCCAATGCCTGTGCCACAGGAGTACCATGAGGATTAAACATAAAGCACTGGGCAGTTTCTGTGGCACAGATGTGCCAGAAAACACCACCACTCTGGGTTTCAGGCTCTTCCCTCAACTTTCTTGTACTCGAAGCTCTTTAGATCCCTTCCTGTATACTTGGTTTGGAATAAATATTTACCCTTCTTGGCATGTTCTTCAATCTGGTTAGCTATGTTGGATTTTATGAGGACAGGTGCTCAGATGGTTTTTTTATAGTAGTAACCTATGTGAAGAAGGGATTTTTTTTAAGTGTACATGATAAAGGGAGTAAGAACTGAAACAATGTGGCCCAGGGGTGTTAAGCTTGAGACTCAGCGGTGTGCACATTCCAAATGCATTGGTATCAGGGACTCCGAACAACTGGTCAGATCATGATGCGTTAGGCATCTGCTGTCTACTTTCACAAGGATAAGACAAGAGAGGAAGACATGAGGTACAAAGAGCACAGTGGTCATTTAGACAATTTCCCAGGGACACAGTAGGATGGTTTCACATCACCAAAGTCTTAAGTTGTGTAGCACCCAGTTGATAATTATCACAATAAGGTGAAGCGATGATTAGACCCTGTCGTGTCTCTCACTTAGGCATAAACTGGTCAAGGGAGCAGGAGCCTAAAGTGTTGCTTCTTCATCTGCAGTGCCTGCCAGGGTGGGCCAGTGGTAACTAAGGAGGGAAAGCTGCCTGTGACACATTGGTTTACACGGTATATGTTAACAGTCACCGAGAGACAGATGCCATTCATTCAAAGTCATCACCATTCTGGTAAAGTTAGGTACTTTTTCACTTTTTTGCTTAAAAAAAGTAATATTTATTTGAAGTAGTCTACTGCATTTACAGTTTATTTATTATGCCTTTGTTATATTTATTACATTTTATTTTTCTTATGTATGTGAGTGTGTGTGCTCATGTCAAGGCACAGGTAGAGGTCAGAGGAAAGCTTGTGGGGATTCAGTTCTCTTTTTCTACTATAAGGATCCTAGATAGTGAACCTAGTTTGGCAGGCGTGGCAGAAAGTGTCCTTTCTCATGGAGTCATCTTGCTGGCTCCTACTAATTTAAAATAAAACATCATAGATGCCATAAAGTATTTAAAAGATAACTAATCAAGAAACAGAATGCTACAGATACCCTCCTAATCTTCAAGTGTTCCTAGGGCCTCAATTCTCAGACAAGTGATTGCTGCTTAAGCCTTAGAATTGTGTTCAGATCCCAGCACCCGTGCAAAAAGCCGGGTATGGATAGTGTGCACACCCCGTAACTCCAGCTCTGTAGTGGGTAGAGACAAGAAGATCCCCAGGGTTCACTGGAAGTCATCCTACTACCAAGTTCAGTGAGAGAACCTGTCTCAAAGAAATAAGGTAGAGAATTAAAAATAGGACATTCATCATCCTCTCATCTCCAGAGGCATTTTTACACAGATAGGTGCTTATACCACAATCTCACATACCCTCCTCTCTCTGTCTCTAACTGTTTCTGTCTCTGTCTCTCTGTCTCTGTCTGTCTTGTCTCTCCCTCTCTTTATCTCTTTCTGTGTCCCTGTCTCTCTCGTTCACACACACATTATCATTAGCTGTAAGTATCAGAATGAAATATATAACAGTAGAGAATACAAATAACAGGGATTTGAAAAGGTATGGTTTTTAAAAGACTCTTTTCTCTTGATCGCCCAAGGCCAACAAAGGTTATAGATGATTAGCCTGTGTGCTGCTAATCTGACATATGATAATTCTTTTATCTAAGTATGCATGATTTCTAATTTACTCAATTTTGGAGGTGCAGAGAAGTGCACCTTTTACCTAAGTCCATCTATTTGCGTTCTTCTTTCTATGCTTCGTGGTTTGTTTCAGGGTATTACGTACATGATTACTTGTTGACCGCTGAGAAGATAAGCAAAGAGCCCTGCTTTCGTCCGGTGCAGACGCGACCCAGCTCACTCTGCCACTGCACTTACCGTCCTCGGGAGCATTTTTATGTTCCTTGTCATCCATCACTTCATAGTCAAACCCAAGAAGATCAATTGGAATCGTGAATTTTCTTGCATAGTTCTGCTGCGCACCAGTCAGAAAGGCTTGTGTGAAGAAGAAGCCAGAAAGCCAGAAGACTGGAGGAGGGCCAACCTCATACCATTGCTATAGTGGATCCAGACAAAAGTGATATAGCATTAGTTATAAGTTTCCAATGCAATATCAATGAAATGGATCTCCAAACATGATTATTACTTTTAAAGCAAACTAGCAAATGAGATTCAATGAACATCCAGGCATACTCTTAAGTTTGAAAATGGAAGTATTTGGTTCTGACTTAACATTAGCTCTATTACACTAGCTTGGGAATTATAATGCATGAAATACATGAAATATAGATGTCTGTGTTATGCATATCCAGTGGTTTCTCCAGAAACCCTACATACTACTCTGAACATGCTACATACTCGTTGTTTGAAAGCATGTCCTGTTACATAGAAGGATAGATCTCCATAAAGTCTGGTCATATGGTAATATTCACACCATTTTTCTAATTAATTAGCCATTACCAAGTAGAATATTTTCTTGGAAGTTTTTCTTCCTACTTTACTAAAATACCATGAAATTCAACATACTACAACAGAAACACAGTATATAAGAGAACACGAGCAAGCAGGGTAGTGAATGCTTATGGTATTTAGAAATTTAACCACCCTTTAATTCTGTATTTATTTCACAGGTTTTGATGATGAGCTGCTGAACAACCAATGATTGAATGGAAAATTACAGAAGCCTTTCTGGAAAAATGAATTCAGATCCTTTACTCAAGAAGAGCCCACAGTTCAACCTCAGTTCCCAAGAGCCACCCTGGTCCTTTAGTATCTGACTCTGGTGGTACATCAGGGAGACTGTACTATGGAAGGGGAACTGTCTAATTTATTCCTGCAGGAAATTCCTCAATGTTTTTGTTTTGTTTGTTTAAAGATTGTACCTGGCCTGGAATTTACTGTATAGCCCAGATAATAATATAGGTTGGTCTTTAACTTGAGAGTGATCTTCCTGCCTCAAGTGGTAAGATTTCACATATGAACCACCATGTCAGACTTCCCCATAGGTTCATGTCATACACATCTATGTAACTAATTGCTTTTTCTGTACAGTGAAGCATCAATTGGCAGATAACTAGGAGTAAGGATTCTACCCACTCAACATACTCAGGAAAATAACCATGAAGGGAGGTCATTGCTGTTTTGGACTGAGAAGGCAGAGCTAGCTGGTTGCTGGGCAGTGAAGTTGGGCAATGAAGAAAGAGCTCCCCTCTTTACAAGCTTGACTGGCTTTCTAAGATGATCTGCTACTGAGCTCTACTTAATAGTTCATGGAGAGTCAGCATGCTGGAAGTCTCTCTCTCTAAAGGCTGTCATCTACGTGACTGTCAAACTTCACAAATCTCCCTACTTAAGATGCAGAATATAGAATATATTCTGTCTATATATAATTCATATATATATGATATGTTATTGAATAGAGGTCATTTGCGCCTTGAATACTCAGGACTGTACAGTACCATTCCCTGCACATTCAGCATTCTAGTGAAGAAAGTGAAGCCAGAGGGAGTTAGTTGGACAGTAGTGTGCATATGGAAAAAATCACCTGCAGGAACTTTAGTCTTGCGAGGAAGTCATTCACATAGCTGCCGAGTGGCTTCAGGCTGGGGTAGGATTTACCCATCCACATCCCTGGAATTTTGACATTCAGGATGCTGCTGACCACTTCCTCCAGCTCTGTAGACATCACAACGAGTCCCTGAAACACAACAGAAAACATGACAGACAGTGAACTTGGCCATGGAGGCTGATCTTGTAAAGCTTTCTTCACATTGTCTTTGTGAACAAAAGGAAGGTTTGTTTGAATTTGTGAAGAAGGCATAGAGCTTTTCAAACCTTCCTTAGAAAAATAGTAATGGTTTCTCTAGCCAAATTTTAGTGGAAAAATCTTTTTTTTTTTTTTTTTAAGATTTATATGAGTACACTGTAGCTGTCTTCAGACACACCAGAAGAGGGCATCGGATTCCATTACAGATGGTTGTGAGCCACCATGTCGTTGCTGGGATTTGAACTCAGGACCTCTGGAAGAGCAGTCGGTGCTCTTAACCACTGAGCCATTTCTCCAGCACCCATGGAAAAATCTTAACCAATACACAGCTATTCCATAGCTACTGGATCACAGTCTACTTTTCATTCAATTTACCTGCCCATTAAAGGCAAGTTAGTATAGGTCCTTAGCCTAGATTCTTTTTTTTTTTTAATCAGGATCAAGTGAAGTTTTTATTGTAATACATTATGTGTCAAACACCACCATACTATTTGAAGTCCTATTTCTTTTTTTTAATCTTTATTGAGTATTTCTTATTTCTTATTTACATTTCGATTGTTATTCCCCTTTCCGGTTTCCGGGCCAACATCCCCCTAACTCCTCTCCCTCCCCTTCTATATGGGCTTTCCCTCCCCATCCTACCCCCATTACCACCCTACCCCCAAACTGAGAACAGGACCCCCGTTGAAGAAATCAGAGAAAGGACTGGAAGAGCTTGAAGGGGCCCGAGACCCCATATGAACAACAATGCCAACCAACCAGAGCTTCCAGGGACTAAGCCACTACCCAAAGACTATACATGGACTGACCCTGGACTCTGACCTCATAGGTAGCAATGAATAGCCTAGTAAGAGCACCAGTGGAAGGGGAAGCCCCAAGTCACAGTGACAGATATAAAACTAGAAAGTCAAAGCAGTCTGAAATTCAACCTGGGTCCAGTTACCCTTGTTATGTTTTCCATAACCCCCATGTGTGGATGCTGAAGCCCTGAGGCTTTTCAAATCCTTGCCTTAGAAAATTTAGCAAAAAGTAACTTGAAAGAATCAGTCCATTTTTTGTTACCAATAAAGTTTAATTTTTAAGTTAATGTTTATTTACTTTTTGATCTTGCATTTGGGCCACATTTTATTTGTCATTTCTGCTTAAAAAAAAAGTAGAACTAACTTGAAGATTTTAGAGTAAATTCTCTGGATTAAATGAACATATTTTATTTGCCTTTTTGATGACACCCTCCCCCGCACTCCAGTGAAACAGCAGAGATTCAGGACTCTGCCTGTTTTAAGGCATAAGTCTAGAAAGTCCAAACAGAAACAGAGAAAGGAGTCATGACCACAGAGTGTGGGAGCTCAAAGGCACCCCTAATTGCCAATGCAGCGCTGGGGTTTTTCAGTACTTTAATCGCAGTACTAAGGTTTGCACATGCTAAGCAAGTGCTATGCTGCTCTACACACCCTCTGCCTCTCGATGCTTCTACAAGTCAGGGAAGATGGCTGTGCTAAAAGAAAAGAAAGTTAAAACCTAGTTTACAAAGCAAATTCTTAGGTGTCTTCCTCAAAGCAGCATACCCTCAGCCTAGAATGTAACCTGGGAATCCCAACAAATAAACAACAACAACAACAACAACAAAACAAAACCAAAAACAAATGCCAACACATCCCAAACGAGGACAGCTTGTGGAGCTGAGGTCAGTTCTCATACTGGAACCAAACATTAAATGAATGCTGGCTTGGAAGCACAGACCCCTAGGCCTCTTTTCTTTTCAGGTCCCCCAATATTTGAAGCTAATTTTGATCTTAGGTAAGAAGCAGAAAGAGCTAAGTCAGGAGAAACACCTGATGCTGATGCTGTTTTTTGCCCAACAATCCAGCTAAGAGCACGCCGCAGTGAGGACCATGGCCAACTGTCATCGGGGCCATTACACTATCCTCTGCTCATGTCCTAGTCCCAGAGAGAGCAGACAACTAGACACTGTGTATAAACACGGTACAGGAGGCTTCCAACAGTGGTCTTCAGCACAGCATTCAGTTCTTAAACACAAAGAGGCCTACAGATAGGCATTCCTTGTGTCATTTTGGTAACCTCTCCTGTTAACTCACTGGGATAGACTATTCCTGCTACACACCTCAGACCTACTGTGCTCTCCTGCCCACCTATTCATCACAAGTAAAGATTTCCTTACCTAAATTTTTAAAATATTTCAGATTTGGGAATTTTTGTATGTATCTAATAAGATATTGGGGTAAGGCTCAAATCTAAGCAAAATATTATTTATATTCAATATAGGCCTTATATAATAGCTAGAGGTATTTTCACATAACGTTTTCAGTGTTCCTACATTTGGACTGTTAGGGCTAATATGTAATTTTCCATGTGTAGGGCCACTTCTGCAGATGGGAGTTTGGAACACTTTAGATCAGATATGCTCAACCTATAAGAACAGTAACTTAGAGTCTTGTTCTTTCCCCATTTTCTTGGTCATTTCTGTTGAATTTTTAAGATAATGACTGCGGCTTTCAGCATTTCTATTAGATGTTTATTGTATATTTCACTAAATTCATGTAGTTTTTCTTTTCAGAGATAGATATATGTGTTCTGTTGTTGGTTCATTATGATTTAATGGAAATTATGCTTCATTTTTCCATATTTGTTTTTAATGCATAATTTCTCCCTTCTCTCTCCTCCCTCCAAACCCTCCTATGTATCCCTCTTCACTCTTTCAAATTCATGGCCTCTTTTTACATTGTATATGGTTACAAGTATATACTCATATTTATATACATATATATTCCTAAAAACAACATGTCTGTATGATGTTACTTGTGCATATGTTTTCAGGATGACCATTTGGTATTGGATAACCAATTGGTGGGCTCTTTACATTTAAATTTTCACTGATTTTTTTCTCTAGGTAGTACATTGCTGTTGAACTTATATGGAAATTGCACATTAGTTTTTGGTTATTCATTTCTAGGTTAATTACACTATAATCACAGACTGCACTGTGATAATGCCTTTCTCTTATAGACTTGTGCTGCTGCTACATGGTGAATGCTTCCAGAGCCTCCATATGAACTTGGATAATGAATGGCACCTTCATCAGACTCGGGGTTCAGAACACCACTGGGCCATTTTATAAATGTGTTGTTCAGTCCTTCCGTGCCCCACTCTTCCCCTCCCTGCTGCCTACGTTTTATATTTCTTTTTTCTGGCATTGAACATATAAGACATTCTCTTCCTTGTTTAAGAGCTAAATAATTTACTTATTTTTAATCTATCTCAATTAAATGATTTAAAATCAAACCTAAGCAAAGTAGTATGATTTTCCTGGAGTATACTGCTAACCGAATTCCATAAATTCTGTCAAAAAATTCCTTTCATTTAATACTCAACCTATGAAAATACTGCAATATAACATCTCATTTAAAAAATAGGGACTGGATTCTTAAAAGAGAGTTACTAAACGTCACTAAAGTGAGAGAACGCTGAGAACTGTTGCTGAAAAGAGACTCCTGAACACAGGTGGAAACTTGGCCCTGCTGTGGCCTGGACCTGAAGGTCACACTGTGGGGACCACTGACAGTGCTGGGACTTTGCCTGCTCGTTCTTTACAATGGTAAATTAAAACTATCACAAGTGGAATAATTACACTATACTTGGTAAAATCATGTCTTTGTTGTTAGGAAGTGTATCATGAGTTGTTAAGAGAAAAGTGATACCATGTAAACAAGTTAATTTCAAATAATTCATTAAATGTTTGCATGTATGCGTCTATGAAAGAGGAAAGGAGAGAGCCAACGTAAGGAGAAGGGTGGGAAAGAGAGAATGTGTCAACTTCAGGTAGATATAGCCTTGCTCAGTTGATGCCCATTTCTAAAATACCAAGTTGAGTGACAGCATACCCAGCTGTTCAGCGTTATTTACTAGTATATCCTGGCACCATACACCAGCGGCTCTGTCTGTCTTCCTCATTCCGTGGACATCTCCCTGTGCGTATTGTAACAACTATCGGATAATACTTAATTTACATTTTTGCTATTAAATAATGTAGCATTTGACTCTCCTGTGCTGTGCCCTCGCATGCAGGGCATATATCAGGATGAAGGATATTTCATTGTTAACTGATATTGCCAAGTTGTGCCTCAAAGGGGTTTACTAGTTTATGCTTTCAGAGATGTAAAAATTCTGATGACTGACATTCTATTACCGGTGAGCATGAATATTGTTCGCAGACTATGCATCGTTTGCTGGTGGACCTTAAGCAAAATACAGACCTCTTCTATGTGTTTTAGATGGCTTTATTTTTTTAACTACTTCAATTTTTTTTGAAAAAAAATTATATGTGCGTGTGTTTCTGCATGTGTAGCCTCCAATGAGGAGCTATCAGTAGAGGCCGGAGGAGAGTATAGGATCCTTTAGAGTTGGAGTCCCAGGCAGCTGTGCACTGCCTGCCATTAGTACTGGGAACCAACCTCAGGTCCTCTGCAAGAGCAAGTGCTTTTGACCATTGAACTGTTTCTCTGGGCTCTAGTTTTCAATTTTTTGTAATTTTAAAAATAAGATATTAAACCATTTATCTACAATTTCTTTTAAGTTCTTAAATAGAACATTTTTTAAATTATTGAAAAGAATATGCTCCACATGTACCTTTGTTATAGTATTTATGTTATACTTATATGTGTAAGAAATAGGTATCTGTCCTATTGTACAAATAATGACTTATAGGTTGGGAATTACCCTTTTCCTGATAACAATCTTAAAAAAACACAAGTATAGTATCAACTTTGATGTAGAACTTTACACAATTAAATTGGTTGGAATATTTTGCCAAGACAAAGAGGTAAGACAGGAGTGTAAAATGTGGCTACATTGCTACGTTAGCCACAGAGGCCATTGCAAGTTGGCATTTTCAATTTTGGGCTATTTTGCCACATTAAGGAAATATTTAGAGAATGATTAGAGACACCTCCAAGAAAGGAAACTGTAGCACACCTCACAGCAGTTGGGAGAGGCAGTGAACAGGGGAAGTTGATTCCAAAATATCCTATGCTCATCAGTGCTACAAAAATATCTGAGGTAATTTGTGAATTCTATTTCTGACTACAATCAACATATTACAGACTGGAAGTTATACCCATCCTGACGTCCCTCTTGGACTTCATGCATGCAATGAATAGCAATCTCTCCATTGACTCTAGGAAACACTTCAAAAGTAACCTGACTATATTTCTTAACTTTCTCCTTCAAACATCCCCTTTCCTGGGCCTTCTACTCGCTCAGGCTAAACACTTGGGAGTTGTCCCTGGCTCCTCTCTTGCTTACTCCTTACCTAAGTTCTCTATCATCCTGCTTCCTTACAATCCTCCCTGGCAGCAGTAGGAGTGAGTTTCAAAATATGTGAAATATCACTGGTGCCTGAAAACTCCTAATGCCTTTGTATTTTGAAATAAAATTCAAGATTCTAGTCATGGCTGAGAAGGCCATTATGTACCTGGTCATGCAGACAGACAGACAGACAGACAGACAGGCACGCACGCACACACACACGCACACACACATACACACGTGCACACACACACATGCACACACACACATACACAGGCACATGAGCACACATTTGTGAGTATATACACACAAACACATACACAAACAAATGCAAATAAAATACATCTTTGACGATTTTGTATGTTTCTGTTTAATGTTTTGCTCATCTAATTGCTAACATGTGAGCTCGTTCCCCTTAAGGCACAATGTCGCCTCAGCATGCACCTTTCCCAGTAAACGGTGCTGTCTCGCATACCACTGTACCTATACATCTCTTTATCAGCTGTCATCCCCAGAATTCTACAACTAATAAAGTCCCTAACCAAGTTCAGGGACTTGTTTTCTATACTGCGGATCAAGAATAGTCCTTGCCGGTACCTGAAACTATTTGCTAAATTGATGAAAGTGCGAGCTTTAACGTAGCGAATCTTTTGCTTGGTTCACCTTACCTTGATCGCTTTTTGAATATTAATGCATGATTCCCTTATGGTTATCAGCAGCTTATTGAAACGGCCCATCTCTTGGACAAGGACGGTGTTCATGCTCTGAGTGTAGGTTGTTGGGTATCTCCTCATGGCAGATTCAATATCGAAGTTGTGTGGAAGTTTACCCAGGATGTCTCCAGCAACCTCATTTACTACCTCATCCGATGACTTTGCTCCAGAACCTGATGAGCGAGACTGAAGAGTTCAAACGATTACGAACATCCTTGTAAAGGTCAAAGGACAGCTGAGAGGGGAAAACTGATGGGTACATCTAAGAACCAACCTATCTGTTGTACTGATAATTCTTCACACACAAGATTTATCAAAGGGATCGTAAGAGCCACAGGGAATGGAGTTTTCAGAGGTGACTGTGGAGCAGGGGGAGGAAGAGCGTGTGATGTACCCAGAGAAGCAGGACCTTAGGGAACATTTGTACATCCCACTGCCTGGTGCCCTCAACTGAGCAGCTGGGCAATGACAAACGCCAACGCCCACAAGGAGGGAATGTGAGCGTGTCCCAAGAAAGCTTGTCACAAATCTATTTGCCAATAATCTATGTATACCGGTTGCCAAAAATGGAGGTGCAGCTTTCTCCTTGAGCCTGTAGGGCAAAGAAAATAAGCTCATTCCCTCAAGGCGGCTCGGGCTTAGGGAGGGAAGGTGAGCATTCGTGATTCCCCTCAGAACCTGGGAAGGAGCATCTGATGTAATTTCTGTTTCATGTTTATAGTGACATCTCATAAATGAATCTCTATTTCCTGGAATGACTTTTTAAAAAGTCTGAGAACAAATATACTCCTGGGGTGAGGAGGTTGCTGGGGGAGAATAAGCACTATTGGAATACAGTTGACTAGCTCACATTTTTCCAGTCCAAGGAAACTGACTTCAGTCTCCTTCCTATTTTACATTTCTTGGTCTCTTTATGGTTAATATTAAACATTCTATTCTATGAACACTATCATTCTAACTTAGATTTCTACCTACCTGTTACATACCACTAGAGGAGTTTATAAAATCTGACAATAAAGTGATTAAACGCTAGAAAGTTTTAAATGCCTGCTAGTAAAGAAGAATGATTCCCATCAAATAATTATTTCTTACAGTACTTAGTTTATAATTAATATTTAAAACAAATAATACAAGAAAAAATACTGAATATTGGACCCCGATTAGATGAAATATCTTTCTTTTTACTGCATTTACAGAATAATTTGCATAAATGCTTTAGAAATCATTCTATTTTCTATTTCCCACTAAAACACAGGAAACAGAAAACCTAAAAAAGAATCTCTCTCTCTCTCTCTCTCTCTCTCTCTCTCTCTCACACACACACACACACACACACACACACACACACACACACACACACACACTCACTCCTCACACACGAGGTGAGGCCTATAACTAACCAAAATGTAAGAAAACGACTTCATGTCAGACATCCTCTTACCTCACCTGCGACACGCAGTTGGGGTTGAAGGTTTGGAAAGTGGTGCTCCTCTGTTCGTTCGTGGTTGCTTAGCTGGCTTCTCACTCCTGATACCTTTCCTGCACAGTCCCCACACTTCCTTCCCTTTTCTACCTATACTGACTGGCAATGGAAACTGTGGCCTCAAAGATGCTAAACCAGTGGGTCTCATCCTGTGGGTTGTGACCCCTTTGTTGAAGGTTGTCCAACAACCCTTCCACAGGGGTCACCTAAGACCATCGGAAAACACAGATATTCACATCACAATCCATAACAGTAGCAAAATTACGGTTGTGAGTTAACAGGGAAGATAATTTTATGGTTGAGGATACTGTATCAAGTGAGGAACTCTATTAAATGGTCTCAGAACTCAGAAGGTTGGGAAAGCACTGCTCCCGACAAACACCACACCTCTAAGCTCCAGCTCAACGCCATGCCCGCCCGCCCCCTTTCATTATTTAGTTGAAACAAAGAAGCAGCTGGGGAAAGGGCTTGGCAGCCGAGTACCTGTTGCTCTTGCCGAGGACTCTAGTCCGTTCTCAGCCCCAGCTTAGAAGGTTCACCGCTGCCTGTAATTCCAACTCCAGGACACCGGACTTCATCTTATGACCTCACCACATACAGGCACCACATACACAGGCACAGACACACACTTAGCAATGCATAGTCAAAAGGCAGGGTGCATGGCTCACTGATCTACCCACACAGGCCTTGAACTTGAGATCCTTCTGGTTTGGCCTCTCAAATGCTGCCATTACAAGTTGAGTTGCCTTACCCGGTTCAATTGTCTTTGTTTTATTGAGTAAAGATGAGTGGGCTCTATTTTAAAAGAGACCTTGCAGAATTTAGCCTTTTCAGAGAGCCTACAGCACATTGATTTTATAATTTCCCTTTTTTTTAAAAAATTACTTTTATTTTTTTTACAGTCCAGTTGTTTCCTGCCTCCTGGTCCACCCTCTAACAGTTCCTCATCCCATTTCTCCTCCTCTCACTTGTCCCCAAGAGGATGTCCTCCCCTAACCCCTACCAGGCCTCCCCACTCCCTGGGGCCTCTCGAGGGTTAGGCAAGTCTTCTCCTGCTGAGGCCAGACCAGGCAGTCGTCTGCTGTGTATGTGTCAGGAGCCTCAGACCAGCCAGTGTATGCTGCCTGGTTGGTGGCTCAGTGTCTGAGAGATCTTATGGGTCCAGCTTAGTTGAGATTGATCTTTCTGTGGGGTCACCCTCCTCCTCAGCTTCTTTCAGCCTTTCCCTAATTCAACTGAAGGGTCCCCGACTTCAGTTCAATGGTTGGGTGTATAATTTTCCTCCTTAAGATAAGGTGTGATCATTGAGCATAAGCAAAAGATCACTGATAAAAATTATCCTCTTGACTCTGTTATCTGCCTCTTCTGTTTTAATCTGAGACGTGCATTGGCTAAGGACATTTAGTACAAAAGTCTTGTCACCATTACTCAGTTCATGGAGCTCTGCGGTTCTGGTCTCTGCCTCTGAGTTGTAACTCAAGAGACACTGCCTACCCATTATGAGAGTCACCCTTGCCAATCTGAGCCCAAGGATTATGAAATATTTAATCACATACTGAGGAGATACCCCCGTGTATTCAGACTTATTGGTTTGATTCTGAGTCATTTTCGGTTGGAAGGAGCCCACTGTTTTATGGGTTCTGCAACGTGATACACAGTGGCAAGTTTGAATAAAGCCAAAGACACTGAAATAACCCTGCTGTCACACTATCACACAGGACAAGTAGCTGAAGCCCCCGGGGCTGACTTACTCATGTTTGTCCACGTACCCTTGTGTGTAATCTGGCAATAACAGGTTTTCATGTGATCAGTGTGTACAGTGAACATTAAAATAGTTTTAGTGGGCATTATAAATGTACACATTTATAACACACCCCATATCCTCCTAACTCTTGGCCTTTCCAGCTACAGAATCTGGAAGAGGAAAGAGTGCAGGACAGCAGCTCAGAACACAGGTTCTGGAGCCAATCTGGTGAGGGTCACATGGCTTGGCTTTGAAACTGGGCTCCCCAACTTTGGTCAAACTTAATCCTCTTGCACCTCAGTTTCCTATCTATAGAACAGGATTTTTTTTTTAAAGGTCCCAGGTTCCCTGGGTTGCTTTATTAAAGCAAAGACAGGTCTCTAAGTAGGGCTATCAGGGTCCTAGCACTGTAGGAACATGAACCATCACTGTTTCATTTTGAGGGGCCATAAAATACACCTGCATCTTCCTGACTGAACAGTCGGACATCCTCGGTTTATTTAACCTGCATGGAAACTCCTAGCATCTAGATTAATTTGCTTCCAAAAAATTACAAGAGAAAAAAAAAAACTAAAAAACAACAAAATAAAACAAAAACCTGAGGTTACCCTCTAAACAGAGAGGGTTCCTCTCACTGAACTCAGAATTAACAACTGTTTAACTCACCGACTGCTGCCCACATTTAAGATTTTACTCTTCTGCCCCCCTGGGCACATAAGTTCCATCAGCAGGGCATTTTGTGCCTTCTGGTGCCTTCTACCCATAAACTATTTAAATGCATTTTATAATACGGCTATCATATACTCAAATGTTATGAAATCTAGTAAAAATAAAAGTGAAAAGGGAGCTTTTTATGCAAACCAAGGAAAATGTCCTTGGAAAGTAAATAAAGATGAATCATAAAATAAGCAACTGCTGTTAAATCAGTGGGAGACTAGAAAATAAAACAGGTAAAATCTGCACAGATCTGGCTCCCAGGCTGCTTCTCGGGTATCTTTAAAATGATGGTTTCCAACTAAGAGAAACAAAAGAAAGATAACATGCTGTTTGGGGGGCAAGACTTAGGCATGAAAGCAAAACAAAATGGAATCCCAAGAAGCAAGAGACTCAAAAAGAGACCTTTGCTCCAAAACAAGACCGATGGAAAGAAAATGGCTGATGCCCACATTCTCTGTGCTGAGTCTTAATTAAGGGATGATGTGGATTTTTTTTCTTTGACTTTGAGAGCTTCTTCACTCTGGCAGTGTTGTCGGCGCCTCTGCTGGACGGTGGGGCAGACACATCTGTGGTGGCTCAGCTCAGGAGCCACGCAAGCCTCACACAGTACATACCTGGGTGAGGAGAATGTTATCGAACAGCAGCTGCGTCTCGGACTGGTCCTTAGTGATGTCGGCATTGGCGTTCATCCCAAAGATTTCTGGGTCTGGGATCAGTGGAAGAGTCTTTGTGTATTCAATGTAGCTTTTGTGCTGCAAAGATGAGCGGAAGAAGTCAGGAGGTTAGACTCAATCACGAGGTAGAGCTTGGCTTGGACACAATGGCTTTCAGTCCTCAGTCATGGAGTGGACGGGTCTGGGCGACTCAAGACTGCACGCTTTCTCTTTCTTTCAGCTCAGGACAAGGGTTAAACAAATATGGGCAAATTTAGAGAGGAAAGTTAGATGTCTAATTGTTATAATATTTTTAACAAGGAAAGAGGTGTCTAGGAATTAGGCAATATGAAGGAATATGACAATGAAGATAGAAATTGGTCATACATATATAGGCAAAACACTCATACACATAAAAATAAATAAATCTTAAAAGAAAGATCAACTTATTCTTAAAAAGTCATGCTTTCACTAATTCTCATAAAATCACACATAAACATCCATGAACACATGGCATGGAAGTTTGACCACTAATAGTTCTATGATGTAGATCACGTCACATACATGTCCCTTCACTTTTTTTTAACTCCCAAAAACTCATCATTATTGGTCTTATTACCCCAGCATCAGCCTTAGTGTATGATGGGTTTGCATAACGCTCATGCATGTAACCTCAGGTTCATCCTTCATACATGTTATTTGACTCTGGGAATCAAATGGGAAATGACTGGAGTACACTGGAAAGCCTTTGAAAGCTACCATGTGCAGTTATTCTGAAGGCAGTGCGTGGGGCTGGAAGGAAAAGCAAGAGAGAGCAGGGCCCGTGCCACAGTGATTCTCTGCCTTCTGCTCTGACAGCCTTTGTCAGGCCCTTCAACCTTAGTGCATTGGCTTCCTTGTTTGTAAAGAGTGATACAATGTTAATGAGACCCTTCAGTGAGACCATTACTTAGGACTACCTAAAAGTAACCACGATATAAATGTTAATTGTTAAATGTTAACATTTTATGAGCCCCATCATGTGCATATTCATTTTAATTGTGACAAGATATTTTATGCAAACACCAAGCTCACAATGATAACACCTCAAGTCACCAAGAAAACTCTCTCACATCACAGTGAATAGGAAACCCTAACTTTGTACATTGGGTATGGTCGGTTCCTCTACAGCTTAGAAAGCATGGGCCGAGATGAACAATAAAATTAAAAAGTTTTGTAGGAAATCAGCATTAAAAGCTAGTTGTCAGTTCCCAGGAGTGTCATGTTTTTCTGCTCTTGGGTTTCTTAAAGGGGACATACTTACATCACCAGAAGGAGGGACAAAATAGATGCCACTTGAGTCAAATTTGTATTCTGGGTTTTCGACTAATTCTGTGCAGAAGAATTTGTTGAGAATGCTGCGCAGTGTACGCCGGTCCCAGTCGTCCGTCACCCGGCCTCCGTAATTACATTCCCCAGTCATGTAGCGGAGAGCATCATACGGAAGTTCCTAAAATGGAGACCCGCCGTCACCAGCCAGTTAGGAGAGACCAGTAGCACAGGGCAAGGGGAAGTGTCTGAGCTTCGCTACCACCGTTAAGCTAAACATCTTCCTCGAAGTTTGCAATAACATGACCTTCTTTTACATACTTTCCCACTAATTATTGCTGCTGTCCCCGTGATCTTTCTTGTGTTTTATTTCATTTTCATTCAGTCAATGATCAGACCAAAACTCCTGTATTCTGCTGACTCGTTTAATGATCAACCATGTGATTTGAGTTAATAATATTTTTAAACTAAGATTGAGGGTCTTAGTTGTGCATATGTCATTAACATTTGTTCTAACCTAAGTCGAGACTTGGCCTTCTCTCTTTTCTGTTTAATAGCTAAATCATCTGACTCCTTTCTCTTCCAGAGGTATTGTACCATTGCCATGTTTCCTACTGAGGTTCAATTCTTAGTGTTGCCTGCCTGGCTTCCTAGATTACTTTTCTGTGGCTGCAATTCAGTAACTAAAATCACAAGAGTAGAAGCACAACATCAAACCAATGCTGGGAGCATCTGTCGGGAGGATGCTACAGGCTCTCTGGCTTTTGGGGACTCCAGGTGTTTGTGCCCCATGACAGTGTAAATTTCACCACACTTCCTACTTAACAGAGCTATCTTTGTGTGTGTGTGTGTGTGTGTGTGTGTGTGTGTGTGTGTGTGTGTGTGTATGTGTGTGTGTGTGTGTGTGTGTGTGTGTGTGTGTGTGTGTGTGTGTGTGTGTGTGTGTGAGTGTGTGTGTGTGTGTGTGTGTGTATGTGTGTGTGTATGTGTGTGTGTGTGTGTATGTGTGTGTGTGTGTGTGTGTGTGTGTGTGTGTGTGTGTGTGTGTGTATGTGTGTGTGTGTGTGTGTGTGTGTGTGTATGTGTGTGTGTGTGTGTATGTGTATATGTGTGTGTATGTGTGTGTGTATATGTGTGTGTGTGTGTGTGTGTGTGTGTGTATGTGTGTGTGTGTATGTGTGTGTGTGTGTGTGTGTGTGTGTGTGTGTGTGTGTGTGTATGTGTGTGTATGTGTGTGTGTGTGTGTGTGTGTGTGTGTGTGTGTGTGTGTGTGTGTGTTTCTTGACCTGCAGATCAGGAAGTAGCTCTCAGATACTGCTCTAGCGCTATGCTCACCACCATGACGACAAGGAGCAAAGCCTCTGAAACTGTGAACAAGCCTGCAATTAAATGTTTTCTTATATAGGAATTGCCTTCCTTGTGGTGCCTTTCTACAGCAGTGGAACGGTGACGAAGTGAACATCCCTTTTGTGGTGACCAAGCACCTCTGGATGCCTACTTTACTGAGAGTGTTTTTATCACTGATGAATATGGGATTTTTGTCAATTTTTTTCTGTAATTACTGATAGGATCTTGTGTTTTAAATTCCCCTTAGCATGTTGATACAGAGGATTTAATTTTTTAAGTGATTAAACCAAACTTGCATACTTAAACATATTTTAATTAACTCCTCACTATAGACTATATTTTAAGGTAAAATATATTCTCCAGATATTCAAATTGCTAACTACCAATATTCCTCACTGGTTCTGTATAATTATCTTAGCTCATATGCCTCCCGCTCTGGCATTTATTTTGTCTTAATTATCAGTGCCTTTCCTTCTTTCTGGAGGTCTGACTGGAAGAAAACACTGTATCACACTTGTGGTTCATTTGAATGTTTCTGCCACTTGGATGCTTGGTCTTCATTAGTAACTTGTTTGCTTTTATGGACATAAAGTTCAATCCTCCCCATTTGCAAGACTAAGTTAAAAGTTTGAATTTTTTAATATTTCAGTGATAGATTTCATCAAAGATATCCAGCTAAATTTGAATAAGTTTCTACTAAAATTTAAACAACTTGCTGTTGAGGGCGGGAAGAGGGTAGAGCTCCCTACTCTCACAGGCACTTAAAACAGTTTACAGAACAGTTTTTCAAAGTTTCAATTGTTTACACCCAGTTGGCAAGGAGTAAAGAGGACATCCCATTAGGCTTAATGTTTGCTGCTCCTGAGAGAGTGGGAAGGCAAGACAGAGAAAGAGGGAGAGTAAGGGAGAGTCCAGTGGAATGGAGGGGAGGGGAAAGGCTAGTGGGGAAAGAAGGGAGAAGAGGTTCTCAAAAAATGAATTCATGCTTCAGGAAACTGATCATCCTCTTGCCCCACCCCACTTCCAAACTCAGCTAATTTATACTCTTTTTATAATCAATATAACATCATTACTTCTTAAATCTCTACAGGTGACTATGTGTTAAAGTAAATGATAAAATACAGGCTCCTTAAAGACAAACTGACATCCTAACTAGCTCCTAAAGCAGTTACAATTTCCTGTTATAATAATGTACTATTTAGTAGGCTATTGGGAACTGCCTTGCAATTTATTTCATAAGAACAGAATTAATCAGAAGTCCCTGCTCACTGCACCAACACTTACAACATGATAAAGAGTAAAAGGTAAGGTTCTCGCTGCGATGTTTATGGTACCTCATACTGGTTCAGGAACATGTGGAGTTGCTGCACACTGATTCTTAGATCTGTCTCATTGAATTCATAAGGAATATTCCACCCCAGGGGTCCGAATTTTCGTCTCTCTTGTACCAAAGCATGAAAGAAACAGAGGCCATAAAGCAATTTCTTGAATTCCTCCTGTAATGAGAAGAAGTTGTCCCATGACATTATTTTTCTGTGAACATTACATCAGACTTGCAATGTTTTTAAATTAGTATAGTTACATTCCTTTGCTTATAAGTAATATGAGGCTCTTTTCATCCCCCAAACACTAAAATGCAAGTGTTTTTCTACAGGTGTTTCAGGCAGAAATCTTCCCATTCACACTCAAGTCCAATTGGACCACATGGCTGTGTATACTAAGTTTCCAGAAAACAGAGCAAGTCCATCTAATTTAAATTTTACAGGACTTTTTTTGGGGGGGCAGTGCTCTAACCGAAGCAACACAACACACGAGAATTATGAACTCTATTTACAGTCCCAGACTATTGTGGGGAAACTTCAAAGGAGATGAGTTGACCTAAATTGGCAGTTCCAAAACTTCAAGAATACAGCATGCTAACAGCAGGGTTTGAGGTATGACTGTAGAATGATTTCCTCAGACATCGAAACTGCTATGCTAGGAGTCAGCTTGCTCCCCTTCTCCCTGGTGAAGGGCTTGGGGAGGCAGTCATCCTCACTAAGAAGAGATCAATGGGCCACCAGACTTGACACAACAGCTGGAAACTGTGGGAAAATGCAAAACTCAGCCATGAAAAAGAATCAGTCCACTGACAGAAGGTAGAAGATCAGAGGGAAACACCAGTACACAGTTCAGCCGTGGGCCAACCTAGTGGGAATCCCAAGGAGTAAGGGATGCTGGTAAAGACAATGTGTACCATGTATTGAGGAAGCCTCACGGTTAGAGCCAGTCTGAAGGGCAGACTGGAGATCCCGAAACAGACTAGATCAGAAGTGAGGTGGGTAGGGCATGAGGAGGAGTATCACCTCAAACCCATGCCCAGATCAAAAAATTCCAGCTAAGATCAGGAGTATCTGCCCCTTCTTGTTTCAAAGCTGCTGTGAAGTGAACGGTACCAGCAGCTGTTAACTGTCAGATGTCGTAAAAAGGATGGCGCTCATTCTCGTCCCCTGATCGCATGCCTCCAGCCAGTCAGGAACACTGGGTGAGAGCTTCGAGAATCCAAAGTCTATATTTTAATAACAATGAAGTAGTAATTAACATTTTATGTCATACCTCCCAATTTCTGACTCAAGCTTTCCTTGCAACTGAAAGTAACTATAAGATACTTTATTATTTAGCAAAACCCAGAAACATCACAGAAAGGACTTAATTTTATCCTTCAGTGTAAGGTCCCTTCTCAGAATAAACTTGAAAGTGAAAATAGAAAACAAGGAAATATAAAATCAACCAAAAAAGAGATGAGAAAGAATAAAACAGGACTGACAAGAGAGGTAGCATAAACTTAAGACACTGAATTAGCATTACTCTGAATTATTTTGTGTATATTGAATCATTAAGTCAATAGTTAATTGTTGGAAGCCAGATGTCTCAATGTAAAAGAAAAGACAAATGTGAAATGAGGAAAGACATGGATGTGGCAGATGCAGTGAAATTGAAAACTCTGGCATGCGGTCATCGTGCCTAGAGGGCATGCATATATACATTTGTATGTTTGCATGCCTAGATATTTTATGTTTTGTTGTTTTTGTTTTTGTATAGAGTCTCTCCATTTAGCCTTGGCTATCCTGGAACTCAGTATATAGACTAGGCTGGCCTCAAACTCACAAAGGTCTGCCTGCCTCTGCCTACACAGCACTGGAATTAAAGGTGTACACTGTGGGCTGATGTCTATATGCAGTGAGGGCAGGCACACGATAAGGCAAGGCCTGTGATTGGGCAGTGAAAAAGAAAGGCAGGCTGTGAATCGTGGAGATGGAACAGAGAATACCAGGGGGAGAAGGAGGAAGATGGAGGAAGAGAAGGACAACCCAGATCCATGTGGCTTTAAATAGTCACAGGTAGCTATGAATATCACAGAAGGGATGGATTATTACAGGACAATTTGTTTTTGTCTTATCTAGCTGGGCAGTTCATATCTGAGTTTATTGTTATGGACATTTTGTGGGGTGAGAATTTACTGATATAAATTTGATTGATAAATTACAAGCCTCAAGAGTTTTGATTTTAATGGGTTACTGGGAATTGTGAACAGTGAGATGGTCGGTCATTACACGGGGTGGCATGGCAGTGGCCCGCCATAATGACTTAACGAGATGGGTGGTCACTGTTGGGGTTAGCCATAGAGGCAGTGAGACTGCTGGGCCCAAGAGGATAGCAGGTGGTACTGTGGGATGGTAACTCCTTTTTTATTATTTCTCACTACAGTACACCACTATTCCTGGCTATGTGTCTATATTTAAGTACCAAGGAAGTCATCTAATATCCATTGAATTCTTCAGTACCATTAACCACTCAAAAAAAGCAGAGCTCTTTGGAAAAATGTCTGGCTGGCTCTGTGACAGAATCATGAAGGTTCCAAGACGAGCCTGGAATATCTTACAATTAGAAAGTGAAAGCTGCTAAACAGCATAGACTTCCTAAAGCTGAAATACATACAGAAACCAGTTTAATGGAGCTCCATTGACTAAACTGGAATAATATGAGTATAAAGTTTTTGACCAATGAATTGCAAATCATTGGAGGTGGGGGGATCAGTAAACCCTATGTCCATACCAACATTGGAAGAAGCCACTGCTTAGAGGAGTAAGTGCCAAGCATTGAACATTCCGAGTGCTGCAGCTGAGGGATAACCACTTAAGGACCAACCCAGTGAGTGAGAATGCTCAGTGGATACTAAATATGGATGGAAGGTGGGACATCCCCCCCCACATGAAAGAGAAAAACCAATTATTAAACAGTGGAGAAAATAATCAATGCCTTTTTAGATGATCAAAATTAGTTTCATCCACTGAGGCACAGCATCACCTACTTAATAATTTGGCTAAGAATAAAAAATAACTGAATCTAATCATTAGAAAATGCCACACAGATGCTGAGTGAGGAAAATTCTATGCTAAAACAATATCATGAAGTGCATTCTTTAAAATGACAGTGTTGTAAGGCAAGGAGGGCCGAGGAAATGCTTCCGGTTAAAGAAAGCAGACTCCTGGAAGCAAGCTGGAGGCAGGACAGTTGCCAAGCATGCGCAGGCTTGGGTTTGATCTCCAGCACCACAGGGATGAAGCATAAACAGCATGAAGAAAGTAAAACAGACATAAGAAAGAAGTGTGACCCTGGACCTTACACCCATTCTCTTACAGACAACGAAATGAGGCTATTAGCTGACAACACTGAACCACATGAGAGATTGACGTGACAGTTACATTTACAAAGGGTAATAACGATACTAAGGTAAGACAATGTCCCTATTCCTAAAACATACATAAATGTATCTGACATGGGACCTGCAGGCCTCATGCACCACAAAACACCTATGAACGTGACCCAACATAAAAGTTTAAATATTCTGAGAGTTTTGGATAACTTTAGTACATGGGTTGCAAGTATGAACTTTGTAGGTATCAACATTGTGTCTCTATATCAAAGGGTTAGGAATTTCCAAAAGTATTTAAGGATAAGGGGTCATGATATATCTAGGTTGCCTTCAACTGATGTTTTACACACACACACACACACACACACACACACACACACACACACAGAGAGAGAGAGAGAGAGAGAGAGAGAGAGAGAGATATGGGGGGAGAGAAAAGAGAGTGGACAGACAGACACACAGACACAGAGACACAGAGAGACTAATGAATATATACACAGATATTAATGTATTTGAGTACACAGAGGGGAAACACAAAAGAATAAACCAAGTGGAGTAAAATTAATAGCAAGTAAATGTGAAGGACATAGGTTGTCCCTTATACTCTTTTAGTATTTTCAATTTTCCTGTAAATACTAACATCATTTTCAAATAAAAGTTAAAATGTAAAGTTGTAAAGTGCTGTAGAATTTAATGAGATTATATTTTGGGTGGGAGCTGTTTCATAAATGCCTCTACCTCTAAAATGTGATTACTCTGGGAGAGACCCTTTAATTGAAAAGAAAGAGAAGGTAAGTTACACTTGCCAAGGGGGCTCTGTTCAGTCTATCATACGGAGAGATGCCCCCACTAACTCTGGCAGTTATCAGCTTTACCAAGCCTCATCAATACAAAAGGCAGCCATACACAGGTTCAGGAGGCTCAGGACAAGGTGAACTCAGCCTTGAATGTATATGTGTAGATGTCTTTCTTTTTTCTTTTGTGTGTGCATGAGTGTGTGTATGTGCAAATTTTTGCTTAATGAAAATACATTAGTGTTTCTCCTGTTGTGCACTTAGGTAATGTTCAGACTTCTATGTGTCTGAACAACTATGAGCTTTCGAATGGCAAAACTCATCAGGGTTCATAACCCTTCATATAAAAGAGCCCTTCCATTTTTAATTACAGCAAAACATCATGAAACAATTTTGGGTCACAGACATTCAGACAGAATTCTAATCATGAAAACAGTGGGTGTTTTCCCTGCTTGCCTGGTGGCTCCGGAAAAGACCCTTATGAGTCCCATCAATTGAGGAGGAAAACCATTTTGGCTCTCATTATGGTTATGTGGAGGAAATGTTTTTATGTTTTAATTTAGAGCGATGGTTCCAGATAGCAAAGGGCTCAGCTCATATCCTGGAACAAGTTCTCCAGCCTTGCAGATCTGCGCTGGGAATGGCTTACAGCTGACTCTCTCAACAGAAGCCTACATTATTAATGATACTCCATAGTCTCTCAGCTGAGCAGGACTGGGGCTGGCAGTAAAATTAAAATAAAATATTAATAAAATTGACTTCAGCACAGTCAATAATCAGTAATCAAAACCAACTGTGCTGCAGAGCAGGGGGCCTATTTAATTTGTAGTTTTACTCTGTGCACACATCCCTGATCACTAGGGGCCACTTGAATTGCTCTACAGGGCTGGGGTGACAGGACTCAGCCATCACTAACAGGCTTCTTGCAGCTGCCAAAGAAT
Source organism: Rattus rattus (assembly GCF_011064425.1). Taxonomy (NCBI): domain Eukaryota; kingdom Metazoa; phylum Chordata; class Mammalia; order Rodentia; family Muridae; genus Rattus; species Rattus rattus. Next base: position 128,198,550 of record NC_046157.1, read on the forward strand.
TCAGGGTCAGAGATCGGGTCCATGAGGTATGATCGGATGATATTAGCCCGCAGTCCTTTTGGTGCCTCGTTGGTCATTTTCACTCCGTTCTGCAGGACCGACACAGGGAAATTTGGAGATGGGTAACTCGTCAGCCAGATTCGGAAATCAGGGTGTGTTGATTCTGGGCTTAACTCCTGCGAGTAAATAAATCACAAACAAGCATGAGTAAGACTCAAGAGTCATCTCAACGACTGTAAGGAACAGTCTGGAAGGGGGAAGAAACATCTATAAAACAGAGATGGAATTGTTGCAATTTAAGCAAAAGCTCAGCATTCGTTTCTGAGTCACCATGCTTCACTGAAAAGGCCCAGATTGTTGTCACTCAACTGATAAAATTAATTCACATGACTTTACAGCTTACAGAAGTGCTAAGTAGTTCAGAGTGGGCTCAAAGACTAAAGCCTTCCTAATGTGTTCATGCCTGAACTGATGTTTCTGAAATATTTAAAAAATAATTCTTTACCCACAGCTAGATTAAGACTAACCTCCTCTTCTTGCTGCAGCCAGATTTGGGAGTTTGGGAGTTATGTGACCACTGAAGACAAATCAATATTACTCCGAACTAGAATCATTTGTTTGAGAGAGAAGGATGTTTTAAAGGGTAAGAGCTAGTGTATCCTGAAGCCTCAATATTTATCACTATTACCTCTATAGTGAATGCTAGAGGTCACAGAGCCCTCCATTAGCACTGTGATGTTAAGGCCTAGGAATAGCTGCTGAGGCCTGTTCCTCTGCGTCATGGACATTCTGAAATACAATATTAGCATTCCTCTGTGTGAAAGGTATCTGCTGTAGCCTGTCTGTGTATCTGCCTCTATTTCTTTTAGGCAAAGTTTTTAATATGAATCCATGTTTATTGTGATCCAACTACAACCTTAACCTGAAGCCTGCCAAATGACAGAAGAAAAACAAGGCATTTGGGTGGTATGTATACAGAATGAGACTGGGAGAGGTACACACTAATATGTTTATATCTGCATTTTTACCTCACAAACTTTCTCAAGAGTTGGCATCCAAGAGGTGGCAAGGTGGCAGTTTTGAAGAACAACCCATGTTCCATCCTTGACAGCTTTCTCTAACATCTTCATAGCGATTGGCCCTTGGCCTTGGCCCAGAGATAGAGAGCTAAGTTTTGAGCCCCCATATCCCTGTGTACAAGAACAACAAAGATGTCGTGTTAGCATCATACTTTGGTCCAAACAGATATAACCTAAACACGGGTCAATCAATACTTTGGTGAAATGGTGTAGAAATGATCATGGTGATAAGAGGAAAATTCTGAAGGATCTTTGGCTGTTGACATAAAATATAGAAAATAAAAAAATATTAAGACTTTTTAATAAATGTGCAGATCAAAGGACACAGCTGTCATTAGCAACCCCTAAAACACAGAAGGAAACCCCAAAAGCTAAGAAGAAAAACATGAATTGGAAGATGAACTTGCCCGGCCACCTTGAGCAAGTGTGTCAGTTACTTTAGATACTCCTAAAATTAGAAGAACAAAAGCATTAACCACTGACTTCCAGTCAACAACTTCCTTCAGAAATGCTGTGTGGATGTTTCCCCAGCTCGGCTGTGGCTTTTGGATCTCCTTATTTTAGGGGTAGTTGTCCCCGGACTTCCTGGAAGAGGCCCCAGTGACAGAGGCAGTGGAAGAATGAGTCTTGGTCCCCCTCCAACTGCTTATTGCATATAATCACCGTCTTGGGGTTTTACTGCTGTGAACAGACACCATGACCAAGGCAGCTCTTATAAGGACATTAAATTGGGCCTGGCTTATAGGTTCAAAGGTTCAGTCCATTATCATCAAGGTGGGAGCATGGCAGCATCCAGGCAGGCATGGTGCAGGCGGAGCTGAGAGTTCTGTATCTTCATCTGAGGCTGCTAGAAGACGACTGGCCTCCAGACACCTGGGATGAGGATCTTAAGCCCATGCCCACAGTGATACAACTCCTCCAACTAGGCCACGCCTACTCCAACAAGGTCACACCTCCAAATAGTGTCACTCCTTGGGCCAAGCATATTTAAACTATCACAGTCACTAAGACTGTGAGGAAGAAAAACACTTTGGGGAAAAAAAAGTAGAGGTAGAAGCTGGAGACAGTGCAGAAGCACAACAGACATAGCCCCAGAGAATGACAAGACTGCCTAACACCAAAGAGACACACAGAAGAAGCAGAGCTCAAAAGGATGTCGAAGCAATGTTGATTTTCAGAGGTAAGCCCCATGAATGACAGACACTTGGAGCTACCCCCCTCCACTCTAGATCTGCCGCCACATTTCTCATCTCATTTCCAATATCCCTGTCCCAAACAGTGGCCCGCTTCCATTTTGCAGTACTCCACAGTCTAACTGGGATGGCCTTACAAATGAATGGTCATGCTACTTAAAGCATCTCTGTCTGTAATCATGGCATCCGTATCTTCTGAAATAACAGAGTACAATATCAGACAGTCATAACACTCATACAGAATCCAGGCTATTCAGGCGTAAAGAGACTCAATAGAGACCACTTTAATTTTAAAGTCATGTGACTTTCAGGAAGCTATCCTCTCTTTGCTTTAGTATTGCTCACTATGAAATCAAGATGCAACCATTTACTTTAAAGTCTTCTGTATAATTACAAAGAAAAATTTACCACCAAAGTTCACTGTAGGTCATGACCTCAATCCACTAAAGTTCATTATAGGTCAAGAACTCGATGCAAATGTTCCTGACGGTTTTAGAAACTGCCAGAAGCTGTTCAGATCATACCAAAATGAGGAACATCAACTCAGAACCATCCAAAAACCTGCTCACTACTTCTAGACAGTATAGCATAAGAACACTTCAGCAAATTAATTTCAATATGTTTTAAAATCTCTAACAAGTGTAGACAATTGAACTTACTCCACTGGCAATGAGGCTCTAATACATAGCTGCTCTGAAGGTCAAAGATGGCTGGCCCCCTTTAGAGACTAGGGAGAGAGGAGCAACTAGAAGGCTCACCCTGGAGTTACTGCCTGAATTTAAATCAACCAAGTCCATGTACTTGCATAAACGCTATGTTTGTTGGGAGAGGCAAATGTTCCTCAACCCCCAATTTTAGTACAGGTTGGTCTCAAACCCATGATCCCCATGCCTCTTCCTCCTTTAGCAAATCCTAATGGCACATGTCACCACAACCAAAGACACCGGATTTTACTTTCACAAGTATTTTAGGAGCTACTTTTAATGTAAGTACTGCCATTGAGTATCATTTTCTTGGGACTCTGTCATATTTCAGAATTCCCAAGCCTTTCCTGTGGCTGAGTGACAATTTTTAGCTTTCTCTCATCCTTTAAGACATTGGTTAGAGCAAAAAATAATTATTATAAAGGAATCTAACAGTGTCAGATAACGCTGTGCTGTGAAGTACCTGGTCATCAGCGAATTTCAGAAGAGCATTCATGGGATCCGCTCCAGGGGAGAGCACAAAGATCAAAGGTGCACAACAGTTACTGTCCCCAAATGCCTTGGCCAGGTCAAAGGGGGGCGGCTCAATGAAAGAGCGCCCCAACTTCTTGATTATGAATTCCTGCAGCATTGGAATAACCTAAGAGAGACAAGAATATATTTGAAAGAATAGTTAAAATAATTAAAGCGTCCAGGCGTTTTAAAACAAAACAATCAGTGAGTATGCCAGCATATGCATGTGATCTCAGCACTGCAGAGTCTAAGGACGGAAGTTTACCAGTTCACGCCCAGGCTGGGCTATATCGCAAGACCCTGTTCTCAATATAAAATGAACTGGACTCTCCCTATATAGATTAGGTGCTAACAGTGGAAGTTCTAGGGTGTTATTCTGCCCATAAATGCCTTTCAGAAAAACAATTATAGATGATTCAAATAATAACTGATGACTTTTAGGAGACACCAAATTCAAAGACCATTTCTTCCACTCCCATGATTCCTTTGTCTGTAGTTCTTTGTGGAGGATTGAGACCTTTTGGTTTTAAAACACGGATTATGTTCCCATCAAGGTTTTAAGGAAGCAGTGCTCTGTAAACACATACACACACACACACACACACACACACACACACACACACACACACACACACAAGCTATTTACTAAGAAACAACCCAATCTGTATTGACAGATTTTCTGACAGGAGAATGTTCTTGATACGTGTTGGAAAAAGTAAAACTCTATCACTTGGGGTCTCTGCAGGAGTGGATATGTGCTGATAGTAAGGCCACAGTCAGCTCATCTGATCCACCCCCTATTTTCCAGTGAAGAGCTACCCTGGCATTTGAGGGTTGTAATGCCAGTTAATTATGACCCAGGTGTGACCTAAACAGGACATGACTCTAGTTCTGATCTCAACAAACTGCAGAAGCGCCCTTTAACTCTAAACACTTCACCTTCTTGTTTGCCCTTTGTCAATGCTGATGGTTCCTTCAGAGCTTAATAAAACATTGAAGAAGAAGGCATAATTTGGCCCGCACCTAAAGCTAGAAGACGGTCTCCAGGAGCGCCTCCACAGCTGAGAGCAGAAGTAAGACCCACTTTTCTGCTACCAAGTGACCTGCCTGGTGGATTCAGGATACGCAGAGGCAGGGGTCCTCTGGGTCAGGGCACTTCCTGTTCCTGGCTCTGCCCAGAAGTGAACTGATACCATCCCACAGTTCCCTGCACCCAAATCCTATGGAGAAGAGAGCGGACCACCCAGGAGTGCAGATATCCCGAGGTCACAAATTGATCCATTTTTATCACCATGTACAAAGCTTAAGTCCAAGTGGATCAAGGACCTCCACATCAAACCAGATACACTCAAACTACTAGAAGAAAAAGTGGGGAAGAGTCTTGAACACATGAGCACTGGGGAAAATTTCCTGAACAAAACACCAATGGTTTATGCTCTAAGATCAAGAATTGACAAATGGAACCTCATAGAACTGCAACGCTTTTGTAAAGCAAAAGACACTGTCATTAGGACAAAATGGCAACCAATAGATTGGGAAAAGATCCTTACCAATCCTACATCTGATAGAGGGCTAATATCCAAAATATACAAAGAACTTAAGAAGTAAGACTCTAGAAAGCCAAATCACCCTATTAAAAAATGGGGTACAGAGCTAAACAAAACATTCTCAGCTGAGGATTATCAAATGGCCAAAAAGCACCTAAAGAAATGTTCAACATCCTTAGTCATCAGGGAAATGCAAATCAAAACAATCCTGAGATTCTACCTCACACTAGTCAGAATGGCTAAGATCAAAAACTCAGGTGATAATAGATGCTGGCGAGGATGTGGAGATAGGAACACTCCTCCATTGTTGGTGGGATTGCAAACAGGTACAACCACTCTGGAAATCAGTCTGGAGGCTCCTCAGAAAATTGGACATTACACTACCTGAGGACCCAGCTATACCTCTGTTGGGCATATACCCAAAAGATGCTCCAACATCCAACAAAGACACTTGCTCCACTATGTTCATAGCAGCCTTATTTATAATAGCCAGAAGCTGGAAAGAACCCAGGTGCCCTTCAACAGAGGAATGGATTAAAAAAATGTGGTACATCTACACAATGGAGTACAACTCAGCTATCAAAAAACAATGACTTCATGAAATTCATAGACAAATGGATGGAACTAGAAAATATCATCCTGAGTGAGGTTATTCAATCACAGAAAAACACACTTGGTATGCACTCATGGATAAATGGATATTAGCCAAAAAGCTCAAATTACCCAAGATGCAATCTACAGACCACAGGAAGCTCAAGAAGAAGGATGACAAAAAATGCAGATGCTCCCACTCCTTCTTAAAAGGGGGAAAATATTCATAGGAGGGGATATGGAAGCAAAGTTTAGAGCAGCAACTCAAGGAATAGCCTGACACACATGTGGCCCATATATATACAGCCACCAAAACTAGATAAGATTGATGAAGCTAAAAAGTGCATGCTGAAAGGGACAGGATATAGATCTCTCCTGAGAGACACATCCAGAGCATGTCCAATACAGAGGTCAATGCTAGCAGCAAACCGCCGAACTGAGAATAGGACCTCCATGGGGAGAATTAGAGGAAGTATTGAAAGAGTTGAAGGAGCTTGCAACCCCATAAAAACAACAATGCCAACCGACAAGAGCTTGCAGGGACTAAGCCACTACCCAAAGACTATACATGGACTGACCCTGGGCTCCAACTGCATGCATAGCAGAGAATAGCCTTGTTGGGGCACTAGTGTAAGGGAAAGCCCTTGCCCTTGCCAAGGTTGGACCCCAGTGAAGGTGAATATAGGGGAGGCAATAAGGGAATGTATCGGGGAATACCAGTATGGGGAAGGGGGGGGGGAGGGAATGGGGGCTTATGGACAGGAAACCAGGAAGGGGAATAACCTTTGAGATGTAAGTAAAGAAATATATAATAAAATATTTAAAAATATAAATAAAGTGAGCATGAATGTTAAAAAAAAAAAAAGAAAGAAAGACATAATTTCAGAAGCTTAGGTTTGAAGAAGGAAAAAGTGAGGTAAACAGTTCAGCAGACACCAGTGTCCTCATTTCCTGGAAGGCCTTCCTCTGTCTTTGCACTGTCCAGAGATCCATTTGTGATGCTCAGTTGAAATGGTTTTCTAACAGGTAAGAATAAAGCTACCAAATCATTTTTCTAGGTAAGTGAAATCTAGTTTTATGCTGGGTTAAATTTATTACAATATTCTTCAGATTTATGTCACACCAATGATGGAATTAAATCCCGTATTCAATGTCAAGCATGGGCAAAGGGTCAACAAACAATGTCTCCTCTTTGACTTTCTAAGAACAGCATGTATACACTTGGAACTGAACGTAGGAAGTCCCAGCACTTGACTAATACAGTACCAAATCCCCCGAGAGCATTTTTTGGCTTGCCTTGCTCTGCTGAATATTCAATTTTCTCCTTTGAATATAGGAACACCAAGCAGAATTAAGACTGGCGCACTGCACTACTGAAATGCCAATAGACTCCTTCAAAGCCTTCTTTAACCCAGCTTCTTTAAAGATCCATATTTTTATTTCACACACACTTGCAGTTTTTGAAATTCATATTCTCTTTGATAACAAGTTACAGCTACAGATGTTCCTATGACTAACAACATACATATAATTTATTTAATTACCTAACTTCAGCTTAGGTCTTAAGCAGTAGCTACCAAATGCACTTTTAACCCTGCTCTAAAACATATGTCTGCTCAAAATTTGAAGGCACAGATAGTAGCTCTCTGTTTCTTTATCTCGTTCTCACAAACCAATCAGTCCTGCCATACAGAACGCCATGAGCACCTCCGTAAGAGCTTAGTTATCATAAAGGAGGTGGTGAGTCAAACATGCCAGCAATAGGACAGAACACAGACTACTTCGGAGGAAGGAGTAATGGAAGGCCCTTGTGAGGACCCCACAGTCATTAACTTGCCATTATACAAGGATGGGACTGCACAGACATATAACACCCCCCGCCCACCTTCCCAACCCAGGATAGCAATTCCACATGCCTAGAACATTCCTCAACTCCAGGAGCAATTTACAAGTGCCTAGTATCTAAAAAAGGTAGTATCCTCTGGAAACAGTTAAAAGTGCCTCCAAACACCAGTTATATGTTCTCTGTAACATCTACTTGGACAAGATGTGTGAGTAAAGTCATCAGCATATCACAGTGCTTTTTAGAGTCAGGCACATGTGTTTTCTTGCACATGTGTGGGGCTAGGAATGCTAAGAACCAATGGAGAAATAGCCAGATTCAAGTTAGACTTTATTTATTTATTTGTCTGTCTATTTCTTTGGTGTGTGTTGCAAGGCGGAGAGCGGGCATGCCTACAGAGAGTGGAGGTTAAAGGTCAGCTTGCTGGACTTCGCTCCTCCTCCCTTGTGGGTTCTGGAGTTCTAACTCAAGTCACTAGGCTTAAGGAGGTACCTTTATCCACTGAGTCATCTTGCTGGTCCAAACTAGGCTTTTAAATCTGTTTTCAATACTTTCTTAGACTCATATACATATACATATACATATACATATGTATATACATATACAACAAAGGTATAGATGAGTAGGCACACGTATAAGTGCTATGATAAAGGCATGTGTAGTGGATGGCACATGCCTGCCCCAGCATTCCAGAGGCTCAGACAGGAACACCTTGAGTTGGAAGTCAGCCTGGCCTGTGCAGTGAGAACGTCTCAAAAGCAACCATCCAAAGTATATAACAAGGACCTATGCGACAAGATAGCATATACTGTTCATTCAGACTCAGTATCCACACAATGCATAAATACAGTCTCAAGACTAAAATTTTATAGACTCTAATTCCAGAAATTCTAAACAGCATCAAAACATCAAAGGATGAATTCACACACACACACACACACACACACACACACACACATACACACACACACACGAACATATATACTTATATTCATATGCATATACATGCACACATGTATACACGCTTGGCTGGTTTCTAGATAATTACTTTATGCTTCATCTCCTTTGAATAATCACAAGTGTCAAGCTCACTGCAGAAATATTAAAAATATCCTAATTTCCTACCCTGGGCCTTATCCTTGTCTTTCTCATTACCATGCTTTACACAAAGGGATTTTCTTCCCTCATCAGATTAAAACAACAAAACATAGCACTTGTTTGACAGCATCTTTCCTTCCCAAGTCAGCTTTAACCTCATCCCAAAATTGTAGTCTTGTAAACAAAATGACAGGTCCAGGGACCTGAAGTTTCCTAACAGCTAGTTTGTTGTAGGAATGGCCGAGTTTTTGAAAGAGGGGCCTGCTGGTTTACCTGCACAGGTAGACATGGCTAACCGTGCAGCGCAGTGATTCTTGTGTCTGTTAGCGCTGGAGAGCCCAGTTAGGAATGTGAGCATCTCTCGTCAAGAGAAGAGGAGACAAATTCCACCATCTCACATTTCAAACTATAACAGAACAGAACTTGCTTGCTTCCCAACAGGAGACTAGAACTTTCAAGGTAAAGGCTCACCAGATGATAGATGTGCCTGCGCCAGCAATCTGATCATCCCAGCATTAGGTTTGTAAAATGAGATCTGTCAGTAGCAAAGATTTCAGACTCATTGTGGCAGCCATCTTCTCAAAGGCAGCAGGGAAGCCCCTGCTTTTTCTATGCATGCTTTTCTGTTCAGTGCAAATTCCTACAGCATTCATCTGAGGTCAGAGATGTTTGTTAACTTGCATCTGACAAGTTTCTTATTGAAGGCTGATGGATTTGACTTTTGTTTACAGTTCAGAATGATAGAATTGTGGCCAGAAGCTCTTTATTTTGTAAATGACTCTGAACACTGCATACCTTAGTACTTTTCCACTCCACATGTTTCTTCCACCAGTACGATACTATATTAAATATTAAGGGAAACTGTGAGCCCATCTTATTTTCCTACTGGTGACTTAGCAAGAATCTTTCCAATTTTTCTAAACTATAGCTTTGGAAAGCCTGACACCTGCAATTTCTGACTCAGTGGTTCTCAGCCTTCCCAGTGCTGCAACCCTTTAATGCAGTTCCTCACCTTGTGGTGACCCCCAGTGACAAGATTATTTCTGTATATTTTCTCTAACTTTACTAGTGTTGTGAAATGTAATATAAATATCTGATATGCAGCAAAACTGATATGCAGCCCCTATGAAAGATACCCTACTTTAAGGGGTCACAAACCGCTGTTCTGACCATTCAGTATTAGGGTAGAGTTTCAAGAGGACGGAATGGAAAGGAGACACACCTCTCAAAACAACCCCATAAGAATTTTGTTAATTTTTAATATATATATTTTCTATATATAACCTTTTAGCCTAGAGACAGTGGAGAAATAAAATGTATATACTACTATCTCAAAATGTTAAGTCTCCTATAGTGCTGTTCTCCTTTCTAGGCTAATACCATTCTACTCTGGGAAACCACCCTTTTAAAGGCAGAGTAGGCAGATATATGGTGATATAATATATAGCTTTCAAAATAATCAATTCACCACTAAAACTTGAAGAACCTGGAAGCACTAAGTGTAAAGAGCATGAAGATTCTGGATAATATAATGGCATTTTAATCATTATTTTTTACATTGAAAACATACATGGGTATGGCAGCATAGAAAATTGTGAGCAATTAATTCCTCCATTTAGGATAGACAGAAAATATCTGTAGTTGTAAATGATTTCCAAACTGTAATGGCTTAAGACATATGAACTTATTTGTCGAACTTGCAGAGTTATCTGTGATCGGGGCACTCTCCAGGTGTGGACAATGATCATGTCTTATGGCACTTAAAGATCAACACAGAAGTGATCAGGTTTGATGGCAGAGTGTCTTGGAAGACCTCCAACAGCAGCTATACAATATCAACTAGCCAAGGCAGGTCTGTACCCATCACCATCACTTTAGATGCAATTAAAGGAGAAGAAAAATTGAAATATTTCTAAATATCATTTTGTAATTTTTCTATCTTAAGGGAAAATGGGACTAGATTAGAAAATGTTGTAGGACAGAAAGATAAGGTATGGGACAGATCAATATGAAACAGAAGGTTAACAATGATTTTAAAACAAACAGAATAACATCAGCCAACAGAAAAAAAGACACACACACACACACACACACACACACACACACACACGCACACACACGCACAAACCACCTCAGCCTATATAACTCCTACCTTCTAAAGCATAATGAATATGGAAAGTAATATTTGATCTATTTAATAGTTTAATAGTTTAATCTATTTCAGATGACAGTGTCAAGTTTCAAAGACATAAACCTGTGGAAGGATATATGTAGATGAAGTTGTCACAGCTAGGAAATGTTTTTGTACTCCCCCCAAAACATTTTGAGCATTTCATTTTCTCCATCTTAAAGTGGAAAGTGAACATCTCAAGCTTCCCACTGAAGTTCTATGAAAAAAAAACATTCTTCCCAATGTTATCAAACGGTGCATTTGATCAGTTCACAAACATCAGACAAGTGTTCATTTACTTCAGCCACAGAGGACAGAATTGTGATTTTCATAGGCCATACATACTATGTAGGCTACTTCCTCTATTTAAAAAACTTATGGGGTTGGGGATTTGGCTCAGTGATAGAGCACTTGCCTAGCAAGCGCAAGGCCCTGGGTTCGGTCCCCAGCTCCAAAAAAAAGAAAAGAAAAAAAAACTTATATATTACAACTGTTTTATATAAAGATAAATCTAACATAGGCTGGACTCTATTCTGACTAAAAACTTAAAATATGTGGACAGACTTCTATGCTGAAGATTGGCCCCTGGCCAGGTCCTGAAAGCTGGAAGCCAAGCAGTTCTGGCTCTGAGAAACACCTCTGCCTCAGATTATCCCTGATGTATATTAAAAATCCTATCATATAGTACTTTCACCATTTAAATTCCGCTCTTATATGGGGAAGAGTTAGGGTGCAAGCATTTCTTTGAAAACAAATTCAAATTGTGGATACTGTGAGTTTTGAAGTAACTATGTGAAACTTTAAGTTGTTTGTAGCAATGGCAGTTGTGATAGTTCCCTAAAATCTTCCTGCTCACATTATACTGGCATCTCTGAGGATATAAAGACAAACTAAGACAGATTCATTTTCTATAGACTGTAATACAAATAAGGACATTAATAAGTATTGAAAGGGCAGATTTACTGCTTTGCTGTTTTACTGTTTATTTATTATTTAAAGAAGTTAAAATAACATTACTAATATTGCCTTTTGTGTTAACAATGACTAAAGCTTTAAAATATTCCACATATTTTCTAAATGCTGTGCTGTGGTATGGTACGTATAAATATAGACCCACATTTAGAGGAAAGACTCTAGATATTCTGATGTATAGACTTGACATTAATGCCATTGACTAGTTTCACCAAAGTAATAAAATAAAATAAAAATGGGGTTACAGCAGGCAAAGAGAGAAATCTTTGACATGGAGGAACGAAAAATCATAGAGTAATCATAAAAATATATCAACAAAAATACATTCTATTAGCTATTAACCCAGCTGTAGACACAGGAAATCCATCAGAAGGAAGTTGGGTGACTTCTGCAGATTCCTCCCCCTACCCCGAGTCTATGGAGAGATGGAGTTTGCCTGGGCTGTGCAGAGAGGGGTGTAGTGATTGCTGCCCAGCAAAGCCCACACTTACCTTGTCTGGCCTCAAGCAACGGATAATGAGCATCCTTTGAAAGTCGTTTGCTTTATTCTCCCACTCTTCAGGAAATACCTCATGGTGTGGCTCCTAAAATTATAGTACAAAAGTCAATGTTAGAAGTTATTTCTAAAAGTAGTAATATTTTGCAAATAAGCGTATACTTAGAGAACACATATAATTCCTGAAATCAGAACATTTGTATGAATTTTACTTTATTTAAGCTGTGGGGAAAATTAACGTCAAGGTGTAAACATTTGAAGTTCCAGAACAAGTTACCTGGTTTCTCTCTCTTGGCTCCACCTAGTGAATGCAATTGCAATTTTAAACTAAAAGGAAATACTCACAAAAGATATTTTTTCTAGGAAATATTTCCATTAGCAACCTGGAGAAACCCAAAGCACACCCGTCCCAAATGATTAAACCCATTTTCCTTATCATATATGACAGGCAGCCAAGTAAGACCAGTTGTCAGCCCCCAGGGGCTACTACCTACCTACCTCTCTCCGGTTAGACCTAGCTGTCTCTACTCAGAGCAACTACCTATTGTGTTCAAAAACAGTAAAAATCATAAGAGCAGAAACAGGGAAGAAAATAATAACTGGGAACTGGAAAATTCATAACATTTATGCCAAAGTAAAGCTGAAAAAGGACCACTGTCTTACTTAGGGGTTTATTGATATGAAATGACCCCACGACCAAGGAAACTCTTTATGGAGGCAACCATTTAATTAGGACTGGCTCACAGTGTATTATTATCACAGCAGGACGCATGGCAGCATCCAGGCAGATGTGGGGCTTGAGGAGAAAGCGTGTCATTGTGGGGGTGGGCTTTGAGACTCTCCTCCTAGCCTGCCTACCCCCACAATGGCACGCTTTCTCCAACAAGACCACACCTACTCCAAGAAGGCCACACTTTCAAATAGTGCCTCTGGGCCAAGCATATTCAAACCACCACATTCTATTCCCTGGCCCTCATAGGCTTGTTCAGACAGATGAGTCCATAAGGGACAACATAGCCATCGTATAATATAAAATACATTTAGCTCAACTTCCAAAGTCCCCATAGTCTATAGCAGTCTCAACATTGATAAAAATCCAAAGTTCAAAGTGTCTTCTGAGAGTCATCCAATCACTTAACTGTAATCTCCTATAAAATCAAAATAAAAAAGCAGACCATAAACCTCCAACATCACAGGCTATACATTACCGTTCCAAATGTCACAGTGAGGAAATACTGGCCCAAAGCAGGACCAAAAAGCAGCTGGGCAAACTCCAAACTCTGCATCTCCACGTCTGATGTATGTAAAACCATTCTTCATATCTCAATTCCTCCCATCTTTGTTGACTACAATAAATTTCTTTCTCTTAGGCTGTTTCCAATTCCTGTTAGCAGCTTTCCTCAGCTGATATTCCACAGCTCTGACATCTCTAATATCTTGGGGTATTCACAGTCACTTCAACTTTATACTTTCTTGGTCCAATGTCTGGGGTCCTCCAAAGAGCTGGCATCATTTCTCCAGCTCTGCCCTCTGTAGCACTCTAGGCTCTGCTTGACTCTACTCCACTGCCACTGCTGTGATCATTCTTCCATGGTACTGGCATCTCCAATACACAGGGGTTTTCCTCTGCAACTAGGCTTCACCCATAGCCTCTCATAGGGTCTCTCCATGATGCCAAGCCTCAACTCCTTTGCATGACCCCTTCAGTACTGGGCCATCAACTGCAAATGAGGCTGCACCTTCACCAATGGCCTTTCCTGGCCTCTCACAGTACCAAGCCTCGGCTGCTCTCCATGATCCCTTTATGCCTTCAAAACCAGTACCACCTGGGTGACTCTTACACATTACCAAGTACAGCTGCAGCATGAAGTATAATCCTGGCTATCTCTCGAACACAGCTTCTTTGTGCTCTCAGAAAACACTTCCCAAAAGATTTCACCTCACAGTGATGCTGGTCTCTTCTTAATCACTGCTAATTTCTTAGCTCTAGCTAACTAGCATCAATTGTCTATTCTTGACTCTAAAGCCAGAGCCACAGGGCTAAGTTCTGCAGCTTGTTGGGGCTGGAACATGTCCCTCTTTTTCTATTACATCATCACTAGCTTTCTGGTTTTCAACTCCTTTATGGACTAAGCTTGGCTGTCCTGGAACTTGCTCTGTAGATGACCTTGAACTCAGAGATCTGCATAGCTCTTTCTCTTGAATGCTGAGATTAAAGGAATGTATCACCACACCTGGGCCTCAGCTTTTCTCTACTTAGAACTTGCTCTATACCAGGCTGGCCTTTTGAACTCAGGGATCTGGTTGCCTCTTTCTCCTGGGATTAAAGGCATGAGCTACCTACCATGCCTGGCCTTAAGCTTTTCATGGCCACTATTCCTCAATATCTGGATCAAAAACCTGTGTCCTCTATTTCTGGATTGTAGTTAATTCTAGATTAAAAGTCTAAGTGAAAACAATAACCAAATAATAACTTCTCCTTGATCAATGACAAACGTAGAAACAATAAGCTTAGCTGGGTGGAATCTTACTCCAAAGTATCACTCCCTTAATTTGTTTATCTCCTCTAACACGGGATTTAGCCCCACTGTACTTTCTGGTGCCCTTTTATTACTTGAACCATACATTTTGTATTTTTCCTTTCTAAACTTGGTTACACTCAATCAAAACACTCTTCATGAAAGTAAACCAGAGGATGAAGTCTGTTTGGCTTTTCTGAGACTTCCTTTGTCAATGCAATTAATACAAATCTCTTCACCTTAGCCTCAGGCAAATTCTTCAGAAAAGGGCAAAAAGCAGCCACATTCTTCACCAGATCATCGTAAGAATGATCTCCAGGCAACATACCAAAATTCCTCTTCTCTGAAACCTCTAGAGTCAGGCTCCCACAGTTCAAATCACCCCTAGTACCAGTGTCTTCCATATTCCTATTAGGATGGTCTATTAAGCACTACTTTTTTTTTTTTGGAGCTGGGGACCGAACCCAGGGCCTTGCGCTTGCTAGGCAAGCGCTCTACCACTGAGCTAAATCCCCAACCCCTATTAAGCACTACTTAAAGCATTCCACTACTTTCCAAACCCCAAGGCCCCAAACCGCATTTCTCCAAACAAAAGCATGGTCAGGCCCATCACAGCAATACCCCAGTCCCTGGTGTCAACTTCTGTCTTGGTTTGGGTTTTACTGCTATGATGAGACACTATGACCAAGGAAATTCTTGTAAAGGTTAACATTTATTTGGGGCTGGCTTACAGTTTCAGAGGTTTAGTCCATCATCATCATCATAGCAGGAAACATGGTAACATCCAAAGGGATATGGGGCTGGAGGAGCTGAGAGTTCTACATCTTCATCCAAAGTCAACCAGGAGAAGACCGACTTTCAAGCAACTAGGAAGAGAGTCTCAAAGCCCACCATAGTGACACACTTCCTCCAACAAGGCCACACTTCCTAACAATGCCACTCCCTGGGCAAAGCACATTCAAACCACTGAATCTAAATAAACTTTCTCCTCCCCCACACCTAGGAGCTGGCATGTCTTTTTTTCTTTTCTTTTCTTTTTTCATTCATTTATGGAATCTTGCTTTTATACAAAGGTAAAGATGTGACATTTAACACTGAAAAAATTTGACAAAAGGAAAAGGGTGAAAACATACCATACTATCATATACTCTTTTCCATCCCTCCTTTAAGCGCATAAACTCCCTGCGAATGGTCTTGAAGGCATGTAATTCATCTAGTCGGCAAATCTCATCCCAGGACTTTTGAGGAAGCCATGTGCAAGGGTTGGTATAAGGATTATCCAGCCCAATGCCACCAGTGAGCAGAAATCTCCACTCTGCTTTGTTAATCTGTGGTAAACAAACATGATAGAGAGTCACACTGACAGTTTTCCTAGTTACTTACACCCACTGTAGAAGAGTAACAGTCCTTTCAGAGTCTCTTGAAAGTCCATAACTGATATGGCCTTCTACTTAGTTACCAAAAAATCCAACTACTGAACATGGCCAGGTTTGCTTTTTTGTTTGTTTGTTTGTTTGTTTTTGTTTTTTAAAGGTCCATTTAAATAGCTACTTTTAGATAATTTTCTCCAGAATTACTAGCTTAAACATGAAGGCCTGATATATTCTACTTGAATAATATATGTTTCTCAAAATGAATGCTTACAGTCCCAAATATTGGCTCTGAAAAATCATAGAAAGGTGGAAAATCAACAATCCACCATGCTTTCATTTGTTCTTTATAAAATCTGAGTAACTATAAAATGTTTGCAAGAAATACAAGGAAAAGTATTTTTCCTAATTCCATGAAGATATTAACATATGAGATTTTACAAGTCTTAGATACATAAATGTATAAGAAGACCATGATGCTTCCTTTTCATTTTGTAAAGTGCTTCCTATCTTTTAGATAAAAAGAATTTAATGTTAGCTTACATTTGGGTAGGATGGTTAAATCCAAATGGTTAGATCTGAGTTGGCAAAGTTCTTAAGGATGATAATAAATTACTTAGTAAACTTAGATGCATGGCCATGTAAATTCTAATAGAAACATTTTTAAAAAACCAGAATATTGTATTAAGGTTATCCTCAAACTTCTCTGTGCAGACTAAACTCTGCTCAGACTCATAATCCTCCTGCCCAAACTTCTTAAGTGCAGGGATTGATTATAGGTGCATTCTGCTACACAGGGTACAACAGATTTTTAAACTAAAATACGTAAACGTTTAAGTGATAGTAACATACTCTTCTTAATTTAAATTAACTACTCTGAAATTCAGTCTTGCCTTGCCTGGCCTTAATTTCATTGTCTGGTTTTAATCAATATATTTATATGTTGCCATGTGGAATAGTAAATAAATCAATGATATCATGATAGTGTTACTTTGCTAGACTAGCATCCTCAGGCTTGAAGGATACTGAAAAGGGGCTCCACACTCATGTAAGCTTTAGATCCCACCTTCAATTTTACCCCATAAAATTTCGGAGGTTTCTGTGCTGGGGCATAATCTAGGAAAGCTACTCCTTCTGATTATAAAATCCAATTTCTACCTCTGGCCAGGGAGAAATATGATATCCTAATTGCCCCAAAGATTAGAAAATGACTTAAAATTATCTTCTCCTCTAACAGTTATTACAACTGGGTCTAGAGCTGTGATCCTCCTGAGTTAACTTTTGAGTTGTGTTATCAAGACACAGAGAACCTTTGACACTGGTGTCCTATCTTGGTATACCCCAGACCTTCTCCCTGTAACTACAGCATCCGCAATCCTACAGACTGAACCCTTACTGACCGCATTTTCGTGTATCAGCAGATTCACAGTGAGACAAAAGGAAAACAGCATCTTGTCCTTTTCAAAGAGCGAGCGGCAGATGTTGACGTAGAGTGAGTAGGTGAAGTGATCCCTGAGAATATGAAGCCTAAGAGCCATCATGGGGAGAGAGGAGTGAACACAAACAGGGTCACCAGGAGGGAATGCTAAGATCGCCCCCACAGACTGTTAGACCTGTACTCAAACAACTTCTCTCAGTTTCCACCCAAACAATCAAAGGTCTCCACTCCTTGGGCTGACAGTTTGAGAACTAGACAAGGTAGAAGCATTTGAATTAAATTGCATTTCACTGTTGACTGATGTTTTTTTCTTTAATCTTTCATTTATGAAAAAGTACTTGGCATCTTAATCCATTAAAAAAATTACAGACTTTTTAACTATGAAGTATTGTATTAGGGGGCAAAATTTGACCTCTTTACAAAGTAAATACCTGCAAATATTTTATACTATATTAAATGAATAAAACTAATAGCTTGTATTAAATTAGTGGTAAAGCCTAATGCTGTGCTACACTGAACATGAATCTATCAGAGCCAAAAAAAGCTAGTAGATTTGATTAAACTACATTTCTCTTTATGAAACTACATTTCACAGAGAGAAAACACAGACATATGAATAATTGTTGTAATGCATGTGAGCTACATTTGTAATAATTCCTAGTGTCAATACCATGCTTCATTCATTTTAATATAACTATTTCATGAAATAATCATTGAAATCAGAATTTTAAATTAGTTATTGCATAGACATAAAAACTATAATTTTAACTTCTGTCAACCAAAAACACTTGTAGAGAGCTAGAAGACATTTGTAGAGACACAGACTAATGGCTCAAACCTTCTAAGCAGATCAATTATCTGAGGGAGAAAGCAACACAGTTTATTAGTAGTCAAAATTATACCGGTATTTCTTAATGCAGTAAGGGAAAAAGTATCTACCACTCTGTGACAAGAGTTTAAGTATTTTCATACAACTGTCCTTGGCTTGGACTCATTGTAATTGGCATTGTGTTTTGCTTTTCATTTTTCCTCTTGCTCATTTCCTTAACTATTTCCTCCCACACCAGCACTGCCATCAGAGAATGACAGCAAAAGGACATATCTTATTTTTAGCTGACAATTCTGGGAAAAAAAAAAAGAACTAGTGTAGTGAGACAGAAGTCCTTGAAATACAGCCGAGGTTCAGATTTAAAATAAGCATCCTATCCATTTCCACTGTCATGCCTATAGGTCTGTTCATACATGAAATCTGTCTCTGTCCCGCGGTAGTACAATTAATACAAAGTGACTGAGAATTTGTCTTCCTAGAGTAGAGTTTAAAAGTGTACACTTTGAGACAAGTTTCTTCTGATAGATAATTTCCCCTTCTTGTTCTTAGTGATCACAATGCGGAAGGAGAGGGGACAGACACCCCACACCTGCCGGCAGCCCGAGGCCTTCCCTTGTGCAGTTAGGAACCTCAGCCCAGGCCAAACCAAGATTCTTGGCTTCAATACTAAAATAAACTAAGGACTGGTCAGTTTACAAAGCAGAGTTGGTGATTTTCTTAAAGATATTTTAGTAGAGGCTTAAGCACAAATGAATATTGAGACACTCCAGTGTTCCTCAAGGGGAGAGCGGAGGCCAGTAAAACAGACCCAAGTGTAGGCACAGGCCTCTCTGAGGAAGAGTAAGCAACTGTCTAGCATTAGCCATATGTATCATTTTGGTGGTCCTAAACTGTAACTCAAAGGCTTACTGTCTTAGAATTTCTATTGCTGGGAAGGAAGAGTTCATTTGGCTTAAATTTCCACAGCACGGTTCATCTTTGAAGGAAGTCAGGACAGGAACTCAAACAGGGCAGAAACCAGGAGGCAGGAGCTGATGCAGAGGCCATGGAGGAGTGCTGCTTACTGGCTTGCTTCCCTTGGCTTGCTCAGCCTAGTTCCTTATAGAACTCAGAGGTGGCACCACCCGCAACGGGTTCCCCACCCCCACCCCCCAGTTAATAACTAAGAAAATGCCTTACGGCCAGATCATAGAGGCAGTTTCTCTCGTTTCAGATAACTCAGTGTGCGTGTCAAGTTGACATAAGACTAGCCAGCATAGTTACTAAACAGGTCTGTTGTTGTTGCTGTTTCTTTTTCTCTTACTATGAGAGATACTTGAGGTGGCTCAAAAAATGCCTTGAATGGGATAACCTGACAAGGTAAAACCAGGAGTCACTGCTTTTAGCACATGACTTTATAAATGGGGTTTCTAGTGCAATTCTAGAAAATGTAGGCTGTAGCTGGGAGGGAAAAGGCCTTAGGCAGCCATCGGCTGTGCTGCAATTCCTGTCCGGCTGCTGGCCCCTATCCTTCCAGAATCCTCCAGCTTTCCCTACCCTTATCCTTCCTCCAAAACTATTCCAAGCTCAAATTCACTCTTACTAGTGGTAAAGATTAAAATATTGTATTTTAAAGATATACTTCAGAGGGGCCAAAAGACCAAAAATTATTCAGTGTTTGTGGAAAAATTTATTAACAAATCTCGGCGGCATGGTTTAATACCGGCCTCAGTGCTTTATGTTCCTGAATGAAAGACACGCACACAGCCCTCATACTTTAATATGTCTTAAAGAGCTCAATAGACGGACCATTGCCAAACCTTCACGCGGTTAATTCCGAGTTATTACTTACTAATCCTATGCTCTATCTTGGCTGTTCTAGACCCAATTGGGCGGGCCCCTGGGCAGTGCCCTCCCGGCTCCTTCACATGGTGGCCAGGCCTCTCTGTCCTACACTCTTCTCAGGCATGGTGGATCTCCTCTTCTCCACACTCTTCCCACATGGTGGTCCTCCCCAGCTATTGGCTGTTGGCATTTTTATTTACTAATCAGAGCCAACTGGGGGCAGGTTCCCAGAAGCTACATGTAGACCTTCTTGTGTAAATAGGGTTTTTTTGGAGAACATAATTAGCATTTGTAACATAAGCACCTACGAATGTTGTTGGTAAGTGGTATAATGATAGGAGACAATTCAAGTTTCTCTAGTGGGGTTTTATATTTAAATAAACTTATAGGAAAGGAACTGAAATGAGGAAGATAGTTAGAGTGGTGTTTGTATTTATTTTAACAATATCTATCCTATTTACAAGTCTCACCAAATTATAGCTACAATATGGTCTACTAAACAGCTTCTATAAGTTCTGTTATAGAGGAATATTGATGGAAGTAGCAGGAACACAAAAATCCTCTGTGCACATGTGTGCTCACACACGTGTGCACATTTATGTTTGTGTACTTATTTAGAAAAAGTTGCAGTTTGACCCCTTTAATAAAACAACACCCTACTTAGATCTTTTTCTGCATTTTCCTTTTTTTGTTTGTTTCTGTTTTAGTGTTTCCTATGTAAACACTGATTCATCAACTTCAATAAATAACACTTTGTTATGGCAATTTCACGGTGTATGCCATAGTGTTCATGATATAGTATTATTCTTGGTGCCACAGTTAGATGATCATGAAGCATAGCCATCAAAAGGCAAATATGGAGTACATGTATATACTTCAGTAAGAGGAATAAGAAGGAATGCTAGAGCAATGGTAAGATTTGAACAAAACCGTCTTTGGTAGGCAGGCTTGTGTGAACAGTCCCATGCTTCCTGTACTTTGGGGGATAGTTGAGTTTAATAACTGCTAAACTTCCACAAACGCCATGTTTATCCATAGCTGGGAGATCACAAATCACTTCTATAATAATTTGTTCTCTCTAATCTTGGATCAGCAGGTAGCTTTTCAGTTGGAACTCTTATTTTGCCGGGGTAAATGATGGAAAGGGCTATCCCAAAGGATCTTGGTATAGCAAGGGAGTACACACAAAGGTTTGCCCCTAGCAGTTGCATTCCATGTGCATGAATGGCACCAAAGCCGTGCATGGGGATGCTCGTCCGCAGCAAACATCCATTGTGGCCCAGACTGAAAGTCCGGTTTCTCAACAGCAGAAGGGACCAATAGTTTTAGGTACAGTGTCAGGTCAAACAAATGTTTAAAAAGTAAGCGGAAGAGCTTCTTCCTCCTGTTGAAAATAAAGGGATAGCCCACCCCTTACCTCTATCTTCTTAGAGCCTCAAATTAAAGAACTTAATATTTTCTAAGTATTTTCTACTTTCTGATGCGTACTTTTTGTCTTTTTTTTATTGG
This sequence comes from Rattus rattus, assembly GCF_011064425.1. Taxonomy (NCBI): domain Eukaryota; kingdom Metazoa; phylum Chordata; class Mammalia; order Rodentia; family Muridae; genus Rattus; species Rattus rattus. The sequence goes on from NC_046157.1 coordinate 128,220,245, forward strand.
ATGTTTTTCTATTTACATTATTTGATATTTTATTTACATTTCAAATATTATTCCCTTTCCCGGTTTCCCACCCATAAACACCGTATCCCATCCTCCCTCACCCTTCTTCTATGAGGGTTTTCCTTCTCTCCAACCACCCCTACTTCCTGCCTCCACACCCTGACATTCCCCTACACTGGGAAGTCCACCCTTGGCAGTACCAAGGGCTTCTCCTCCTCCCATTGGTGCCCAGCAAGGACATCATATGCTACATATGCAGCTGGAGCCATGAGTCTGTCCATGTGTACTCTTTGGGTAGTAGTTTAATCCCTGGAAGCTCTGGTTGGTTGGCATTGTTGTTCTTATGGTGTTGCAAGCCTCTTCAGCTCCTTCAATCCTTTCTCAAACTCCTCCAACAGGGACCCCATTCTCAGTTCAGGTTTGCTGCTAGCATTCACCTCTGTATTTGATATGCTCTGCCTGAGCCTCTCAGGAGACAACTGTATCAGGCTCCTGTCAACATGCACTTCTTGGCTTCATCAATATTGTCTAGTTTTGGTGGCTATACATATGGGCTGGATCCCCAGGTGGAGCAGACTCTGGGTGGCCATTCTTTCAGTCTCTACTCCAAACTTTGTCTCCATATCTCCTCCTATGCATATTTTTGTTCTCCCTTCTAAGAAAGACTGAACATCCACACTTTGGACATCCTTCTTCTTGAGTTTCATGTGCTATGTGGATTGTATCTTGGGTAATCTGAGCTTTTGGACTAATATCCACTTATCAGTGAATCAGTGAGTGCATACCATGTATGTTTCTTTCTGATTGAGTTATCTGAGTATGATATTTTCTAGTTCCATCCATTTGCCTATGAATTTCATGAAGTCATTGTTTTTGATAGCTGAGTAGTACTCCATTGTGTAGATGTACCACATTTTTTGATTCCATTTCTCTGCTGAGGGACATCTGGGTTCTTTCTTGCAATCCCACCAACAATGGAGGAGTGTTCCTCTTTCTCCACATCCTCACCAGCATCTGTTTTCACCTGAATTTTTAATCTTAGCCATTCTTACTGGTGTGAGGTGGAATCTCAGGGTTGTTTTGTTTTCCATTTCCCTGATAACTAAGGATATTGAATATTTCTTTAGGTGCTTCTCAGCCATTTGATATTCCTAAACTGAGAATTCTTTGTTTAGCTCTGTACCTCATTTTTAATACGGTTATTTGACTCTCTGGAGTCTAATTTCTTGGGTTCTTTGTATATATTGGATATTAGCCCTCTATAAGATGTAGGATTGGTAAAGATCTTTTCCCAATCTGTTGGTTGCCGTTTTGTCCTAATGACAGTGTCCTTTGCCTTACAGAAGCTCTTGATCTTAGAGCATGAGCCATTGGTGTTTTGTTCATGAAATTTCCCCTAGTGCCCATGTGTTCGAGGCTCTTCTCCACTTTTTCTTGTATTAGTTTGTCTGTATCTGATTTTATGTGAAGGTCCTTGGTCCACTTGGACCCTTCTGCAAGCCTGTGTGTCAGCATTCCTGTAGACTTGTTTTCTTTCAGCCAGATCTGGGTACAAATAGCTGTAGGATCAGGTCAACTCCAGGTGCAGGCAGAAACCGGAAGGGTCCTGCCCCTGACTGCCCCTAGGTTCCTGTGCCCAGAGGGCTGTAGGCAGGTTCCTCTTGGGCCAGGAATTTGAGCAGAAGTGGTGGTCTCATCTGAGCTCTCAGGATTGTCCGTACATCTGAGAGTCCAGCTCCCTCCTCACAGGATTTGGGTACAGAAAGCTATGGGACCAGTTCAGCTCTGGGCCCTGCAGAAACCGAAAAGGTTCTCTCTCTCTCTGATGCTTTTAAACTCTTTGATTTTATTTATTGTTGCATGTGTGAGAGATAGGTGTGGACACAGTCAGAGGCCGACTTTCAGGAGTCCCTTCTCCTTTCACCATGGCTCTGGGTTCACCATGGAACTCAGCCAGGATTGCAAGGCAAGTGTTGTTACCTAGTGAATTTATATTATAGAGAAATGTTATATTATTTAGAGCATACAATATTTATAAATGTATATGCTGGAAAAAAATCACTTCAAAACCTAGTCAGGACTTGCTTTAAGACCCAGGAATATCTTAAATGTCTGCCAAAGTCCATCTTGGAAGCATTGCTTTGAAGCATAAACCCAATGCCAGATGCCCTAACTTCACCAGGCTCCTTGCTTTATGGTGCAAAGCCATCTCCTCCTATGTAAGTGTGAAAAGTTTGTTCTTCCTCTTACTAAGTTAATTCGCTAACACAGATGGTCCCTCAGTTAACAGGCAGAGTGAGGATGAACTATGCATGACTCTGTGCTCGGTTACTGTAAGACTACGATGTTCTTTGAAATCTCCCTGCAGATTGCCTGTGATGCATAGCACACTCTGGTTTAATGCTTATTCAGTTTTCAAACTTAATGCCTTTCTGGAGAGCATGCCTGGGTTAGGAGAAGATTTAGATTTTAATTAGCCTTCCCTAACAATAAGTACACATTTAACAATGAAAGCTGCACTACAAAAAATGATACTCGTGAGTTTCACAGATAAGGGGTTGAGTGTAAAACACCAGCCCTAGAGAACACCTTCGACGGGTCTATTTAGACAAGCTTCTAAAACAGGCTAATCTGATCCTGGTGCTGCAGGCTGGACAGTGGCTGCCTTGCCACTGGGAGGGACTGCAAAGGGCACTGTTAATGCTGTCTGCCTGGAAGCTGGGTGCTAGCTACACAGGCATGCACGCTTGCAAAAGCTCATTTCTGCACATTTCTGTAGGCACAATGGAATCTTCAAGGAAAATTCTAATTTCAGATTCTCTATTAGTCTTTCCATACTTCTAGTCACACGTACAGTTTTCATCGCTTACAGATAAAGGATTTTAACTACAAATAGAAAGCTGGGTTTGTTTTCTATATTTTTATCCTAATCATGTATTAAGGTAAAAGGGATTTGCTATTCTTTAATTTCAATGGCTTTGTTACTGGTATGAAAAGAAAAACAGCTTGGATGAGTCTAATTTGGTGTGTGCGCGCGCACACACAGACACACACACACACACACACACACACACACACACACACACACACACAATCTGTTTGAAGCATGGAATCATTGTAACTTTTCAGTCCTGTACTAAAAAAACTCTGCTCTGCAGGGGTGATCAGAGCAATTCTCTCCTCAGACTCTATCTATTCTATCCTAGAGAAAAGCTAGACTTTAAACTAAGTAAAAGATAACATTGTGGGGGCTATTGTTTGTTTGTTTGTATAGTTTTCTGTTTTGCTTGGTTTAGTTTGTTGTTTGTTGTTAGTTTTGTTTTTTTTTCTTTTCATTCATTCTTTCTTTTTTTTTCCTAAGACAGAGTTTCACTGTGTAGCCCTGGCTGTCTTGAAGCTGTACCGTGTAGACAAATCCACAGAGCTCTACCTGCCTCTGCACTGTGCAGCTGTCGCCCAGATAGCTATTGTGCTGAGCAAGGTTAAGATTGAGAACTGCACTGAAAGGAAGGTGGTGAGACAGAGAGATGACTCAGCAGCTATAATACCCTATCCACACAAGCCTGAGGACCTGAGTTCAGATTCATAGAGGTCAGAAAGCTGGGTGTGGTAGTGCATGATTATAATATGGGACACTGGGACAGGGAAAGCCCTCTGCTACCCAAGATCAGCTAGCCTGGAGTACACAGCACTGAACAACCAGAGTCCTGGCCTTAAACAGGAACAAAGGTAGGGATCAACTCCAAAGGTTGCCCTCTAATCCCGATGTGTGATAGGCTCCTGCCCTCACAGGCAAGCATGCATCACACACACACACACACACACACACACACACACACACACACACACACACACACACACACAGAGTGATCAAAATAAAAAAAAAATCCTGTCCCAGAACTTCAAACCCAGTGTAGAAAACAGATGTGTGTGTTTAATTAACTGGAAACATATGGAATTTTTTTTAAAAGATCACCTACATTATTTTTCTTCAGTAAGCCTCACTAACTTGAAAACTTCAAGGACTAGAAACAAACACTGAACATTAAAAACAATGCCAAAGTGAAAACTTCTCACTAACAAGTCAAATGAATTTTATCCTCTCATTGACTTGAGCTTAAACAAGATCTCAACGTTTGGTTTCTGACCCCAAGACAAGGGACTGAGCTGCATGTTTTATGTATCAAAGCAGACCTGACCTCCAGGTCCTTCCAGCATCCTTCAGTCCCTACCTGGTATAACTTGCCTTCAACTTTGAATTTTCCAGCCCAGGGGCTGGACTGCCCTTCCCTCAGAAAATCTTCTGTATAACCAAGACATTTTGGTTTCTTGCTCTTCTTTTTTTCTCTTCTCTCTGCACAAGTGCTCCTTTCTCTCCTTTTCTATCCCTCTCCTACCCCTTCCCTTTTCCCATGGTGACTTCCCAGGCTTTGGTTCTTGGGGCCAGTGAACTCACCACCTGAGAGCAGCTTCCCCATACACCTACCTTTAACATAATCTAATCCGGCTCCAATTGGTTCATTTCACTCAGGGCTAAGAAATAACCTATTGCTTAATGCTTTTGCTTCTTATATACTATTCAATAATAAATATGTTTTGTATAAACAATCATAATATAAAAGACGTTGTGTAATTATCAAAGACAATCAATATCAGATTTTTGGGTTTGCTCTGGTATCTGGCAGAGTTTTGATGTAGTAAACCCACATGTAAAACTATAGTTTCAGAGGTAACTGAGAGAGTCTGCTTATCACTGGAGGCCAAAACCCCTCTTCCAGTCCCTGCATTCAGTGATGGATTTTGCAAAGGATAAACAAAGCTAATTGCCTCCTTTTTCTAGAATTATATTACAGTCCTACTAAGGTTCAGTGTTGGTTCAGGATATCGCAAGACCAAGTTGTCAGCACAAAGGAAAGAGCAGGGAATAAGAGACAAACAGAAGTGACAGAAGAGGGGGGGGGGAGGGGAAATAAAGGAGAGGGGAAGACAGAGGACTACCTCTGGATAAAGAGGAGACAGAAGTACGCATTAGAAAATGTCGATTTATGAAGATGAGGGGTAAACCCAGTGTTTGATATCTAATTTTATTTGGGCATTTAATTAGGTGAGCCAAAGTGGGCCTTCGACTGCTGGACTTTATACTTTGACGGCTGGACCTTGGTAGTCAGCTTCAGGAAGAGGAAGGGTTTGCAGCAAGGCAGAGGGAATGGGAGAGAGGGGCAAGGCCTGCCAGAGCTTGAGCTGACTAAAATCCCTTCACCTCCAGCTCTGTAAACCCAGCTAAAGCTACACACACCTGTTCTATTTCTGGGAAAATGGTGAGTCAGTCTCCCCTAAGGTCCATGGAGGTGACATCCACGCCATTCTGAAATGATAATCAAAACCGTCCTTTCCCCTAATGTAAGATTAACACTCCCCTTACACACCTTTGTGATAAGATGTCTGATTTCTCCGAATTTTCAATGGACAGGATGAACAGGTTAATAAACCAGGTCAGTGAATACTGGTACATGGGCTCGATGTTGGCTAGATCAGCGATGGAGAAGAAGAGGATGGAGGAGTGGACGGCAATGGGCCGGTAGCCCATGCGGGTGTTGTCGATCTTTTTCTCCGTCTCCTCAGCCACTTCCTGCTTCTGAGAAATCTCATTAGCCAAAGCCTTGGAGGAAGATAATATCTTAATCGCAGTCTCATCTTCTAATATATTGCCTTCTGAAGATGAGAGGACTTCTAAAATCTTGTCTTCTATTTCCTTTAACTGCCTAGAATGAAGTACAGCTTTCTCAGAAAAAAAAAATGGTTTAAACATGACTTAAAATATGCAGTCTTTTCTAAGAAACAGAGACCGTGTAAGCTAAAGAAATGTGTCGTACCGTGACAATTACCTGAAAAAGAGATGCTGCAAGATCAATTTCTTATCTTGTGAAATGTCAGTAAGACATGGCCTTCCTGCTCAGCTCCCTTTAATGATCACTCACGAGATAACCCGAGGGAGATGGGGCAAGCCAATCTCCTTTTGCTACCCAGTACCTCTGCTCAGAAGGAACTCAAGGTACCACTCCATTGACTTCCTGAATTTTTACATGGTTTAGAGAGTTTAATGTGACATAGATACTATGCCCCAAAGAAAACAGATCATTTTGGTTGCACAGTGAACCCAGAAACTTCGGCGCAGCACTGAGGAACTGAAGACTCATGCTCACATCTGTGGCAAGCCTCCCTACTCCTCCCTGTCTGAGAAAAAGACTCAGCAGTGCAGTTTTCTAAATTAATGCAGAGGCTCTGTAGGCCCTGCATTAAAACTTCTCCATATGGGGGAGGGGCTGGAGAGACAGCTCGGCAGTTAAGAGTTCGTTGCCCTTCCAGGACTAAGGATCAAATCCCAGCACCCATACCAGGAAGCTCACAATTATCTGTAACTCCATTTCTAATGGTTCCTCTGCCATGCTCATCTCTTTCTGGTCTCTACCCGAAAGTCGCAGAGACACATACATATGTAAATAAATACAAAAATTTAACCTTAAACCAAATTCCCATTTGAGATATATATTATATATATAATATAATGTATATATTCAATCTAGCTATATATATTCAATCTAACTATATATATTCATTATATATAATATATTCAATCTAACTAAATAGATGCTTAAATGTACTTTACTATAACCACAAAATAAATAATCATTCTGTATTTCATGATGTTCCAAACCTTTTGTTCTCAGCTCCTTGCAGTATCAAGGCTTGCTTTTCTTCTTCAAGGTCTGGCCTTTCCCGAGCCACTACAATTCCCAAAAGCTGATCCTGCATTCCCTCGGGAGTTATCATGAAGTTTAATAGTGTGACCTATAAGTGAAAGAATGTATTTTGAAAATGCACTGTTTTTTCCACTAAGAATGCTTCTGTGTGTGCGATTGAAGGTTCCATTCATTGAACACACATTGTGACAGTCACATGAATGAAAACAGAATTCACAGAGATGAGAGCCAGCAACAGTACAGGCAAGCCTGACTGTTGGATTAAAACCCATAAAAGCTTGTGACAGTCAGAAATCAAATGCTTATAACAGTCTATGCATTCCAATTTCTGATGATTCTTTTTTTTTCCTTTTTTAAATCAGATTTTTATTTATTTATTTGCATTTCAAATGTTATGCCCTTTCCCCGTTTTCCGTTCATAAACCCCTATTCCATTCCACTTCCCCCTGCTTCTATGAGGGTGTTCCCCCACCCACTCACCTACCCCTTCCTGCCTCTCCACCCTGACATTCCCCTACACTGGGAGGTCCAGCCTTGGCAGGACCAAGGACTTCTCCTCCCATTAGTGCCCAACAAGGCCATCTTCTGCTACATACGCAGCTGGAGCCATGGGTCTGTCAATGGGTACTCTTTGGATGGTGGTTTAGACCCTGGGAGCTCTGGTTGGTTGGTATTGTTGTTCTTAAGGGGTTGCAAGCCCCTTCGGCTCCTTCAATCCTTTCTATAACTCCTCCAATGGGGACTCTATTCTCAGTTCAATGGTTGGCTGTGACATCTGCCTTTGTATTTGTCATGCTCTGGATGAGCCTCTCAGGAGACAGCTATATCAGGCTCCTGTAAGCAGCATTCACTTCTTGGCATCAGCAATATTGTCTGGGTTTGGTGGCTGAAGATACATATATATATGGGTTGGATCCCCATGTAGGACAGGCTCTGGATGGCCTTCAGTCTCTGCTCCAAACTTTGTCTCCATATCTCCTCCTATGCATATTTGCATATTTTTGTTCCCCCTTCTAAGAGAGACTGAACATCCACACTTTGGACATCCTTCTTCTTGAGCTTCATGTGGTGTGTGGATTATATCTTGGGTAATCCGAGCTTTTGAACTAATATCCACTTATCAGTGAATCAGTGAATGCATACCATGTGTGTTTCTTTGTGACTGGGTTACCTCACTCAGGATGATATTTCCTAGTTCCATCCATTTGCCCATGAATTTCATGAAGTCATTGTTTTTGATAGCTGAGTAGTACTCCCTTGTATAAATGTACCACATTTTCTGTATCCATTTCTCTGTTGAAGGACAACTGGGTTCTTTCCAGCTTCTGGCTATTATAAATAAGGCTGCTATGAGCATAATGGAGCACGTGTCTTTGTTATATGTTGGAGCATCTTTTGGGTATATGCCCAGGAGTGGTATAGCTGGGTCCTCAGGTAGTTCAATGTCCAATTTTCTGAGGAGCCGGCAGACTGATTTTCAGAGTGGTTGTATCAGTTTGCAATGGAGGAGTGTTCCTCTTTCTTCACATCCTCACCCTCATTTGTTGTCACCTAAGTTTTTGATCTTAGCCATTCTGACTGTGTGAGGTGGAATCTCAGGGTTGTTTTGATTTGCATTTCCCTGATGACTAAGGATGTTGAACATTCTTTAGGAGCTTCTTAGCTATTCGATATTCCTTAGTTGAGAATTCTTTGTTTAGCTTTGTATCCCATTTTTAATAGGGTTATTTGATTCTTTGGAGTCTAACTTCTTGAGTTCTTTGCATATATTGGATATTAACCCTCTATCAGATGTAGGATTGGCAAGGCCGATGATTCTTTAACAGTGAAATCAGTTAAAATGAGGTTGGAAACAACTCTTACTGTAGGCTAGACTGATTCTCCTTTTAAGGTTTCTTAAAGGTGTCATATGAAACAAACTTAAGAGAGACAGGAAGAGAGAGCACTGCTTTGATATGCTTTGTGTGAAGTATTTTTCTGTTAATGAGCTTAATGAGCCACTATCCTGCAAGAAAGAACATTAGGAAATTTACCTGTTCATAGTGCCCATCACGGGTTATCTGCTGATAGCCACTCTGTCCAGGTACCTAGTTAGTGGAGAGGCTAGTGTGGTTGTGCACGCCCATACATAGAACACATCTTTAAAATTATCTTTCTTGGTACTTCCCAATAAATATGTTAATTTAATGTTTTCCAGAAAACTATTCCTAGTCCCCGCAGCTCTAGAGTGATCTTTATGCTTCACAATTACACTTGCTGAAAACAGTGTCCCCTCTCAGTGTCACCTCAGCCCTCTGTAACCTGCTCCCTCTCCTCCCAGTCCCCTGTACCCACCAATATTCATGGCAGTAAAACACAACTGTCCAGTTCTGGTCACCAAATAATCTAGAAGTCAACAAATAACTACTTGAGCTTGGCTTCCTTTGAAATTCTCACTTAATTGGTTTTTGTATATTTGCTAGTGTGCTGCCTGTTGTTTTTGAATAAAACCTCAATTGCTCAAGTTTACCAATGAAGACTCCAGAGCCAGATGTTGGGTGAAACCCTGCCAGCTCCAAGAGGCGAAGGAAGCACCCAAGTGACCTTCCTCCTCAGCTGACGTCCCAGAATGAACCCCTCTCTCATACTGTCTCAGAAAGACTCCTTCAAACTAAATGTTCCTTCTTTTTACTTCCTGTATGTCTCGCTATCCATCCTCCTGCCTCCCTCTTACTCTCCATGGTTCTTTTCTTAATAACCCTATGTTCACTTTTATCAACTGTTTGTTTGCTCTGCTTTTTGACCTGTGGTTGACTTTATTTAACCCTGTTTAGAATATTCAAGCAGAAAGCTTTTAGATTAAAGGTATGTCCTAAGGCTGAGCAACACAACAGCTAAAACAGGACTTTCCTGTAAATAATACAATCTCGGGGTTCACAGTGTAATATCCTGCAACAGTCGCCCACACACCTTAGGGTCTGAAACCTCAGAAGACTCTGAAGACATCCTCCTCTACTTCTGTTCATTGTCTTTTCATCCACACTATGAAATGACGGTGGAGTCCCATACTACAGACTGTTAGATGCCTGCTTGCACTTCTGTTGCATATGACCTGGCTATACCACTCCTGGGTATTTACTCTAAGGGCTCCTGGTCAACTAATGACAGAGAACCGTGCACACTGATACAGCACTATGCAGAATAGTTAAACTATGGGACCAACTTAGGTATCCAACCACAGAGGGATAGATCAGGAAAATGTCATGCATATATGTAATGGCATATTTTCAACCGTAAAGAATAAAAGAGAAAGAGAAAGGAGGAAGAGGAAGACGTAGAGGAGAAAATAAAAGGGAGAAAGAGAAAGAGGACATAGGAAGGGAGAAGGGGGAGGAAAGAGGGAAGAGAACCAACTGCTGCTTTGTGCTGGCATACTCCGATACATACCATGCCAAGTCCCAATACAGAAACTGAAAGTTTGACTTCTGGTCCTGTTCAACTCAGTATTTATATTAGGTACAAACTACTAGGTCCCAGCATGTGCCACCACTCTTTCTCTTGCAGATGAGGGTCAATGTTATTCTTTCTTTAATCTCTGAATTGTCTAGAACCTTTAGTGGTCTTGCCTGACTTGTCTTTCCTTTTCTCCCAAGTGGAAATATGCCGATACTGATGCCATGGACCGGCACCTCGCCTTTGTCACTTTTCAGCACAGTGTCTGAGATCTGGCTGCTCTACAGGTGACATCACAAGTCCCTGCCTTTGCTGGCAAGAGGCTATTCCCTCTGCAGGGACCTGCCATTTTGTTTTTGTATGGAAACTTGCTAACTGAGGCCTCAAGTGCAAAGCAGCTTCCTCTGGTGCCCCTAGAAAGGGGACTCACTTCTCCCACCCAAACCTGATGTCTGCTTCATGTTCGTGTCGCCCATGGTTCTGTCCCCCCATCTTCTCAGCGCTCAGCCTCCAGTTGTTAAGGTTTTATCTTTTACTGTCTATTGTACTGGACATTGGGGTCTAAGTGATGGCCCCCACGGCCTGGAGTCTGCACATAGCCCCTGGGACCCTGACCCCAAGTTAATTCTGATTGGTGAATAAAGATGCTGACAGCCAACAGCTGGGCAGAAGAGACATAGGTGGGGTTCAGATTTCACAGGTTTGCAGGAGAGAGAACCATGAGGAGGGAGGAAAAAGAAAAAGTTGCCATGGAATAAAAGAAGAATGTTCAGGAGGGAGAGGGAGAGCTGGCATGGGATAGCTGAGCCATAAAAAAATGTGGCCATGTGGGCTGGCCAATTGGAGTTAAGAGCAGCCCAGATAAAACATAGTAAATAGTAAGTGATAACTCCAGATTATGGATAGGAACCAAGATTCTAACAGCATGGAGGGGAGGCAGCCGCCCAGCTACTGTGCTGCCGAAGGCAGATTAAAATATAGAGGCTGTGTGTGTTTTTCATCCAGGAACATAAATGGTCTAAAGCGGGGAAGAAGCCCCAGGCTGGAATTTTAATATTTTTTTACTACATCCAGTGCCACTGTGTACAGTTTATATGGATGCAGTCATAGGTTTAGATGAGGTAATTATCATGAATAAAATCAAAACCAATCCTATTAACAGATTAATACTGAATGATCAGCCACCTCTACAGGCTCAACTCATTTTCATGCAAAAACTGTATTGGCAGCATGCTTGGTTTATAACTTGTGTTTTGCGGCGTTCAGACAGAAACCTATTCATTGCAAGCCTAATGATGTCAGATCTTTGAAACCAAGATATTTGCAAATGTAGCCACATGTTCACAAAGCATCTGAAACCCTACGAACACAGCAGCAAGATTTCATTTTCATTTAGACTCAAAAGGATGTGAGCAGCATGGCTCCCTCCCGTGGGTGCTTTTGAAAGCAAAAGGCACATGAAAGACCCTAAAATGTGGGGGGTGAGAAGACATATTTAAATATGTAAATGAAAGTAACTACCTCACCAAGCTTCCTAATCCCCATTTAATCAATCCCAGCAATTAAAATAATGGAGCAATAAAACACTCTGGGGATCATAGGGATTTCAGGGCTGAACCATACACGGATTCGTGTCCTCCCCGCAGCGCCTTACGACTTCTGTCATAACCAGTTATTATCCAACCAAGGGCTGTTTGTGCTCTATGCGAGACTGCCGTGTGCTTTACTGGTAAGTAGAAAGGGCTTTTTTCCCCCATACTGTTTATTAATTTTTTCTTAAGACAGACTTGGGATTTTATTTCCTCATGTTTTATTCTTTTTCTCCTTCTGCTGAAAAGTTAAACAGTCATGCTAATGGTTGACATTCATACAAACGCAATCCACTAGGCCTCATCCTGAGCATTTTATGGAGACTAACTTATTCAGGTTTTTACTTCACTCAATGACATAGTAACTTTTGTTGTGATCATTTACAAATGAGGGGACTGATGCACAGAGACGGTGAACGGCGTGGCCCCATCTGTGTTAGAGCAGCAGTTCAAATCCACACCTGTAACTATGTTAGTCTTTGTCCTAAGGCAGAGAGAGAGATGCCAGGCAGGTTTGGTTTTTAGGGGGAGGGTTGTTTTTTGTTTGTTTGCTTGTTTTTTGAGTGTTTAAATAACTGTGTGTTTAGCTAATTAAAAACAGTGGCCACAGCACTTTCATTATTTCAAAACCAAGCTAGACCGTCACACACAGATATCTGTCTCCTCTCGACCTCTTAGCTTCAGCTGTGTTCATCAGTCCGTGGGTGTACTCTGAGGTTCCAGGACACACTGTGGAGACCACCACCCCCACTTTCATGGCCCACACATTACACTCACTCTGTACATACTGCTGTGTGCACAGCGTGAATCCCTTAAAAGCAGGCATCATGCTCACCTATCATGGATGGAATGATTGTACCAACATCATCTGTCATCTGCCTTTCAGCAGAGGTGCCCATGTTAAGTATTTTCAATAAAATAGATCTGAGCACACTGGACAGGGACAGATCTTCTTCTTCTTCTTCTTCTTCTTCTTCTTCTTCTTCTTCTTCTTCTTCTTCTTCTTCTTCTTCTTCTTCTTCTTCTTCTTCTTCTTCTTCTTCTTCTTTTCTCCTCCTCCTCCTCTTCTTTTCTTCTTTTCTCCTCCTCCCTCCCTCTTCTTCCTCTCTCTCCTCTCTCTCTCTCTCTCTCTCTCTCTCTCTCTTCTCTCAGATCAGAATGATTTGGTAAATAAATGTTACACTCATTCTCAAACATTGAGTGACAACCAGGGATGAGAGTAAGGGAATTAAAATAGAGTTTGGTAAAGCCCCTAACCCTAAGAGCCCAGCCTTATATCAATGTATAGTCATTTCAGTCTTTGCATAACATGTTAACTTTACCCTTTAAAGGAATTTGCAGTATTAAAAAAAAAGACACATCATTCTTTTAAATAATTCTGAAAAATCAGAAAGGAGTAGCCTTTCTCTGAGGAAGGATGGAGTCCTGTTTCTAAATGTCAGCTCCAACAAGGAACATATTATCATCTACTACAAAGCAAGACGATTGGCACATGACACCTGTGCAATCGTCCAAGGAGAACTGTGCAGATTAGATTCTTGTGGCTGTTCTTCCCAGCACATAATTTCAGAAAGTAGAGAGGACAAATTTCAGCTGTCTTAGGAAGACCTGGTCCTCTTTTGATTGAGTAGAAAGCTATGAGATCAGGAGCTGCGATAAGGAAATTTAGGAAATTTACTGGCCTTCACTGATGTCTCTGGGAGGTAGTGTGGGTTTCTCAGCTTGGTTGTGATGTAGAAGCGGAAGTCAGGAGCATACTCAATAGTGGAGTCTCCAAGCCGGATACATGTGCTCCCACCCTGCTTGAAGGTCTGCTTCAACAGAAGAGGCTCTAGAATCGGGTCCAGTTCTTCTCCCACATTTTCTAGTAACACTAAAGGCAGAAATAATCATACTTAAGATACTGACTAAAGCATCCAGTGCTCCAATTCTTTCAACTCTCCAGATTCTTTCTATTCCAGTAGCTACCTATAAGGTCACTTTCATCTTCTATGAATATAGATAAATGATGTCATAAAAACATTGGCTGCCTGTGGGAAGGATCATGAGTAGGACTACATGGCCTCTCTACTTTCTTCTACACCCGTTAGCCACACAGCATACTTTGATGTTCTCTATCTGGGACTCACTGTATTTAGGCATGATGGCTGAGAAAATTCATTTTGGGGACTATTTCAGTATTTACTGTATTTTTATTACAAAATAACTCATAGAACATCTGGAAATACAGGAAATTATAATGAAAAAATTGGGCAACTACTTCTAATCAGATTTTCTTTATCTTTCTCTCCTCCATTAAATAACTTAGGTTGTATGATGGTTTGTATATGCTTGGCCCAGGGAGTGGCACTATTAGGAGTGGCCTTGTTGGAGTAGGTGTGTCACTATGGGCATGCTCTGTGCAATCGTCCAAGGATGATTGTGCAAATTAAATTCTTGTGGCTGTTCTTCCCAGCACATAGTTTCAGGAAGTAGAGAGGACAAATTTCAGCTGTCTTAGGAAGACCTGGTCCTCTTTTGACTGAATAGAACGATATGATCAGAGATCAGGAGATCTCTCATTCTAGTTGCCTAGAAGTCAGTCTTCCACTAGCAGCCTTCCCATAAAGATGTAGAACTCTCAGCTCTGCCTGTACCATGCCTGTCTAGATGCTGCTCTGTTCCCACCTTGATGATAGTAGACTGAACCTCTGAATCATTAAGCCAGCCCCAATTAAATGTTGTTCTTTACAAGATTTGCCTTGGTCATGGTGTCTGGTCACAGCAGTAAAACCCTAAGACAGAAGTTGGTACCAGGAGTGGGGTATTGCTGTTATAGGCCTGACTATTCTTTTGTTTGAAAGAATGTGGATTTGGGGACTTTGGATTTGGAAAGCAATGGAATGCTTTAAATGGGGCTTAATGGGCTATCCTAGTAGAAATATAAAAGACTTTGTTACTGAAAGTGATTTGAGTTGTTTGGACCTGGCCCAAGACGGTTCACTGAAGAAGAATTTCAGTATGTGGCCTTGAAACTGTTTTTGTGGTATTTGAGTGGAAAATGTGACTGCTTTTTCCATTTTCCAAAGAGTCTGCCTGAGGCTAAGTTGAAGAAACTTAGACTAATTGCTTTGAAAAAGGAAGTCTCAAAGCGGAGTGGTGTAAATTCTGTTGTGTGGTTACTAAAGTTCACTCTTATGAAAAGCATTTTGATGAAAAGGAGCAAGTTAAGAAAGGAAAAATACAAAATAAATGCTTTGAGTATTAAAGGGACACCAGGAAGTGAAATGTAGCTAAATCCTGTGTTCAAAGATATTAAATTGAATTAAGGGAGTAAGACCCCACCCAGCTAAGTTTGCTCCAGGCAATTTAGTACAAACCTTTAATCCCAGGAGACAATGACAAAGAGATCTCTGAGTTCAAGGCCAGCCTAGAACAGAGCAAGTTCTAGGTGAAGATAAACTTAAATCCAGGCTTGGTGGATCACACCTTTCATCCCAGTTCTTAGGAGACAGGCATGCAGATCTCTGAGTTCAAAGTCTATAGAGCAAGTTCCAGGACAGCCAAGCTTAGGCAGTGAAGGAGATGGAAAACAGAAAGCTGGTGATAATGTAATAGAACAAGGGGGTCATGTTCCAACCCCAGCAACTTTGGCCATGTGGCTCTGGCTCTAGAGTGCAGAACAAAAGGGAATACTAGAAAAATTGAAGCTGGTTAGCTGGAGCTAAAAGATTAGTAATGATCAAGAAGAGACAAGCATCACTGAGGTTAAACCCTTCTGGGAAGTGTTTTCTGAAAGCACAAAGTAGCTGTGTTCCAGTGATAGCCAAGGTTGTACCTTGTGCTGCAGCTGTACTTGGTAATGTGTAAGAGTCACCCAGGTGGTATTGGTTTTGAGGCATGAAGGGATCATGAAGAGCAGCTGAGACTTGGCACTGTGAGAGGCCATGGAAGGCCATTGGTGAACTGCACCCTCAGTTGTGGTTGACAGCCGAGTACTGAAGGGGTCATGCAAAGGATTTGAGGCTTGGCACCATGAAGAAAGCCTATGAGAGGCTATTTGTGAAGCCTAGTTGTGGAGGAAGACCCCAGTGTATGGGATATGCCAGTACCATGGGATGATCACCAAGAACAGCAGAGGAGTGGATCAACCTGAACTAAGAGCGTTAGAGAGAGCAGAGCTGCAGAAATGATGCCAGACCTTTGGAGGAGCCTAGAAAATTATATGTGGATCCCAGACATTGAAACAAGAAGCTGTAACATTCAAGTTACTAACAACCTTCAGATGAAGATGTAGGACTCTCAGCTCTGCCTGCATCATGCCTGTCTAGATGCTATCCTGCTCTCACCTTGATGAAAATGGACTGAACCTCTGAATCAATATGCCAGGTCCAAGTAAATGTTGTCCTTTATAAGACTTTTCTTGGTCATGGTTTCTGCTCACAGCAGTAAAACCCTAACTAAGAAAGGTTGACATATGTAAATTGATAGAAAAGGATGCAAAACTTCATATAACATAATTACCTAATGAATAATTCTCAATTCAATTTTTCTATCAATTTCTCTACACATAGTTGAGATGAAACAAATATCAATTTTTGTCCTAATTATTTTTGCATGACATTACAAAATTATCCTATATTATTAAAACTAACAAACATATTATTGTTCTCTTATCTTTTAACCAGTGGTATGGTTTTGATATTATTATATTTGGATATTTTTCTATTCTAAGACATAAGTGTCACTCTAAGCAAAATTTAGCATCTCAGAATATTTCCTTCTGATGTCATTCTAGAAAGGATCCAGAGACAAATGATCTGTAACAGTGTTAACTCCTAGTGCATTTGCTAAGTTAAAGTGTTACATGATAGTGCTTAAACCTCGGACACAGGCAATTCTGAATTCACATACCTGGTAAGTATCCCTTGAAGGAATGGGAATAATCCCAGCTGGAAAGAGTGGCCTCGGGATTGAGGGAGTGGAAGATGTTTGCACTATGCATGTGGACATATTCTTCCCTTCCCTGGTTACTCATGGCTGAATGAATTTTTACAACCACCTCCCTACCCATTCCTCCACAGCTGGTATCTTGACTAACAGAGACATAGAAGGTATCTTTTAAGAACTCAGTTTCACTTTTTGCTCAGTTATTTTTATAGTTAAATAAAATGTATATTCATAGTATATTTATAGTGAATAATGAATATAATGAATATGCTAATTTCCATGGTCTAAGTTATTTTTTCCCACCATTATTAATGACATTGCGAATGTTGTTTTGCCTAAAAGTCTGTTCCTGATTCTGTTCATGCTGGTCCTAGAAGCAAATGCACAGCCAATTTTTTTTAAAGCACTTTAAGTCACATTACAAACTACTTTCCTGAAAAGCTGTGAGACATCAGAGTTGCAGGAGTGCACTTACTTCATTGCTGACAGACCTATCTGTACAAAACTTGATACAAAGCAGGGAAGGGGGATGCCGACAGTCAAGATAGGAAAAATTAGGAAGATCTAGATGCTATCTCTAACCATTTCAATGGAGAGTGTCAAAGATCTGTGTAGATTAACTTCTTTCTCAACAGTGTCTAAGTATCATGCTATGTATACTTTATTGATTGATACAGTAAATGTAGGTGTACCTAGATTTTCAATATCATTGGTTGTCAAACTTTTTAAATAACAAACTTTTTAAATTTTTTTTTAAAAAGTGGGTCTTCTTTTAAAACTTAATACAACAAAAGAACAGGGAGACATGGCTCCCATTGAAGCAGAGGCAGGTGGATGAACTTGGCAAAACCCTCTGCCTCTCCACCTAGGCTGCCTGTGAATAATAAGATACTTAATGCCTCGGACCCTGAGTAGGTCAGAATCTAAAGAGAACTTCTCAAGCAGAAGAAGCTTTAACCATTTATGTTTTCAGACTTTTACTTGATGTGTTAAATAAACAGATTAGAGCTTGACACCTTTCTATGAGAATTTAAATTTTTTATTCTTTGTGATGTTCAATGTTAGAATACATGGTAAACAAAACAAAACAAAACAAAACAAAACAAAACAAAACAAAAACCCATTAGCCAGAGGCAGAAGACCTGGGAGTTCTGGCCCCCATTCTCCTCATGGGTCATGCAGTCCTAGCTAAACCACTGAGCTTTCTCTAATGTCACCTACCTTCTTAATAAATGACATGGTTAGAGCTATAGTGGAATCCCAACTTTTGTTGATGAAACTTTATGTGAGAAAAATATTTAAAGCCCAGTACACAGTGTACACAGAATCCCATTTAAATCCCAGTGCACAGTGTTTAAGTTTGTGCAATGCTGCTCACCCCGCCCTACACACTGTGACCCACAGTCCTCTGTTCTCTCCGGTTGCATCTCACGAGGTTTAAGATACCCAAAGCAGTCTTTCTCTCCTGGGATTAGGATGTATAATTTTAAAATCATTAGAACTATCTACTACCTGCTCTATAATTATGGAATTTAAACATCAAAATCTATAACTGAGATTTGAAAAAATGTCAAGAATGCCAAGCAGATGGAAGGCACACCATTGTTTTTCTTTCATCATACCAAACATTTTAATATTCATATTAAATAATTTCAATTGCTTGAAGAACAAGTGACAATTCTGTCTTGAAGTTCTTTCTGATTTTTCTGAATTCACACAGAGCATCATCTACAGCTTTCTCATTTATGTTTTAAGTTATTATAAGTAAGCCCCCGGTGTGGTCCTCAGCATTGATAAAAGCCAACAGAAGCTACACCACCAACAAAACCCATAGACTGAGTGGTCGTCTGACACTAATTACACAACAAATGATAAGCAATTTCTCCCCCACACTACACAGCTAATGTGCAGGGGAGGAAACTGAGTTATTGAACTAAACACTGAATGGCAAAGGCAGAGACTCTATATCCAGAAGGAAGGGGCCTACTCAGAATATTACTCTGGTCCTTATTTAAGAGATGCTTAGTTCACAGGTCCTTGGGTGAGGGGTTCTCACTTTCTGTCTTTGTTACAGTAATACATGAAGGATTCTGACATCACACTGAAAGAATAAAGATTTTAAACTATCCCCCACTGACCCTGCTGTGAGGACAAGTGCACCTCACAGCAAAGAATAACATAACATGTTTTGGGGATGTAGCCTGGCTATAGCCACCACAAACCATCTGGCCTCAATAAGGCCTGACTCAACAGTCCTGAGAAAACGTAGAATTAGGGTCAGCTTTTACCCCAGAAGGAGGTGGCCTAGAGTTGAACTGAGGCCAAGTTACAAACCAATGAAATTGCTTTGTGTGAATATTTGCCAACTACCTATGTAATTTTCCTATAAATCCCTTCCCCTAATTGGGCTCGGGGTCGACTCCTCTGTCTCCTGTGTGAGATAAGTGTCGTCCCCAGAGCTCTGGTTCCTCAAATACACCTTTTGTTTATTACATCAAGACTGGTTTCTCGTGAGTTCTTGGGGGGTTGTGTCATCTTGAGATTTGAGTGGGGGTCTTCCCCACCCCATGGTCTTTCAACACAAGCAATATATTTGAAGAGTAGAGATTATGGCTCCCTTTTTGTGTAACTCCAAATCACCTTTAATATCTTACATGCAAGTTGTTCTATGTCATATTAGGCTAACTATAAATAATGTACTGTACATTCTTCTAAAAATTAGAAGGACTTTGAATTTTTTACCATATAAAATGATGTTTGACCACTACCCCAAGACTATACATGGGCTGACCCATGGCTCCAACTACATATGTAGCAGAGGATGGCCTTGTTGGGGCACCAGTGGAAGGAGAAGCCCTTGGTCCTGCCAAGGTTGGACCCCCAGTGCAGGGGAATGTCAGAGGGTGGTAGTAAGGAGGGGGTAGATGGGGGGAGACACCCTTATGAAGAAGGGGGAGGGGGAGGAGATAGGGGGCTTATGGACAGGAAACCAGGAAAGGGAATAACATTTGAAATGTAAATAAAGAAATATATCTAATTAAAAAAATTAAATAAAATGATGTTTGAGGATATAAGTATGTTTTCCAAGATTTGACAGAATGTATGTGCATGAACACTGCGTGGCATACCATGCAATGGTATACATTTATGTGTCAATTTAATGTGAATTTAAAAGTTTAAAATTCAAAAAATAGCATAGAATGAAATACCATGTGTTTGTGCTTTAAAATTAGAGCTTTTTCATTTCAGGCTTCCACTAAAATCCTTAAATGATAATTGAAACTTGAAAGCAAACTTATTACTAACAAATAAACATTGATACCATGGGACTGCCAGCTTGCTTGCTGTGTCTCTTTGAGCTACATAGCTTTCAGCAAGAGGAACCCGAGGACTTCTCCTAGAGCTACGTGTGCTGTGGTTTCGTAAGTGCTTGTCCTTATTTGGCGACGTTTGATAAGTTACACAGCTTTAAAAGAGGATCCCATTAGTGCAGGCCGCACGCACGCTGCATTTTGTTTTGGCAAGTATATGCCGCCTGCGTAAGACCTTGATTAAAAACAGTTCTTGCCATTTTTCTAATCTTTCCAGTGCGAATGCCAGATAACAGTGCAAACTCTGCTCCATCTCCCTGGCGCTTTTGTAGCATAATTCAAGAAGAAACAGAAAATGAAGCTAACTGCTGTATCAAAGTATGATTGGCGTAGCAATATCAAGTGGGCTTTTTAACTGTAGAAGATTAATAATGAAAACGGAAGAAAAGCAGAGAGACAAAAATTAAAACAGCTGACTTAGAGGCAGCCCCGTAACAGCACTTTTTAACAAAGGGAAGTTCCTTGTCTTCTAGAGGTTCACTGTCTGAGAGGTCGTCATTTGATTATTAATAAGTAATGAGAGTTCAGCAAGGTCATTATCTGAGGAACCAGGTGGGGTTGGGGCACACCTTTAATCCCAGCACTCAGGAGGCAAAGGAAGGTGAATCTTCAAGTTCAAGCCCAGCCTACTTTACAGTTCTAGGACTGAAGAGTTCTAGGATAGCCAGGCTACACAAAGAAACCCTGTCTTGAAAAAGCCACAAACAAACAAACAAGCAACCCCCCCAAACCCCAAAACAAACAAAATAACAAGCCTGGCACAAATGTTTTTCAAAACACAGCAACAAAGCATGTGCTAATTGTGGCTGTCTGAGCATTTCCACACTTACCCTGGCTACTCATCTACATACCAGGAGTTCCAAACTGGATACAGTTTTCCAGAGTCCTCACATAGTCAGGGTCACTTAGTTTAATGAGCTGAAGACTATTGGTTTTCTCCATGTTCTTGATCCATTTGTTAGCCTGACCTTGAGGGTCTATCATCAGAGGCCACCTTCTTGCATTCCTGAAACAGAGAAGACAGATAACTCTGGTCAGACCATAATTAGTCTCGCATGACTGCACTAGTCGGTCTCAGATGACTGTAAGTTTAGCCTCTGTTAGTAATGTTTTACTCCTCCACGTGATGAAAAATGAAGTTCTTGACGTAGGCACTTTTAGTCTGAGCAAACTGAGAGGAAAACTGTCAAGTCCATTTCACAAAGTTAAAATGATTTTTTTCACTCCTTTTGGAATACTACAGTCTCTAAATTTTAAATTACATGCTATATAATATTTGCAGTTCTTGCAAAATATGCTACAATGAGACTCCACTTTCTACCTAGGGTTTGTTATCAATTAATCCTGTGACCTGAGCAGGTTAGTTTATTTCCTTAACTTCTATGTGTTTCTGTGTTGATGCTTGTACAAGAGAAAGAAAAAAATTGATTCATTTTCTGTTTGATTCCTAGTCTGTTTTCTCTCTTTCTCCCTGTCTCCCTCTCTCTCCCTGACACATCTCCTTCTCTCCCCTCTCTCTTCCCACCTCCCTCTCTCCCTCCTTTGTCTTCCTCTCTCTTCCCACATCTTATCCCTCATCCCTCTCTTTCCCTCCCCCCTTTTTAGTAGAGTTATAATGATTTAAGAAACATGAATAGCGCCCGACCCGCAGCAGCTCTCTGCTCCCAGAACCCGTGGGAGAGATACCTTACCGCCTGGTCAGGTGGGCACTCCTGAGGCTGCAGAGCAGAAGAGACCACCAACACCGCCCACCCCTGCCCACATCCCTGGCCCAAGAGGAAACTGTATAAGGCCTCTGGGCTCCCGTGGGAGAGGGCCCAGGTGAGGCAGGAGCCCTGCCTGAGACACCGCCGGAACCTGAAGGAAACAGACCGGATAAACAGTTCTCTGCACCCAAATCCCGTGGGAAGGAGAGCTAAACCTTCAGAGAGGCAGACACGCGCCTGCGAAACCAGAAGAGACTGCTCTCTACACATTGCTGATTCCAGAGGAAAACACGGAGGCCATCTGGAACCCTGGTGCACGGAGGCTCCCGGAGAGGCGGCGCAGATCTTCCTGGTGCTGCCACACGCGGAGAGCCCGTGGGCAGCACCCCCCCTCGAGCTAACTTGAGCCTCGGGACCACAGGTAAGACCAACTTTTCTGCTGCAAGTGACCTGCCTGGTGAACTCAAGACACAGGCCCACAGGAACAGCTGAAGACCTGTAGAGGGACAAACTACACACACAAAAGCAGAACACTCTGTCCCCATAACTGGCTGAAAGAAACAGTAAAACAGGTCTACAGCACTCCTGACACACAGGCTTATAGGACAGTCTAGCCACTGTCAGAATTAGCAGAACAAAGTAAACACTAGAGATTTTGATGGAAGAGGCAAGCGAGAACACAACAGAAACCAGACTACATGGCATCATCGGACCAATTCTCCCACCAAAACAAACATGGAATATCCAAACACACCAGAAAAGCAAGATCTAGTTTCAAAATCAGATTTGATCATGATGCTGGAGGACTTCAAGAAAGACGTGAAGAACTCCCTTAGAGAACAAGTAGAAGCCTACAGAGAGGAATCGCAAAATCCCTGAAAGAATTCCAGGAAAAGACAAACAAACAGTTGAAGGAATTAAAAATGGAAATAGAAGCAATCAAGAAAGAACACATGGAAATAACCCTGGATATAGAAAACCAAAAGAAGAGACAAGGAGCTGTAGATACAAGCTTCACCAACAGAATACAAGAGATGGAAGAGAGAATCTCAGGAGCAGAAGATTCCATAGAAATCATTGACTCAACTGTCAAAGATAATGTAAAGTGGAAAAAGCTACTGGTCCAAAACATACAGGAAATCCAGGACTCAATGAGAAGATCAAACCTAAGGATAATAGGTATAGAAGAGAGTGAAGACTCCCAGCTCAAAGGACCAGTACATATCGTCAACAAAATCATAGAAGAAAACTTCCCTAACCTAAAAAAAGAGATACCCATAGGCATACAAGAAGCCTACAGAACTCCAAATAGATTGGACCAGAAAAGAAACACCTCCCGTCACATAATAGTCAAAACACTAAACGCTCAAAATAAAGAAAGAATATTAAAAGCAGTAAGGGAAAAAGGTCAAGTAACATATAAAGGCAGACCTATCAGAATCACACCAGACTTCTCGCCAGAAACTATGAAGGCCAGAAGATCCTGGACTGATGTCATACAGACCCTAAGAGAACACAAATGCCAGCCCAGGCTACTGTATCCTGCAAACTCTCAATTAACATAGATGGAGAAACCAAGATATTCCATGACAAAACCAAATTTACACAATATCTTTCTACAAATCCAGCACTACAAAGGATAATAGATGGTAAAGCCCAACATAAGGAGGCAAGCTATACCCAAGAAGAGGCAAGAAACTAATCGTCTTGGCAACAAAACAAAGAGAAGAAAAGCACACAAACACAACCTCACATCCAAATATGAATATAACAGGAAGCAATAATCACTATTCCTTAATATCTCTCAACATCAATGGCCTCAACTCCCCAATAAAAAGACATAGATTAACAAACTGGATACGCAACGAGGACCCTGCATTCTGCTGCCTACAGGAAACACACCTCAGAGACAAAGACAGACACTACCTCAGAGTGAAAGGCTGGGAAACAAATTTCCAAGCAAATGGTAAGAAGAAGCAAGCTGGAGTAGCCATTCTAATATCAAATAAAATCATTTTCAACTAAAAGTCATCAAAAAAAGATAAGGAAGGACACTTTATATTCATCAAAGGAAAAATCCACCAAGATGAACTCTCAATCCTAAATATCTATGCCCCAAATACAAGGGCACCTACATACGTAAAAGAAACCTTACTAAAGCTCAAAACACACATTGCACCTCACATAATAATAGTAGGAGATTTCAACACCCCACTCTCATCAATGGACAGATCATGGAAACAGAAATTAAACAGAGACGTAGACAGACTAAGAGAAGTCATGAGCCAAATGGACTTAACGGATATTTATAGAACGTTCTACCCTAAAGCAAAAGGATATACCTTCTTCTCAGCTCCTCATGGTACTTTCTCCAAAATTGACCATATAATTGGTCAAAAAACAGCCCTCAAAAGATACAGAAAGAAAGAAATAATCCCAGGCGTGCTATCGGACCACCACGGCCTAAAGCTGGTCTTAAAAAACAATAAGGGAAGAAGGCCCACATATACGTGGAAACTGAACAATGCTCTACTCAATGATAACCTGGTCAAGGAAGAAATAAAGAAAGAAATTAAAAACTTTTTAGAATTTAATGAAAATGAAGGTACAACATACCCAAACTTATGGGACACAATGAAAGCTGTGCTAAGAGGAAAACTCATAGCGCTGAGTGCCTGCAGAAAGAAACAGGAAAGAGCATATGTCAGCAGCTTGACAGCACACCTAAAAGCTCTAGAACAAAAAGAAGCAAATACACCCAGGAGGAGTAGAAGGCAGGAAATAATCAAACTCAGAGCTGAAATCAACCAAGTAGAAACAAAAAGGACCATAGAAAGAATCAACAGAACCAAAAGTTGGTTCTTTGAGAAAATCAACAAGATAGATAAACCCTTAGCCAGACTAACGAGAGGACACAGAGAGCGTGTCCAAATTAACAAAATCAGAAATGAAAAGGAGACATAACTACAGATTCAGAGGAAATTCAAAAAATCATCAGATCTTACTATAAAAGCCTATATTCAACAAAACTTGAAAATCTACAGGAAATGGACAATTTCCTAGACAGATACCAGGTACCGAAGTTAAATCAGGAACAGATAAACCAGTTAAACAACCCCATAACTCCTAAGGAAATAGAAGCAGTCATTAAAGGTCTCCCAACCAAAAAGAGCCCAGGTCCAGACGGGTTTAGTGCAGAATTTATCAGACCTTCATAGAAGACCTCATACCAATATTATCCAAACTATTCCACAAAATTGAAACAGATGGAGCACTACCAATTCCTTCTATGAAGCCACAATTATGCTTATGCCTAAACCACACAAAGACCCAACAAAAAGGAGAACTACAAACCAATTTCCCTTATGAATATAGACATAGAGATATTCAATAACATTTTTGCAAACCGATTCCAAGAATGCATCAAAACTATCACCCATTATGATCAAGTAGGCTTCATCCAAGGCATGCAGGGATGGTTTAATATACGGAAAACCATCAACGTGATCCATTATATAAACAAACTGAAAGAACAAAACCACATGATCATTTCATTAGATGCTGAGAAAGCATTTGACAAAATTCAACACCCCTTCATGATAAAAGTCCTGGAAAGAATAGGAATACAAGGCCCATACCTAAACATAGTAAAAGCCATATACAGCAAACCAGTTGCTAACATTAAACTAAATGGAGAGAAACTTGAAGCAATCCCACTAAAATCAGGGACTAGACAAGGCTGCCCACTCTCTCCCTACTTATTCAATATAGTTCTTGAAGTTCTAGCCAGAGCAATCAGACAACAAAAGGAGATCAAGGGGATACAGATCGGAAAAGAAGAAGTCAAAATATCACTATTTGCAGATGATATGATAGTATATTTAAGTGATGCCAAAAGTTCCACCAGAGAACTACTAAAGCTGATAAACAACTTCAGCAAAGTGGCTGGGTATAAAATTAACTCAAATAAATCAGTAGCCTTCCTCTACACAAAAGAGAAACAAGCCGAGAAAGAAATTAGGGAAATGACACCCTTCATAATAGACCCAAATAATATAAAATACCTCGGTGTGACTTTAACCAAGCAAGTAAAAAAGATCTGTACAATAAGAACTTCAAGACACTGAAGAAAGAAATTGAAGAAGACCTCAGAAGGTGGAAAGATCTCCCATGCTCATGGATTGGCAGGATTAATATAGTAAAATGGCCATTTTACAAAAAAAAGCGATCTACAGATTCAATGCAATCCCCATCAAAATACCAATCCAATTCTTCAAAGAGTTAGACAGAACAATTTGCAAATTCATCTGAATAACAAAAACCCAGGATAGCTAAAACTATCCTCAACAATAAAAGGACTTCAGGGGGAATCACTATCCCTGAACTCAAGCAGTATTACAGAGCAATAGTGATAAAAACTGCATGGTATTGGTACAGAGACAGACAGATAGACCAATGGAACAGAATTGAAGACCCAGAAATGAATCCACACACCTATGGTCACTTGATTTTTGACAAAACCATCCAATGGAAAAAAGATAGCATTTTCAGCAAATGGTGCTGGTTCAACTGGAGGTCAACATGTAGAAGAATGCAGATCGATCCATGCTTATCACCCTGTACAAAGCTTAAGTCCAAGTGGATCAAGGACCTCCACATCAAACCAGACACACTCAAACTAATAGAAGAAAAACTAGGAAGCATCTGGAACACATGGGCACTGAAAAAAATTTCCTGAACAAAACACCAATGGCTTATGCTCTAAGATCAAGAATCGACAAATGGGATCTCATAAAACTGCAAAGCTTCTGTAAGGCAAAGGACACTGTGGTTAGGACAAAACGGCAACCAACAGATTGGGAAAAGATCTTTACCAATCCTACAACAGATAGAGGGCTTATATCCAAAATATACAAAGAACTGAAGAAGTTAGACAGCAAGGAGACAAATAACCCTATTAAAAAATGGGGTTCAGAGCTAAACAGAGAATTCACAGCTGAGGAATGCCGAATGGCTGAGAAACACCTAAAGAAATGTTCAACATCGTTAGTCATAAGGGAAATGCAAATCAAAAACAACCCTGAGATTTCACCACACCAGTGAGAATGGCTAAGATCAAAAACTCAGGTGACAGCAAATGCTGGCGAGGATGTGGAGAAAGGGAACACTCCTCCATTGTTGGTGGGGTTAGACTGCTACAACCATTCTGAAATCAGTCTGAGGTTCCTCAGAAAATTGGACATTGAACTGCCTGAGGATCCAGCTATACCTCTCCTGGGCATATACCCAAAAGATGCCCCAACATCTAAAAAAGACACGTGCTCCACTATGTTCATCGCAGCCTTATTTATAATAGCCAGAAGCTGGAAAAGAACCCAGATGCCCTTCAACAGAGGAATGGATACAGAAAATGTGGTACATCTACACAATGGAATATTACTCAGCTATCAAAAAACAATGACTTTATGAAATTGTGAGGCAAATGGTTGAATTGGAAAATATCATCCTGAGTGAGCTAACCCAATCACAGAAAGACATACATGGTATGTACTCATTGATAAGTGGCTATTAGCCCAAATGCTTGAGTTACCCTAGATGCCTAGAACAAATGAAACTCAAGACGGATGATCAAAATGTGAGTGCAGACAGAGAGACACAGCCAGAATACAGCAAATACAGAGGCGATGCCAGCAGGAAACCACTGAACTGAGAACGGGACCCTGTTGAAGGAATCAGAGAAAGAACTGGAAGAGCTTGAAGGAGCTCAAGACCCCATATGTACAGCAATGCCAACCAACCAGAGCTTCCAGGGACTAAGCCACTACCCAAAGACTATACATGGACTGACCCTGGACTCTGACCTCGAGGTTGCAATGAATATCCTAGTAAGAGCACCAGTGGAAGGGGGGGAAGCCCTGGGTCCTGCTAAGACTGAACCCCTAGTGAACTAGACTGTTGGGAAGAGGGCAGCAATGGGGGGAGGGTTGGGAGGGGAACACCCATAAGGAAGGGGAGGGGGGGGGGATGTTTGCCCGGAAACCGAAAGGGAATAATATTCAGAAATGTATATAAGAAATACTCAATAATAAAAAAAAAAAAAAACTTCATGAATTGTTACTAAATTAGAACATGGTATTTGTAGTAACTTGAATTTGTGTTCCTGGGCCATGGTCACACATAACTTATTCTAAAATAAACTACCACTTTTGGTATTAAAAAAAAAAAAAAAGAAACATGAATAGCTTAACTTTCTATCATCAAACTTCCATAGTAGTTACAAACACTGTAGGTTATAGCCACGGACCCATCTTTGTTTCAAACAATTACACATTTAATGTTGTTCATTTTCCACAAGCCTGTGATTGTGAGCTTCCTAAGTACAGAAATGAACTCTCTGAAGGCCGAGGTTCACACCGAGGGAAAACTCTATTACTTTATTCCCACTGAAAAGTGCCAAAAGCAAGACCGGCAGCCACTGGGACTCAATTTATGTGTAGAACTGAAGAACCAGAAGTTATCCAGCATCTGCCACCTTCTTGAGAGATGCAGCCATATAGCTTCCTGCTTTGTGTGAAATGTAATGAGCACTTAGTGCTTACTAAACACTGGCCTGAACTGTGGCCAATGTATTTTAAAAGGGAGCACAGGAAATTCATGGAGAATGGCAGAAGGGCAGTAGGGGAAAATGGAAGAGGACTGAGGGGAAGAAAATAGGATTGGAACAGGATGGTATTAAATTCACTCATAATAATATGAATCTAGAATGCCACTGGATAATTAGTCATCCAAAATTGAAAGTAATCAGACCAAAGATTAGTATTTAATCTTAGATACAAGTAATATGAAGAGAATTGTATGCTTCAGAAAATGAAAGGATATGAAAGTAAATTATAAAGAAATAAAACTATAAATATGTACAAACTTTCCAGCTTGTCACATTCTAGAAATATTTTTAAGTCTGGAGAAATGTATTAAGTGGCACTTAGACTTCTCCAGAGAAGCTGAGCAACTTCCTCATTGTTCTGCTGTCCCCTCCCCAGTTATTTTAGCCATGATAACCAGGTTCATGCTGTTTCTTTGTCCAAAATATACTTCTTCCCAATCTTTTCACGTCTAATTCTACTCATGTTTCAAGGTCAGCTCAAAAGCTATGTAGACCACAAAGCCTTTCCAGGTCGCTTTTCTCTTGAAATCTCTGGCGATACATCCTCATTACCTTTACGGCACTTTCCCAGAATGCTGACATTCTATTACCGCAGTTCTATCATTTCTTCACTGCATCACCTGACTAAATTGTGGAGCCCCTTGAGGGATGGTACACGCTGATTCTTAGTTTTCATTTTATATTCAATAAATTTTAATATGGTTATATTTAATGATATTAACTTAAAACAGCAAAAATAGCTGGAAAACAATAAAAAATTTAATTATTCAAAAATGTAAATTTTTTCATGGTTGTCTCTGCAGAGAAAACCTGGCTCACTGAACAGCATTTGAAAAATATGTGGTGATACTGACCAGGAAAGCCTATTGAATCCTGCCTCTTTGATTGATTACTTATGGCATGCACCCCCCCCCAAAAAAAAAACCTGTTCAAATTACAAATTTCAACTACTTTTAGATTCTAAGAAGTGAATAAACGAAACAATGAATGACAAATTTTTTTAGTAATAACCAGTAGGAGGCTGTGAATAACGTGGATTTTCTCTGTTTTACTGTCTGGATTAACAAAGTCACGTTATAGCAGCTGTAGGGTGGAGGTGAGAGTCTCTCTCAGAGTGGAGAATGACAAAATGTCCATGTATCAGCCAGTAAGCATGGGGGCGAGACTGGAGGCAGGGTCCAGGTGGGGCAGGAGCTTGTACCCTTCCCTCAAAGGACTAACAATTTAGTCAGGTGATGTAGTTAAGAAATGATAGAGTTGCTATAAGAGAATATCACCATTCTGTGAAAGTACCATAAGTGTAATGGTGATGAATTGCTAAAGAGATTTTGAAAGAAAAGCTCTGTTTGCTGTTCTCTCTCTCTCTTTCTCTCTCTTTCTCTCTCTCTCTCTCTCTCTCTCTCTCTCTCTCTCTCTCTCTCTCTCACACACATACACACAAAGGCTTAGAACTATGACATAAATCGGGCTCAGAAGCAGACCTAAAAACCCTGTCAAAGCCTTTTAAGTCTGAGCCAACCCTGGAAAGCATCACAACTAGAAGACAGATATTGACTTGTCTGACTCCTAAAACCAAACTCAGTCTTGCCCAGAGGATTTTATCAAGACCCAGGTTTTCACACTCAGAAGTTCTAGAAAAGGGCTACTTAGTAAGCAAAGAATGCATTTGCTTCCCAGGGGAATAAAGACACAACTGGACATAGGAACAGTCCCAGAGCACATAGTACAACTATTCTTCAGGAAACCAGGGTGAATATGATTTAAGCAAATGGAGAAATGAGATTTTAGAACTGAAAAACATAATGTCTGAAATAAAAATTTTACTGTGGGCTCCATAGTAAAAAAGAGATGACAGACCTATTATATCCACACATTTCCAGATAGATGAGCATAAAATGGCGAAATGGAATGTGGAACAAACAAGACTGAGGAAAGAGCACTTCAGAAATTTGTTTGCTGTTCTCTCTCTCTCTCTCTCTCTCTCTCTCTCTCTCTCTCTCTCTCTCTCATGGCATCTGAATTCTGAACATCTTTGCCCCAAATGCAGGGGCACCCACATTTGTAAAAGAAACATTATTAAAGCTCAAATCACACATCAAACCCCATATAATAATAGTGGGGGACTTCAAAACCCCATTATCATCATTGAAACAAAAATACACAGAGAAACAATGAAACTAACAGAAGTTATGAACCCAATGAATCTAACAGATATCTTCAGAACCTTTCACCCCAAACCAAATGAATATATTGTCTTCTCAGCACCTCACAGACCCGTCTCCAAGATTAACCATAAAATTGGGCAGAAAGCAAACTTCAACAGATACAAGAGGATGGAAATAACACATTGTATCTTATCAGATAATCATCAATTAAGGCTGGACTTCAACAACAACAGAAAGCCCACATGGGGCTAACAGTGAACTAAATCGATCACTTGATGAGGGGAGAAATAAAGAAATTAAGGACTTTCTAGAGCTCAGTGAAATGAAAGCACAATATACCCAAACTTATTGGATACAATAAAAGCAGCACTAAGAGAAAAGTTCATAGCACTAAGTGCCTTCATAAAGAAATTGGAGCAATCTCATATTAGCAACTTAACAGCACACCTGAAAACCCTAGAACAAAAAGAACCAAACACACACAGGATGGCAGGAAATACTCAAACTTAAGGCTGAATTCAATCAATTAGAAACAAAGAGAATAATACAAGGAATCAATAAAACCTGGTTCTTTGAGAAAATCAAGAAGATAGAGAAGTCCTTAGCCATATTAACTAAAAGGCAGAGAGACAGTGGCCAAACTTAGAAAATCAGAAATAAAAAGGGAAACATAACAATAGAAACTAAGGAAATAAAAAAATCATTAGGTCTTACTTCAAAAGCCTGTATACCACAAAATTGAGTACTCTAAAGGAAATGGGTGATTTCCTAGATAGATACTATTTACCAAAGTTAAATCATGATAGGATAAACTATCTAAACAGTCCTTTAACCCATAGGAAAAGAGAAGCAGTCATTAACAGTCTCCCAAACAAAAAAATGTCTAGGGCCCTAGGTTTTTACACAGAATTGTACCAGATATTCAAAGAAGAGCTAATGCCAATACTCCTCAAACTAGTACTCAACCTAGAAACAGAAGGGTACTGCTAAATTCATTTTATGAGGTCACAGTCACCCTGATACCTAAACCACATAGAACAATAAAAAAACTAGAAGAATTACCATCTCTGATCTGAAGCTGTCCTACACAGCAAGAGTGATAAAAACTGCATGGGATTGGTATAGAAACAGACAGGTTGATCGATGGAATTGAATAAAAGACCCAGAAATACGCCCCCCCCACACCTTTGGACACTTGATTTTTGATAAAGAAGCCAAAATCATATAATGGGGGGAAAAGCATCTTCAACAAATGTTGATGGTCTAATTGGATGTCTGCATGTAGAAGAATGCATATAGATCCCTATTTATCACACTGCAAAAAACTCAAGTTCAAGTCAACCAAAGACCTCAAGATACTGGATACACTAAATCTAGAAGGAAAAAGTGGAGGAAATGCCTTGAACTTACTGGCACAGAAGACAATTTCCTGAACAGAACAGTGGCTCAAGGTCTAAGATCAACAACTGATAAATGGGACCTCATGAAACGGAAAAACTTCTGTAAGGCAAAGGACATTGTCAATAGGACAAAACAGCACCCTATAGATTAGGAAAAGATCTTCACTAACACTATATTTGACAGAGGGCTAATATCCAAAATATGTAAAAGAACTCAAGAAATTAGACTACAAGAAACCAAATAACCCAATTTAAAAAATGGGTGCAGAGCTAAGTAGAGAATTCTTAAAAGAGGAATCTTGAATGGCCAACAAGCACTTAAAGAAATGTTCAATGTCCTTAGTCATCAGGGAAATGCAAATTAAAATGACCCTAAGATTCTACCTTACACCAAGCAAAATGACTAAGATAAAAATAAAAACAAAACAAAACACTCAAATGACTGCACATGCTGGCTAGGACATAGAAAAATGGGAACACTCCTCCATTGCTGGTGGGAATGCAAACTTCTATATCTACTCTGGAAATCGATTTGGTCGTTTCTCAGAAAATTGGAAATAGATCCAGCTATACTGCTCCTGGGCAGATACCAAAAAGATTTTCCAACATACCACAAGAACACATTCTCCACTATATTCATAGCAGCTTTATTCATAATAGCCAGCAATGGAAACAACCCAGATTGGATACAGAAAATGTGGTCCATTTACACAATCGAATACTATCCAGCTACTAGAAAAACAAGGGTATCTTGAATATTTACAGGCAAATACCCTGAGTGAGGTAATCCAGAGCTAAAAGGACATGCACAGTATGTAACTCACTGATAAGTGGTATTATCTATAAAGTACATACATGATGCTCACGATACATGTCACAGACCCAAAGGAACTAAATAAAAAGGAAGGCCAAGCAGGGATGTTTAAATCTCACTTAGAAGGGGGAACAAAATATTCATGGGGGCAGGGTGGTGCAGATTGAGGGAGGAAACTGAGGAGAGGCGGTGGAGATGAGAATGGGGGTGGGGTTCTGGATCGGGTGTGGGGAGAGACAGGAGAGGGGACCAGAGGGACAGGAGCATAAATGGATCTGCATGTAGCTGCCAGGGGCGGGGGTTCTCTAGGAAGCGCCAGAGACCTGGGCTGGGGGAGGCTTCCAGGAGTCAATGCCCATAATGCATAGCACTGTGGATATGGAACCTGAGGAAGCCATCAGGACCCCACCCTCCACTTGGAGGGACAAGGACACCAACCCACCCACAAAACTTTCAACCCCAAAGATGAGGACATATTTCTAAAAGAAATACAGGGACAAAAATGGAGCAGAGACTGAGGGAATGGCCAACTCATAACTGACCCAACTTGAGACCCATCCATTAGGCAAGCACCAACCCTGACACTATTATTAATGATATTCTGTTATGCCTGCAGACAGGAACCTAGCATAACTGTCCTCTGAGAGGTTCCATTCTGCAGCTAACTGAAACAGATGCAGATACCCACAGCAAAACAAACATTGGATAGAGGTTGGGGACACTTATGGAAGAGCTGGGGGAAGGATTGAATGCCCTGAAGGGGACAGGAACTCCACAGGAAGACCAACAGTGTCAACTAACCAGGCCCCTGGGTGCTGTCAGAGACTAAACCCTTGGACTGAGGCCCCTGGCACATATGTACCAGATGGGTAGCTCAGTCTCCATGTGGGTCTTCTAACAACTGGAGCAGGGGCTATCCTTAAAGCTGTTGTCTATCTGTGGAATCTGTTTCCTAACAGGGCTGCCCTGTCTGGCCTCAGTGGGAGAGGATGAGCCTAACTCTTCAGAGACCTGATGAGGGGAGATACTCAGGGGTAGGGCCCACTCTCTCAGAGAAGGAGAGGGAGGGGAAATAGGGGAAAGGAATTATCTATTCTATTTTTTAAAATGCTTTACATGTGCTTAAAATCTAGTTGCATTTCCAAACAAGAGACTCAATTAAGTAGAACAGCAGGGATACACAGAGGTTCTTCAGTATTCTCACTAGACTTACAGTCAGCCATCTCTATAACTACAAGAGGAAGGGCATGAGAAGAGACTGTTAGATTCCATAAGAATATATGGTCTAGGGGCAGAGCAAGACAATGGTTCCGAGTGATACCTGTAGTGAGAATTTTGGTTTCTTTTAAAAACACAGAAATGTTATGTGAATATTGTTTGTTTTGATCCCAGATATGGGATATAGGGCTATTTCAGATTGTCCACAGCAGCTGACTATGATGTGTTTCGTGCTCTGGCAAAGGTATGATTTTCTGCCAACTGAAGATAGCTTATGTTTGGAATTCTGGGACTCCTGAGAGGGTTTATAAATGCCAGAGGCCTGAGAGGTGCCTGCTGCTCCCCTGCTGCTCCCCCTGCTGCTGTTGCTGCAGCTCTTGTTGGTTCGCTGTTGCTGTTTGCTGATTGCTTTTGTTGTCTGATGGATTTCTGGTTGGAGATATCATGACAACAAAAATTGAACTTGCCACCAGGAACTCAACATTCCTAATCCCTAGGAAGTAGCCTAAAG
Organism: Rattus rattus; assembly: GCF_011064425.1. Taxonomy (NCBI): domain Eukaryota; kingdom Metazoa; phylum Chordata; class Mammalia; order Rodentia; family Muridae; genus Rattus; species Rattus rattus. The sequence goes on from NC_046157.1 coordinate 128,254,805, forward strand.
AGACCTATGTCCCTTTTCCCCTCTAACCTTCTTTTGTGCTTACCTAGTTTTGGTGAGTTGGAAGGGATTGGGGTGAGGAAGAATGGTAAAGAAAATAATCCAGTAAAGTAGACAAGAAGAATGGTTTCTGTGATGGTTTGTATATGCTTGGCCCAGGGAGTGGTGTGGCCTTGTTGGAGTGGGTGTGTCACTGTGGGTGTGGGCTTAAGACCCTCATCCTAGCTGCTTGGAAGTCAGTCTTCTCCTAGCAGCCTTCAGATGAAGATGTAGATAGAACTCTCAGTTCTTCCTGCATCATGTCTGCCTGGATGCTGCCATGTTCCTACCTTAATGATAATGGACTGAACCTCTGAACCTGTAAGGCAGCCCCAATTAAATGTTGTCCTAATAAGATATGCCTTATAAGATATGTCCTTATAATAGATATGTCATGGTGTCTCTTCACAGCAGTAAAACTCTAACTAAGACAGTTACTGATACCCTCCAGTGTTGTGGATTGATTCTAATGTTATTTTTGTTAATTCAGCCCCCAAAACCCAAAATCACACAGGAACCTGCATGTCTGCCTGTAAGACATTGAGGGTCCCTGCCCCCAATTGGCTCTAGTTGGTAAATAAAGTTGCCAGCAGCCAATGGTTGGGTAGGGAGACAGAGGTGGGACCTTAGATTTCCTGGGCAAGAGAGAAAGAGATTTTTAGAATAGCCATGATGGGGAAACAGAGACATCAAGCTTGAGGGCCATAAGAGAAAAGGCATACAGCCATATAAGAACTGGGGAAGAGTGGCCTCAGGGGCCACCCCCCCGCCAGCTTTGGATCTGGGGTAGCAGAGATGAAATATAGAATTTCATAAGTAATAATTCAGGAATATTAGAGCAGAGGCATACAATAATGAGGATGTTTTGGGAGTGGCCCAGCCAATGAGCTTAGGACATATTAAAAATAAAGCTACCTATGTTTGTCTTTCATTTGTGAATCCAAAACATTCAGGCAGGTATCGAGGAACATGCATATACCCACCAGTGAGTTTAGAACAGATTAACATACAATGGACTCAATCCAGCAGTCTCCCATGACATGCTAAATTTAACAGTTACACCAGCACAAAAACAAAGAAAACCAGGCAAGAGACCAAAGACTCTTGTTTTTCCTGTAATGGATCAAAGGTAGTATTGGCCTCCTTTTGAAATTCCAAGAGGCCAGGTATGTGGAGAGATGCTTCCTCAGAGGGTTAAAGAAGAGGATTTAAGTCCAGACCTCAGACTGAGAACACAGAACCAGGCCCATTTCTGCAAGACTGAGTGCTAGGGAAAGCCCCAAGACTCCTACTATCAGGCTGAGTTGCTGGAATTAGTCCAGCAGCCCTTATAACCATTTATAAACATTAATAAAGACTGTCTGTGGTGGTTTTAATATGCTTGGCTCATGGGAAGTGGCACATGAGATGTGGCCTTTTTGGAGGAAGTGAGTCACTATGGGAATGGGCTTTGAGGTCCTATGCTTAAACTCTGCACAGGACTAAAGAGACCCCCTCCTGGCTGCCTGCAGAAGACAGTCTCTCCTGGTTGTCTCTGGATAAAGATGTAGCACCTCCCGCACCATGTCTGGCTGGACACTGCCATGATTCCTGCCCTGATGATAATGGACTGAAGCTCTGAAACTGTAAGCCAGCCCCAATTAAAAGTTCCCTTGGTCACAGTGTCTCCTCATGGCAATAAAACCTTAACTAAAACAGAAATTGGTACCGTGAACTGGGGTATTGGCGTGACGGGCCTGACCATGCTTTTGTTTGGCGGAATGTGCATTTTGGAACTTTGGACTATAAAAGCAGGGGGAATGCTTAAGTGGGGCTTAATGAGCCATCCTAGTAGGAATAAGGAAGACACTGGTGCTGAGTGTGAAGTGAACTGGCTCAAGGGGTTTCAGAGAAGAATTTCAGTATGTTCCCAAGAATCGTTCTTCGTGATATTTTGATGAAGACTATGGCTGCTTTTTGCCCTAGTCTGAAGAGTCTACCTGAGGCTAAAGTAAAGGGATTCAGATTAATTGCACTGGCAAAGGAAGTCTCACAGAGTGGCTCACCAACCTTTCATAATTCAATGGCTTTTCTAGCCCAAAGTTTCCGCAATCTTCCCCTAAAAACACGTGATCAGGCGTGTTACAGCAATAATTTATTATCCTGGTAACAATTTCTGTCTCGATTAAGGTTTCTATTCCTGTGATGAAAGATCACCCCAAAAGTAACTTGAGAAACAAAGGGTTTATTTCACTTAAAATTTCAGGTAATAGCCCAACACTGAGGAAGTAAGGGCAGGAACCCAATCAGCCCACAATGGGTTGGGCCCTCCCACATCACTTAATTAAGAAAATGCTTATAGCTAGATTTTATGGAGGCCCGTTCTCAATCGAGGTTCCTTTCTCTCTGGTGACTCTAGCTTATGTCAAGTCTACGTAAAACTGGACAGCATACAGACTGAAGGAGATTTTCTTTTACCCAATGAAATCAGTGTAACAGCCAAACCCACTTGTGGTGCTCAGTGTGTTTGCATCCCTTTGGACTGGGAAATGCTCTGGGCCCAGCCCAAGTTGTGTGTTCACATAGCTTGGGTAAGGCTCTCATCACTTCATCTGAGGAAATAAAAGTCATAAAGACATATTGCCTAACTCAAGACTACGCAAAGTTTCCAAAAGCAAGATGATACAATACTTGTATCATGACAGGCAGATAGCTCAATGTATAGAATGAAGAATCCAGTAGCAGACTCACATGTATAGGGACAGTACGTTTTTCAATAAAAATACAGCAGTGAGATTGACGGGGAAGTGGTAACATTTTAGAAAAACTGTGCTGGGATAACTCTGTCTCCCCTTTTTTGTGTGAGCATATGAATGAGCCTATGCAATTACGAATAAATGCATAGTGTTCTATACCCAGTTAACAGCTGTATTCAATTTTTGTCCTATCAAATAATCTTCTTCACATAACAATTTATTCATTGGAGATTAGAAGAACATAAATTTAGCTTTTTTTTTGGTGGGAGAGGGGGCTTCCACAAAATATTAGATGAATAGAAAGCAGGTGGATGGAAATAACCTGTGGAAGCATTTTTTGTGGAAGATGTTATACAGCATACTTTAGTGGAAATAATTTCACTTTTGGAATGAAAACATTGAAACAAAAGTGAACAAGCATTCTATTTACTTGCTTACATGGCCACCGTTATTTTACTTTATTTTTGACAAAAATAAAAATGGATTGTACTTTTTTTCAGTCTTCCTTCTTACTTCCTCCATCAAATATCCTTTTGTTACTACTTTAAATGTTGGCTTATTTATTTAGTCATTTGCACATGTCGTTGTGAAGGTCAGAGGACAATCATTCAACCTTGTAGGTCCTTGGGATCAAATTCAGGTTGGCATCCTCAGCCACAGGAGCCAGTACCTGCTAAGCTATCCCACTGACCCTCCAACATTCTTGAACTTATAAATGTTTAAAATCAACTGTTAGCAAATGGAAACCGAATTTGTTGGCAGTTGCTGTTTCTGATTTTGACAATTTTCTCTTTAGTTGATGTGTAAAGAAATTCTTAGTTAATGCCCTTTGGGGTTTTTGAAAAATGCAGATTTCTAATGTCTGTTGGTCACAGTAGTTGGCACAGAAGGACACAGAATTAGAATATTTAACTGTTGAGGGCTAAGCTACTCTTGGGCTTACCTCATTCCTTGTCTAAAAGGGAGCATAACTTGGCAGAACTAGTCCAGTTTGGGCCTGGGCCAGGGTCTTAGGAGTCTATGTCTCCTACAGAAAATCAAAGCCTGCCTCTTAAAAACTGAATTAGCTATGTCTAGATATAATCCAATTATGTTCACCACTATCATTGATTCCTAAAAGCCAAGGACTTTTAGGTATTAATAGCCCCAAATTTTAATTATATTCTAACTTGTCCAAACTCTGTAGATTCTTACTGTTTTCCTGAATAATCACACCTTACTCCACTGTGATGGGGTATTTAGGAGAGCCATTGTACCTAGTGTAAACTCTGGAGTGATGGCACGCCTAGGCTTTGAAGTGATCTTTTGTCAATAATCAGTGACTGTTATTTGAGATTTATGGAGTTGGCTTTCCTGTAGAGATTCAGATCCTATAAATGCCTTCAGTCACAAAACATTCCTGGTGAACCAGGCAGGCCTGTAATGGTTGAGAAACGCTTGGATAATGTGTTCCTTCAGACAACACCTACATCAGATAAAAGACTCTGGTATTTAAAACATGACTTGCTGAAAATACCTTTTGTGTGACAATTAATGAAAATGCTTCTGCAAGGCTGTTTGGGGTGCAGTCCACTGAGGCTGACCTCTCTGCCCCTTCCTCAAGCATCTCTCTTTCTTTGGTAGTCCCTTGTGAAACACTTTACTGACACTTGACTAAAGTAATATGTATTAAGTACTTAACGTGTGAGATTAGGTTCCTAGTAAGTGCTCAGTATAAGGGATTATCGTTACCAAGCAAGCATCCTTGGGGAACAGTGGAGGTATTATGCATCTCAACAAGATGCTTGACAATGATTTCAAATGATGCCTTTAAATCTTTGTCCTGAAATGTCTCCCTGGAAAGCTGCCAAATACATGGACCAAAAAATACAATAATGATTGATGTCAGAGCTTTCTTCTCAGTGAGGTTGTTACCATAAGATTCTTTCATTTTTTTATTCTATAAATTAATAATAAAGATATAGGGGTATCAGGTATTGATAAACCTCTATTGCTCCAGGAAAAGGGTGGGGAGGAAGAGAGGAGGGTGTTGGAAACATGGATGTGTGTTGTCTTGAATAACAGTCATTAGAATCTTAAAAGTAAAATATATTAACCAACAGTTGATTATGAAATATAAATTGAAGTATAACATGACCCAAGTGGGTAAGGAATAAGATATAGTCTGGTCTCTGGTGGATATAATGGTTATAGACACCTTTTGGTAGGTAGAACAAAGGACATAAATTACAAAATAAAAGAAAGAAGACATGGCTATCCTTCTTCAGGAAGCAATCAACTAGAAACACAAGTGTCTAAGAGAGAAGTGTTTGAAGAGAGGGATGCAATAGCCACAGGGCATTTCGAACAGGATAACCAGATGAACAGCGATGGAGGGAATACCAAAGTTTTACTTTACATTGCTATTTTCATAAGTATCGCACACTCACCATACCTATCGGTTATTTCTGTCTAAAGTCTTTATTTCCAGACTCCATTTTTACTTGCACTAATGTGATTTCAGGTGGAAATTACGGCAGAACTGAGTATTTCTTACTAATGCTAAGAAACACCACGCTGTTCCTAATACTCCTAAACTCTAAAACACTTTGGCCAGGTCAGAAACAAGACTGTGAACTTGGAAAAAAAAGATACTTGTTCTCACATTTAGACAGGTTGACCTGTGATCTGGAGAAGAGGGGGTAGAGACCTGGGGTCCTCTTGGCTGCTTCTCTGCCTTTTCATCAACCAGGAGATTCGGGGTTGGGTGGTTACTGGTCAACTCACAGAATGAGCCATAGTCAAACTTGTCTCAAAACAGGGACAAGGACAGATTTTTGAACAATGAGGGTAATTACCACCAAAGACTCACCACTGTTTATCTATTAACATTTTATAACAGGATTTCTGTTTTATGGAAATAAAAAGACTCACTTACCTTATAATCTGAAAAAAACCTATGACAACTTGGGCACTTGAACTTTTTCTATCTGTTGACCATAGCTTCTGACAATTGACTATTACAATATTAACAAAAAATTATTCATGCTTAATACAGATAATTAGCAAACATTTCAATACTGTAAATGTTTACTAGCTAAAGCCATTTTTTAAAAAATGTTTGCAGATAAATGTATCTACTAATTAGATATCAAATCTCATTTGTGAGAAAAGACTTTTCCTTACATTATAATGATCCCATTATCAATGGAGAACAAGTCGGAGGGTAATCCAGCTATATTCCAAGCTCGAATCGTCACAGCTTCTCCCAGCGTACCCATAAGAGAGTAGTCATCTGAGCAGGGGATGTCTCTTTCTTTACACGACTGTGACCATTCCTTGGTTTGGTGCTTCAAAATATTCACAGAAAAATATAAACATGAGTTGTTGGACAGTTGCCAAAGGAATACTAAACTCTATTTACTGAGAAAACCAACTGCTGTTGAAGCTTCAGCTCCGACATGACTTGTGTACCAAACCCTTTTCAAATAAAATTATAATGAAGAAAGTGAGCTATGTACTCTAATAAGCAATAAGATAAAGCCCAGATTGACCACATGACAACATTGGAACTTTATATCTGGAAAGAAAAATTACTGTGTATTATTCTAAAGTTTAAACTTACAAAGTAGTTGACATTCTCTGGCTTCATTTCACTTCTGTTGCTATGATAAAAATCACCAAACAAAAATTAAGTTAGGGGTAAACTGGATAAATTTTGCTCCCAATTAAATTCAAGGTGGAAGGAACCTAGGGCAGTTGGTCACAGTCCCAGGTGAGGGCAGAGGGAGGATGGATGTCTGCCTCTACTGCTCACCTCACAGTCCTGCAGAACCTATACGGTAGGACGTGGTGCTCCCCACATCCTCGGTGGATCATCCCACCTGCACTAATCCAGTTAAGAGAATCCCTCACAGGCATCCTCATGGGTCACCCTGATGTAGACAACCCCTAATTAAGACACCCTTTGAGTGACTATAGATTGTGTCAAGTTGACAGTTAAAGCCATCATATTCTCCATGCATGTATATTTAAATTATACAGAAAACAATACTATTTATTTATAATACAAAACTAAACCTGTGGAATAGGTAGAGGACACAGAAAACATCTATTTCTGGCTCCCATGTGCTCTATAGGAAGGATTACCTGAAGTATATTGAGTTGTAACAAGGGTCAGGGCACACTCTGAATTGTGCCCCATCTACCAGAGGCATGCTCTGTTATGGTGGCCAAAAACCAGGAGAGTGCTCAGTACTAAAGTTCACACTAACGTTGAAGTCACAGACCAAATGCTTCAGAACTAGTCAAAGACATGATGTGAGGGAAATAGAAACAGGCAAAAAGAGGGTGTCCATGAGCAAAGTGGGAAAATGAATATACATGATGCTTGGACCTGTTTTGGGCTAATGAGGATGTCCTGTGTGTGTGTGTGTGTGTGTGTGTGTGTGTGTGTGTGTGTAGGTGGTGATGGGAAGAGTTTGGTTGTCATTTCTTCTCCCTCAGGTTCCTGCTGAGTAGGCTGTGCCAATACTCTAGTTTTATGCCTAAAGGCCATGGCAGATTTGGGTGAGTGGTGACTTCATGACCTTAGAAGTTGTTAATATTACTTAGAATGTCCAATGTCTCTATTAGTGGTTAAAATTACAGCCGACACTGTTTTCCTTTTTGCACCCCATCAGTAGTACATAGTTTCAAATTATTCATCTATCAACGATGCTGATTTTTAATCACTTCATTAAATCCAGGCTTCTATTTCATAATTCTAAGACTATAATTAAGTGTAATTATTGGTCCTTTGGATCTTAGACCATTACACAAAGATACTTGGATGAGTGAGAAGCAGAGATCTCTTATAGCTGTGGGTGTATGTCAAGATTTTCACTGGGAGGAGGTGCTGCAGTTGGAGCAACGGTTTATAATACAGTAAGTGGGATGGCATGAGCTAGATTTCATGCACTTCCTGGAGACCACGTCTGAGTAATTGATATGGACATAAAAAGAGGTTTCCCTTGGAAACTTGAGTAATTTGAGGGCCTCTGAAAGTTGTTCCTTGTCCTGCAGGAGTGTTCGAGCCTAAAAGGGAAATCACTGGGCTCAGGGCTTAGAGGAAAACATGGATGGTTTACCCATAATTGAGAACACTGAAGACAGCAGTTCTGAGATAATTTTGCTCCTCAACCCTGTCCATTTGCAGTTACCATGTCAGCCCTTTGTGGGAAGACAGCTGGTGATTAGGAAAATGTCTCTGGTCTTTGTCAAGTACTCACTTGTTAATGTGACAAATCCACCTTTTCATATTTTATTCTATAAGTTATATTACTATCTTTTGTGGTGTTGAAATTGCCGACAATTCAGCAGTACCCTATACTGAAATTTTTGTCTGTCCCCCCATGTTCCCATTCTCCTCCAAGCATTTCCTGGTGCTTTTTTAAAGATATATTTGAGGCCTTTTTTAGTAACATATAAAAGTATCAGGTGTGGTTTGGTGTGGTGTGGTGTGGTGTGGTGTGATGTGGTGTGGTGTGGTGTGGGATGATGTGGTGTGGCATGGTGTGGTGTGGCATGGTGTGGTGTGGTGTGGTGTGATGTGGCATGGTGTGGTGTGATGTGGTGTGATGTGGTGTGGTGTGGTGTGATGTGGTGTGGTGTGGTGTGGTGTGGTGTGATGTGTGGTGTGGTGTGGTGTGGTGTGATGTGGTGTGTGGTGTGGTGTGGTGTGATGTGGTGTGGTGTGGTGTGATGTGGTGTTGTGGTGTGGTTTGGTGTGGTTTGGTGTGGTTTGGTGTGGTGTGGTGTGTTGTGGTGTGTTGTGTTATGTGGTGTGATGTGGTGTGGTGTGGTGTGATGTGGTGTGATGTGGTGTGGTGTGGTGTGTGGTGTGGTGTGGTGTGGTGTGGTGTGTGGTGTGGTGTGGTGTGGTGTGGTGTGGTGTGGTGTGATGTGGTGTGGTGTGGTGTGGTGTAGCGTGGTGTGGCCCAGGAGTGTGCTTTATCTGACAGAGATGGGAGTGAGGGCCTGCTAGTCTTTCCGTTGTTCTAAGTCCATGTGAGAGGACAGAGTCAAGTGACCATGGCTCTTGCTCTGGCTCTTTCTCTGACTAGCTTGATGGTCTGCCTGCAGAATTGTCTCAGGCTTTCTAAGTTTCCTTGTCTAAAGCTGTCAAGGGAGCTAACCCATCACTAACCAGATAAGTTAAAAGTTAACCACCTGAGCTAGATATGTGATGTCAGTGCTCCCCTGGACAGTGCACAAACGAACAGGCAGAGCTGGAAATCGGAAGGTCATTGCACGTCTGTGACCTTAACAAGGTAAACAGAGCCCCCAGGGTGAAAAGTAGAAGCCCCATCTGTATGAGGATTTTAAAAGTTTGTTTTAAAAAATTCAACAGTCAAAGAAATGGTAATGGAAGTAGGGGGCTCAGTTCTGCTTACGGAAAAGTCCTCCGTGAGGCTCAGTGGACAAGGTCAGTGAAGGTCATCTTGTCTCTACCCGCTAAAGTTTCAGCCTCTGCTGTGGCTTTAGAATGACTTACTAAGATCTATGCAGAGTAGTTGAACACACACACACACACACACACACACACACACACACACACACACTGATTCCTTTACAGTTAGTTAGGAACTAAAAATTCATCTAAAGTCAGTCAGTTTAGAATTAGATTTTAAAACAATATTTCACACAGCATCTTTTGGCTACCAAGCAATTTTCAGGATGTCTAAAAATTTTTGAGTACAAGGAACAAACAGGCCTGAGGTTAATGTTGTGATAATGGGGGGGGGGAGGCATCCCTCACCTGTCTGTAGTTAGATGTAAAGGCCCCCAGGTAGGCCACGACCCCTGAGGAGATGAGGATGTCGCCTGTCAGGTTGACGTACAGGTGCCCGAGCTCCAGGGCGGAGTTGCTCCATCGGGTTTTCTCACCTCCCAGGCCTCCAATCAGCTGCTCCGCTCGTTCTAGCTTTTTGCTGCACAAATCAACCTCAAAAATAAAGGTAAGCTTTTATCAACATCTACAAATGAAACAGGCTGAAAACTGCAGATTTCCCAACTCAGGAGGCAAGTTTTCTCAATTACGAACTACACCGAAAGTCTAAAAAGCACTTTGAGAAAGAAAGCATGATGCAGCTCACTTAGATACAGAAAGCTGGTGACATTGTGGCTTTGAAAAACAAGTTACTTCAAGAAACTTCTCAGGATTCCTGCAGAGCATCTAATGGGTAACCGTGCAGGTAACAATACGGAAACGACCTTCAACCCAGCAGACTGAGATTAAACTAGAAACAAACATTCTCCTGCAAATACAGATTTATGACAAAAACGAGGAAGGACTCGGGATGCAGCAGGTTAGCAGAGTATTTGCGAAGCGTGCCAAGGGCCTGGGTTCCAGAGCTGGCCCTATATCTAAACATTTTATAAGTGTGTCTCCCCATTTAACTTAGTGTGTTTAAGGTTGCTTTTAAAGGTTAAAAGTTTTAGCAATTTCCACTTGTTTACAAAGCACGATCTTTCAAGTTGTTAAATGGCATCGCCCTCTCAGACACTTGCAATTAAGCTTCAAAGAGAGCATCAATCACTGGCTAAAAGCCTGCTTTCTGCATTGGACAATCAGGCCAAAGTTTATTTTACACAATTAAACAATTCAATAAAAAAGGGAAAGGGGCAGATATTTATCAAGGTGTCCAGACTTGGGGGGAAAGGCACCCAAACCTGTTTTAGGTCAGTGTTCCACATGACACTTAGACTGAGTCCCTGCAATTTCGTTTTTAAGTGATAGCATCATTATTTTTTAAACAAAATCAACTTATTTATTTTACTTTTTGAGAAGTACTTTAATAGTAGCAGAATTGTATCACTATCCCTGTTTTCATCTCTTAGATCCTTCTATATCCTCTCAAGTTGACAGTCCCCTATCTCTTTCTATTTATCTTTATCTTTCTATCTGTCTGTCTGTCTGTCTGTCTTTGATATGTGTATGCACAACACACATTGTTGAGTCCATTTTTCTTGTTGGTGTGCACATCGTTTCTAGGCCGTCTCCTCTGCATTACACAACCAATAAAGGGGCCCATCCCTGGGAGAGGCTAATTCTCCCTCCCTCTGCCTGTGGTTCTTTGTCATAACCTCATAGCCCTTTCCAGGTTAGCATGCCCGCTGGTATTGCCATTGTTCCAGCCGTGTTCCAGCCGTGTTCCAGCCGTGTTCACGCAGTCGTGCCTGGGAGAGCTTCACAGCAGACGCCCTGGTATTCGGGCTTGCTCCCTCAGTAATGGTCGCTGCTGCTCCGTTCACAGCAGTCAGGAAATGGGAATGGCCTAAATGTCTTTCACCGGGTAAGAATTTGCCTTATGTACTTTCCCAATACTAGTAACCATTATTTAACTAAATGCCTTTAAATTAAAAGATGTAAAATATCAGTTCACCTACAGATAGGTTTGAAAAAGCACAAGGTTTGTAATGGGTGACAATGTTGATGTTTCCAAAAGTAAGTCTTTGTTATTCAGTTTTACCACCCTAAAGGATCTTCCCCTTTCAGACTTCCTTATCTGATTTTCCTTCAACATCACTCGAAACAAAGTGGACCTCAGACTACAACACTGCTGCTGCTGGAAAACCCTGAAGAAAATATTCTCATGACTTCTTTTTCCTCAAAAAAAAATTTGCTATGAATATAGGCATGTGTTGATTTTATATTTTCCAACATTTTTTTTTTAACAAAAACCTGGAAATCTCGATTACATAGCAAAGTTGACGAATGCTTCCAGTGAGCAACTGCATACTCACCCAGTGGTTATATTGTTCAAATAAAATGTAATTACGACCAGTAGTTACGTCCTAAAGAGTGACGCAGTGTCCTACATGTGTTCAAACACAGATTACAGGGCAGATCTTAGAGGAAAAAGAAGTACGATGCTGGTTCAGGCCATAGACAATGATTAGAAGCTGGGTTGTCCATGAATAAATGGCTTAACTTTTCTGTGTTTTGGGTTCCTGAAAATAGCCTGAGAAGATTGGTAGTCTCAGAACGCTATGGCCAGCAAGCCAGGAGTGCCACTGTTAATGTCTGTGCCTGGAAAGGGTTAGGAGGGGAAGGAGTCTTCCAACCACTGAAGAACAGCAATGTTAATATCATTTTTACTTTGTCAAAGAATGGTTAAAGACATGAAAAAGAACAGGACCGACAAGGTGGCTCTGTGTATAAAGGTGCCTGCTACACAAAGTGACACTGAGTTTGATCCCCAGACTGCACACCAAAGTAGCAGGAGGGAAACAACTGCACAAAAGTTATCTCGTGACTTCCATGCATGTGCTGCGGCATGCATGCATGCATAGGCATACACATGCGTGTACCTGCTGTCAAAATTATTTAATATCTGTCTGGGGTTTCTACCACGACTTTGACCATTCAGTTCCCAGACGAAAGTCACACAACCCTAAGCCTTGGTCAGCACTGAAGCTGGACAGATAGCTACTTTGCATGCTCTTAGAGTCTATTTTTCCATCCATAACCCCAAGTTATAATTTGCTATGTTTCATCTGAGCAGCTCTTAACTGCAATCGGCCAGCCCTTGTGGTTCTGTTCTCATGACCCACCTACCCCATGGTGGCTTCCTCCTCTCTCCACCTTCTCCAGTTCTCCTCAGACACTGGAACCCAACAACCCTTCCTGCCTCTCTTCTTCCTGGCTATTAGCTGTAGGTATCTTTATTCACCAATCAGAGATATCGGGGCAGGTTACGTAGTGTCACTTGGGTAAGTCACTTGGGTATATTCACTATCTCACCCCTGGAGGCAATCAGACCTTGGGGGCCAGTATTTAGCATTACAATGTAAATAAAAAGACCAAACCAAACACAGGCACGAATATCACAAACAGTAAAAGTTTTAATTTTTCCTCAAAAATAAAAAGTATCTTAGACATAACAAGCTATTGGTAAACGTCGACTGCTATAATGGTGGTATGTTTTTCTGTTATGGAATCAGACTTAAGCAGTTACTTTATTTGAATGAGATCACTATATAAATTATGACAATGTTTTTGGCCTTAAGAATATTTTCCCTAATGGTTTTGAGAATGCTTATCACAGTTCTGCCAGGGCTGTGCTCTCTCAATGCTGCTATTGGCCAATTCCTCCTCAGGAAATGAAGAGAGGGAAATAACCCAGCTTTCATTTTCTAAGGCTGAAAAGTGAATGGCTAATGCTTTGTGGACCAAGGGGCCAAGGCTGGTGTTGTACTAACCATGTAGTAACTATGGCTGTTTAATGTCACGTGATCATGTTTTAAATGCCAGAACCACTCCAAGTTCTAGGCCCGTGTAAAACCAGGCATTGGGTAGGACTGGCCTTAGAACCATAACTCACTAAACATGGCCAGGAAGAAACAGGATTGGTGAATTTGTGCTGGTCACACTATCTTTCTTACTTTCGAGGTGATGATCTCAACTCACATTTGCAACTGTCAGCACCTACCTGGTTTTCCAAGTCTGCTTTCTTCTGCTTATTCAACTCAAGGGTGTCTTGGAGCTTGGCCAGCTTGTCCTGAACCTCACGCAGGGCAGCCTGCTTCTTTCTAAGGCCATCCATAGCAATCCTCAGCTCCCCTTCAGCTGCAGCCAGCTTTATCTTTTTGGGAGCTACAATTTTTGCCACTCTACAAAATAATCAAGTTGGAAAATTACATTCCTTTGAACATATATGGAGCTTTGTAATGTAAATTTGCCTTCTAAATACTCTTTGCAAGAACGTAAGACACCCCTTTCTGCAGAATTTACACCTAATTGTAGAGTCCACATTTCATCTAAGAATCAAATCTGATACAAAGTGTGAAGAACGACCGTGAGGACTTGGCGGGGTAAGAGAGCAGGTAAGGAGCTGTCACCCCTCAGAGACAGAGTCCCTCAGGCTGTCCTCGAACTTGTAGAGTAGGCTATGGTAGTTGGCCAGCAAGTTCCAAGGCTCCGCCTGTCGCTGCCTGACTGGTGCTGAGATTCAAGTTAATGCCACCATGCCTGACTTCTCTTATGTGGTTCAGTGGGTTGAAATGGGTCCTCGTGCAGTAAGACAAGCACTTCACAGACTGAGCTGTCTCTCCAGCCCAAATATTTGTAAGTCCTGGTGTTGGTAATAGAATCTCGTACATGCGAGGCAAGGTCTCTACCACCCAGCAGCACACCAACCTCTACCTTATTTTAAATAAAATTTACACTTATAAGATATAAAAAGAGCCAATCTTTACTACCATGCCATAATTCTGTATATTTTTAAGTGACTTAGTAAAAGTTTAGTACTTCTTCGATTTAATTTTTCAACATAGTAAATAAACAAAAGTTTTGGGGAGACTTTAGAAATTTTTTAGTAAGGAGTATTCCTAACTCCTGAAACTTTAATGATCATTAAATCACATATTACTTTTAATTGCTACAGTTTGGGCTCTAGGAAAAATAAAAGCAGTAATTGTGATGTATTTTCTGACAACCTCTTTTCCTTCATGGGCTCCTAGCTTTCTCTTGTCTATATGAGTGGGAGGGCAAATCCAACACCCCAGTCAGGTCTCTTCTCCATACTTACTTGTCATAGGAGTCCATGGCAATGACCCACTTGCAGAGACCTTCAGCAGCTGTTGAAGCATTCCGAATCTTTTCTGGAACGAAGTCTGGGTTGGGGATATAGCTCTTCCTTATGATATTCATATAAGCAGGAGGAATATTGTCCTTGTCATACTCATGAAGTGACTGAAGAAATCTTATGTCACCAAGAAGTCTCTTAGCAGGGCCCCAGAAATCCTCAATTTTCTTCCCCGAACCTGTTGGGTCAGGGATTTTGTCAGATTTGATCCCTTTCAATATGCAGATAGCTTCCATGACAAGCTTGACGCCAGCAGGGGGACTCTTCATGGACTTCACAACGGTGATATCCTTGAAAAACAACGTTTTGTTATTAAGAGAAATAAATGTCTGCTTGTGCATCCACTGTAGTCATATTAACAAGTTCAATCTTTCAAACTAGGCTTTAAGGTACCTTAAGATACAGAAATTTTCTGTGTTGGGCAGAAATGGCAGAATCATGGCAAGAATGTTGACAAGTCAATTGGGAGGGAATCTTAAAACAACAAAAGAATAATTGTGGGAACTTATAGTGGGGGAGTGGCACAAGGCTCTGGTAGGAACCACCATGATGGAGAAAGGTGAAAGGGGAGAAGAGAAGGTGGAACTAGTGGGGGCGGTGGGGGTGCTTGTGGGGGCCAGTGGTGGCAGTGGTGGTGGCGGCAGCAGTTCCTGATGTGGTTGTGGTGGTGATGATGGTCATAGTTGTAGTAGCAGTGGTATTGGTGTCAACTGGCAGCTTTGTCCCTTTTCAAAAATACCTTTGTCCTGAAAACGAATATCTTTTTCAGGTAAACCAAGGAATTCTCTTGCCAATTAAAAAAAAATGTTTGTAAAATTTGGATGCTAACTTGAGAGAAACTAAACTGTGGTACCCCATGGCAAAGCCTCAGCCCCGGGCACAGCTCTCACCTGCGCGGTCAGGGTATCAAGGGCAGCCAGTGCAGACTCCAGGATGGGTAGGGCTTCGGCCAAGTCGGCATCACATTCATCTTTAATGGCTTTGGCGGCCATGGCTTGGTCGTTTGCTATTGTCTCGTCAGCTTTCACGATCTTCTCAGTTTTGGCAACCTCAATGGACTCCTTCTCAATCATTAGCATCATGTCATCAACCTGTCTGCTGGCAACTTTTAACTGAGGATGGAGTGCCTCCAGCTCGCCCTGCATGGTGGCCACCTGAGACGAAGCCGAGTCCAGTTTATCCAAACCCACCTCGTATCTCCTTTTCATTTTCATCACTTCGCTGGAAGCAAACAGATGAAATGACATTATGTGCGCGGGTCTGTTTATCACATCAAGGGTCATCCTGCATGCTCTTGAGTCTCTCACCCCTTTTGAAGTAACTAAAGGTATGGTCTAAAAGTCCTTCACAAGTATTAGGTGAAAAAATAAAATACAAAATCATGAACAAAACGAAACAATGCTGGATTGTGCACAGTTATGACCAAATAGTATATTTCAGTTCTTTCTGTGTTTTCAGTGCCCTGGGTATATAATAAAAGCTCCCGAGAATAAATAACTCTAGCAACAAGGCAAAGAGCCTCCTGTACCAAAAGTGAGCAGGTTCCCTCTAACGTTAGTCTCCAGAGTAAGCTGCTTCCAACAGTACTACAGTTCTTGTAATAATCACTTATTTCATAGAGACCTTGATGCCCAAATATGCCACTTTGAATATTGCCATAGGTGAAAATGTATCCAACAGTTATTACATCTTCCCAGCTGTTAGGAAGTCGAGGCTAGCCAGCCTGGGCTACATTAGCCTACGGTACACAGTGAGACCTGTATTTGAAATATATTTAAATTACATCTTGAAATACAAATTTTTAAAATTAAGACAAAAGGAAATTGATATTGAAAAATCAACACTTTTTATGCAAAGTGATTTTTAAAGGAATGATAACTGATTAGAAATTTTTAAATTTTAATATTCTTTTACATGCTTGTCCATGTATGTTCTCTACTAAGAAAAATCTCCTTATCTATAACAATTCATTTTAAAATATTGCATTTATTCAAAAGTGATATATTTCAAAAATCAAGAAAGTAGCTGGAGTAAGATATTAGCTTGAGGTAGACAAAGGAACACAACTTATCATATACAAAGTAACCCAAGAGAGGAAAAGCAAAACCAACCACTGGAAAGGCTGGTGATAGGGAAGGAGAAGAAAGTCAGACACATCTCTATCACGTGTTGAATTCCCTCTGATAAAGTAAAATATTTGACAAAAATAGGAACAGAGGTGCCAGATCTATGCACAGTCCTGTATCGTGTGTGAGTTCGGTCTCCATCAAAGCCTGGAGTTCTACAAAGGTTTTGCTCGTCAGCCTGAGATGGGAACCGCACTCATCCCAGGTGACACTTTGATAACTTAAGTCCTGACTTTTGGTCAGGTGACACGATGACTTGGTTTTCTGGTTAGAGCTAGCTATTGAGAGCTCTGGGGTTTAAGCAACTGGAATGACCACAAACGTAAGGTAAGAATTCTAGTTGAAATTAAAGGAGAACTTAATTTTTTTAATTTGCAAGAACACTTGAAAGTCTTCATCAAAGAAGCTTCTCTGTATAGCAAACTGAGCCCACAACTGGACATGTTACGAAGAACAGTGGGTTGTAGAGAAGCTATCCCTGCTAGGCAGATACATCTGCAGTACAGCTCCTGCGTCTATGGCTCAGGAACATCAGAGAAAAGGGGACGGAAAGATTCTAAGAGGCAGGATACCAGGAAGTCTGTTATGAGGCCATCTCTCTTAGAAGGGGCTACATAAACTAAGACTGGAGCAATATGAATAGAAATGGTAACGGAAGGGGAAAATCTCACAGGGTCCCACCCAACTCGAGGACTACAGGCAACCAGCGACTGCCAAAAGAGGGATGAGCTCCTGACCGTTGTCAGCCCTGCCACCATGCACACAAAGAACAAAAATAGACTCAACAGATTTACTTACACATGTGTGTGTGTGTGTGTATGTTTATAAAACAATAATTTAAGAAAAAGAGGCTATCAATTTGAGGAGGGGAAATGGGAAGGATGGAAAAAAGGAAGGGATGGGAAGGGAGAAAAGACATAATTATATTTAATCAAAAAGTAAAAATAAATATTAAAAATTAAATTTCAGGAAATTATGAAGGGAAACTGAAAGATAAAAACTTGAAAGAGTAAACGAGAGTATTGGAGATGCCCAGAACGCCATGATCCTTCATCCTTCCCATCAGTTCATGTCTTGTTGGCTTTACCTTGCTTTCAGTTAGGATAACCTTAAACACCATGGGTATACAAGTCTTGTTCATGAATGATGTCCAAAATTTAATCTCTGAGAATTCCTTCTTAGGCAAATCAAAAAGAACAAGCAAGATCACTTTAGGTAAAGAATCTCGAGAGCCAAATAAATAAAATCCTGTCAAGTCAAGTAGCAGCCTTGGGTGGGAATTGTAGATTTCGTTAGATAGATGGAATTTTACTTATGATAAGACTCACTAGGGTAGGTTCAAAGGGACCAGGACAGCCCAGCCTGGGAGAGGGTAGCAATCGATACTCTAAGTAGGGCATAAGGAATGTCCTGTAAGTGTGTTGGTACCATCTTGTTCAATATGAGAAATAAGACTTCAAAATACTTATGTTCTTGAGCTGGCTACTGGGAGATATGAATTTAATTATGGAAATACATACTAACATTTCATGTTAAAGAATCTGTTTTAAGCATTTTTTAATATTTAAAAGAATTTGTTCTGTTAGGTTAATAGTATTGAATCCATTGTAAATATAATGTAATCGAGCCCATACATTATGGTCTGTTTTAGGTTTAAAAAAAATCTTTAGCATTTTATAATGTATAATTTATGGTTCACAGTACAGACAAGTTTGATTAACTACACTCATAAATTATTTAAGTAACTAAACTTGGTTTGTTAAACCCAAGATAAAAATGCATCAATGATAAATATGCAGTTACCAGGCTCTCTGTTGCAGGGAACGTTACTGTCTCTCAATAAAGTTTTGCTTGTTTTCCCTTTGCACAAAGCATAAATACAATATAGAATTCACTTTAGTGAGCATTTGGGACCCAGTATTAACTGAAGGCTTTCTTAAGGGACACCACTAAAATTTTCTGAATTTCCAACTTTCAAGTATAATGTTAATAAATTTTAAATTTTAGAATATGCATTCTGACTATTATTTTTTTAGACGGAAAGAAAGTCTAGGATCAACTTATCTGAAAACTCATGTTGACACTTGCTGTAGCGTAGTTTACTAAATTTTCTAAACTTTAAACTTCTAATCTTAATGTTAGTAACTTTTAAATTTAAGTGCATTTCGAGTATAACCAAAGGAAGTTTGAGATCACTCTGAAAACTCAGGTCGACACTGGCTGTAGGATATACCTCTTGCACTCTGAATTGACATTTTCAAATGGAAGGTTAGAGAAGAAAAGCCAACTCTAAAAATTGAATGGCTGTCTCCTGGATTGTGGCTGTAGAGATACCGAAAAGAAGGCTTATCCATCAGTTTATTCCTAGTCAAAGGGAAAAAGCACCACTCTTTAATGACCCTCACTCGGCATCGTGGTCAAGGAATCCTAGGGATTTAGCCACTGTCCTTAAGGGAACACCTCGTCCTTCTATGAGTGGGGAAACATGTTCATGAAGGTACACATGTGTATTAGTGTTTTGTAGCCAGTAGTCAGTCAACTTGGGGATTCATTCCTCAAACACTATCCACCTTACTAAAGCTGGCTGGCCAGCAGCCCCAGGGATTGGCCTGTCTCCATCTTCCAGCACTGGGATTAGAAACGCATGCTGCTGTGCATGCCCAGCTTCTACTCCCCGCTGGGGCTCTGCGGATTATAATTAAGATCCTATGATTGTACGGCCGACTCCCCAGTGATACCTCCAATCTTGCAGTAAATGCAATAATAAATTTATGGTGTGCTAAACAACATAATTACGCCCAAGAATAGACTGCTTCCTACCCTCAGACTCTATAAGTACTGACTCTCAGTTTTAATCAAACAGTATATTCATAGGCAAAGCATTTGGTTTGTGCCATTGTTATATACAAACATTTTTATACTTTCATTGCTTACTTAAAGACAGAACATTACATCCTTACTTTCTTTTCTTTTCTAACAACAGTTTGAAGGTAGAGATCAATTCCAGGTAAGAGGTGGGAGTCACATAATTATATCTTTGAAGTTCATTATGGAAGGTCGTTGATAAGTTGATAGTAGAAGTGTGGAAGCTTTTACACATGTCAATACAGCCTTCCCGGATTTCCTCTGACATCTCAATTTCTTCCAGGAACCGTGAAGCAACTGCTTCCAGTGCATCTTCTGGCCATGACTAAATTTAAAATGAATATTTTAGCAATTCATCAAGGTCAGTAACAGGATCCTGTTACTGCAGCGGCCCTTTGCAATATGTGGGCCTGGGACAGAGAGGAATAGTTTGGGGCATGCAGTAGGAAAGACATGCTCATCAAGAGCCTTCTTCCTGCCCTTGCCTGCTTAAGGTGGAATGACAGTGGCCTTAGGCAGGTAGCAACTCTCTCCAGTTTACTCTGGGATTAGAGACATTGTTACCAAGTGTTAACTGGACAAAGAAAGGGATCTAAATTCAATGTGTGTTTCCCTGTGTGTGTTATGTATTATTTCGTTTAATCCTCTTCTCGTTTTTATACTTTCCTGTTAAACAACAGAGTCACATAAATGACCACAACCTAGGTATCTCTTGGATAGCTCACAGACACCTCAATATCAACAAGCCTGTGCCACTATTCCTCCCTCCACATCAGAGCTGTATTCTTCCTCAACTCAGCAAACTTCACCATCAGTCACCAAGGTGTCTGAGTCAAAGCACAGGGATTATCTCCTCCTCTTCCCCAGACCTCTGTATACTCCATGAGAAAATTCCACAGGCATCTCGCCCCTAAGATCACTTCCACACTCTCCCTTCTTTCTACACCACTGCCATTCTCACACACATTTCTGTTATCTTTAGCCAATCTGCTCCAGTGTTAGCCTTGCCGCTTTCATTCTCCAGAAAGACACAAAATGTCTTCTCAAAATATAAACCACACTCTTAGTACACTTCCCAGTGCAACTCCAGAAGTCTTCCCATGTGATAAGATCACAACCAACACGCAAATTTTTATCTGATTTTGCCTTTCCTAACTTTCATGACGCCTCCCTCTGAGTTCTTTTGCTCCCATTATCCTAATCCCTTTTCTTCCACCCAGGCCCACTTTTACTAGTTCACATCTCTTCTAAGGTCTTGGGCCTTGTCAGTTTTGTTTTGCTTTGCTATGCTTTTTCCTTTTAAAGGTTGTCTGTAGAAAGCCTTGGCTCCCGTAAGTACCTTTTCATCTGTCATTGTTACCATATTACCCAGAAGGTACAAAGCAAGAAAGAAGGGAACAAAGGATGCTCATCTGAAACAAATTATGAAGCAATAGAGCTATAGAGCCTATGTAAATTTTCAGCATCATACATGACTGTGTCAGATTTCAGCTATAGCCCCTCATGTATTCTAAATGGGGAGGCTGCCCCGTGGTACCATGGGAAGCCTGGGAGCATCTGCGATCTCATACACTTCCTGCTTTTCTCTCATACACTTCCTGCTTTTCTCTCATACACTTCCTGCTTTTCTCTCATACACTTCCTGCTTTTCTCCCCCGTCTTTGCCATAGCTTCTCTGGTCTCAGCCTGTGCTGTCTGAAACAAAGCTATACTACAAAAGTCCCCACAGTGTTTTTCCTTTTGATTCTTGTTTTGTTTGGTAAATAGGGCAGAGGGTGGAATAAGCCAGAAGGTGGGGGTCTGTCTGAGTTCTACATGTCCTCCCATCATGCCCTCTTGGCTCTCTTCCCCATACAATGCTTCTGTGACCAGTCCTTCCCAGGCTCTTCTCGGCTAGGACTTCAAGTATGATGCTTCCTATCAGGATCCTGATAGAAGGGCAGATTAAGCCTAAAATTCTTTTCTGTAGTATATTGATATTAATGAATGATGCCCTATAACGATTTATGTTGTTATAACTGCATATGATACATTATGATAAAAATCAAAGATTTTGCTAGCCTACATTTTGAGGTGGAGTCTCTGAAATATTTTATGATGATGATGGAGATTCAACATTTCTACCTAAATTTTACATGGAAATACCTGAAACCAATCAATGGTACAGCAGTTAACAAGAGCAGGGAATTTCCGAAGACGAATCCGAAATGCATCTCCGATGGGACTCATGGCTAAGACCACGTGAAGCTGGTTGCGGCAGCGGTCAATAAACATGTTGAAAAGAGCTATGGGGCTCCCGTCTGTCTGTTTGGTTTTATCCCGTTGACGATCTAACTGACGCATCTTTTCACATATTTCTTGCTTCTCATCTAAAGCAAAGAGGTTTGGAACCTCCCCAGCATTTAGGAGATTGTTGACATCTTCTAGAAACGACTCTCTCTTGATCTGCGTGTCTGTGAACAGGAAGACCCCCTGCATGTCACCTTCCGCACATTTTCTTAAGATCACTTTTAGATCTTCATGCCACTCGTGGCTACCATAGCCCTTGGAGATTTCCACCTGGAAAAGTGAATAATCCGCCATGTGTGCAGCCAGTCTGGTGACTGACTGCCTTCCGCTCCCACCAACCCCCACCAGGAGGGCGTGGCTTCTCGGCTGCTTCAAGATTCGAGAAATTCTACTTATGTGTTCTATGGCAAAACGGAATAAGACGAGGTTCATGGGTTTCTTGCTCATGTTGTTATATTCATCTAGATGGCCTTCTACAATCACCCTGAGAGCATCCACATTTGGAATTTCTCTGTAGCCAAAATCTTCCCTTTTAGGATCATGGAAATCACAGAACATTAAACTTCTTAAATCATCTTCTTCTACAAAGCCATCCTTATCAAAATCCAAGTTTTTAAATAGGTCATGAAAATCTTCCTGCATGTAATTTCTCAGAATTTCTTGTATGTAGTTAACAAGCCAGCTTCTATCAGCATTATCCAGAAGGCGATCATAATATACTCGGAGGACCTGAATAGTTTTAAAAGTGGCATTAAGAATATTTTTTATGTTCACTTATTTATTTTGTGTAAATTAAAAATGTAAAATAGGTAGTACAAAATACCGTCATAAATATCTATAGGTTTTCTTAGACACATAGGTGAAGACTTAAGACTATCTCATAATAAAGTTTAAATATTAATTTTAACAATGTCTATTTGATACAATAGTTACCTTCAGTGATCAATACATGAAAAGTAATTCGTATGCAGCCATCTCTATGAATCATATCAATGACCAGCATGGTATGACAACCCTAAGGGTGCAGTAGTGGCACATACTTGGTGGTGACCAACAGCTTTCTAATTGGACTTACGAACACTTCAAGAGGGAAATTATGTCTGGTACTTGAAATTAGATCACCACCCAGTGCTTGTAAGGTCAGATCAGGGGCCCAGTAAGTAGACAAGTTGTTTCCCTTCAGTAAGTACTACTTCCTGCTGACTATTACTGCCCTGACATTATAGTTCATTGTGGACTGAATCACATAGCCCTGCGTTTGGAGACTGGGCCTTCAAGAGACAGTTACAGCTGAGTGATATCAAAATGGCCCCTAATCTGACAAAACAGGAGATGTATGTATGGGAAGAGGATGTTTAGCTAGCGTGCTCTATAGCTTTCCTGCCCTACCCTTTCTTCCTCTAACTCTGAGGACGAGCTTTTGAAAATTAGCATTCCAAGTGTTCAGTTTTATTATGGTGAGTTTCGTTGTAAATTTTTCTGATGTATGATGGATATTTCATACTTATCTAACATATGGTTTACAAACACTGTCTCTGTCCTATGTATTGTCTTTTTACTTTCTTAGTTTCCCTTGCAACGTGAGAACAATTTGTTGAAATTCATTCATCTCTTTCTGTCCTTGGGGTTGTTGTTTTGCTTTGTTTTTGTAAAATACCTATAGTTAACAAATAAACTAGGTAATATGCTTGCTAAAGTTTGGACACCATGGAGAAACCACAGGGAATGAGAGGAAACCAGTTTTCTTCAAAAGCCTTTTATGAAATGATACCAAGTCCTTTCCAGATATTGCTAGAAAGGAAAACAGGCTCCCACTGTATTCTTCCACATATATTAAGCCCTGAAGGAAGCTTTCTTACATGAGCAGGAATAAATCACAGATTGAGTTCAATACTTCACATTTTTTGAAATACCAAAGACAATGTGTCAAATGTTGTTCTTGGAATGGAGGATAAATCAGAGAAAGAAAGGAAAGAAAGAAACTTTCCTTGTGAAGTTGGCATGCTAAGGGAGATGGATGATAAACCTAAGAAGCCCTCCAACAAGCTAGGGATTGCCAAATCCTAGAGAAAGTGGGGAAGAGAACAATTGTTGGGTGGAAGTGGGCTGTTGGGCTGTAGTATTAAACAGCATGATCAGTGCTCACTGAGGCTAGATGTGACCAAAAGCAAAGAGGTGACTAGGTCCAGATGCTCAACATCAGGCAGAAAAGCTGTTCAGAAGCCCTGAGGGGAAAGGGCATAGGTACCCAAATCAGTCCCTGTGCACCACTGGATTAAAATTCTGAACACACACACACACACACACACACACACACACACACACACAAACAAACATTCATATATCTGAGAATATGAAATAGTCATTAAAATTACAAGTTATTTTGTTATGGACCTTGTTAATTATCCAAAGAACTATTAGCCATTGTTAAAGTTAAATTATCTGTTAGAATCTGCAGAGGGCTCAAAGGAGACTGTGTATGTCACACATGCACAACAGCAGATATAAACTACTCATTGGCTAGAAAGAAGCAACCGCATGTATAATCCCATGAGATAAAGCCTGTTATGCAATAACCATTTTCCCTGCTTCCTCCCTTTATGTACTCAGGCACCAGTATTTACTGAGTTCTTGTTACATGCCACGCACTAGGGAAAGTGTTTGACAAGCAAAGGCTGATGCAGTAACAGAGACAACAAGCAAACAAGCAAACAAAACTCAGAATGTTCCAGGTGATAGTATGTGTTATGAAGAATAAAAGTAATGGTTAATGACTCTGTGGGATTGGAGTGGCTCATATGATTGTACAATATACTGTGTAATAAAGGGATCTCTAAGTAATGAGCACAGGCATTCTATATAATGAGAAGAAAATACTACAGGCAGAAGAGTGATCAAGGGCAAAGCTCCTGAGAAGGAAAATTCTAAATGTTTCCTAGAATAAGATTGTCTCCCTAGAATAAGATCCTCCCTTGTTCTAAATCTTTCTGTAACAGCAGAATTTATGTGTTGAAATCTACCCTCCAAGATGGTGGTGGAGCTTTGGGGAGGTAATCAAGTTGTGGGCCAGAGTACTCATAAATAGATTAATGTTTTATAAAGAAACTGCCGAGTGCCTGATCTTGTGGATACAGGGGGAAAGCTGTGGCTACAAACAAGCAGACTTTCCTCAGACACCACACTGCCCCTCCCCAGACCTAGACAGTCTTGGCCTCTAGAACTGTTTGAGATAAAATGCCTGCTGTTGATAAGCCACTCCATCTAAATGTTCTTGGTTAAAGTATCCACCATCCCCAAGAAGGTATTAAATAGAACAGTAATATTAAGGTAATGATGAAAACTACAGCAGTTGGTTGGAAAGCAAGCCAATACATAATTCTCTTTAGAAGATGTGGTTTAATGGACAAAAGGACTCAAGGCCATTCTCAGGCCTCTAGGTGGGAGGAACACCATTAGACAGAAACAGTACAATAAATGTAAATGTTAAAATAATGAGGCCTCATGGAGAAGGAAGGGCTTCCCTTTAAAACCTGGAGAGCTGCTTCATGAAAAAGAGAGAGGAAAGACTGACTAGTAGAGAGATCCTCCTTGGAGAGCAGCCTTCAGAACACTTCCTTGAGCAAATCCCAGGAACAGATGGAGCATCGGACATTTACAAGCCTGAGGGACTGGAGGGAGCTTTCGCGTCCCATGATTTAGTGCGCCGCTGTGTGTGTGATAAAGAGTATAGAAGGGTTAGGTACCACACACTGAGAGCTTTCAAGTCAGCACGCGCTGCTTCTTAACTCTACCCCTCAGCTGGCTGCAGGGAGGCTGGTCTTCATGGTGTGGAATCTGGACTTTTAGAAGTGACCACTGTCTTTTAGAGACAGGCTGTGTTTGAACAGCAGGCATACTCTCCCAATGACCTTAACACTTCATCCTTGGCCCCCACCTCTAACTTCTAGGATATTTCTATGATTCATTTGCCCACTAAACATATAATCTCTGTCCCTATCCCCAGATGTGGGACATAGTCAGCCACTTAGCAGAGCTATAGTCAAGAATGACCAGGAGGTCATACTTTCCAGAGAACAATATTAGCCTTGCTGAGGCTACAACTTCCAAGTTCAGATGGCCACTAGGATTCAGATTTGTACTTATAAGGACTATCACAGACCACATGAAGCTCAAGAAGAAGGACGACCAAAGTGCGGATGCTTCAGTCCTCCTTAGAAGGGGAAACAAAAATATTCATAGGAGGAAATATGGAGACAAAGTTTGGAGCAGAGACCAAAGAAAGGCCATCCAGAGACTGCCCCACCCGGGGATCCAGCCCATTTACAAACAGTCACCAAACCCAGACAATATTGATGATGCCAAGAAGTGCATGCTGACAGGAGCTTGATATAGCTGTCTCCTGAGAGGCTCTGCCAGAGCCTGACAAATACAGAGGCAAATGCTTGCAGCCAACCATTAAACTGAGAATGGGGTCCCCAATGGAAGAGTTAGAGAAAGGATTGAAGGAGCAGAAGGGGTTTGCAACCCCATAAGAACAATACCAACCAACCAGAGCTCCCAGGGAGTAAACCACCATCCAAAGAGTACACATGGACAGATCCATGGCTCCAGATGCATACGTAGCAGAGGATGGCCTTTTGGGGCATCAATGAGAGGAGAAGCCCTTGATCCTGACAAGGCTCCATTCCCCAGTGTAGGGGAATGTCAGGGCGGGAGGTGGGAAGAGGTGGGTGGGGGAGCACCCTCATAGAGCAGGGGGACAGAGATGGGAAGGGGGTTTATGGATGGGAATCCAGAAAAGGAGATAACATTTGAAATATAAATTAAAAAAAACCAAGGTAAAAAAAGAAAGGAAGGAAGGAGGAAGGGGGGGGAGAGAGAGAGAGAGAGAGAGAGAGAGAGAGAGAGAGAGAGAGAGAGAGACTGGACTGACCCTCCCCCCAAACAAAGGCCAAAGTATTTCTCAGCTTGCCTCTAAACTCATGAAATCCTAAGGGTAAAAGAAACTAGACAGTCCCACCCAAACTGAATGTCCCTACCTTCTACTTCCTGGTGTCAGTGTCTCTCTCTGGCTTCTGACTTCCTCTTACTCTCTATGGTATGTTCTTCTGTTCATTCCCTGTCAACTGGTTATTTGCTTTGCCTCTTGACCTATAGTTGACTTTATTTCGCCTTGTTTGCAATAAACAGAAAGCTCTTGGATTATAAAGCTGTGTGCTGGGGCTGGGCCATACCAGGACTAGAAACATGTTTTTTTTTTTTTTTGCAGTAAATAACACAATTGGTTCACAGTGTGATCAAATACCCTGCAACATTTCTTTCCTATGTGATCCTACATCTATGACATCGACAATATCACATAGTGCTGAAAGTAGAAACTCGGGAAGCTCTGAACAACACCAACACTTATTTGTCCCTTATGACCCCCCAGAGATCTGCTTTGCATAGAAAGTTCCTAGTCAAGCTCTCCAGAAGAATACATTATATATCCAGAATTGAGAACTATTTGGCTAAATGGTGAAAGCTATAAATAAGAACATGCTAAAAAAAAAAAAAAAAAAAAGGAAACTGGTTTGTTGAGATCTTTTAACTTTTACTGACTGAAGCACATGGATTTAGTGTGGCAGCATATTCAGATTTCTAGGTTAGTAAAAATAAAAACAACTATATTATTCACATATGGAACATGGGGTTAGGGTTGGGTGTTTCCACCTTTCTGTGGTCTCTGTGACCATTTAAGATATCACACTATGATTTTCTATGTGTCACTTTTTGTGTTTTCTCCCTTCACTCCTTCTACCAAGTCTTTAGAAGAAAATGCACACAGACAGGAAGAAGAACATCCTTGCCTTATTCCCCAGAGAGCTTAGAGATATCTTTTGGGCTCTCAAATAGGGATCTTAACACTGGTTAGCTTTATAACTTTATTTTCTTTGGGTCATCTTCAAATAAATAACGTTAACTGATACAGTCATTGTTTATAAAACTACCTGTTTAACATTTCTTATCACAAACAAACGAAACCTGTTTAACCTAGGGAGGGTTACTGAAAGGAAAATTATACAGATTTAACGTTTAAAAATATGAAGTTAAAAGAGTAAGTTTCAAAAATCACAGACTCAGGACTAAACACTGTGAAGTAAGTCCAGGCAGCCCCGTCCTGCCGCTAGGACTAACAGACCATAAAGATAAAGAAAAGGAATGCAGGAACCAGCCCGAGTTATCAAGACTGACCCAAACCATCTGGCAGAAGGGCACCTCCCCCAGCTTACTCAGAGTCACACCTTAACCAGATGTCCTTCAAACCCTGATACGCCCCTATCTCCTAAAATTCTGTACGCTCCAGTCAATACGTACTCTCCTGCTGTGCTGTAATCTCACTGCCATGTTTAAATGAGCCAATCACCTATAGCCTCGCCAGATATTAGCCAATTGTGTGTAACTGCGCCAACCCCCCTAGCCTTCCCTATATAAACCCCTGACTTTTGAGCTTCGGGGTCGACACCTCTGTCTCCTGCGCAGGATACGTGTCGACCCGGAGATCCCCGTAATAGATCTCCATAATAAACCTCGCCTTTGCTTATTACATCCAAAATGGTCTCTCTGTGTCTGGGGTCCACGATTTCCCACGACTTTAGAAAGGGTCTCTCTTCGGGGATCTTTCATTACAATGCTTAAAGGAAATGGGATGAAATTAATTCATACTTCAAGATATTCTGTATACCAAAATGGAAGATTAGACATTAAATACTTTAAAATTTAAGATATTAAATACTTTAAAATGTACTTTGACAATGGCCTAATTAGTACCAAATACCTAATGGACTTCACAACATGCATCCCTAGGTATTCTCTTTGACTCAGCCACTGATATGGTAGTTCTTGCTTTTCTGTAACCACATTTGAATGATTTGGAATTTTACCTCATGAACCCACAGGCGTTTAATGGCCTCTTTGTTTTCTGCAGTCTCTGGTCTTGACAAACAAACACCTTGTATGACTCGGGAGAAATCACGAAGGTTGAACAGATAGTGAGACTTAGCTGGAGTAGGTAAGAGATTCTTCATGGCATCTTTGTACAGGGTCATTGTGCCATTTACAATTTGTGTTGTCAAATCTAGAAAATCATCTGGAAACTTATAACTTAGGGGAAAATGCAAGAAAAAGTTAGCAAACACAGAAACACTTCATGTGACTAATGTAACATTGTTGGTTGTGATTCAATCTATTTGGTTTATAAAATTATAAATTATAATACTCGATTTTTTTACTTATTTTCAAGATGCTTTCCATTTAGTATTTTGTGAGGTATCCAAAGGAACTCTAGGAATTCAGCAGGACCAACAGGCAGAGTAGATTTCAAGTGTGTACAAAAGCATAAGAACCAGACAAAGCCACTATGCCCAAACCAAGTGCTTCCTAACTCTTTGACTCTTTGATATTTCCAATTTTATATCAACAGGATCCATAAAAAGTAGTGAGAAGAATAAAAATTGCAAAGAAAAATAAGACTAAAAGAGGCAAAAATATGATTAGGGTAGAATAAAATATACAGAGAGATTATTCATTTGTAAAGATTGGCTACAATTAACTCTTGCTTAATGAGAAGCCAAGTGTCTGCTCTGTCATCACTGGGCTTAGCAAAACATAAGAATTTCCCAAGAATAGGCACCAGAGATCCAAGATGGCTGACAACCAGATAAGAATGGCTCCAGGATGCCCACTCATCTTCTAGGTTAAAGTTGAATCCCCTGAGCTGGGGAATAGGCTCAAGTCTCTGTTCTCAAATTTGGGCATGGAAACACCTCTGCAAGTTTGCACAAGAGGATATCCAAATCATAACATAAACTGCATACATCTTTTCAACCTTAATTGTACTCAGTTATGAAACCTCAAGGCAAGCACCTACACATGGACACACCACAGAACACAGTGCAGTGACCCGTTTGTGAGAGAGAGACATCAGCTGTTACCTTTCCCTGTCTAGGGATGCTTTCATAGGAACATGTAATAACTACTACTTATTTGATATGTTGCTACAAGACTTTATATTCGTTAATGAGAAAGAAAAAATAAGCACTCTTAAATTACCTACCAGGTCCTTAAATGCCAGGTCAGGATTCTGGAGAAGATTGTGAACATGGACTTGTCACTAAACTCATTGATGGTTATAATATTGAAATGTCTCATGTATCGAGGAGTTATTGGATTTCGGCCACCACCTAAAGATTAGAAAGTATAATTCTTAATAATATTGCTAGAATAATACTAAAGTATTTTCTTCCCTATTTGGCAGTTTAAAGTAACCTGGAAGATGATCAATTCATGGTATGCTATTTGTGGTACACCAAAAGATTTAAAAATAATTACCTGTTTGGGGAGGCACACTCTCACAACTTATTTCCACCCAAACTTAAGATGAGGCTTTTCTAATCACATTACTTGAGTAAATTCCATTTGGTTATTCTAACT
The DNA here is from genome assembly GCF_011064425.1 of Rattus rattus. Taxonomy (NCBI): domain Eukaryota; kingdom Metazoa; phylum Chordata; class Mammalia; order Rodentia; family Muridae; genus Rattus; species Rattus rattus. The sequence goes on from NC_046157.1 coordinate 128,284,937, forward strand.
CCTCCCCCACATCTTGTAAGACTAGTCTATAAGTACTTACATCCATAGGATAATGAGCACATTTTCAAACACATGAGTTCTGCAAGTGACAGCATTTAGCATGCCACTTCACAGAACTGAATCAGACTTAAAGTATATTTAAAACTGTATCATATTTACTACACTCCAAGCTCTCAGCTCAACAATAGACAGATAAGTCATTTTAAAAAGGGATTTTCTCATATATTCTTAGTAAAATAATTTTAAAAGTATATAATAATTTTAGCATATAGTGTACATAAACATAATCTCTGAAGCAGTATATTCAGAGTTCTTTTCTTGGTCAAATGTTAGATTGAAGGCAGAAAAAAAAATAGTAAGAGGTCTCTGGTTAGCAGACTTCAGCCATCTTTGGTATGCCAGGATTAGCTCAGTTATCAAACTCTTCTTTGAAAAGGAAAGGAAATGGAAGAGTCCGTTTCTCTGAATTCTCACTAGTTTAATTACTCTTAGCAAATTTTAAATGCAGGAACTAGCAAGAAGGGCTGTGCACTGGTGCGGAATGATGGTTATCTGGGATGTATTCTCTATTCTCCAGTCATCTCTGTAGTGATTTTCTCTCTTAGTAGTCAGAAACTCAGAATATATGCATACCTGGAGGGCCCATAGCACACATGATCTGGATGTCCACCAGTTTAATCATAGAGCAATCTTTGAGGTCGTACCAATTCCAATGATCTAACCACTGTCTAAGTAACTCAATGGGTGGCTGAGCCCCATAGACCTCTCGAGCAGGCATATTCACGTCGTCTACAAAGACAATCTAAGAAGGAAAAGAGATTATCGAATATTAGCACCTAAGCCTCTTATGGTGACACATGCGTACAATCCCTGCACTTGCGAGGTAGAGGCAGGAGATCTCTGAGTCTAATGCTAGCCTTGGTCTATATAGTGAGTTCCAGGCTACCTTGGGCTACATTAGTGAGGCACTGTCTCCAAAAGAAAAACATGAAATAAAAGGACAAATAGAAAATAGTAGGGTTGACATAGAACCCTACTATACAAATGATGTTGACAAAATGTTCGCCTATATTCTTACAGCCAAAGGATATAACCTGAGAGGTGATTGTTTCTTTACTATCTTTAGGTTCCTACAGAAATAAGGAGCCCTCCTCATTGCTAATATTTATAGGTTGGTGGTTCAAGGTCATCTGTGGCTCACTGTAGTTTTTCCCTTGTGAAACACTCTAAATTATTAACTCACAAAGAAAGGTGTGACTGTTAGGTGAGTAGAGCCTTTGAGTGATGACGGCTTAGTTGAGAAGGGAGTTCCTTGCAGAGAAGCATAAATAAGTCATTTTGTAGAGAGAGTTCTTAAAGCATTAAACATGCTAAGAGTGTTAGTACAGGAATTGAAGTCTAATTTTTCATTTGAATATTTTGTTTTCAATTTAAAAGGCAGAAGCTAAAAATAACACCAAGATGTTCATTGTCATACAAATATGACCAGTTATAGGATCTTTTTAAAATAAATGTGACCTGTTTTAAGAAATTTCTTTTCTTTTCTTTTGTGTTTTTCTTTTTTCTTTATTGACGCAAGGATTTATGTATCCAAGGCTGGCCTTGAGCTCATTATGTATCCAGGAACAACCTTGAATTTCTGACAACCCTGCCTCCATCTCTTGACAACTGGCCTCACAGGCTTTTGCCACTATCTGGTAATCGACCCCAGGGCTCTGTACGTGCTAGTTAAGAACTTTACTTGTTATGTTATATTCCCAGCCTAGGAAAATTTAAAAATTTTTTTCATTTAAAAGAAAAGGGCCAATGAGATACAAAGACATCTCAGAGGGTAAGTATGCCCACTGTCAGGATTAATGTCCTGGGTTTGATTTCCAGACTGCATGGTTGAGGGAGAGAATCATTTCCAAACGTTGTCTTTTTATCCCAACACATGCACTGTCACATACACACGCACACACACACATACCAGGTCATTTAAAACAAAACCAAAAAATAAACCAAAGGTGCCAGTCTTTAGCTTACTAGGTTTCCTTGTTCTGACTGTGGCAATGGGGACATGACTGGCCCAGAATTATACTAGAGGTAGAACAAACAGTAGGGAAAAGCCCTTACCATTCTCTTGCCTAAAGGAGGGCCAAAAACTCCTTTTCTTCTTTTGTCCAGTTTTGACATGATGATATTCTGAGTTTGGGCTGCTGTAGTTTGGGCTGAGAAGTTAACTATAAGAGGTTTGTAGATGTCCTTATTCAGTTGACTTAAAAGAAAATTCTACACAACAGGGAATAATAGAGTAAGGCATTGTTGAAACATGTTTTGTCATTTCAGAATAAACATGAAGCATCACTGTTGACAAACTTGAGTTCAATCTGACATATTGCAGAACAATGCAAAGAAGGAATGAATATGAACAACAGTTACCATGGCAACAGCGTGTCTCTACCTGCCCAGGTACTTTGCATGTATCTGCTCTGATTTTTCACAACACATTTAATAGCACCTATTACTCAACAGGAACCAGCAAAGATTGAGAGGTTAGGAAATTTACCTCCAGTCTTAGAGGAGGACAAGAATTCAGTCTGCTTGTCTCTGTATAGACACAGGTCTTTTAATGCTCATTAACGCCTATGCTCTTTAATGCCAGTCATCTTTCTGTCAGCTAAACTTAAGTAACAACACTGTATTTCAACAGAGTTTACTGGAAGGCAAGTGTGTGTTAGTGTGGCTCTTCATCAATGTGTGTGACAGGGACAGATAAGAGCTAGATATAATTTCATGAAAGGTAATGATTTTAATGCCAGTACAATCTGCGGCCTGGGTTGAATTCCCGAGTTTGGTTTTTAATACTAGTGCAACCTATTGCTTAGGTATGAATGGCAAAAAGTTGTGTTTTCCTCAGATTCTGCCTCAGTGAATGAATGATTCTAAGACAACTATCATACGCCCAAATACCTTTCACAATGGCTAAAGGATTTGACTTAAATTAAGATAACTGCAGAACCAGAAACAAACATTGTCAGAAACTGGAGGAATGTGAAATAATGGAACCTGGGATGGAAGGCAGTCTGGCAATAGTGCCTTTCTTCCCCTCCTCTAGCTGAGATTTGGGCCATGTCTGTCATGACAGCTGGCACCCCACTACTCACAGCTGGGATAGTTTGCGATTCACTGTGGGAAGTCCATGTTCCTACTACAAAGTAGCCATCAGTTGTAAAATAATTCAGGAAAGGAACCACCAAGTCTAGTTACGAAAACGGTTTCCAAGAGACAGAATCCTCACCCTAAATAAGTTATTCTTATATCAAAATGAGTGGGGCTGCGATTCAGTACCATCAAACAACATTATCACCTAACATATGCAGCCCACCAGATACAAAACTGTTGTTTTCTTTTTTTTTTTAAAGATAGATGCATCTTTAAAGTGTTTTCTAAAAATAAAAGACAATTGCAAATTCCTTGCAATGTAAACAACAAAATATTTGCATATATTTTTAAATTAAGCCAATGTTAAACAGGGTCATTCTTAGGATGAGTCGCTTAACCAAATACATTTACATTTCTATAATTAATTTCTATACATATCTATAATTTTTATAGTACTCACAATGATATAAACACTCTTCCCAGTGCCTGTTGGTCCTACAAATATCGAAGGCTTTTGATGAGTGGTCAGTAAACTCATTAGAGCAGAGTAACGGACCGTGTCTAGAGTTGGCACAATGATCTCATTAAACTGTACATCTTTGGGAATTGGGGGAGTATCTGCCAATTTCTTTATCCATTGATCCCATCTTCCTAAGCCCTGTTTACAGTAAATAACCAATCAGTCAAAGTTGGAAAGTACTTTCAAAGGCTCTGTACTTCTGTGCAATTGTAGAAGACAGCAAGACCAATAAAATTCTGATTTATTCTTATTACACATTTGTTTTGTTCTTTAGTACAATTATCCTCTCGGTCTGAAAGTTGAATTTTCTATGAAAATGGAGGAGACACTTGGCATTCACGTGACAAAAACTGCACTGGTAGTTCTTGGATATCTCAGATGTTCTGAAACCACAGCTATGACAGCTCCGTGATCAACATTGGATTCTTTAATCACATTGATAAAATTTCATGAATCAATGGTTAAAGAGTAAAGAACTGTATTTAATACGTTGCAAAAACAAGCAATAATTCCCTAGAAGTTAACTGTATAGCACTTGTCTTTAATGGTTATACCAGGCAAAATTCATTTTATGAAAATTTAATATAATTTAAAATCATTAACATATAGGTAAGTAATATATATAACTAATATAACAATGTATTAATTATATCCATAATGAATTATAATATAGCAAGATTTCCAATTTGTTATTATCATGAAAATATTATGCTACCTATTTGCACCCAATTAGTTTGTAAATTATATAATTTAATTTTTTTATAATAAAGTTTCAAAATCATTCCTCTCTAGAAAAATAATATTGCTTTATCTGTCCTTAATACAAACTTAGAGATAGAATCCTAGAGATCAAAACACATCAGATGCAGATTCATCTTTCCTTGGCATTGCCAGATACTCACAACTAGGCCTCACTGGTAGCTATCCTAGACAACAGATGTCTCCTCCACTTGACCTTTGCACCACATCCCCTGAGCCTGGACCATGGTATGATGCTCTTCTGAAAAAGCATATGGGTGCCCCGAGTCCATCTGTATTTTATTCATGTTTGTGTATTCTGGCAACTAGCTACACATTTGGTGAAGACACTAAGTTTAGTGAGGGTGCTGAATTCATATTCAGTCCAAAAATTATTCTTCAGATTTTTCTATAACTGGTGAGAAAAAAGTTCCTTTTCATGGTCTTAATAATCTATTCAAACATGTATCTTTGACCTCACATAGGAAAGGAAGGATTAAAAATCCATAACCTGGAGTGTAACAGTCATTTAGAGGCTGTGATCTTAGAGAAACTACTTAGGAGCTCTGAGTCCCAGGTCCCTCCATAGGGGACATCTCACTCTATCTTTCCTCTCTCTGAAAATTACAGGTTTATGAATAATTTGAAATAAAATTAGCAAATATGTGTTGGGCATGATGAAAAACAAGAATTCCTTGTCAGATGAAATTGGCAGTACAGTTCTAGAGCTGTAAAAATTAGAAAGTCCCAAAAACTTATTTTAAGGAAATTATCCAATGCACATACCATAACTAGTCTTCTAAGAACTGTCACCAAAGCAGTGTTTATAAAAGAGAAAAATCTGAAGATCTGAAAAACATCCTGGTAGATTTAGGAAAGCCCTGGGAAATAATACTATTGAAGAAACACTGGTGATATGGAAAGTTTTCTCTTTATTAAGTAGGAAAAAATCCAATAGAAACTGATCCCAATTCTACTAAGTTTAAATATGCTTAACTTACTTGTTGTTCCTGATGCCTGTCCTAAGCACAGTGTTTGTGGAAGTTACAGTTAATCAGAAACTGTGCACAGGAAATGCATTTACTTCTACAGGACTCTGTGCTTGTAATGTACACACAAATGAATCTCCAAGAGATGGCCTTCAAAAGCACGTGCTCAGTGCTGGGCAAGTATCACAGTGTGGAATTGTTTTTAATAGGTACAATTGGTCCATTCGTTATTAGAACTGTTTATCTCTAAGGAAAACTACATTTAAGAAAATTATCCCATCCAAAACTATGCAGGAATAGAGTAACTTCTTTATGACTAAAACTCAGGGTGTCTGGCTGCAAAGCTGACGTGCTTTCCTCTACTTCCCACCGTCTGCTCACATGAGCCGTGAGAAACAAATGACCCCAGGGCCACTACATGCTCTGTCTCAGCAGAGACTACCAGGCAGGCAGTTCCACATCCTGCTTCAGAACTCACCTCTGGGATAAACTGATAATCATATATTGTTCCCTTTTCAGGAAATGGCACTGTTAATGACTTTGAGGACGTTTGCTCAGTACCACTCAGTAATTTAAACTTATTTCGAGTTAGGTCTGACATTGGACCTTCCATCAGCTCCCGGAGGATCTTATTGTATTTTATACGATCATCAGCTGTACAAGATGCACCGACAGACCAGATCAATGAAAACAGAAAAATGCCCTGTGTAAGAGAGATCAGAAGATAGGGTGGAATTAAAAGAGAGGCTTCAGTCTATCCTGATGGTTTAAGTCATCAGCCAGATTGGTATCTCGGAGAGGAAGTAGATGAGCCTATGTTGTAATAACAGGTCATCTAAGGATTCTCTAAGAATTACCCCCCCCCGCGCAAATTATGTCTCATAAATCTTTAAAGTGATGCAATGCAGCATAAATCTAAGCCAAGGCAAATCTTACAAGCATGATTCTAATAACTCGTGTGTTCCAAACACACGCTGAAGCTTGTTCTCTGAAAGAACACTGAAGTAACTTTGGGGGTGGAAAGTTGGACACATTTTCATTTCAATTTTGATGCAGGTGTCCTAGATTTAAATAAAACAAATGTCTACTGTTTCATTTGAAATGCTATCTCAGCGTTAATTATATGAACTACACTTACCATTCCAAAAGCACCCTCCTCCTACCAAAGCTAATGCTGGGAAGACTAGACCCACCAATTAATTGGCTGACCAAAGTCTGCCTTCTTTAAAATCAAGTCTTTTTAAATGATGAACAATCATAACTATGCTAAGAAAGGCTTTTGCTTTGAATCCTGTTTGTGTAACATCTAGATTATGTGAAAACTTTCTCTCTCGAAATACTTGTCCCCAAGTGAAATGTTAAGTCACTTTTTTCATAAAATATGAGTTGTAAGAATTACACATTGACCGAATTATGCTATGAGCACCATTTTAGTCTTTTTATCTAAAACTTCTATCAAGGTCTTTTGATAACCTGCAGTAATGCTCTTTAAAATTTATATCATTTTTAAATTACACGTAAATATGTGTGCCTGTGTGGGATATGTGCGCATGAGCACAGGTGTTGACAGATGTCCCTGCAAGTAGCTTCTTTGTGTCACCCGAAATGAGTGCTAGGAGCTGAACTCTGGTCCCATGCCAGAGCAGCAAGCTCTCTTAACCATCTCTCTAGCCCTATGTTACTATTTTTCAAATGTTAGCTTATGATACGGGTTAGTGGTAAATCACTAGCCTAGATGCCTGAGGTCCTGAAGTCAGTCTCCAATACTGAAAAATGAATAAATAACCATAGATATTCTTTATTTATGGATTTATTTATGGATTGTCTATTTTCCTATTTTCTTCAATCTCAAATGTACTTATACACTTTCATACACCTATCCTCCCAAAGCATAAACTTGTTCTTGTACAAAAAGGACAAATGTCAAAGGAGAAAATAATAAATCATGGTTTGGGGAAAAACTTTGTGACAGAGACTACTTTTGAGGCTGGTCGGGGCCTGGTTTCTGTGGCAGATCCTCACTGATCTGCACTGTCATCTGCTCAAAACCTTACTTCCCAGCATCTCTACCAGCACAGTTTTCCTAAGAACACTCTACATTTGGGGCTTAGCCTCTTCCTCCCTCTTAGGCTTCCACGACTTCCCTTTGTTGGACCCTGTTCATTAAGGTCCATTGTCCAGATAGCTCTCTGAGCTGGGCAAAAATGGGGAACTCCCTTTACCAGCAGGGCTTCCCTTCTCTGACCCTGTCTGGGCAGCCTGAACTCCCACTCTCTCTACTTGTTCAACTTCCTCTTTTCCCCTTTTTCTTTTCCTGATAAGAACCCAATTAGCAAGTACTTGGGATTTCCTGGAAAGACTTCCATGCAAAGAAGGCATTCACGGAGCTTTAAACTCCAGCCAATGATTTTCACTTACTCTGAAAACTGCTTCCCACTCTCCAAAGTCCACATATATATACCCTGGCTCACCCAGAATAAAGTGTGTGCATACAAGTACACCCCAAATAAAGAGTATGCATACAAGCTAAGGTCTTCTCAGAGAGCTGTTTCATTGAAGATCATCAGAGAAGGCCTTTGTCTCAAACAGCTGAATACTAAGATCCTTAGAGAAGGCCTTCTCTCTCTCCTCCCCATCCCCACCCTGAAGCACTGAACTCCTAGCTGGATCAGATCCTGTAGAACTCCACCCATTGAAGACTGCTCTTCATCCTTCTTGCCCGGTGTGCAGAAGCATCCGGACACCCTGAGAGGGAGGAAACAGAGGACTCTGAACCACAGCTGGACCTTCAAAATGCATACGTAATCTCTGAGTCCAATTTCAGGAGCAAAGTGGGTTTCATTGATTGGGAGGCCTTGGTGAAAGCGGAAGACCATTGTTTTTCTACAGCGAGAACCAGAAAACAATGAACTGCCTTACCTCCAACAAAGAGAAATTTTCCCGGTCATTTCTTTCTTTTTGTTTGTTTTCATCGGCAAAGTCATCCATAAAGCAGTCTATGAGATTCATTAAGGAGCGGACCAAGTTTGTATCTGAAGTAGGAGAGAGCTCCTGGAAAACCAGAAGGAGGAGTCTGTCAAATAAATGAAACCAGGCAGCCGTGTACCTGCAGCTCCTGTTTATGGAGCCTGTCTAATCCTATCAGGCACAGAATCTACGAAAAGATACTCTTATGATTCTCATTTATGAAGGGAAACTGAGGTCGGCATTCTTGTCTTCTCTACAGTGACTACCACACATCAGTGACACGCACTTTTTAAATAATATGCGTGAGTGACCTGCATGGACAGTGGTACCCATGTGGAGGTCTTTCAGGGGCTGAGTCTTTTTTCCACCTTGTTGAAGCAGGGGAACTTCTTTCTGCCTCTATGTCCCGACTAGCTGGCCTGTGAGCTTCTGAGTGATCGTCTTGCCTCTTCTTCCTATCTTGCCGTTGACAGTTCAGAGGCACCTGTCACATCTGGCTTTTTGTGAGTTCTGAGAATAAATGTCCGGTTTGTCTGGCAGATGCTCTTACCCACTAAGCCATCTCAGTAGCTAGTGGTATGAACCTTTTATAAAACCTCTCCAGTTAAAAGGAATGCATTTATCTTAATCAAAGGCATAGACCCTATCCTTTCTTAATTTTAGAAATCAAACTATGAAAGAAGTCAGAAATGACAATTTCCCTGTATATAATTCTTAAAAAATAAAACCCACTAAACATTTGTTTACAACCCACATCTATAGGTACAGTAAACTCAACTCCAGGACAGCTTTCCGAGTTCAGTCATTGTCAGTAGAACCATGTGCTATTCAGTTTATGTTTTTGGCAACTCACTAAACTACATAAAGTAAGGCAGGAAGCACACACGTCTCCGAGAACACTGTCATCACTGTGCACCCACCATCTCTTTCTGGCAGCTCCAGTCCAGCCTTCATGGGTGCATTCCTCTGTGGTTACCAGATGAAAACACACCAAGGGAGGTCACCTCTGAGGACCAGAACTGTCAGGCTTCCTAGTCAGCAATCCTGTCCTCTTAAAGGTGGCCCCAGGACTGCACTTCTGGCTAACCTGGGACTGACGCTGATGGGATGCTCTAAATCAAATGGTTTCTTTTAGCCAGATGCCTATCATTATTTTTATAATGGCTATTCATAACTTCTATGAGAGAACAGAAGTCAGAGTATGTTAGAAAGTGTACATAAAAAAGTTAGCCAAGGTACATGTTCATGACGTAGAAAGTTCATTTCTTTGTAGGACTTAAGTTCTCTGACAGTGGTAGGGAAAAAGAAACCCAAATTCTATATCTTGTTTCCTTCTGACTCCCAGAGCATGTATTTTTAGATGGTTTGGAACATGGCTGCTTCCTGTTTGTAGCACACTTAGGTGCCAGTCAAGCTTCGGACAGAACAGGGATACCCGTTTTCTCATCAGTATCTTGCACGTTCCTCAGCCACTGTCCCAGACACACTGGTCTCTGTCCTCACATGTGTTTGCCTGAAAGCCCCTATTTTCCTTCTTATCTTTCTACCAAGAATTGGCTTTAGAAAATTTGGGGAAATAACACACAAACATAAACACATACATACACATGAAAATATAATATACAACGTAGGTAGCTGTCAGGCTGCCACCTCTGCTTGGCCATGCACAAACTCAGCTGGCCCTCCTTCTCCCTAAACCTGCCTGCCCTGAAAAAAGCTTCTCCATGCACATGGAGAATACTCCAGGCTAACACGGCAATATATCTCCAAGACTCTAGCAACGCACCCAAGAGTGCCCTCCTTAGGAGGCCCTTAGGAGCTAAGTTTTGGATCCCGTATGGACACAATCCGAGGTGTTAGCCAGCACATCATCTCCTCCCCTAAGCTTTAGATACACGCATCTCCTAGGACCGTGTTCTAGCCTTGCTTTAGTCTGGATGTGTGACTTCACTGACCTCTACCTGGGAGATCAGAAGTTCCACCAGAGAACTGCTTCCTAACAAACCTACCTTTACCTACTTTTAATCTGGTCTAATCTGGCCTAGATCTGTGTCACCCAGGAAGAGAAAAAACCCAGTCAATAACATCTAGATGTTGCAATGCACAAGGCCAGGCCGGCTCTCCAGATTTCTTCATTTTTAAGAAAGAACAGTTGCACCGTTAACACTCTCCATTTCTAAGATGCTACACTTCGACTGTTTTTGGACAATAACTGTTATGAAGTCAAGCCTTTTTGTTTTGTTCTCAGCTGAGGTTTTAGCAGGGAGTGCTGGCATATGCCTGCAATCGTAGCATCTGGTAGGCAGAGGCAGCCAGACTGTAGGAACAGGTCAGCCTGGGCTCTAGGCCTGAGAAGATTTGGACCAAAGAAAAGAAAGAAAACTGAATAAAAAGGAAGAAATTTCCAGCCAAACCTGCCAAAAAAGTATGTTATCCATTATCTGGAAAAAAACGTGTTCAGATTAATACATTTACTTCAAGTTTTCCTTCTTTTTAAATCTTAAAATTCTGGTTCATCTTACCTTTGTATGCCTTCTAATGAACTCAACAGAAAGAGGCACCATTCTATCAAACAAGCCTTCTATAAACTCCTTCTGAATGATACTGACTGACTGTGGTAAAGTGTTTATCCAGGACACCATCAGTGGTCTCCAGCCCAGCATCTGAGGCTCCATGTAGATCATGCCACACCGAGAAACCTGGAAGGACACATTGCACAGCATCCAAGTAATGCTCAAATGGTTGCTCTACTCTACAGGCTCGGTCTGCTCTCATGACAGGAAGGGGCAGTCATCACTTGAGCTGGATTTAAGGATATTTTCCAGAAATGACGTATGATTGTGAATGGGTAGATACCTTCTGACAGATGGCAGTTGGAGGTCACATGATGTATACCCATTCCCAGGCACCTAGTCACGGCTACTTTTATGCTCTATGTATCTCAAGAACAAAGATCACCAAGTCCTTTGCTAACCTCACCACTGCAGCACCTGACACAGTGGACTGATTACAGCAAGCAGCTCTAAGAAGCCTCTGTTGACCATCAGATTTCCCATAAGGATAGAAAATCCACTTCAGTTAATCATTGGGACAGAATCAGGTGGGGTTAAGGATCTCCTGTGCACAAGACTTCTGGGCATTACGATGAGTTGGGACATCTGTTTCTTACAAGCCTATAGGGACAAAGACTTAATTTTATATAATTCCATGATTGTAGCTTGTGTGTGTGTGATTTTGTAAAATGATCCAAGATAAAAGAGAAAAATAAGTTACTAAATCTGCCATGGTGTGTGAGCAATTAATGCCTGCTTTTTCAGGACCACAGATTGCCTCCCAGTGGGATGTAAAGCTACCAAGTAAAAATAAACATTTGCAGAAATCGTGGGATTCATAGGCAGACGTCAGAGTTGAGACCTTACAGTGGCAGGAGAGGCGACTTCTAGGTCCATCGGTTCAAAGATCAGATTCATTTGCGGTGACATTTGAATGATCTCCCCGCTCATCAGACACAGCTTCTTATTGTCATCCAGCACGGTGTTCATGTTCTCAATCCACACCGCATCGACTGGCCCATCGAATATTAACCACTTCCTGTCCGGAGTCTACTTTACATACAGAGTGGATAAAGAGCAAATGCATGAAGAATGCGGATCAATAATATTTCAAAATTTAGAAGTGTAATGTATTTTACTATGAAAACATAAAACAGTACTCTTTAAAATGAACCATAGTACTCTTTAAAACTCACACACACACACACACACACACACACACACACACACACAAGCATAGATTGAAGAAGCCTACATATGCTATACACAAGACAAAACTATAACATCTTACTTGACTCGTTCTTTTCAATGCTTTCAAGGCTAAATACATGAAAACTGCTTTTACAATATTAGAACTGAAAATAATATTGATAGGGAAAAAAATGTTCATCCAAATATATCTGTTCTTAGCATTCTCTAATAGGTCCCTCTTATCATGAATTCTACTACAATTAATGACTTCTATGCACTATGCTAAAATTTTGTTTCCTTCTATGAAATAAATTCACACACATTCGCGCACGTGCCACTTCTAGGCTGAACTGTCTTGTAAGGATGTAAGACAGTGGTTTTCAACCTTCCTAATGCTGCAACCCTTCAGTACAGCTCCTCATGTTGTGGTGACTCCAAGAATAAAATTACTCTCATTGCTACTTCATAACTGTCATTTTGCTACTCTTATGAACTGTAACGTAGTTATCTGTGTTTTTCAATGGTCTTAGGTGATCCCTGTGAAAAAGTCATTCTCCCCACAAAGGGGTTGTGATCCACAGGTTGGGATCCATGAGTAGAGGATGTGAAAAAAATCAATATAATATTCACACAAAGTTCTGTACACCAGGAATAATATACACCAGTGATGTATAAATAACACAAAATTAGTACAATGGTCTGACAAATGTTATAAAATATAAAAATACGTACACATTATCCTGAAAACCACCTTTCTGATTCATAGAATTCTACTTGCTCATGTATGCAAATGATGCTTGGTTCACCATCACCTAACATGAGTTGCAGTGGTGATGGAATTAAGTTCTTCTTACCACAATCTCAGATCCCATGATTAACTCCATAGGACCGTGAGCTGCCCCAGGGTCAGGCTGTCCTATGTTCATACTGAGGCTGGCGCTTGTGTGCTCAGAACTCAGGAGGGCAGCATGGAAGGGTACTGATTACGCTATGCTCTGGGTGATCACTCTGAGACCAACACTCCATTTAACTCTTCTGCCAGTGCCTGTCAACTGTCACTTTGGGAACACTCCTGTGACCTTGAGCTTCATCATCTGAAGACTTCCCTTTTCACCCTGCTCTACTCTTTTCCAGTTAACTACTGCATCTCACTGAGATTTGGTGTACATAGGGCATGGCTTTCTACACAATGTAATGTAAGCTATGTGATGGCACAATGAATGCACAGAGGTACCCCATGGCTGTTTCCATGTAAATGATGTGTCTGTTTACATTGTCTAGAAGCTTCATGTTACATTGTTCTGGGCCTGTGCACACACTCTTTGGACTCTGCTTATGAGTGTGACAGTCACCCCTACAGGACAAGGCACAGAAGAGATGCCAGTCCTGGAATGTCTCTTCCTGTTTTCCACAGTGCAACCTCTTTTCTTCTAAGCATACTACATGGAAAGTGCTGGAACACTGGATACTTTTGTTCTCAAGTATTTCTAACAAGGGTATGACAAAGGCAGCAGCTCAGACTGCAGACAGAAATGATGTCCGAGAGGAGTCTGCATGCCACATCACTGGAATCATCTACTATCCTGACTTCCAAGAGCTCTGTTAAGGACCTCCAGGCCAGCGGCGCCCGGGGACATGGTCTGTGCTGTCCTTGTATGCGCTATCATCATTCCTCACAGAAATACCAGAAAAGCCTCCAGTAACATGCTTTGCTTGAAAAAGTTGCATGTGAAGAGGCAGACTCTTACCGAGGAAGCTGCGAAAGCTCTAAAGCTGACAGCCAGGATCCCGTCAGACCACTCGTGGGACACTAAGTCAAACTGCCCATAAAGCTGGCCCATGGTGACAGACTTGGGATTTAAAACGGTTATTTGAACCTTGTTTTCTTCCATTAGCCCCTTAAGGAAAAAGGGAAAAAAAAACATTATTTATTTCAAGGGATACTATCTTTCCTCACTGAAAACATGAGTGTGTTTGTAAAAATACCTTAAGAAGCCTACAAAGAAGCTGCCAGAGGTAAGGAATGAGTTTAACAAGGTTCCAAAGCACAGGGTTTGCAAAAGAATCCTTCCTAATTTCTCTGTAATGCCAACAAACAACTGAAAAGTCAGGCTTTAAAGTATTGTTCATAACAGTATTTTAAAGTAATTAAATCCATTGGGATAAATTGGTATTTGTGCTCAGTCTCATAATCTGGAATCAGAGAGAAAGAATTGACAAGTGTCTTCGGCAAAGGCCCACATAGCAAGTGATGTAGGCTTCTGGTGTTCTTGTTCTCTTTCACTTAAAAACACAAATTGTATAAACTGTTGACACTATTCTGAGTTCACCGGCATTACAGAAATAAGCTTTGGCTGGATTTGGCCTGTGGGCTGTAAATTGCTGACCCTTGCTACAAAATGTTCTCTGAGAGAAAATAAAGAGATATAATGATAGAGACTTCCCGTGGAGTCAAAAACTTAATATTAGTAAATTGCCCATTTTGGCCAGAACCCTGGCTCTATGGCATTATTATGAGACATGTTGGCACCCCTGGGGCACACAAGCCTTGTTTTTAAATTAACAGAATTAATTTTTAGAGCAGACTTAAATTTATGGAAAATTGAGTAGAAAGTGCAAACTCTCCCTCTGCCTCCCTAACAACATGCCCTCCCCACAGCAGTCCTACCACACACTGGGTGGCACGGGGTTTTACTGATGACTGTGTGGAGATACACTATTGTCACACAAAGTGCATAACTCATACTAGTGTTGACTCAGTGCTTAACTTTGTGGGAATTGCTAAAAATACCATGATATGTGGCCATTATTATAGCATTGTGCAGAATAATGTAAATTCCTTAAAAATCCCGTGCTCAGCTCAAGCTTTTCTTAGTCATTTATTTTATGTGCAACAGCATAGCAAGTCTAATTCTTACCAATACTGCCAAGCGACACAAACCAGTAAATCAAAGGGCAGATGTTTAAGTAATTCTCTCAAGTAACAAGACAAAGCTCAAAGTCTTTGCTCTCTTGCCTGTGCTTGGAAGAGCCTTACCATGAGACTTCCCCAGTGTAGAAGTATGGGGAAATCGTACCCGTTTTTAATCAGGATGAAGTTGCTGCCCTTAAAGACAGGTTTTATTCCAAAAGCCAGCGAGAAGTTGTAGGTAGAGTATGGTAGCTAAGGAAACAGCGATGTTATTCTTAAAATTTCCAGAGAATGAATACACCATTTGGACTACAGGACACCAGAAATGCGCATACGCCCTCTTCACTCCTGCCCCTCACTCAGCAGTGTGGTGCCTTCCCCTTTCAGAGACTTCATTTTTGTGTGTGGCAAAAGCAACCATGTCATAACGTGACACAGCAGCACGAACCAGAATACAGATAAGTTAAACACAGGGAAGGGAAGATAAGAAGGCAAGATAAGAAGTTAAGAACAGGGGGAAAGGAAAAAGGAGGAAGAGAGGAAATGGTGTAAAAATAAAAGAGGTAGAAAAAGTAGAGTGTCAGCTTTTGACAGTAGATATAAATCTCCTTAAATTCCCCAATAAAATACAAAGACCAGATGTGGACATCGGTGAACACCGGCTCCCTGGCTATGCAGCTATTAGTAATTGGTACCCGGTGCAAAGGGGAAATCGGCTCCGCACAATGGCAAGTCACTGGATGTATGAACCACTCTAGAGCCAGCTCCATCCGTGCCCAGAAGTAGTGGGGCCAACACAAAGTGAACTCTATGTTATGTTTTGTTTTGATGTTGTTGTTGTTGTTGTTTTGTGGGCTTTTTTGTTTTGTTTAATTTTTGCTTTTTTGTGTGTCTTACTTGGTTTTTCTTTTTTTTTTTCTTCTGAGAGAGAGACAGACAGACAGAGACAGAGAGACAGAGAGATAGAGAGAACATGAAGTTGGATGGATAGGAAAATGGAAAGGATTGGGGAGGAATTGAAAGAGGGAAAACATGATCAAAATGTATTACGTAAGATTTACAAATAAAAATTAATATAAAGACCATCAACCTGAAGAAACGAAAATTCACATTATTTTAAAAAGGTGAATCACAATGATAATGAGAATAGGTTTGAAGCCATGGGTAAACAGGTACACAGGGAGAACACAGAAATAGTAATAGTGAAGCAAAACGTAGCAGACCCAAGGTAAACAAGACAGGTGAATATATTGGTATTCACTGAGAGAGAGACCTCACAGTGAAGATATACTGATCAGAGACCCCACTACAGGCCCTAGCACTAAAATAGGAAGGGAAGCTAATCAAGGCCCAGGAGACGTGAGCCGAAGAGCAGCATCAGATGCAGAAGTTCAGAGTCCCGTTGCTTTAGCACAGCAAAGTAGGTCTCAGTGTGGCTTGCCTAGGGACTTTAAGTAGTCGGGAGCTCTTGACATGACTCAAAAGTTAAGAGCTCTTGCTATTTTTGCAGGGGACTGGGTTTTGGTGCCTAGTGCCTATGTCTAGTAACTCCCATCTACCTCAAAATCTAGCTCCAAGGAATCAGCCACTCTCTTTTCACCTGTAAGGGCACCCACACACGCGTGCACATGTGCAATGCACATGCACTTACATACAAACACACATGCACATAAATAAATAACACAACTTGAAGAAATTTGAGTAATAGTCATGTATACTACATATACATACTTATGTATACACATGTCTTAGAACTAAATTCACTGGCATCTTATAACAGAAACTTACACTATAACTTCACAAGAAAATAAAGATATTCTTCTAAAAGTACTAAAAGAAATCTTCAATTTCTTCTGTATTTCCATTTCTCTTTTACAAAAATAAACAAAAAACCCATGTACTATCTTTAACTAAAAGAGAAGAAATTAAAGACTGAAAGGCAAATTTGTGGGATTCTCATCCTGTGTTGAACTCACTGCTTGTTTCATTTTTCCCTTCTGATTTTATCATCTCTAACTCATTGTCTATTTTTAATGATTGTACACACTGCCATAAAAAGAATATTTCAAAACCATCCCATATCCTTTCTGACACAAAGCTAAATATCAATAAGTTAATGTAGTGCTAACACACAGACCTTTTCACAAATATCACCTAATGCTCCAGCTAGAACACGATATGCACTGGTCTTGCCTCCAAATGGCTCTCCAACAATCATGAAACCATGGCGTACAATCATCATCTCATAGATCTGAAGGATCTTCTCAGAGAAGAAGTTGGTCATCTGCAAATTCATGGAGTGGCAGTTCTCTCTGATGGCGGCCAGCAGATCATTGTAATCTGGCTTCGGTAATTTCACCCCAGGAAACAAATCTGAGGTAATTCCCTGAGAAGAGGTGGGAATTTTACATTACATATATTTATATCCAAAAGACATAAGCAAATTATTTTCTATTAGCCAATGTATAAAATAAATTGCATTTAATATAAAAGGGAATAGTGCTATTGAAACAGTTTGAGTCTTTGTTTTTAGGTAGAAAAACTTACATCCTAAAGTCTGGCAAACTAATTTAAAAATTGGAAGTTGGACATGATGTGGTTGATAAACTTACTATATACTGCTACACTGGTGTTAGGTAACACATATATCACCAGAATGGGACCAGTAATTGACCTACGCACCTGCTGGAGCAGGTATGACCTTGTTGAAGTATGTCATTGAGGGTGGGCTTTGAGGTTTCAAATGTTCAAGCCAAGTCCAGTGTCATTCTCTCTTCCTGCTGCCTTAGGATCCAGGTGTAGAGCTCTCAGCTACTTAGTTCTCCAGAACTAAGTCTACCTGCCCGCCACCATGCTCCCGGCCATAATGATAATGACTAAACCAGGCCCAATTAAATGTTTTCCTTTATAAGAGTTGCCTCGGTCTGTCATGGTGTCTCTTCACAGCAGTAAAAGTCAAACTGAAAACCTAAATCGTTGTCTGTGGCACTCTCATTTAACAGTTCTTGACTCAGAACCAGAAAAGAGTATGTGTTTATGTTGTACTGCGAGTTTGCAGAATACCATTAGGGCAGCCATAAGGAAGTTAACACAATCATATAATGTACATTTGTAAGAGTTGAGGCTTATGAACAGAAAGTTAATTACAAGACCTAAGGGATAACCTGCATAAATTGGTAAGCCTATTTTATAAATTTCATTACAACTTATATGAGAATTTACTATTTTTTTTCTGAAGATAAAAGTGAAATTTCAGAGGTAGTTAATGTGAAAGCATGTGCCTGAGTTGTATTTTAAACTTTGAGCTACCAATTGAATCACTCCCTCAACTAAATCAGTAAGTTCCCTTGGGGCATTATAGCCTGGCTGGCCAGGATCCCCGCCCTTACACATGCCACAGATACAAGCTGTTTGCCATCTTTCTGTTGCACTTTCACCAACATAAAATGGAGACATAAAAGTGATGCCACTTGCTCCCGTCAGCTATTTGGAACATGAAATGGTGGTGGACAAGGTTTTGCATGTGTATCGGGGTAGTCTGTAATCTTCCATATGGAGCAGTCTGGCATCACACACAGGATATGCCTGCCAACAGTACTTGATCCAGGCTGGGGATGTAATAAGTATGTGTAGGTATGTGCTTAGCACAAGCAAGACCCTTATTTGATCATTTGATTATTTGCTCTCCAGTGTACACACACACACATACACACACACACACACACACTTATACACACACTCACAGTATGCCATTCATAGTGAAATGTAATGGTTTCTAAATAAAAATACCTTTTACACCATAGCTTTCAAGTACTTTGAGTATAGCCCTGAAAGAAGAAGACAGCTTGGAAATTTGTCATCCAGTCCTTCTCAACCAAGACCAATGAATATTCCTCGACTCTCCTCTCAGGTAAAGACTAGACATACTCATCTTTCTGCTTGCCTCTGTGAGAGCAGTGTGCTGACATCTGACTGGGGTGGGAGGTGACCTGCAGGACCACCTTGGTGAGGCTGTCTTACACAGGAAAGTTTCCTGAGTGGGAATGTCAGTGCACTCCGCTTGAGAGAGGCATCACTGAACATTTGCTTCACAGAAGCACCACTGAATATGAACATGTCCACTAACACACACTCCCACCTTCTGGAAGGAAACGCTGCTTTTGTTCCTGCAAAATCTGTTCTGTGTTTCAGCACTAAGTGTACAGAAGGAAAACTTTGGGCAGAACAGTTGAAATCTTTCCCTGTTGGTTTGTTCCATGAAGATATGTGCCCTGCCAAGTCTAGATCCTAGGGAAAATTCTTTACAAAATGATGAAAGATGGTTGCTACGGGAGTATATTCATGGAAGCATTTCTTATCTTCCTCCCATGGCAGCAGCTATGGGGCCTCTGCCTTTACTTGCAGGAAGCTAGCAATCATGGTGGTTCAAAACCACACAACTGGGTTGGGATTTAGCTCAGTGGTAGAGCGCTTGCCTAGCAAGCACAAGGCCCCTGGGTCCGGGTCCCCAGCTCCAAAAAAAAAAAAAAAAAAAAAAAAAAAAAAAAAGAAAAAACCACAACTACCATTTGGTAAGAGCCAATGATCTATGCCTTTTTTTTTTTTAGTAGACAAAGAGAAGAACAGGAGATTGATTGTAGAAACTGTTATCCTAATCCTTCTTTCTCCAACTATTCATAATCTAATCTTAAAATATAACAAGATTTTCAAATTTGGATCTTACACAAAATTATCCTGAATAAACAATTTCATAGACGTCCCTGCATTCTTTTAAAAAAATATAATTCTTATTTTATCAAATGCTAAAGACTCAATGGTATGCAAACCTAACTACTTTTCAACATGGAGTCTGTATTCTCACGGAATTTATGGAAAATATTTTGTAACTTTGTATGTTCATTATTATTATTATACAGTAAAGAACATAAAAATATCAAGTTGTTAAAAGTCTCAGAAGCAAGAATCCCAGCAAACATATTTCACACAGAAGCAGGACTGCCTCGTGTTCCTCTGAACAGGCCACTGCTTTCCACAGTGCAAGTTCCTACTGAGAGTTCTGCAGATATGGCTACCCCTGCACATGGAGAGCTGACACATGGAAATAATAAGTGCTCTTACCTCAAAGAGTGGCAAATCATGGGATAAAAACTTCGGCAGGTTTACATCAATAATAGATCTAAGCAGCAAAATTTCTTCATTTTCATTTGGATATTTCAGCTGAAAGAGAATAGAGTCATGAGGATTTCTGTCATGGACACCTATTGGGGGTCTATACTTACACAAATGCACAGCAACTATAAACAATATAAACAAAATATTGCTCATGTTTTCACGGTTTTTTCATTACAGAAACTGAAGTTTACACTCAATGAATCCCCCATAGCATGAACAGAGGCAGAACTGACTACATTTCCACATACATTTTGATACAGAATTAGTGACCAGGAATTCGATACATCGAGACTTGCCATTGCCTGCTTACTGGGTAGCACTTGCTTATTCAAGACCCCTAGTAGGTTAGTTTTGTAAAACTCTGAGTGAGGAATGTTGTGAGTTGGGGTGGATGAACAGAGCACCACGGTGCCTGCTGGATACCTGCTTACTGCCTGTTCGTATGCCTTGTAATTATCAAGCTCCATAGAGAAGATGGAGAGAGCTAATTCAGTCAAGGAAAGAGTATGTAAGAAATCGTAAACTCTAAATGTCCATTGCATGTCCAATGTTTACTAAAAATCTGATGTAACTTGGAACTTGTTGCTTATGCCTATAAGTCACATAATTAGTGCGCCCCTGTAGGATGATGTCACAGGTGAGGCAGGTACAGGATAGAAGGAGGCCTGTCATTGGAGGAGAAGGAAGGATGGGTGGGAGAGAAGTTTGAAGGAAGAGGAGGAGACTAGGGGAGAGAGGAGGAGACAGGGCAGAGGAGAGGGGCTGAGAAGCCGTGGCAGGACAAGATGGCAGGTGATGTTAAGATTCTGCTCTGTGTATTTACAGGTTGTTATTAATGTTCTCAAGGGATGGATAGTACCGGGTTTTGTATGTTTAAGTGGGCAATTATATCTTACCAATTGGATCTAAGATTATTGTGTTGTGTGTTCTTTTATGTGAGGGTTTGAGTGCAGGAAAGTGTGCGGCTAGGATGTGTTTCCACCAAGATATCTAGCAGATATCTTGGGGCACCGCGGTGCAGACCTAGTGGGGTAAAAGACACCGATACTCTTTATTATTTTTATATTTTTACAACAACACTCCCCAAATCTAACCTTAGAATTACTTCCCCCAAACTTAACTTATTAAATATCTCATTCAAAGGTTCCCCTACCACTTGGTTTGTAAATTTGTTTTCTAGAATTCTCTCTTTTCTCTCTTGTCTTTCAAAGACATATCTACCAAAAAGATGAGAGAGAGAGAGAGAGAGAGAGAGAGAGAGAGAGAGAGAGAGAGAGAAGGAGAGAGAGAGAAGGAGAGAGAGAGAGAGTCTTATTCTTTTAAGCAGCCACAGGTGTTTGGCTGTCAGCATGTCTCTGACCCTCCAGAGCTCCCAGAGGTCAAAGTTAGTCCTGCTCATCTGGTCTTTGTTTTTGATCAATGTAACATAAAATGATTTTTAAAGTATCAAGCTCATGTTTATTATTTGAGAAGCTATTATTTCAAAGCAAATGCTTAAATTGTCTCTTGGTAAAACATAAACTTGAAAATATTCAAGTCAAAGCATTCAACAATCTAAATTAGCTTATAACAAAGAGTGATAGGATTTATTTTCAGGATTCATTTGCAGTCTAACTTTTATAGCTCAATTCCAGTCAAGATTCCAGCATTCATTTGCACTAGGACAATGTATTATCTCTCCCATTATCTGGCCACAAAGTAATCCTGACATGCCAGGGTAGTATAAATTGTTGCTTCTAGGCACTTGTGTTTATTGCAAAGAAAGAGGGGTGGGGGGTTGAAGTTATGTTAGGCTAATATGAAGTAAAATGTGACCACCATATAACAGAGTTCTTAATAGCATTATGGTAGAGGATAAAAATGCAAACCATTGTTAATTACATGAGATCTATTTTAAAATATGTGTCTTCTACAAATTGTGAATGTGAACATCTGGTAAACTCCAAGGTCACATTTCTGGAGCTTGCTCTTAACAATAACTTATCTTGCCTTCAATTTCATGGTTTTACTTCTAGAGAGAAGTCAACCATGTCCTGAATTATCTGTTGTTTTCATGTATTTAGTTATGATTTTAAAATGCAAATATTTGATCACTATTACCACTAGGCCACATGTGACTACAATTGTCAATTACATAAGTGTTACATAATGTGTTTGATCACATTGTGAACCCTGAGACTGTGTTTACTGGAAAAAAAAACTGTTTCTAGTTGTGGTGTGTGCGAAGAGCTTCTAGGAAATTGGCAAGACTATCTGACATTGGGCTAGGACAAGGAAATAAGCTCAAGACAAATACAGCCTAGTAATATATTCCTTGTATCTTTGTCATGTTGATAAGTCTCTGAATACAGTGACCACCAGGTTTTTGTTCATGCCTTACTTGTTCCTTGACTATTTTGTTTATGCCTTGTTTGTTCCTTGACTACTGTGTTTATGCCTTAGAACTGACCCTACTCTTTGCATGTACCTAGAATGATATAAAAGCAGACTAGGAGAATGTAAACCCATTTCAGGACTTGTTGGAGTCATGTTATAGTATGGTTTAGTTGTCTTTCTTTTTCTTTAATTGCTTGCTCCCTCCCTCAAGACCCTGTTAACTGATTGAGCTGGTTTGGTCAGATGGTACTCTGATGTTGCAGGTCAAGTATGAGAAGTTCAGTGAAGAGCACCTCAGAAAAAGGAAGTGTATACAAAGGAAAATATAGAAAATTTGGGCAGTGGTAAGCCCTGTAAAAGTGGGACAGGATAATGGTAGAAGGCTTTCTGTATACATGCTTAGAGATACGCTAAAATCTAGAGGAGTGAAAATAAGTCAAAAAAGATGTCCTGCTTCTTCTCTCAGTCCCTTTGGTGGGATATCTGGTTCTCTTCCCTCTCTGTCTAATATCTGTCCTTGGTGTGCCAATCTGTCCATATTAGTCATTTTATGTCTATGTTTTTGTTTCATTGCTTGATTATGCTCTGTTTCATATTCAAAAGAAAAAATGTTTAAAACTTTATCTGCTGGAACATTTGGGTTCAGCAGGTGACAAGCTGCTCTTTGCTTGAAATTACAGCTAGAAAAACTAAGAAAATTTAGTCTGTCCAGTCTAAATATTTAAATGTGTGTAGCCACTTTCTTGTTTGTTTCTGACTGGTTCTAAATATATGTGTGTTCTGCATGTTTTCGTTATAGATTGTTGGCTTATAAGTTATTGGGTATGGTTAAAAATTTGAAGCATTGTTAACAGAAAGTTGGCTTAAAACTGGTAATTCAGGGGGTTGGGGATTTAGCTCAGCGGTAGGGCGCTTGCCTAGCAAGCGCAAGGCCCTGGGTTTGGTCCCCAGCTCTGAAAAAAAGAAAAAAAAATAAAATAAAAAAACTGGTAATTCAGGATTGGAGTCACTCTGGGCAACAACATATGGCATGAGTCAACCCACGGAAACAGGAAAGATATCTCTAAATTGGGATAATATTTTATGTAATTCCTGTCCTAGAAACAAGACTTATAAAAGATAGGCTTTAAAACAATGTTTCTGTAATGAGGTATTAAATGCTCATCATGCATTCATATACAAGAACTGGCAGCCAAACTTTGTATCATGAAAATAATGTACTTGGAATTGGTTTTAGAGAGACGGATTGTTTACACTGTTAAAAATTGGTTTGGCTTTCCAAAATTATGGTTATGCTCTATGACTTCACTTTCAAAAAATACTTATTTTGTTATTGTGAAGAAACTTTTAAAAATTATAGTTAAATATATATAAAGCTAATGGAACATTGGCAGTTTACAATTCAATCACAAACTCAAGATTTTAATACCCCTTTGGTTTTCTTCTGAACATAAACTTAAATATGCTTCTCTTCATGCTGAAATATCTGTTACAGAGAATTATGGAACAAGCCCATGGAGCTCTAAAACAATCAATTACATAAAACAAACAAAGGGGGCAGAGTTGTATACTCTTTCACAATTTGTCTATCATTCATCACAAAACTTTATTTTGAATCTTTGACCTTGGATGATGCTAAGGAGCTCTCTGTTGCTAAGTGTCTATGGCACCCTAAAACTTGGCATACTTATGACTCGATGAAATACTGGCATATGGCATGGTCCTGATTGGGTATTAATATGGGGAAGAGGGCATGTTTGTGTTTTTTCCACAGGATGCTGAAGAAGCACGGTGGCTACAGGAGTGATTCACCAATCACACTGATGCTGGGACAAAGAATGATACTGACCATGAGCTTGCTGAGTGCTCTGACAGTGATGATAGAAAAGCTGTATTGGACATGTTCCTGACCCACCTTTGCTTGCCTATATCCCAAACTGTATAAGCTGCCTCGTTTCAAGCTTGTAGACCTCACGAGAAAGAGAACATAGAGACTGTGGAAACTGCCTTCAAAAAATTAATCAAATAGAGAAGTTCTTATAATGACCTTTCTCATTCCTTTAATGTTACTAGTTATTATGACTTAATCATGGACCGGTCTGGAGATCAGTCCAATACTGAAATAAAGAAAAAGACAGTGGACATTTGGAAGGCTGGTTCTGAAGTTATATTTTCTGTGGATAAAATTGGGATAGGATCTGGATTTCAAAAAAAAATGTCAATGCATGTGTAAAGGTGCCTAATCTTTTATTAATTGGTCATGTTAAAATTACTTTTGTTTCTTCTATGGTATCTAATGTAAGTTGTATTGATTCTATAATTTCTAATTGTGTTAGTGTACTAAAATCTGGCGTGAAAAGTGGCCCATTAACCAGATTTTGTTTTATTACCTGTGAGTAACAGGATCTTAGTATTCTTTTAAAAGTTTACAAATATTGGAAGAATTGAGTCAGGCTTTAAGTGGAAGCAAGAGGGTAGTAGGTTTGATTATGGACAGTATAACAATTAATTAATTAAGTAAGTAAGTAAGTATTAATTAATTAATTAAGCCACTACTTATGCAACTGCTTTGACCCAAGAAGTTAATACAGCCACTTTTGTGAATTATTTAGCAAAAAGACAGCCACTTTTGTTAATTATTTAGCAAAAAAATGTTACTAATGCTCTGAGTATTCAAGAAAATTTAGATAGGCAGTTGGAATAACAGATTGATGCCCTTTATGATACTATTCAAATTCTTGGAGGTTCAGAGTTTAAGAGTAAGAAGTCATCTTGAATGCAAAATACCAATGGATTTGTGTCACCTCTAAAATTTATAATGGCACTCACTATAATTGGGAGAAAATTCAAAGACACTTGCAGGGTATTTGGCATAATTCTAATACCTCTCTGGATATTTTAACTTTGCATACTGAGATTATGAATTTAAAGAATACTCTTCTGCTAAGTTTTGATGCTATTGATACTGCTTCCAATAAAATTATTCATACTTAAGCCAGTATTCCCATCTTGGTCAACCTTTAAGAATGGCTTATATAGTTTGTTATGTTGGCTTGTCTTGTCCTGGGAATACTTTATTCCTGCTCATTTTGATAATACTTGCCTTAAACAACATCAACATGTTGGTGGCCAAAATACATGGCTTGGAACTTAAAATGGATCCCCAGACAAAGTCATTAATTTAACAGGCTGGCAATCAATGATGGGTAAGATTCTGCAAAGAGCCTTACCAACCCAAGACAGAAATACATTGCTTTGGATAGTGCATTTTCAATGACTGGTAAGGAAGGCATTCTTCGTCAGAGCAACCTAAGACAGTTGCAATCTTGTTTATGAAATAAAAAAGAGGGAGATGTGAAGAGCTCTTAGGGCTGATTCTAGGAAATTGGCAAGACTATTTGACATTGGGCTAGGACAAGGAAGTAAGCTCAAGAAATATACAGCTGAGTAATGTATTCCTTGTATCTCAATCATCTTAATAAGTCCCTGAATACAGTGACCTCTGGAGTTTTGTTTAAGCTTTGTTTGATCCTTTACTACTTTGTTTATGTGTTGTTTGTTCCTTGACTACTGTGTTTATGCCTTAGAACTGACCCTATTCTTTGCATGTACCTAAAATGATGATATAAAAGCAGACTGGGAGAGATTAAACCCCCTTCAGTGTTTGTTGCAATCATACTATAATGTTGTACAGTTGTCTCCTTTTTTCTTTAATCTTTGCTTCCTCCCTGGAGACCCTGTTGACTGACTGAGCTGGCTCAGTCAGGTGTGTCTCAGCCTTAGCACACACTTTTAATCCCAAACAATGAAGGTAAAGTTAGTGTATAGAAGGAAGCACCCATTTTGACAGTGCTATCTACTGAGTGGCAGATAGAGTGACAAAGCAGATAATAGAATAAGATAAACACAACTCTTATTAGAAGAGACAGGGTAGAGAAGCTATGAGGGAGTAATGCAGAAAAAAATGGGGAGAGGAAGTAGTTTTACCAGGAGAGTTTTTACAGAGACAGGTTGAAGAGATATCAAGCTAGACACAGGTGAAGACGGAATGACCCAGAGAATGAGAAGGAGCCAGAAGACTAGAACATATTGTGAACATTAGTATTAGACCAAGCAGAGCAATTCAGTAAGAAACTGAGAGGAGGGGTTGGGGATTTGACTCAGTGATAGAGCACTTGCCTAGTAAGCGCAAGGCCCTGGGTTCGGTCCCCAGCTCCGAGAAAAAGAAAAGAAAAGAAAAAAAAAAAGAAATGTTAAAAAAAAAGAAACTGAGAGGAGCTAGATTGAATCAGTCAGCTTGGAGAGGAGTTTGAATCAGAATGGCTGAGTTGAACCAACCAGCAAAAGTTCAGAAAGCACAAGAAAGGATGAGCTTATTCAGCATAAGTCTCAGAGGCAGAAAATATTGTAGGACTAAATAAGATTGTACAGAGGCTTAAAGCTTCCAGGACTAGGCCTAGGTTAGCAGACTGAGGCAGTAAGCCTCCGGGATGACAATTACATCAGGAGATGTTTAGGGGTTTCTATATATTAATTTCATTATGCTCCACAGAGTACTGCATGTTATATAAATAGAAAACCTTCAAAACATTTATTGAAAGTATGTGACTGTGTTCTTCAGCTCTACCTAACGTCATATATTTAAACACTAAGCATTACCTGCATACTGTCTTAAAAAAATATAACATTTTATTTTCATTGTCAGCAAAGTATTCTTTTTCAGCTAATTGATGAATGCAGCCAGATGCTGGAACTCTTATGAACACACTTAGTCCTGAGATTTAAGAATACAAATTCAATGAGTCACAGCACTTAGTTCTACCTTCAAATTGCCAGCAGCTGTGAGCACAGACTTCACGGCTCGCATCCCGTAGTCATAGTGGTGCTGGGAGGACAGTTGCTCTGAGCACAAGCGGTATGTAGCCACGATTTTTATGGACAGCGGCCGCGCAGTGACAAAGCCACAGGAATAAAGCACGATCTCAGCAATCATGGCATAGTCAGGCACCATCATGGCAACTGTCCGGAAGAGAGCCTGGGGGCATGAAGGAAGTCTTTCAAAAGGTGTAGAAAGGCAATCTTGCTCTTGCTTAATCAGGCACTGTGGTTTTAATTGCTTTCCTACAGGAATTTTATACCTACCATAATGTTCGTTATTTACTATACACTAGTTACAATATTCAAGTCATATAGATAAAAGAATTAAATTTGGTTTTCCATTAAGGCATATGTAATAAACATACCATTAGCTTTAAGTAAACTGTTCTTTCTAAATGTCCAGAGTCAGTTTTGCAAAGTTCTTTGTGGAAAGCAACATGTTACAGGAAAAAAGAACATCAGACAGCCAGGATGCAAGCAAATTGGGTCTCTTACCCAGGATAGTGATAAAGATCCTGCTGTTGGGAGCCTGGCTTTCAGTCAGGCTCTCAAGGGATCCAATTAACTTATAACCTGGAGGGAATCTGCTGCCCCAGTGACAAGACTGTGTTAAGTAAAGGAAATATTTTGAGATAGTCAGAATCTTTTGAGTTTGAAGAAACATGACTAGTCCTTCTGCAAATAAATAATTCAGAGAACATTGAAAAGCCATAGATGGTCACTATTAAGGATCAACAATTTTGCAAGTTATAAAGATCATTTGTAATCAAAGAATTGTAAATGTTATAAAATAACAATGTATTGTGATGGTAAGCAATTATAAAATTAAATAGATTTTAAAGAATAAATATGACATTTATGTTTAGAATTTAGTGCATATCAGGGTTCACTTTAACAAATAGTGTATTAAAACATTGTTTCCTTGCACGCACGCACACACACACACACACACACACACACATTTTGGAAAATGTAGTTTGAGCAAGTAACTCTGAATCTAGACCATTTATACCAAAGAAAAAAATTATTAAGGACCATTGCTATTCATATGGTATCTCCTCAAAGAGGTAGATTTTCAACTGCTTTTTTTTAATTAATGAGAGAGAGACTGAACTTACAATTTAGTCAGAAGCTTCTGTCTAGTTATGAGTTATACAGTCTAGCTTGAAAACAGTGCAAAGTAGTACTAGCTTATTTCCAGTGCCTTATGTGGCAGACTGAACTCTCATCTTCCATGTACTTCCCATCTGCTATTCCCCTGTCTTTCACTTGCCATAAGATGGCACTATCACTATGGTGTTCCACTTATTAGAAACCATTTTCTAAAGTCAACAGTTGACATTGAAATTGTCCAAAATGAAGTATTTTTTTATGGGCCAATAGAATTTCTCAGTAGGTAAAGATTCCTGTTATATAAGCCTACCACCAGAGTTTGGATCCCAGAACCCATAATAGAAGAAAACTAACTGTAGGAAGTTGTTCTCTCAACTCTATACACATGCTGTGATACTCTAGCATCCATACTTGTACACACACACACACACACACACACACACACACACACACACACACACATCATAAATTGAAAAAAATATTTTGGGACCTAATTAGGTGATTCTCAAACATTTTGTACCATACTGATTGGTACCAAGTTTGATTTTAGAGTGCCAGTATGTTTGTAAGCATTGCAATAAGCTAAGTAAAATTCAGTGCCTTTTGAAACAGAAGTAAATTGGATTCTAACATAACTGGTAGCAGGTCTTCTTCAGTACCAGAAACAGAGCAGGGGTGAGGCAAAGATCTCAGTAACACATCAGTGTCAATATGTTTTACCATATGTAGTCATTATGAATGCAAGTATAATCCTCTGTGCTTATTTCAACAAAAATACAAGAGATAAGTTTCTACCGGGTCTACTCCATTTGTAGAGGAGTGCTGCATGAAGAACTGTACCACCTGGAGTATGATCCAAAGGCCTGCACATCGATACAACTGAAAACAAAGAAACCCTCAAGTGTTGGGGATGTGGAAGTCCATCTTGTGAAAAAGTGGATGGAAAGGGAGGTGCCACAGGCTCCTGTGTTACCTCACAGAGTGCTCATCTGCCATCCTTGGAATTAGATTGCAAATGGCTTCTGGAACACTGGTGAGACAGCAAAATGGAACTGAGGCCAGAGTGGTGGCTGCTTCACACCCCAACCCCCAACCCACTGCTCGTCTTCAGGGAAGTCCTAAGAGGTGACCATGCTTCCCCTGCTCCTTCTGAGTTACCTCGGCAGGCAGTGTGTTCATTTGGAGCATGGTGACTTTGTGGCAAGAAATGATTGGCAGAGGATTTAGGGAATTGGGATTGATACAACACTGTAGATAAGCTTATGTGTTGCACAATAAACTCAGATCTGCACCCTAATGCTGGTCCCCAGAGTCTGATTTCTGGGATTCTTCAAGTGACTCCACCACCTCTCGCCCCTGATAGTCTCATCCTTGTTCTTGTTCCCACACTTAAGCAATCTTTTTTCCCTAACTATTTCCAAGAATCTGGAAAGACAGGTCATAAACATGTCTTATTCTAGGAATGAGCATGATGTTGAGTGCAATGAGTCTCCTTTCTTCCTCAGATACTGCAAGAAAATTTCATACTGCACGTCTTCTGGAAAGCTGTGTATGTGTCAAGCTATTGGCTTTGTAATGCCAGCAAATCTGGAATATGCCTATTTTGAAAACTATTCTGAAACAATCTTGAGTAACAATTCTTTGGAGTGGTTCCAATCTAAAATATAGCTCCTCTGAAGTAGAGATGTGTTCCAGAAATTGCAGGCTTTATCTAGACAAGACCAAATATTAAAAGGGAGATTCTTCCCACACAAAATAATGATTATCAGTTATCAAAATATATGTAAGCTATAGTGTATATCAAATTTACAAAAGAAGTGTACATAACCATTGAACCTTCTCATCTTGAAGTATTTGGAGTAAGGAAGAGGAGATGTGTGGAAATAATCTCTTTGATAGAAGAGCTGGTCAGATATGAACCCCAAATTCTCCACACTATCCCCAAGTTCAATGAACAGTTGGGAGGGCTCCCTGCATTTAAAACAAACAAACAAACAAACAAAAACAAACAAACAAAAAAAACAGAAGTAGCCTCTGGTCCCAGGCTCAAAGCCCAGAGCTTGCTGAGAAGAGGATACAGAAAACGCACATGATAAAAGCAGCAGCCAGCAGTCCCACTGCTCCAAGCAGACTGAGAGCTCACCAACTTGGAAGTTTGTGTGGTGCTATCCTCCAGCAAACCAGGAAGAAGAGAGACCCAGAAAGAGTGTCTCCACAGAACCTACAGGCATATGCCCAGCTCAGGACATAGCCCATGGCCATTTCTGAACTGTGTGTATGCTTAGTGGTTCTTTGTTCAAACACTGAATTCATTTGTCAGGGAGGAATGTCATCGATAAGGTGAGCACTTCAGAGAGAGAAAACAGCATGCAGAAAGGCTAAAAGATCACTGTGACTGATACACAAGCCCCTGTGATAGACAGGAAATGGCAGTATGCATGCATTAGCTCTTAATACTTGCTTTATTTTGTGGACCAAAAAAGAAAGGAGCCCAATAGTCTCAAAGGCTTGTTTTATGTTTTAATTATTTGTATGTGTATGCCTATGTCTGAGTTGGTGCATAGGTGAATGTGCTGCCTGCTGCTTCCTTCCTTCCTTCCTTCCTTCCTTCCTTCCTTCCTTCCTTCCTTCCTTCCTTCTCCTTTTCCTTTCTTTTAAGGAATTCAAAGCTCATTTCCCCTTTTTAGAATTTCTTTTGTTTCTTGTCCCTGACAATTTGTAGCCGAGGATGACCTTGAATTCCTGGTCTCCTGTTGTTGCCTCCCAAAAACTGGATTATAAGCTGGGAACACCACATCCAGCTAGGAATTTCCTTGTATACTTGCAAACAGGTTTCTATAGCAACTCCAGTCACAAAGAGGGAACAGTAGCAACAGAAATCCAGGGGAGCATCACAGGACTTTAGCTTAATGCAGAAAGAACACCCAACACCCCAGAAGCTCCAGGGCAAATATCTTTTACTACTACACTACTACTACTACACTACTACTACTACTACTACTACTACTACTACTACTACACACACACACACACACACACACACACACACACACACACTCAGTGTGGGACAGTCTACACAGGCATTAGAAGATTCAACTAATAGTGTCTTCCAGCTTTTTATGACCAGCTACTCACAGAATTTTGCCTTCTGCTTTTGTGACTTTGTACTCAGGGTGATCCCACTGAATAGCAGACTGATCTAAGTGTAGAGCAGAAGGAATAGCTGCAAAGAGAGCTTTCCAGAACAAAACTGCAAGATGTCACAAAGAGCCTTTTAGATAAAAAAATTTACCACTTCCCTCTTTTGAAATATATTATATTTACTTATGGGGGAGGGTGCACATGCTACAACCCACATATGGAGGTCAGAGTGTGAAGGTCAGAGTTCAATTTGAGGGAGTCAGTTTTCTCTTCTTCCATGCAAGTCCTGGCCTCAGTGCTTGGGTTTGAAGGCAGGAACATTTACCCACTGAACAATCTCTTCACCCCTCCCTTCTCATTTCTAAATAATCCTCTCCTTTGCTAAGGCAAAGTGCTTCGTCACATAAGCACATAAAGGACATAGTTTAGAACTACAGAACTCTTTGGTAGCAGCAGAACGATCCTGGGGTACTGTTGCAGCACACATGTAACTAGTAGAAGGCATGTAGGATTTAGTCAGAAAACTTGAGCTCTCATCTACAATTATTAATGCACTATTCACCAACAAATATTGTTCCTTATCCACAATCCATAAACATGCAGTTCACCCTGAAGGAATATAATAAAGAAGGCAAATACACAGAGAAAACAACACCTTTTTACCTAATAAATGAGAAGTTAATTTTTAAAAGTGAAAGCTTTGTTCTATTCAGCTAGGACAGTTTTTTGTTCCTTATAAATTAAAAGGAAAAGTGTCATATATTAACAGGAACTGAGACTCGCTATGACAAGTGAGTGGTTTTACCCTGTGTTGAAGGCGATTCCGCCAAGGGATGTCTTCCAATCAAGAGAGGCCTTCAGCAACAGCAGTCTTTCATGGTGCTACTTATAATGGAGGAACTGAAAGCAACTTAAGATGGCCATCAGAAAGACAGCTCAGTAAGATCGTGTTTACAGTCCAGATCATGTTTACAAAGATGGAAAAATGTTTATCCTTTTATTTAAATTAACTTAAAAAAAAACCACCCGTATACATTGTCAGATTTGAGCCCTTTAAAATGCATATAAAACTAAAAAGATAGAATTCAATAAGAGATATTGAGTATTTTTCTGTCTTTTCTCATTTGTGATAATCAGTACTACTGTAAAATTATAAAATTTTGGAGTTGTACCTGTTTTATTTTGTAAAAATATTTGAAGCTTTAAACAGTATCTTCTAGAATAATTTCCCAAAATTGTGTGCCTAAAAGCAGATTTTTAAAAGCACACTCCTAGGATCCCATATTCTCTTTGCATTCATAAATGGTGAAAAGGAAACGTTAGGAGTACAGCCTCCGTACCTTCAGGTTGTCTGGCAGCTCTGACCGCCCAGCGTACCCAGGGTTCATTGTAATAAAGACAGCGCATGTGGGGTCAAGTTTTAGTTCTGTTCCTTCAAACACTAGGAGCTCGGTACCTGAGTTAATGCCTGTGGGAACGACAAGTGCAGTGAATTAGCAGTGCCTCAGCTTGTGCCACTTGCTGCCCCTTCCCAGGTTCCTTTGTTTTCACTTGCTGCAAAGACAGACAAGCTCCTTACCTATCTGGATAGTAAGGATTTGCTGAGCAACCACAGAAAGTACTTCCAAATCAATTCTGTTAAACTCATCAAAGCAAGCCCAGGCTCCACAAGATAACAGTCCCTGGGAGGAAAGAATAATAAAAATTTTCAACTCTATCTGTTGAGTATCACATTGAAATGAGGCTTATCACCTGATCTTTTCAGGGGCTTAATATCCCATCAAACAAATTGCTTATTTACTTTTATCTTTGAAGGCAGCTCATTTTTTTCATTACAAATTCATTATTCTAGGCGAATAAAGAGTTTGATCAACTGGCAAACTTCCCAATTCATTGCCTTTGCTCTGAGTTTGTCTTTAGGTATTTAGGGGTACATCTATAATTTCTAAGCCTTTACCCTTTATTTACAAGCTGATTTTATTTGCTTTCATAAAATAATGGGCTGTAATAACCATCTATGCAGATGACTTCCATTCCCAGAGAATTAGTCTTTGTAAGCGGAATAGCCAGCCAGCATTCAAAGCCCAGTTTATAATTCCAAGAAAGGATTGTCTCACAAATGTGTGCTGAACTCCGTGAACATCAAAGACTGCTAAGTCTTCTGAGAGTACACTACCCCTTACTTTGATTTTCAATGAATAATACAATAAAAGATTTAGTTGTCACAGAGAACAGGCTGTTTAGCATCATATATGCAAATATGCAGATTGTGATGATGTTTTAAAAAATAATGCTTGAATGATTATGAGGTTCTTAATAATAAGGCCTATAACTTTATTTGTACTCCCGTTGTTCAACATGAGCTTCGCACCAAAACTATATCTGCACAATCAATTAGGACTTAGCAATAAAATTTAGTTCTATTGAAATCCATCAATCTAAATCAAAAAATGAAGAATATTATGATAAGGAAGGCAGGCATTGCTTCAAATACATTAGAATGTACTATTTATTCAAACCATACCTAGGCTCTTCTAACTGCCAATTACTTCTTAGTCATTGTGTCAAGTTTACATGGCACTATTGAAGACAAGTTAAATACCATCCCAATGTCTCCTATCATTTTATTTACTGTTTTGACTTCCTTCAAAAGACTCTTACCCTGTGTTAGAATCCCAAATAAAGTCTTATACAACTATAAAATTGTTTAAAATGTCCAGTGCATATCACTCAGGAAAACAGTTCACTGGATTGGGTAAAAATAATTTTTTTAGTTTAATTTTTGAAACTGTTCATTTTTGCTGAAGAAATTTAAAAGTAAATAGTACAGAATAGTTAAAATATATTTGAGAAATTACAGAAAAAGAAAAGAAAGTAAATGCAAAGGGTCAGCCATCCCAAACAGAAAATTTTGTGCTCAACAGCCTGCCTCACATTTTAAGGAATTATAGCCTCTAGAACCAAGCTGCTCAAGTGGTTCCAAGCACAGTCCACCTTGTTTCTCCTTTTCACAATCTCCCAGATCTGACAAATTTAAATAAATAAAACATGGTGGACAGGAAGGTGTGTGAGTCAGCCAAGGGCCGGGGCTTTTGGGTCTGGGGAGATGGCTCAGTTGGTAAAATGTCTGACACACAAATATGAGAACAATCCCCAGCGCGCGCGCGCGCGCACACACACACACACACACACACACACACACACACACACACAAACTGGGCATAGTGATACATTCCTCTGATCTCAGTGCTGGGAAGGCAGAGCCACTTGGGACTCATCAGCTAGATTAGCCTATTTGGCGAGCTCTAAGGCAGTGAGAGACCCTGTCTCAAAACAAAGTGGAGTGCAATTGAGAAGGACTCCAGTATTAACCTCTTGATCTCTTTGCACACGACACACATGTCCACACACACTCACAAACACATAGACATATGTATGGACACATATCCACACTATTAAAATAAGGAAGTGCTAAACATTTCCAATACAGAAGACCTAAGATGTGTCTATAATAGTCAAGAACTCTGAAACATATTGATAATACAGCACAGAGGTTAAGGAAATCTTTGGAATCCCACACCAAAGCCTTTACCCAGTGGGTGTTCTCAAACTTTTATCTGCCCAATATAAAGATCCCATTTAAAGCAAATTTTATTTGCTTTAAAAAAAAATGAACTGTAATAACCTTTTATGCAACCTGACTTCTGTGGCCAGAGAGACTGCTTTCTGGTCAGAATACCCAAACAGCCAACTTCTAAGTCTATGACCTAATCAGGAGTAGTCGGAGAGAGTGACCTCCACAGCAGTAACTGGAAGGAGGCAGGGCTCACTTGTGCTTGGGACTTGTTAAAATTATAATTTTTACCTTTACAAGGCATAGTAAAGTTTCTGTTTGTATTCTCTGTGTAACCCCTTTCCATCTCTGATCAGCTACCCTATTATTGTAAAGAAATGAGGCGTTAGTTGATCCAAACCTTAAAGAATTTTCCTAAAGCCAAATAATCCAGCCCATCGGAGCAGTTGAAAACAACACACTGTTTGGCAATAGCTTTTGCTAAATCCTTGGTTGTTTCTGTCTTTCCAGTGCCAGCTGGACCCTCAGGTGCTCCTCCAAGGTGCAGGTGAAGGGCTCCAAATAAGGTCCTAGAGTAAAGAAACGAACAGAATAGCTCACACATAGGCAAAAGGTTAAATTGAATCCTAACTGTCAGCTCCTCTTTCATAATTTCTTCCCCCTGCTAACCTTAGAAAAACGCTCACAGCACATCTCTTTGTTATTAATTTTTCTTCTAAAAGTAGATAGATGATAGAAGATGGATGGATGGATGGATGGATGGATGGATGGATGGATGGATGTGTAGGTAGGTGGATGGATGAATGGATGAATGGATATATGGGCAGGTTCATAGATGGATGCATGGATGGATGGTCAGGCAGGAAGATAGAATGCATGTGTATATTTATATACATGACAAATTTAGAACCTTTGGAAATCAATCCTGACTTCTGGTCAATGTGGAAATTCCAGGTGACTCTATGAACACCCAACCTTGATAGAAGAGTATAGAAATATCACATGGAAGAAAATAAATTTAAAATCCACAGCTATCATTTCAAGAATCAAAGATATCACCAATGGAGAGAGTCAATGGTTGAGGCATGGTTGTGTGCAAATCTGCAGGGATATATATTATTTGGCTGAATAGAAATAAACACAAATATGCTTTTGGCAGCACAAATATGAAATCATTAGAATTGAGCAAGAAGAGGAAGTAGGATAAATTTACTTCTTTGAACCTTTTATGGAAACTTGAAATTCTGCCTTGTCTCTAATGGACCCCACATTTCCTCCCACACCCACCAGAGAGTCAAGGAAGCTAATCACAGAAAAGAAAAGGAAGCTCACAAGCTTACCACTCATGGCAATCTGGGGAATAAGCCTGCATTGTTCCTAAAGAAGCAGATGGGTCAAATTTCCATTTCTCATTGCATATGAACCAAAACTAAGAAAAAAAACCATTTTTTTTTATTTTGGTTTTTCTTTTGTTTGTTTGTGTGCTTGCTTGCTTTATGAACTGAAGAAAACTCTAAATCTTTTTAGAGATGGGTCTGAAACTGTGACTGTGTCCACAACTGACATGATTAAAGGCAGCATGGGGAAGTCACCCTTACAAATTATACTCACAGTGAAAACCGGACAGTAAGATCACTGTTGAGTCAAACACACAGTAGAGCAGTATATAAACACAATAATGTGACTATCACTACATACATAGCATCCTGTCCTGCCTTCCTTGGTTCTTAGCAGTCAGAATTGATCAAGCAATCAACCAACCAACCAATCAATCTGTCTCTCTCTGTCTCTGTCTCTGTCTCTGTCTGTCTCTCTGTCTCTCTCTGTCTCTGTCTCTCTCTGTCTCTGTCTCTCTCTCTGTCTCTCTCTCTGTCTCTCTCTCTCTGTCTCTCTCTCTCTGTGTCTCTCTCTCTGTGTGTGTGTGTGTGTGGTGTGTGTGTGTCTTTATCTATCATCTATCTATCTATCTATCTATATCTGTGTGTGTGTGTGGGGTGTCTGTGTCTGTGTCTGTGTCTCTCCCAGGAAGAGGCCATTTTTATATGAGGCAACTTGAAATTCTACAGTAAACTTATACTCTTAAAAACTCATTAAAGGATTAAATGTCAGAATAAACAGGAGGAAATAAATTATTTGTTAGGAGATAAATATGAGGGAATTTCCCAGAGAGTTAGAAATCAAACATAAGAAAATATACAGGACAAAAAATAAAGGAGGGAGAGATAAGGCTGTCCCACAGCCCTCTGGGCACAAAGCCTGCCCTGAGAGAGCTGGTCTCCCAGATGTGTGCTCACTACTAAGCCCACAGATGAGACCCCACTTTTGCTCTACTAACTGTCCAAAGAGGGAGTTGCCAGGAGCACACAGGGCACAGGAACTGTGGACAGGACCCTTCCTATCTCTATCTGTACCCAGAGGTAAGGCTGCTCACAGCCCTCTGGACCCAAAGCCTGACAAGAGAGAATTGGTCTCACAGGAGTGCTCTCACTCCTAAGATCATAGGCTCACAGGCTCACAGGAGGGACAAGCTCTACTCAGAGACAACAAGTCCAACTAACACCGGAGACAACCAGACAGTGAGAGGCAAGCACAAGAACCTAAGCAACAGATACGAAGACTACTTGGCATCATCAGAACCCAGTTCTCCCACCACAGAAAATACTGCATATCCCAGAACATCAGAAAAGAAAGATTTGGAATGAAAATCACATCTTGGGAGAGAGCGCTCACCACACGGACAGGTGGGCACTCCTGAGACTGCAGAGCCGGAGAGACCACCAATACTGCCCACCCCTGCCCACATCCCTGGCCCAAGAGGAAACTGTGTACGGCTTCTAGGAACTGGAAGATAGGGACACTCGAATGGCAGATGCCCCGAAGTCTAGACACCGCCCGGACCTGAAGGGACCAGATCAACAGTTCTCTGCACCCAAATCCCGTGGGAGGGAGAGCTAAACCTTCACAGGGGCAGACACTCCTGGGAAGCCAGAAGAGACAACACTCTGCCCACATTTCTGACTCCAGAGGAAAACACCTAACGCCATCTGGGACGCAGGTGCACGGGGGCTCCGGAAAAAAGCAGCGCAGGCCCTCCTGGTTACCACCCTCACGGAGAGCTCAAAAGCAGAACCCCACGAGCAACTTGAGCCACAGGCCCACAGGTAAGACCAACTTTTCTGCTCCAAGCGACCTGCCTGGTGGACTCAGGACACAGGCCCACAGGAACAGCTGAAGACCAGTAGACAGGAAAGACTACACACCCGAAAGCAGAATCCTCTGTTCCCATAACTGGCTGAAAGAAAACAGGAAAACAAGTCTACAGCACTCCTGACACACAGGCGTATAGGATGGTCTAGCCACTGTCAGAAATAGCAGAACAAGGTAACACCAGAGACAACCTGATGGCGAGAGGCAAGCTCAGGAACCCAAACAGCAGAAACCAAGACTACATGGCATCATTAGAGCCCAATTCTCCCACCAAAGCAAACACTGAATATCCAAACACACCAGAAAAGCAAGATCTAGATTTAAAATCATATTTGATCATGATGCTGGAGGACTTCAAGAAAGACATGAAGAACTCCCTTAGAGAAAGGCAGGAAAACATAAATAAATGAGTAGAAGCCTACAGAGAGGAATCACAAAAATCCCTGAAAAAATTCCAGGAAAACACAATCAAACAGGTGAAGGAATTAAAAATGGAAATAGAAGCAATAAAGAAAGGACACAGGGACACAACCCTGGATATAGAAAACCAAAGGGAGTTCTCTGCACCCAAATCCCATGGGAGGGAGAGCTAAACGTTCAGAGAGGCAGACACGCCTGGGAAACCGGAAGAGACTACACTCTACCCACATCTCTGACTCCAGAGGGAAACACCAAACACCATCTGGGACTCTGGTGCACGGGGTGGGCTCCTGGAAAGAGCAGCGCAGGTCCTCCTGGTTGCTACCCCCGCGGAGAGCTCATAAGCAACACCCCACGAGCAAACTTGAGCCTCAGGACCACAGGTAAGACCAACTTTTCTGCTCCAAGCGACCTGCCTGGTGAACTCAGGGCACAGGCCCACAGGAACAGCTGAAGACCTGTAGATAGGAAAAACTACACGCCCGAAAGCAGAACACTCTGTTCCCATAACTGGCTGAAGGAAAATAGGAAAACAGGTCTACAGCACTCCTGATACACAGGCTTATAGGACAGGCTAGCCACTATCAGAAATAGCAGAACAAAGTAACACTAGAGATAATCTGATGACGAGAGGCAAGCACAGGAACCCAAGCAACAGAAACCAAGACTACATGGCATCATCAAAGCCCAATTCTCCCACCAAAGCAAACACGGAATATCCAAACACACCAGAAAAGCAAGATCTAGATTCAAAATCATATTTGATCATGATGCTGGAGGACCTCAAGAAAGACATGAAGCACTCCCTTAGAGAAATGCAGGAAAACTTAAATAAACAAGTAGAAGCCTACAGAGAGGAATCACAAAAATCCCTGAAAGAATTCCAGGAAAACACAATCAAACAGTTGAAGGAATTAAAAATGGAAATAGAAGCAATCAAGAAAGAACACATGGAAACAACCCTGGATATAGAAAACCAAAGGAAGAGACAAGGAGCCGTAGATACAAGCATTACCAACAGAATACAAGAGATAGAAGAGAGAATCTCAGGAGCAGAAGATTCCATAGAAATCATCGACTCAACTGTCAAAGATAATGTAAAACGGAAAAAGCTACTGGTCCAAAACATACAGGAAATCCAGGACTCAATGAGAAGATCAAACCTAAGGATAATAGGTATAGAAGAGAGTGAAGACTCCCAGCTCAAAGGACCAGTAAATATCTTCAGCAAAATCATAGAAGAAAACTTCCCTAACCTAAAGAAAGAGATGCCCATAAGCATACAAGAAGCCTACAGAACTCCAAATAGATTGGACCAGAAAAGAAACACCTCCCGTCACATAATAGTCAAAACACCAAATGCACAAAATAAAGAAAGATTAAAAGCAATAAGGGAAAAAGGTCAAGTAACATATAAAGGCAGACCTATCAGAATCACATCAGACTTTTCGCCAGAGACTATGAAAGCCAGAAGATCCTGGACAAATGTCATACAGACCCTAAGAGAACACAAATGCCAGCCCAGGTTACTGTATCCTGCAAAACTCTCAATTAACATAGATGGAGAAACCAAGATATTCCATGACAAAACCAAATTTACACAATATCTTTCTACAAATCCAGCGCTACAAAGGATAATAAATGGTAAAGCCCAACATAAGGAGGCAAGCTACACCCTAGAAAAAGCAAGAAACTAATCGTCTTGGCAACAAAACAAAGAGAAGAAGAGCACACAAACATAAACTCACATCCAAATATGAATATAACAGGAAGCAATAATCACAATTCCTTAATATCTCTCAACATCAATGGTCTCAACTCCCCAATAAAAAGACATAGATTAACAAACTGGATATGCAATGAGGACCCTGCATTCTGCTGCCTACAGGAAACACACCTCAGAGACAAAGACAGACACTACCTCAGAATGAAAGGCCAGAAAACAACTTTCCAAGCAAATGGTCGGAAGAAGCAAGCTGGAATAGCCATTCTAATATTAAATAAAATCGATTTTCAACTAAAAGTCATCGAAAAAATAAGGAAGGACACTTCATATTCATCAAAAGAAAAATCCACCAAGACGAACCTCAATCCAAATATCTATGCCCCAAATACAAGGGCACCTACATACGTATAAGAAACCTTACTAAAGCTCAAAACACACATTGCACCTCACACAATAATAGTAGGAGATTTCAACACCCCACTCTCATCAATGGACAGATCATGGAAACAGAAATTAAACAGAGACGTAGACAGACTAAGAGAAGTCATGAGCCAAATGGACTTAACAGATATTTATAGAACATTCTATCCTAAAGCAAAAGGATATACCTTCTTCTCAGCTTCTCATGGTACTTTC
This sequence comes from Rattus rattus, assembly GCF_011064425.1. Lineage (NCBI taxonomy): Eukaryota > Metazoa > Chordata > Mammalia > Rodentia > Muridae > Rattus > Rattus rattus. The sequence continues at coordinate 128,326,192 of NC_046157.1, forward strand.
TCCAAAATTGACCATATAATTGGTCAAAAAACAGGCCTCAACAGGTACAGAAAGATAGAAATAATCCCATGTGTGCTATCGGACCACCACGGCCTAAAACTGGTCTTCAATAACAATAAGGGAAGAATGCCCACATATACGTGGAAATTGAACAATGCTCTACTCAATGATAACCTGGTTAAGGAAGAAATAAAGAAAGAAATTAAAGACTTTTTAGAATTTAATGAAAATGAAGGTACAACATACCCAAACTTATGGGACACAATGAAAGCTGTGCTAAGAGGAAAACTCATAGCGCTGAGTGCCTGCAGAAAGAAACAGGAAAGAGCATATGTCAGCAGCTTGACAGCACACCTAAAAGCTCTAGAACAAAAAGAAGCAAATACACCCAACAGGAAATAATCAAACTCAGAGCTGAAATCAACCAAGTAGAAACAAAAAGGACCATAGAAAGAATCAAAAGAACCAAAAGTTGGTTCTTTGAGAAAATCAACAAGATAGATAAACCCTTAGCCAGACTAACGAGAGGACACAGAGAGTGTGTCCAAATTAACAAAATCAGAAATGAAAAGGGAGACATAACTACAGATTCAGAGGAAATTCAAAAAATCTTCATATCTTACTGAAAATCCTATATTCAACAAAACTTGAAAATCTGCAGGAAATGGACAATTTCCTAGACAGATATCAGGTACCAAAGTTAAATCAGGAACAGATAAACCAGTTAAACAACCCCATAACTCCTAAGGAAATAGAAGCAGTCATTAAAGGTCTCCCAACCAAAAAGAGCCCAGGTCCAGACGAGTTTAGTGCAGAATTTCCTGAACAAAACACCAATGGCTTATGCTCTAAGATCAAGAATCGACAAATGGATCTCATAAAACTGCAAACCTTCTGTAAGGCAAACGACACTGTGGTTAGGACAAAACGGCAACCAACAGATTGGGAAAAGATCTTTACCAATCCTACAACAGATAGAGGCCTTATATCCAAAATATACAAAGAACTCAAGAAGTTAGACCGCAGAGAGACAAATAACCCTATTAAAACATGAGGTTCAGAGCTAAACAAAGAATTCACAGCTGAGGAATGCTGAATGGCTGAAAAACACCTAAAGAAATGTTCAACATCTTTAGTCATAAGGGAAATGCAAATCAAAACAACCCTGAGATTTCACCTCACACCAGTGAGAATGGCTAAAATCAAAAACTCAGGTGACAGCAGATGCTGGCTAGGATGTGGAGAAAGAGGAACACTCCTCCATTGTTGGTGGGATTGCAGACTGGTACAACCATTCTGGAAATCAGTCTGGAGGTTCCTCAGAAAATTGGACATTGAACTTCCTGAGGACCCAGCTATACCTCTCTTGGGCATATACCCACAAGATGCCCCAACATATACCAAAGACACATGCTCCACTATGTTCATAGCAGCCTTATTTATAATAGCCAGAAGCTGAAAAGAACACAAATGCCCTTCAACAGAGGAGTGGATACAGAAAATGTGGTACATCTACACCATGGAATATTACTCAGCTATCAAAAACAATGACCTTATGAAATTCATAGGTAAATGGATGGAATTGGAAAATATCTTCCTGAGTGAGGTAACCCAATCACAGAAAAACACACATGGTATGCACTCATTGATAAGTGGCTATTAGCCCAAATGCTTGAATTACCCTAGATGCACAGAACCCATGAAACTCAAGACGGATGACCAAAATGCAAATGCTTCACTCCTTCTTTAAAAGGGGAACAAGAATACCCTTGGCAGGGAATAGGGCGGCAAAGTTTAGAACAGAGGCTGAAGGAACACCCATTCAGAGCCTGCCCCACATGTGGCCCATACATATACACCCACCCAATTAGATAAGATGGATGAAGCAAAGAAGTGCAGGGTGACAGGAACCAGATGTAGATCTCTCCTGAGAGACACAGCCAGAATACAGCAAATACATAGGCAAATGCCAGCAGCAAACCACTGAACTGAGAACGGGAACCAGTTGAAGGAATCAGAGAAAAGACTGGAAGAGCTTGAAGGGGCTCGAGACCCCATATGAACAACAATGGCAACCAACCTGAGCTTCCAGGGACTAAGCCACTACCCAAAGACTATACATGGACTGACCTTGGGCTTCAACCTCATAGGTAGCAATGAATAGCCTAGTAAGAGCACCAGTGGAAGGGGAAGCCCTTGGTCCTGTCAAGACTAAACCCCCAGTGAACGTGATTGTTGGGGGGAGGGAGGTAATGGGGGAAGGATGGGAGGGGAAGCCCAGGTAGAAGGGGAGGGGGAGAGGTTTGGGGGATGTTGACCCAGAAACCGGGAAGGGGAATAACAATCAAAATGTAAATAAGAAATACTCAAGTTAATAAAGATTAAAAAAAATCCCGTCTCATGTTGATGATTGAGGACTTTAAGAAGGACATAAATAACTCCCTTAAAGAAATACAGGAGAACACAGGTAGACAAATAGAAGCTTTTAAAGAAGAAACACAAAAATCCCTTAAAGAAGGGTTGGGGATTTAGCTCAGTGGTAGAGTCCTTGCCTAGCAAGTGCAAGGCCCTGGGTGCGGTCCTCAGCTCCAAAAAAGAAAAAAAAAAAATCCCTTAAAGAATTACAGGAAAACACAACCATACAGGTGCAGAAATTGAACAAAACCATCCAGGATCTAAAAAAGGAAATAGAACAATAAAGAAATCACAAAGGGAGATAACCCTAGAGATAGAAAGCCTAGGAAACAGATCAGAAGTCATAGACAAAAGCACCACCAATACAATACAAAATAGAGAAGAGAGAATCTCAGGGGCAGAAGATACCATAGAAAACATTGATACAGTAGTTACTGAAAATGCAAAACACAGAAACCCTATCCCAAAACATCCAGGAAATCCAGGACACCATGAGAAGACCAAACCTAAAAATAATAGGTATAGAAGAAAGGGGAGACTCCCAACTTAAAGAGCCAGTAAATATCTTCAACAAAATTATAGAAGAAAATTTCCCTAACCAAAAGAAAGAGATGCCCATGAACATACAAGAAGCCTACAGAACTCCAAATAGATTGAACCAGAAAAGAAATTTCTCTCATCACACCAATAGTCAAAACACCGAATACACAAAACAAAAAAAAAATATTAAAAGCAGTAAGGAAAAAAGGTCAAGTAACATATAGAGGCAGACCTATCAGAATCACACCAGACTGCTCACCAGAGACTATGAAAACTAGAAGATCCTGGCCTGATGTCATACACTAAGATGTCATACCCTAAGAACAAAAATGCCAGCCCAGGCTACAATATCTAGCAAAACTCTCAATTACCATAGATGGAGAAACCAAGATGTTCCATGACAAAACCAAATTTACACAATATCTTTCCACAAATCCATCCCTACACAGGATAATAGATGGAAACTTCCAATGCAAGGAGGGAAACTACACCCTAGAAAAAGCAAGAAATTAATCTTTCCAAAACCCAAAAGAAGATAGTCACACAAACATAATTCCACCTCTAACAACAAAAATAACAGGAAACAACAATCACTATTCTTGAATATCTCTTAACATCAATGGGCTCAATTCCCCAATAAAAAGACATAGACTAACAGACTGGATACATGAATAGGACCCAGTATGTTGCTGCATACAGAAAATGCACCTCACTAACAAAGTCAGATACTAAATCAGAGTACTGGGCTGAAAAACAATTTTCCAAACAAATGGTCCCAAAAAACAAGCTGGAGTAGCCACTCTAATACAAAATAAAATCAACTTTCAACCAAAAGTTATCAAAAAAAAGGGGGGGGGGATACTTCATACTCATCAAAGGAAAAATCTACCAAGAAGAACTCTCAGTTCTGAACATCTAAATGCAAGGGCATCCACATTCATAAAAGAAACTTTACTAAAGTTCAAAGCACACATTGCACCACATACAATAATAGTGGGAAATTTCAACACCCCACTCTCATCAATGGACAGATCGTGGAAGCAGAAACTAAACAAAGGTACAGTGAAAGTAACAGAAGTTATGAACCAAATGGATTTAACAGATATCTGAAGAACATTTCATCCTAAAACAAAAGAATATACCTTCTTCTCAGCACCTCATGGTACCTTCTCCAAAACTGACCATATAATCGGTCACAAAGCAGTCCTCAACAGTTACAAAAAGATTGAAACAATCCTATGCATCCTATGAGATCACCACAGACTAAGGCTGATCTTCAATAACAACAAAAATGACAGAAAGTCCACATATACATGGAAGCTCAACAACGCTCTACTCAGTGATAACTTGGTCAAGGAAGAAACAAAGAAATTAAAGACTTTTTAGAATTTAATGAAAAGAAGACACACATACCCAAACTTATGGGACACAATGAGAGCAGTGCTAAGGGGAAAACTCATAACTCTGAGTGCCTCCAAGAAGAAACTGGAGAGAGCATACACTAACAGCACACCTAAAAGCTCTAGAACAACAACAACAACAAAGACAAAAAGAAGTATACAAAGAATCAACAAAACCAGGGGCTGGACATTTGAGAAAATCACCAACATAGATAAACCCTTAGCCAGACTAATCAGTGGGCAGAGAGACATTATCCAAATAAACAAAATCAGAAATGCTTGCACCTAACCATCGGACTGAGCCTGGGGACCCTACTGGAGGAATTAGAGATAGGACTGAAGGAGCTATAGGGTTTGCAACCCCATAGGAAGAACAACAATATCAACCAACCAGATCCCCCTGAGCTCCCGGGGACTAAACCACCAACCAATGAGTACACATGGAGGGATCCATGCATGGCTCTAGCCACATATATAGCACAAAACAGCATCGTCTGGCATCAATAGGAGGAGAAGCCCTTGGCCCTGTGAAGGCTCATTTCCCCAGTGTACGGAATGCCTGGGTGTTGAGGTGGGAGTGGGTTGGTGGAAATGTGAGCATCTTCATAGAATCAGGGGAGGAGGAGGGGCATGGGAGAGGGGGGATGCGGGATAACATTTGAAATGTTAATACATAAAATATCCAATAAATATAAATAAATATAAAAAATAAAGAAGGGCAAAATAGTGAAGAATCAAAATTTACATGGCAAAGGCTGAGAACTTTCCAGAGTAGAAGAAAGTCACAAACAGAAAGACATCCCAAGTAACATAAATAAATAAATAACTTGTAGAAACATTATAGTGATCATCAATAACCAGGAGAAAAATCCTTTAAAGCATAACAGAGATAAAAAGAATGATTAAATAACATTTAATCATACCAAATACTATTAAAATAAGTGAATTAAGATCAAAAGTAAGGCTCTGGGGATATAAAAATACAGTACAATTATTTTAATGAGTCCAAGTAGTTTGCTAATCATATTAAATATAAGTGGATTAAATTTGCAAGCGAAGTACAGACAGCCCTTTCCTTTCCATGTGAAGAAATCCATTTACCATGTAATATATGATCTCCGTCCACACCCTCCTTAGCACACTGCTTCTTGAAGGATTTTTCTGTGAACTTAGGTCCCATCTGGGTTATACCCCTATTCCACCTAATGTTTCCCTCTAGTGTCTCAGTGCATACTACTGCTATTGCTTTCTAATCTAGCTTTCCCATCTGATGGAAAAACGTTTGAGTGAAGTGACACAATCTGTGTCCTTTTTCCTTTGTAAAGCTGAGAAAAACAGCGTGTTTTTATTTATCCTATGTTCTGCCAGGGCTATTACCAGATAATGAAATGGTGTATTATATTGTTTCTTAGTCATATGCATTTTGATATAAAAATGGAGAAGGCTTATGTATTCCCTCTTTGCTCTGTGCTACCAGAGTTTATAGCTTGTACCTACAGATATTAACACTATACCTGAAAGTCACCATAATTTGTAATCAAACATGTGATTTGTCATAATGTTCAACAAAATCATTTATAATTCTGAGTATTCACTAAGAGTTTAATTTAAGACTACAGTTCAGTATACTTTATTTAATGTCTCCTTTATGCCAGAGAATGTGATGGTATTGATGATAAGGAAAAAAAATAGCACATAGTCCTTTTCCATGAAAGTCTCCAAAAAGTAATATAAAACATAGCAAGCATGCCTCAATTCATTGTGATGAGCAATAAGACAGAGGAAGAAACCAGGTGTGACAGGAAATGCAATATGGAAGTTTTACATATGAACTAACAGTGATTGTGACAGCATGCACAAGACTTGTGCAAGCTTACATCAAGTATAATCTCAGCATGTAGAGAGGAGGTGGCATGGAGCCCCACCTCTGTATGAGGAGCTATTGGTAGATATTAAAATAGAAAGAGCTCCTTTTTATATCGATCTCCTGAGATGTACAATCTGGGAAGCAAAGCTAACTTAATGCATAAAATGGTTAATTTCCACTGGAATAAAATGTAAATACGATCTCTCAAAGCAGATACCCACCAGGCATGTGCACTGTGGACAACTATAGGAGAGAGGTCCAGACATGGTTCTTTAAGATATGGTAGTTAACACCTGGAAGTAAACAGTCTGGAAATCATGGAACATGGAAACAGAACTCTAGAAAATTCAGCACTTCAGAGGAAGGAAAAATAGTATAACTCAAATGATCCAAAAGGGAGCCAGAGTTGGAGAGAAAAAGAAGAAAAATGGAGAGACCTTAGATGAAATGCCCTACAGTAGGGAGAGGGAACTTGTAGAGCCCACCTCCAGCAGAAAGGCAGGACATCAAGTGAAGGCATCCCACAGTCAGAAACTCTGACCCACAATTGTTCTTGTCTGAAAGAACTGCAAGATCAAAAATGGAGAAGAGCCTGAGGAAAAGGAGGTTAGCAACAGGCCCAAAGTGGGATCCAGCTCAAGGGGAGGCCCCAAGGCCTGATGCTATTACTGAGGCTATCTATGGTGTGCTCACAAAAAGGAACCGATCATGATTGTCCTCCAAAAGACCCAACAAGCAGCTGAAAGAGTCAGATGCAGATATTTACACCCAACCAATGGACAGAAGCTGCTGACCCCTGTGGTTTAATTAGGGAAAAGCTGGAAGAAGCTGAGGAGGAGGGTGGTCTACCACTTCCTGTAGGAGGACCAGCAGCCTCAACTAACCTGGACCCCTGGGGATCTCTCAGACACTGGGCCACCAACCGGGCAGCACACACCAGCTGACGATGAGGCCCCCAACACATGTACAGCAGAGGACTGCCAGGTTTGGACTCAGTCAGAGAAGATGCACCTAACCCTCAAGAGACTGGAGGCCCCAAGGAGTGGGGAGGTCTTGTGGGTGGGAGGTGGGGACATCACCATAGAGATTAGAGGAGAAGGTATGGGGTGTGGAACAGGCAGACAGTGGAGCAGGACAGGGATAAAATCTGTACTGTAAAAAGAGACTAAATTTTTTTAAAAAGGAGAAGCTGAGAGGAGAGAGAGAAAGTGCTAACCACTGCCACGGCTAAGAACACCTTTATCCCAGAGTTGAAAGCAGGAAAGCAGCAGAGAAAGAGAAAATGAAATCTGAGAGGAGGCTTCTTAAGGGACTGGGAAAAGAACATAGGATAATTTTATAGAATGCAAGGTAAAAATAATAACTTTAACTCCGTTAATTACCTTTAACTCAATCATTGGTCTAGTGTGTGTGTGTGTGTGTGTGTGTTTGTGAGTGTGTGTGTGTGTGAGTGTGTGTGTGTGAGTGTGTGTGTGTGAGTGTGTGTCTGTGTGTGTGTGTGTGTGTGTGTGTGTGTGTGTGTGTGTGTGTGTGTGTGTGTGTGTGTGCATGTGTGTGTGTGTGTGTGTGTGTGCGTGTGCGTGTGTGTGTGCGTGTGTGTGAGTGTGTGTGTGTGTGTGTGTGTGTGTGTGTGAGTGTGTGTGTGTGTGTGTGTGTGTGTGTGTGTGTGTGTGTGTGTGTGTGTGTGTGTGTGTGTGTGTGTGAGTGTGTGTGTGTGTGTGTGTCTGTGTGTGTGTCTGTGTGTGTGTGTGTGTGTGTGTGTGTGTGTGTGTGTGTGTGTGTGTGTGTGTGTGTGTGTGTTATTGCTCTCTGTCTTTGATTGACAGGGTTTACCTGTAGCAGCGGTCTGTGAGCGGGGTTATGACTAGTCTGGGGGAATTTCCCAGATATTCATAGCCGTATCGCAAACCAGCATTGATCATCTTTGTCTCTAAATTATTTTCCTAGGATCAATCAGAAGAAAATGGAATTGGTTAGAACACAGAATTTCAAACAATGGGAAATCACAAGATAAGGAAGAGGCACAGTGCAGACTTATTTAGACTATCCATCTTCTCAGGCATCAGTTCGCTGACTGGAAGAACTCCATAGCTAGTTTTCTGAATGGATAATGGGGGGCGATGGCTTCCTGCCACTGCCTCACTTAGGGTTTTATTGCTACGAAGGGTCCCTATAACCACAGCAATTCTTATAAAGGAAAACATGTAACAGGGGCTGGCTTACAGTTCAGACATTCAGTCCATTATTGTCATGATAGGAAGCACACAAGCAGGCATGTGCTGGGGTGATAGTGCAGAGTCCTACCTCTGAACCAGCAGGCAGCGGAAAAAGAAGCAACCCTGGGCCTGGCTTCCGAGTCCTCAAAACCCATCCCCAGTGACACCTGTCCTCTGACAAGGCAGCACCTCCTAATAGTGCTATCTATTCCTTGTGAGCTCATGGGGGACATTTTCATTCAAATCACCACAAGCCCTGTCACAATTTTACAGCTGAGGAGCCCATTGCTTACAGAGATAAGCACCTTGTCTATGATCTAGTAAAGAAGGATCTGGCTTCTGAAACAAGGATCCCATCACCCATGATCCTACCACCAATATTATGGCTCTGAAAAGGCTAACAAGGTTCTGTCTCCTTCACATGCTTCCTAAGACTTGTATGCAACCCTGAGAGCTGATGAGCTCCAACTCTCTCACACTCAGCAGGCTTCTAACTGTCCCAGTCCCCCTTCCTTCCAGCTAAGATTAACTGGATCACTATCCACCAAGACAACCTGAAAAGCTCCTTCTCTATAGACCATGTTTCTGGCTTCTTTAATAACTAAACCAGACCAAAACACTGACTTATACCTCACTTAAGTGCATCAGGAATCTAAAAACACAATTTTAAGCTACTAGCCACAACATTTTGTAAATAACAAACATAATACATTGAAAAGTATCTAATTTCTGTTCCTTTTAGTACCTTCGCATGTACATGTATGTTAATATATGATAATACTTCTGGATACAAATATAGGTATGTAAATGTAGATACTATTGATAATAGAAGTAATTATTGGCTCCCTTAATTTTCAGTCTGGAAAACCAGATATAAGAATTCATCAGTAAAAAAATTCCCTTTTGACGACCCTATTACACAGCTGAGCAAGCGAGTGTAATTTAAGAAGCTATGGGCTAACATTGCTGTGTGAGACCACTTACGTGCCAGTAGTATCTAAGCTGACTTAACCACTCAAAGTCACTGTCATCGCTGATTCTTTTCTTTACAAGGTTGGCAAGGACATCTCTAGCGTGAACATCCAGTACCACAAGGGCTCCCAGAGTAACACGGTTCTGCTTGGACAATTTGCCACGAACCAACGTGACAATATCATCAATTTGATGGTTACATTTTCCCAAGTAGTCTTCAAGGGCCTGAGAAAAACAAGGTATAATCTCCCAATGTGATCAGAATCATTGTGAACAAAAACATTTTGAACTAGTATATTTATGAATAAATGTGTGCTGCTCTCATACACAGATACATATTCTCATATATGTGAGATAGCCTCTGCATAATTTCTATGTAATTTAAAAATAATCTATTTTCCCTAATACACAGTTTTAAGTAAACGAACCCATCTGGCAGACACAGTGGGCAAACATGGTTCATGTCATGTCAGCCTCTTCTTTTCTTCTACCCCTTTCTATTCTCTGTGATTATGTTGGAGCTGTCAATCTTACTGCCCCATCTCATGGGACAAGAAGGAGGGAAAGAGACCCATTCAGAGCCAACCATAGCTCTCTCCAAGGATTCAACCAAGTGCTTTCCCCTAGATTTGTTCAATTGTGAGTCTGTGACTCTTAGCTACAGAAAATGTTATCTTCTCAACAGAGACTTGCAGAGACGAGAGGCAGCAGGGAAAGTGGAGCTAGGAAGGGATCAAACCCTACACTTGAGCCACCTCTTTCTCCCTTTGCTATCATGAGTCCTCAAAGCATTTTTCCATAAAATTGATATATGAGGTTTGAAATACTAGTGCAATTATGGTTTAAATATGATTTTCATGTGTCTCTCAATAGTTCATGTGCCGGAGGCTTAATCTTCAGTGTAGCAGTGCTGACCTGGTAGAAGCTGTAAGGAGCAGTTCCTAGTGGACTCTCACCAGGTCTTGACTATCACACTCAGGTGTGGAGCAAGCATTAAGTGAGTCTCATGGAGCTAGACTCCCATGAGAACGGATTATAATATCCAATTTGGCTTGAAGTGTCCCCTGAAGGACTTGGTTGTTGGTGATGGTATTGTTAGGAAGTGCCAGAAACTTCAAGAGGTGGGGCTTCCTGAAGGTAGTAGATGGATGGTGTGTATCCTTAAAAGCACAATAGACCCAATTGTCTGCCTCTTCTTTCTCTCCCCCCTCCCTGTTTTTTCCTTCCTTTCTGTCTGTCTGTCTTCCTTTCTTTCCTAGTTGTTTGTCTCAGGAGTTTTGTCACAGTGATATAATGTTACCTCGGGCTGTTATTTAAAGGGAATCTGGCCTTTTGTCAGTCTCCTTTGTTTTCCTCATACTATGTGTCTTCCTCTTGTGCACTGTCTAGCCTTGGCACCATCCACCATGTTGTGATATAACCAGAAGGCCCTCACCAGAGTCCAAAATCAGATAGGCTGCCTAAATCTTGGACTTGCAGCTTACAGATGTAAGACAAGTAAAGCTGTTTTCAGTATGAAGTATCTACCTTCAGGTGTTTTCTTATTGCAACAGAAAATAGCAAAGAAAATAATAATAATAATAATAATGATGATGATGATGATGATGATGATGATGATATTGATAAATAATGCCAAGTGATTTGGTTTATCTTGAACTAAGGCAGAGTCTCTCTTTGGATTCTGCCTTCCAGTAGATAAGAAACTTTACAACTGGAAGGGGATTTAAGATGAATTTAAATTATAATCAATGAAAAGAATTATGTTTAAGACCGGTGGCCAGTTTCTCCCACTCTCTTACTTTTAAATAAGTGCCACACATGCCAAGGAGTTTATTTCAGGACTGTTGTTAAGAGGCAACAATAAAACCTAACTATCTAATTCACGGTTTCTGAGGATGTGAAGTTTGGAGAACCAAGCTGGAAAATCTTCCTTGACGATTTTATCTCTTTAATTTTTACTTTTGTAAAAGCTCTTTACTCGGGCCCTTGGGGGCTTAGACACCATTTCATTTCTATTATTTACATGAATGATTTTCTACTAACTTGCTTCTAAAGTAATGAAAAATTAACTTCTGTTCCATCCATGTTTAGCCACATAAGTGCTTAAATCCTTGCAGCCAATGAGTAAACGTCACTGTATTTAGAAACTACCCTAGTAAAGATAGTTTGGGATACTAGAGTCACATAAGGTGCATCCTTGTCCTCTCACCAGTACAGTCTTCACATTCTGTCCTGACACAGATAAAGAATAACATTTGAACATATCGGCTGCACACACTAACTACATGCCTTTAGAAGTTAATCTGCACTAGAATAGTGCATTTTCCTGTGATAGAACAATAATATTAGAACTGAAATTTGGCCCCAAAATACCAAAAGCTAAGCTCTATTGGAATAATGTTGTATGAATCAATGACAATTTAATTAACTAGACTGGAAAAAAATGATATGATAACGTTTTCATCACATTTTATTCCTCATCCACATTCTTATCTTGAGCCAGTGAAGCTAAAGGTAGCTACCACACTGTGTTACCTGGAATTGATTGTTTTTGTCATGTCTAGACTCTTTTACCTTCTTATCCCAATAAACTAGCTCAAAATCACATTCCTACTTTCAATATCCTGACATTTCTTCCTTTTATTTCAGAGACCCTGTGGTGTCTCTCACAGTCTCATTTCACAACCAGCATTTATGGAATAGGGAAATGAAAACACAGTTTCTGAGGTAAACAAGCTCTCTGCGTGCATCAGCATAGTAAGCAGTCACACGATTAAGCTTCAGGAAACTCTAGGTGTTCATAGAGTCTTCAGCCACTCAACCAACTCATCAGTCTCAAATGCGAACCACTCATTTGTTAGGAGAAAATAATCAGCACAGAGAATATTAAATGCACACAGTAGCAACGTCTGGTGACCCCACATGCTTAACGCGGTCATGGGAACTCTATGCCCTGTTATTCTGGTACCTGAAAACACTTGACCTATTACCATTTTCTCCCTCCTGCAGAATTAAATGACATATTGATGAGGTGGAGTGACTTACACATGTGCAACTCAATCCTTCCCCATTGGAATCTGCTCGCCTAAGGAGAACAAGAAGCCCTCTCAAACTCCAACACTAACTTAGTTTTTTTTTTTTTTTTTTTTTTTATTAACTTGAGTATTTCTTATGTACATTTCAGTGTTATTCCTTTCCGGTTTCCGGGCAAACATCCCTTCCTCCCCCCTTCCTTATGGGTGTTCCCCTCCCCACCCCCCCCCCATTGCCCCCCTCCCCCCGACAGTCTAGTTCACTGGGGGTTCAGTCTTAGCAGGACCCAGGGCTTCCCCTTCCACTGGTGCCCTTACTAGGATATTCATTGCTACCTATGAGGTCAGAGTCCAGGGTCAGTCCATGTATAGTCTTTAGGTAGTGGCTTAGTCCCTGGAAGCTCTGGTTGCTTGGCATTGTTGTACATATGGGGTCTCAAGCCCCTTCAAGCTCTTCCAGTTCATTCTCTGATTCCTTCAACGGGGTCCTATTCTCAGTTCAGTGGTTTGCTGCTGGCATTCGCCTCTGTATTTGCTGTATTCTGCTGTGTCTCTCAGGATCGATCTACATCCGGCTCCTGTCGGTCTGCACTTCTTTGCTTCATCCATCTTGTCTAATTGGGTGGCTGTATATGTATGGGCCACATGTGGGGCAGGCTCTGAATGGATGTTCCTTCAGTCTCTGTTTTAATCTTTGCTCTCTCTTCCCTGCCAAGGGTATTCTTGTTCCCCTTTTAAAGAAGGAGTGAAGCATTCACATTTTGATCATCCGTCTTGAGTTTCATTTGTTCTAGGCATCTAGGGTAATTCAGGCATTTGGGCTAATAGCCACTTATCAATGAGTGCATACCATGTATGTCTTTCTGTGATTGGGTTACCTCACTCAGGATGATATTTTCCAGTTCCAACCATTTGCCTACAAATTTCATAAACTCGTTGTTTTTGATAGCTGAGTAATATTCCATTGTGTAGATATACCACATTTTCTGTATCCATTCCTCTGTTGAAGGGCATCTGGGTTCTTTCCAGCTTCTGGCTATTATAAATAAGGCTGCGATGAACATAGTGGAGCACGTGTCTTTTTTATATGTTGGGGCATCTTTTGGGTATATGCCCAAGAGAGGGATAGCTGGATCCTCAGGCAGTTTAATGTCCAATTTTCTGAGGAACCTCAGACTGATTTCCAGAATGGTTGTACCAGTCTGCAATCCCACCAACAATGGAGGAGTGTTCCTCTTTCTCCACATCCTCGCCAGCATTTGCTGTCACCTGAGTTTTTGATTTAGCCATTCTCACTGGTGTGAGGTGAAATCTCAGGGTTGTTTTGATTTGCATTTCCTGATGACTAAAGATGTTGAACATTTCTTTAGGTGTTTCTCAGCCATTCGGCATTCCTCAGCTGTGAATTCTTTGTTTAGCTCTGAACCCCATTTTTTAATAGGGTTATTTGTCTCCCTGCGGTCTAACTTTTTGAGTTCTTTGTATATTTTGGATATAAGGCCTCTATCTGTTGTAGGATTGGTAAAGATCTTTTCCCAATCTGTTGGTTGCCGTTTTGTCCTAACCACAGTGTCCTTTGCCTTACAGAAGCTTTGCAGTTTTATGAGATCCCATTTGTCGATTCTTGATCTTAGAGCATAAGCCATTGGTGTTATGTTCAGGAAATTTTTTCCAGTGCCCATGTGTTCCAGATGCTTCCCTAGTTTTTCTTCTATTAGTTTGAGTGTGTCTGGTTTGATGTGGAGGTCCTTGATCCACTTGGACTTAAGCTTTGTACAGGGTGATAAGCATGGATCGATCTGCATTCTTCTACATGTTGACCTCCAGTTGAACCAGCACCATTTGCTGAAAATGCTATCTTTTTTCCATTGGATGGATTTGGCTCCTTTGTCAAAAATCAAGTGACCATAGGTGTGTGGATTCATTTCTGGGTCTTCAATTCTGTTCCATTGGTCTATCTGTCTGTCTCTGTACCAATACCATGCAGTTTTTATCACTATTGCTCTGTAATACTGCTTGAGTTCAGGGATAGTGATTCCCCCTGAAGTCTTTTTATTGTTGAGGATAGTTTTAGCTATCCTGGGTTTTTTGTTATTCCAGATGAATTTGCAAATTGTTCTGTCTAACTCTTTGAAGAATTGGATTGGTATTTTGATGGGGATTGCATTGAATCTGTAGATCGCTTTTGGTAAAATGGCCATTTTTACTATATTAATCCTGCCAATCCATGAGCATGGGAGATCTTTCCACCTTCTGAGGTCTTCTTCAATTTCTTTCTTCAGTGTCTTGAAGTTCTTATTGTACAGATCTTTTACTTGCTTGGTTAAAGTCACACCGAGGTATTTTATATTATTTGGGTCTATTATGAAGGGTGTCGTTTCCCTAATTTCTTTCTCGGCTTGTTTCTCTTTTGTGTAGAGGAAGGCTACTGATTTATTTGAGTTAATTTTATACCCAGACACTTTGCTGAAGTTGTTTATCAGCTTTAGTAGTTCTCTGGTGGAACTTTTGGCATCACTTAAATATACTATCATATCATCTGCAAATAGTGATATTTTGACTTCTTCTTTTCCGATCTGTATCCCCTTGATCTCCTTTTGTTGTCTGATTGCTCTGGCTAGAACTTCAAGAACTATGTTGAATAAGTAGGGAGAGAGTGGGCAGCCTTGTCTAGTCCCTGATTTTAGTGGGATTGCTTCAAGTTTCTCTCCATTTAGTTTAATGTTAGCAACTGGTTTGCTGTATATGGCTTTTACTATGTTTAGGTATGGGCCTTGTATTCCTATTCTTTCCAGGACTTTTATCATGAAGGGGTGTTGAATTTTGTCAAATGCTTTCTCAGCATCTAATGAAATGATCAAGTGGTTTTGTTCTTTCAGTTTGTTTATATAATGGATCACGTTGATGGTTTTCTGTATATTAAACCATCCCTGCATGCCTGGGATGAAGCCTACTTGATCATGGTGGATGATTGTTTTGATGTGCTCTTGGATTCGGTTTGCCAGAATTTTGTTGAGTATTTTTGCGTCAATGTTCATAAGGGAAATTGGTCTGAAGTTCTCTTTCTTTGTTGGGTCTTTGTGTGGTTTAGGTATAAGAGTAATTGTGGTTTCATAGAAGGAATTCGGGTAGTGCTCCATCTGTTTCAATTTTGTGGAATAGTTTGGATAATATTGGTATGAGGTCTTCTATGAAGGTCTGATAGAATTCTGCACTAAACCCGTCTGGACCTGGGCTCTTTTTGGTTGGGAGACCTTTAATGACTGCTTCTATTTCCTTAGGAGTTATGGGGTTGTTTAACTGGTTTATCTGTTCTGATTTAACTTTCGGTACCTGGTATCTGTCTAGGAAATTGTCCATTTCCTGTAGATTTTCAAGTTTTGTTGAATATAGGCTTTTATAGTAAGATCTGATGATTTTTTGAATTTCCTCTGAATCTGTAGTTATGTCTCCCTTTTCATTTCTGATTTTGTTAATTTGGACACACTCTCTGTGTCCTCTCGTTAGTCTGGCTAGGGGTTTATCTATCTTGTTGATTTTCTCAAAGAACCAACTTTTGGTTCTGTTGATTCTTTCTATGGTCCTTTTTGTTTCTACTTGGTTGATTTCAGCTCTGAGTTTGATTATTTCCTGCCTTCTACTCCTCCTGGGTGTATTTGCTTCTTTTTGTTCTAGAGCTTTTAGGTGTGCTGTCAAGCTGCTGACATATGCTCTTTCCTGTTTCTTTCTGCAGGCACTCAGCGCTATGAGTTTTCCTCTTAGCACAGCTTTCATTGTGTCCCATAGTTTGGGTATGTTGTACCTTCATTTTCATTAAATTCTAAAAGTTTTTAATTTTTTCTTTATTTCTTCCTTGACCAGGTTATCATTGAGTAGAGCATTGTTCAGTTTCCCGTATATGTGGGCATTCTTCCCTTATTGTTATTGAAGACCAGCTTTAGGCCGTGGTGGTCCGATAGCACGCATGGGATTATTTCTATCTTTCTGTACCTGTTGAGGCCTGTTTTTTGACCAATTATATGGTCAATTTTGGAGAAAGTACCATGAGGAGCTGAGAAGAAGGTATATCCTTTTGCTTTAGGGTAGAACGTTCTATAAATATCCGTTAAGTCCATTTGGCTCATGACTTCTCTTAGTCTGTCTACGTCTCTGTTTAATTTCTGTTTCCATGATCTGTCCATTGATGAGGGGTGTTGAAATCTCCTACTATTATTGTGTGAGGTGCAATGTGTGTTTTGAGCTTTAGTAAGGTTTCTTTTTACGTATGTGGGTGCCCTTGTATTTGGAGCATAGATATTTAGGATTGAGAGTTCATCTTGGTGGATTTTTCCTTTGATGAATATACAGTGTGCTTCCTTATCTTTTTTTATGACTTTTAGTTGAAAATCGATCATATTTGATATTAGAATGGCTATTCCAGCTTGCTTCTTCTGACCATTTGCTTGGAAAGTTGTTTTCCAGCCTTTCACTCTGAGGTAGTGTCTGTCTTTGTCTCTGAGGTGTGTTTCCTGTAGGCAGCAGAATGCAGGGTCCTCATTGCGTATCCAGTTTGTTAATCTATGTCTTTTTATTGGGGAGTTGAGGCCATTGATGTTGAGAGATATTAAGGAATAGTGATTATTGCTTCCTGTTATATTCATATTTGGATGTGAGGTTGTGTTTGTGTGCTTTTCTTCTCTTTGTTTTGTTGCCAAGACGATTAGTTTCTTGCCTCTTCTTGGGTATAGCTTGCCTCCTTATGTTGGGCTTTACCATTTATTATCCTTTGTAGTGCTGGATTTGTAGAAAGATATTGTGTAAATTTGGTTTTGTCATGGAATATCTTGGTTTCTCCATCTATGTTAATTGAGAGTTTTGCAGGATACAGTAGCCTGGGCTGGCATTTGTGTTCTCTTAGGGTCTGTATGACATCAATCCAGGATCTTCTGGCCTTCATAGTTTCTGGCGAGAAGTCTGGTGTGATTCTGATAGGTCTGCCTTTATATGTTACTTGACCTTTTTCCCTTACTGCTTTTAATATTCTTTCTTTATTTTGTGCGTTTAGTGTTTTGACTATTATGTGACGGGAGGTGTTTCTTTTCTGGTCCAATCTATTTGGAGTTCTGTAGGCTTCTTGTATGCCTATGGGTATCTCTTTTTTTAGGTTGGGAAGTTTTCTTCTATGATTTTGTTGAAGATATTTACTGGTCCTTTGAGCTGGGAGTCTTCACTCTCTTCTATACCTATTATCCTTAGGTTTGATCTTCTCATTGAGTCCTGGATTTCCTGTATGTTTTGGACCAGTAGCTTTTTTCCGCTTTTACATTATCTTTGACAGTTGAGTCAATGATTTCTATGGAATCTTCTGCTCCTGAGATTCTCTCTTCCATCTCTTTGTATTCTGTTGGTGAAGCTTGTATCTACAGCTCCTTGTCTCTTCTTTTGGTTTTCTATATCCAGGGTTATTTCCATGTGTTCTTTCTTGATTGCTTCTATTTCCATTTTTAATTCCTTCAACTGTTTGATTGTGTTTTCCTGGAATTCTTTCAGGGATTTTTGTGTCTCCTCTCTATGGGCTTCTACTTGTTCTCTAAGGGAGTTCTTCACGTCTTTCTTGAAGTCCTCCAGCATCATGATCAAATATGATTTTGAAACTAGATCTTGCTTTTCTGGTGTGTTTGGATATTCCATGCTTGTTTTGGTGGGAGAATTGGGCTCCGATGATGCCATGTAGTCTTGGTTTCTGTTGCTTGTGTTCCTGCGCTTGCCTCTCGCCATCAGATTATCTCTAGTGTTACTTTGTTCTGCTAATTCTGACAGTGGCTAGACTGTCCTATAAGCCTGTGTGTCAGGAGTGCTGTAGACCTGTTTTCCTGTTTTCTTTCAGCCAGTTATGGGGACAGAGTGTTCTGCTTTCAGTGTGTGTGTTTTGCCCCCTCTACAGGTCTTCAGCTGTTCCTGTGGGCCTGTGTCTTGAGTTCACCAGGCAGGTCACTCGCAGCAGAAAAGTTGGTCTTACCTGTGGTCCCGAGGCTCAAGTTTGCTCGAGGGGTGCTGCCCACGGGTTCTCTCATGTGTGGCAGCAAACGGGAAGATCTGCGCCTCTTCCGGGAGCCTCCGGCACCAGGGTTCCAGATGGCCTCCGTGTTTTCCTCTGGAATCAGTAATGTGTGCAGAGAGCAGTCTCTTCTGGTTTCACAGGCGTGTCTGCCTCTCTGAAGGTTTAGCTCTCCCTCCCACGGGATTTGGGTGCAGAGAACTGTTTATCCGGTCTGTTTCCTTCAGGTTCCGGCGGTGTCTCAGGCAGGGCTCCTGCCTCACCTGGGCCCTCTCCCACGGGAGCCCAGAGGCCTTATACAGTTTCCTCTTGGGCCAGGGATGTGGGCAGGGGTGGGCAGTGTTGGTGGTCTCTTCTGCTCTGCAGCCTCAGGAGTGCCCACCTGACCAGGCGGTAAGGTATCTCTCCCACGGGTTCTGGGAGCAGAGAGCTGCTGCGGGCCGGGATCCGCGGGTGTGGGACTAACTTAGTTTTCAACAGTACCTTAAAGTCATGTCAACTTCCTCATCAAAAATGTATTTAATACTCATTGCTTTAAACTAAGGATCAGTAACTACTAGGTTCCAGTTGATTCTTTGATCAATTATAAGTTAACTCACTTGAACACCTTCTTCAAGTATAAAAAGAGTATCTTATTGATTAAGGCCTGTCCATGAACTAGAGCCCCTAAACTGTTAATGAAGCCATGGCATGTGGCTAGGCAGGACACAGGCCCTAGGAGGAAACCTACTACTATTATTCTGCTAAATGGACAGAGAAACAAAATGACTTCTAATGACTTATTGCTATACCCATAGATCAGTGCATTTCTTAGCCTACATCAGAGTAGCTTCTTCTTGTAGTATATGGTAGTTGACACAAAGCCCACAACTGGTCATCATGCACAGAATAAGAGACTATAAAGTGTTCCTCCTAAACAGGATGTCTATATTGCATGCACCTATGCACGTGCATATGCTTGTGCGTATATGCACATATCCACACCCACACCCTCACACCCACAGACACGCATGCATGGCTCAAGGATCTATGTGGAAGAGGAGACACACAAAATCCCTACATGGATAAAGGGAAAGGGAAGTGGCCATGGAGTCATCCCCTAGCTGGGAAGCTACTGGCATTTAATTGCTGCTTGGAGAGGGAAAGTTAGCTTCCTCAATAGAGTGACACTTGGTATGTAAACCACACTCCAGGGCAAGCCCCCCTTCCAGTCATATTACCAGTCAGGTAATATGAACTGGACTTGATAGGCAAAAAAAAAAAAAAAAAAAAAGAAGAAGAAGAAGTCTGACCTCTTAAATTTACAAGAAGCAGAATGAGCTCTGATACATTATTATAGTATTGGTAGGGGAAAAAAATAAATGATAACATGGCTCTTTAAATGAAAGTTGCTAACAAAAAATGTGATTTCCAACTTGTAGCATGTCTCAAATTCTCAAGTAGTGTATACAGACTAAAACATGACACAGAGGCTTTCTTCAGCTTTCTCCAACATTCCCCAAGGCTCAAAGACAAACGGAAGCTCGTAAAGTGAATTTCCATGGGAACTCGAAAATGTTTCATTCTAGCTCTGTCCTAGTTGAGTGAGTAACCAACGCAAAGTTCTGATTACGTGGATACTCGCAGTTGCTGTGATGGATGAAGAAATGCTAAACATCCCTTCACTCAAAAAAGGAGCATCACACAGAGGGCAAGGTACTGTTTTGGTTTTTTTTTAAATTAATAGCTGTCATACAAATAATATTGTTAAACTTATACTCTCACATATGTTTGAACATTTGGTATTAAGCAGAACTCAAAATGTTCATTTATTCAAAAATCAGTACATTAAAAATAAAAATAGTCAAAATCAGTGAACTAATGCTTTCTCTGTAGCTTTACTCAGGGCACAAAAGAGGATTCAGCTACTCCATATCCTCCTGATGTTTCTGAGCATTGTAACTTCCCTGGTTCTATCACCATTCTATTTGTAAAGGATAACAATGTGCAAACAGCAAGACTGAGGAGCAGACAACCTTGACTCTGATGTGATGTGAATAAAGAAATGGTTTGGATAGAAATCTTGAACAATGATGTATCTTTTTCTATATATCTTATTTTTAAAACCTATAACTTGGCTTGTAGCAAAAAGTATACTTTTGAATGGACAATCTTCATTTTATACTTTAGGGTGATTGTATTCTTGGTATAACAATTTTCTAAGTTTTGAAAAAAGTCAGTAATGAAATCTTACCTTAGTCCCCATAGGTATAGCAACTTGGACTTCTACTGTCCAAAAGGTTTGAGATACACAGAGAACAGTCTGTCCAGGCCAATCTCTTACCCAATTAATTCGTGCATTTTTTGTATAAGCAGTAATTGCATCTCCAATCACCTAATTAAAAAATGGTAAAAATGAACATTCTAGAACAAGAGCTAAACGATTAAACTAAATCATAGCTCTTAACTTTTTACAACATGCTTATCCTGTTGAAAGATTCACATAAAGTATATGACTAAAATCCTCACATACAAGTTAATTCATATGAGCAGGCATATTACATATAATTTTGCCAAGCATTATCAATCTGTATCAACTGCATTTATCAAATTAATATATGACCAGTTTTAGCCAAAGATATCATAGATAATTTGTGTTGGATAAGTCTGTACAATTTTGGTGCAAAGTATAAATTCAAGTAATTTCAAAATAACAGCTATCAAATTTGTAGCACATGATTTTTGTTCAGTTAAATCTCATCTACACACAGACAAAGCACACAGTTCTCTAACTGCTACCTTCTCTACCTGTGCTACTCTCCTCTCCGGCCATAGGTCTGAAGCATAAGACCGGAATGATGGGCATATGAGACAGATGGACAGATCTCTCATGGAAAAACAAAGGCTACAAATCCACAGAGTCTAACATGTTCTTTGTTACAAATTTTCAGCATATATATATATATATATGATATATATATGTTTTCTACAAGATATCAACAGGAAACACTCCAGTCTGTCATATATACCAACCAAAAATTGTAACATCCTCTGGGAAGTGACACTGACTTCAGGGTTATATTTCAGAAGGGACTGTCAAAATTAGAATTTCAAGAGACATAGATAATAAGAAGAGTTCAAACTTTCTAAACTTCTGGTTTAGCTTGAGTCTCATAGAACAAAGACAATGCCAAGAGGTAATTGCCAATGTTGACATTTTTAACAAACCACAAAAACCATAGGCAGGGCAGATAAGAAAGCATCAGGCACTTCAGACACAGGGCCCAGATGACGCAAGCTGAATCTAACCTGAAAGCCTCCTCCCCCAAGGACTATCCCCATGGTACCAGAAATTGCCAGGCAATCTTCCAAAGGAGGGAAGCAACCATCAGCTCTCCCCAGCTACGAGACCAATAAATCACGGTGACCAGCATGGCGAGATATCCCTAAGGGTGCAGTAGTGGCATACATACATTGGCAGTAACCAACAGCTCTCTAGTTTGACTTAAGCCCCTCTCAACATGAGAGAAATCATTCCTGGTACTGAAAACTTAATCAGCTACCTGGGACTAGTAAGTCATGGAGGAAGAGAGTCTAAAACTATCACTTTATTAAACCAGCATAATCCCCAACTACACTCTAAATGTTTATCCTTATACTCATAAGTATAAAGTGTTGCTCTTACCCCTCAACAAATGGGGACAGAGAACCACAAATGACCAAAATTGTGGAGCCCAGTTCCAACTAATACATCTATAGCCCAACTTCTGCACTTAAAGTTCAGAGATTCCTGTGGAAGTGGGTGGTAGCAGAAAGAGCGTAAGGACCAATAGAACAGGAAGCTTGCTGTGAGGTTGTTTCTCAAACATGAAGTCCCACCAGTATGGTTGTGTAAATATAACCTGAACAAGAATGACATCAACAGAGATGCTAATGTGTAAGGGAGAAGAGCCCACAGCCTCGACCCTATACAAGGAACTACAGGCAGCAAAGGAAGGCTGAGAGTAGGACCAATAGTCTCCAGGGAAGAGCATGCTAATTGGCTATCCAATGCCAAGTCGTCGGCTCTGAAAACACACACATAAGAAACATCCCACGGACTGAGCAGGCTGTACTCAGTATGTGGGCATGTGTGCACACCCAGAACAGCAATTAAGGAAAATGAAAGATTAGAAAAAAATTTTAAAAGCATATAGAATTTGGAAGAGAGTAAGATGTGTATAGGGGGCTAAATGAGAGAGCCTGGAGGAAGAAAGGGAAATTATAAGATGCATTCTAGAAGAATACTGTGGGAACGGAAAGAATGAAACGAAAATTTAAGTTATACAAATGAATCCTGAAGAGATACACAGTTATATAAATTTTCTACAGTACTAAAGATAGCATCTTCTACTAAGCTCATTTAAGTCCTATAGTGTGTGTGTGTGTGTGTGTGTGTGTGTGTGTGTGTGTGTGTGTGTATTCAATACTTCCCAAGTAAAACTCATCCTCTGTGGCCTGGGAGTCACGTGCATTACAACTTATAAGAAAAAATAAATGACTCGATCAATGAAGCCAGTCATATCCGAGGGGACATTCGCTGAACTTTACCTCAGAAAAAGGATGAAATGGAAATGAGCTAAGTCTAAATGATTTTTTGTTATTTTTTTTAACAAAAATCTCAATTGTCTGTTTAACCAATGAAGACTTGGGAGCCAGATGCTGAGGTGAAAGCCTGCTAGCTCAGAGAGACAGAGAAAGCTCCCAGCTGACCGTCCTCCTCATCTGTGCTCCTGAGGCACAGTGCAAATGCCCCTCTCCCAAACCAACTCAACAAATAAAAATAAAGACATAAAAACCCCTTCTAAATAAGTGTCTTTCTCTTCTTCTTCCTGTGAGTCTGTCCATCCTCCTGACTCCCCTTACTCTCTATGTTAATAATAATCCTTAATAATAATAAAAGTCCTATGTTCACTTCCTGTCAACTGTTTGTTTGCTCTGCCTCTTGACCTATGGTTGACTTTATTTAATCCTGTTTACAATATTCAAGCAGAAAGCTCTTGGATTATAGATGTGGGCTAAGGTTGAGTCACACAACACAACTAAAAACAGCTTTTCCAGTACATAACACAATCTCTGGGTTCACAGTGAGATCATATGTCCTGCAATAAACTCACATACATTTACTAAAAGATTTATTTAGGGTTATAACATGGTACCACATAGTGCCATGAAACACCTGGGTTTGAATTAACTTCTCCAATAGTGTATGGGAGGAAAGAAAAAAATTAATGTTGACACTAGTTAATCATACTCCCTTCGTGCTCCCTGATCATTCATAATTTTTATTGTTATATTAAAAACTTGATTACTAAGCCCATACAATAATAAAATGAATTTAAATACTCATTTTCTACTTATTGACATGACACAAAAAATAATTATCAATGATTGTGATAACGGTGCTTTATGAGATGTGGAAAACGTGAGGTTGTTATAGACTGGGGAAAGTATGTGTGATTTTTCTGGTGTCCTGGTGCATATTCCATATACACACATAGCATTAAGATTCACATGCACCAAGTATGTTAACTTCACAAAGATGCTTCCAAGGGGAGACCAAAACAAATTGCATAAGCAGCAGCATGTCATGTCATGGTGAAAGCACCCGCACGCAGCTGCACACAATCAGGTGGACATGCTGCTACATCCTGAGTGCCACTAGTCGAGCTGGCATTGTCTCCCATCTTAGATGAGTCATCGCAAAATAACCACCTCAGATCTGCTCATTTCATCTAGGTTATCTGCAATAATTATTGCTAATAACTATGTGAGTTTGACTCAATTTAGAATCCTATCTGCTCATGACTGTCATTGTTTCCAAACAGGTCTAACTGAAGAGGGGACATCCACCATGAATGTGGGCAGCACTGTCTCACATAGTCGGTTATCATAAGTAAATCATAAAAAAAAAAAGAAAGAAAGTGAGCTGAGTACCAGCATCCACCTCTGTCTTCCATGTTGTGACAGACTGTATCACTTTAAACTGCAAGCCCAAAACAAAGCCTTTGAACTGCCTTTGTCAAACATTTTGTCACACAAGAAGAAACTAATACATTCAATATCAATTAGACTGAATATTAATTTATGCCTTATAAATTATTACATAATTATCAGTCTAATTATCGATGAGATATTTGTAGCAACATTAATAATGCATCATTTTCTCCTAAAAATAATAAATATAACCAATTACCTTGTGAATGGACTTAATCATAATCCTCTCTAACTCAACCAACCACTTCTCCACCTGGCCCCTGGCTTTGGTTGTTGAAATGGTATCTACGAGCTCCACGACTTCTCCTTCACTACTCTTCATATGTGTAATATCCAAAGTTTCTGTAAATTCAACCCTTGCAATTCCTTCAAAGCACTTCTTGAGGTGAGGCTGCACTCTGTTGGAAAAAAAAATTAAACAGTTGATCAAAGTCATATAGTTCCTAACATGTCAGGGTTCTTTGAATGCTCATCTTTGTTTAACATTTAAATGGGTACAAAGTAGTAGGCATGTCTTCGTTGTCAATGCAATGAGTTGAGAGATGCTAAAAAGGAGCACAAAAAACCGAGCAATTTTAGGTCCAGCATTCTAGCAGATCTTCCAGCGCTGGGAGCCAGTCTTCCAATGCACATAGCCATTTCAAGTGGGATCTTCAACAGTGTTGAAACTCATTGGCTAGGCTTTAGTATTTAAGTACTTTAGAGCTTGGTGATTTAACAGGTTTGGCATGCCCACCCTTGTTCTGGCCACTGTAACACAGACTGCAACTAGCACCTCACTTGGGCACATTTTCAGCTTCATTCATTCATCTTTAAATGAGCAAAGAGAAATAGTGACTAAAACTCAGATGGAAACGTGAGCCTGAACTGACTTGTCTGGACTGTGGCTTCTTCTGTGTGGGTACAAGATATATAATAAACTAATTCGTTGAATAAAATATTTATTCACTGTCTGTTTTAGGTCAAATCTTTTCCTAAGGATTGAGGAATGTGCAATTTAAAAAACAATGAAACCTAGTGCGAGCCTTGGCTGCTGGGGGAGCTTGTTCTGCTAAGAAGGAAAAGCAATCAGCACAACTATTAGAGCCCATGCAAGTGACAGCAAATACGAAGAAGGAAACCAAGACAGAGACAAGCCTCAGGGAGAAGTGGCCAGGGCAAGCTGTCTGTCGGAAGTATGCCGTTTTCAGTTGAGTGGATGTGAGTGGCCTCCCTGAGTGGCAAATGTCAGCTCCAGGACCTCCAGGAGACAGATAAAGAAGTCAATGGACACTGAGAGAACGTGGTAAGCTAGTGGCTGTCAGTCTTTCTAATGCAGCTTAATGCAGTTCCTGGTATTGTGGTGACCCCAACCCTAAAACTATTTCCTTGTTACTTCATAGCTGTGGCTTTGCCACTGCTATGAATCACAATCTAAATATCTAATTATTTTATTATATTAATATATATATAATATATTGCAAAATAATTTGTAAAGTACTTATGTGATCAAAAGTAAACCTTTTAAAATATAAATACCCCAAAGGAGTCATGGCCCACAGGTTGAGAACCACTGATCAGAGACCCATGGTGCATGAAGGATGAGGCTGCCCCAGTTACAGGACAACTGCAAGGAGGTAGTTGGGGTAAAGCAGAATGAAAAACGTCACTAAAGTCAATGTTCAGGCTCTCCAGCATTCTCTCAATAGCTACAACTGTCAGCATGTGCTTGTTACAGAAATGAAAAGTAAACAACACCTACCTAAAAATGCTAGCTATCAACTCCATTCCTATTTATGATATGTTTGAGAATGGCCTGCCTCTGAGACTATAACAAGCCATAAAGCACCACAATGCATGGCTCTAATTGATGTACTTTGAATATGATTGAAAAGATTAATATGTTGAGGAGGAGAGACGTGCCCTCAAAATCTTAAGAAAATATTCCATAAAAATAAAATTCCACTCCAAGGTCCATGCAATTTAGAAAGACATATTCAGAAACATTTTAAATAACTGATAACCTATAATTGCAACTCTTAGAATATTCTCATAAAGTGTTTATATAAACATAGTTAGATGTCCATTATTATTTATGTTCTATCTTATTCCAAAATCTTAAATGTGAACAGATGAATGTATGACTATCAGGGTATGGACTTTACTTACCGGGTGGGATCCTTAGTCTCAGACAGTATCTCAAGGAGCTCATCATTCGACAGGAAGAAGAACCTGGGGAAGAAGAGGCGCTTCTTTTCCAAGTACTCATTCAGCCCTTTAAGAATGAGCTCCAAAAGTTCGTTGGACTTTTTCATCCTCTCCAGCATCCTCTCGATAGTCACAACTGCCAGGACATGCTTATTCTAAAAAGAATAAGCAAACAGCACTTGTCTCAGTTTGATTTCTTTCATTGTGATTAACACTATGACCAAAAGCAACACATGGAGGAAAGGGTGTTGTTCATCTAATACCTCCAGGTCACAATCCTTGGTCACTGAGGGGACCAAGGATGGAACTCAGCAGAAACCTGAACACAGGAACTGCACCTTAGACCATGGAGGAGTGCTATTTCTCAAGGCTTGTATAACCTGGTTTATTACTCAACTCAGGACCAAGTGACCGTGTATGTGTGTGTGTGTGTGTGTGTGTGTGTGTGTGTGTGAGAGAGAGAGAGAGACAGACAGACAGACAGACAGACAGACAGAGAGAGAGATTGCCCACAGTGGGCTGGACCCTCCCACATCAATAATTACTCAAGAAAATACCCCACAATCATGCTCAGAGGCCAGTCTGAGAAAGGCAATTGTTCAGCGGAGATTCTCTTTTTCCAGGAGAATTTAGTTTGTATAAATCTGAGAAAAAACTACCCAGTGCAGCGCATGCAATTAAAAATATTAGTTCTTAATTTTATTTCTATTTACAATATAGTTGAATTTTTTCATCTAATAGAACAAACATTATGGGAACATTGAAAATGGTAGTCCTGAATAGCCTGCCAAGTTCTTTCACATAAAAATCATGTTGTCTATATTCAAGCCATGGTGTTCCCAACTTCCCACTGTAAACAGGAAAGTAATAGGACATTCTAAGAAGGTTACATGAAATTCAAACAAGAGGATGCCATTTTAAGAGTAAAAAATATCTTTCTGTTAATCCAGCCCCACAAAGCATAATAGATGGAAAACTCCAACAAAGGAGGGAAACTACATCCTAGAAAAAGCAAGAAATTAATCTTTCAAAAATCAAAATGAATATAGCCAAACAAACATAATTCCACTTCTAACAACAAAAATTACTGGAAGCAACAATCACTTTTCCTTAGTATCCCCTAGCACCAATGGATTCAATTCCCTAATAAAAAGACATAAACTAACAGACTGGATCTGTAAACAGGACCCAGCATTTTGCTACATACAGGAAATGCACCTCAGTGACAAAGACAGACACTACCTCAGAGTAAAAGGCTGAAAAACAATTTTCCAAGCAAATGGTCCGAAGAAACAAGCTGGAGTGGCCATTCTAATACAAAATAAAATAGACTTTCAACCAAAGTTATCAAAAAATAAATAAATAAGTAAAGACACTTCATTCTCATCAAAGGAAAAATCTACCAAGATGAACTCTCAATTCTGAACATCTATTCTCTAAATGCAAGGGCATCCACATTCATAAAAGAAGCTTTACTAAAGCTCAAAGCACACATTGTACTACATACAATAATAGTGGGAGACTTCAACATCCCACTCTCATCAATGGACAGATCATGGAAGCAGAAACTAAACAAAGATACAATGAAAGTAACAGAAGTTATGAACCAAATGGATTTAACAGATATCTGAAGAACATTTCATCCTAAAACAAAAGAATATACCTTCTTCTCAGCACCTCAGGATACCTTGCCCAAAATTGACCATATAATCAGTCACAAAGCAGTCTGCAACAGATACAAGAAGATTGAAATAATCCCATGCATCCTACCAGATCACCATGGACTAAGGCTAGTCTTTAATAACAACAAAAACAAAAAAAGCCCACATATACAGGGGAGCTGAACAATGCTATACTCAATGATAACTTGGTCAAGGAAGAAACAAAGAAATTAAAGACTTTTTAGAATTTAATGAAAAGAAGACACACATACCCAAACTTATGGGACACAATGAGAGCAGTGCTAAGAGGAAAACTCATATCTCTGAGTGCCTCCAAGAAGAAACTGGAGAGAGCATACACTAACAGCACACCCAAAAGCTTTAGAAGCAAATATGCTCAGAGGAGTAGATGGCAGGAAATAATCAAACTCAGAACTGAAGTCAACCAAGTAGAGACAAAAGTAACTATACAAAAAATCAACAAAACCAGGAGTTGGTTATTTGAAAAAATTACCAACATAGATAAACCCTTAACCAGACTAACCGTGGGCACAAACTATCCAAATTAAGAAAATCAGAAATGAAAACGAAGGCATAACAACAGAAACCAAGGAAATTAAAGTAAAACATCAGATCCTACTATAAAAACCTATAATCAGCAAAACTGGAAAATCTGAATGAAATGGACAATTTTCTAGACAGATAACAGGTACCAAGGTTAAATCAGGATCAGATAAATCATCTAAAGAATCCCATAACCCCTAAAGAAATACAAGCAGTTATTAAAAATTTCCCAACCAAAAATAAAAGCCCCGGACCAGATGGGTTCAGTGCAGAATTCTATCAGATCTTCATAGAAAACCTCATACCAATACTGTACAAACTATTCCTCAGAATAGAAACAGACAGAGCACTACCAAATTCCTTCTATGAAGATACAATTGTGCTTATACTTAAACCACACAAAGACCCAACAAAGAAAGAGAACTTCAGACAAATTTCCTTTATGAATATCAATACAAAAATACTCAATAAAATTCTCAAAAACCAAATCCAAGAACACATCAAAATGATTATCCATCATGATCAAGTAAGCTTCATTCCAGGGATGCAGGGATGGTTCAATATACAGAAATTCTTCAATGTAATCCACTATATAAACAAACTCAAAGAAAAAAAAAAACATGATCATCTCAGTAGATGCTGAGAAAGCATTTGACAAAGTTCAACACCCCTTCATGTTAAAAGTCTTGGAAAGATCAGGAAGTCAAGGCCCATACTGAAACATAGTAAAAGCAATATACAGCAAACCAGTAGCCAACATCGAATTAAATGGAGAGAAACTTGAAGCAATCCCACTAAAATCAGGGACTGCCCACTCTCTCCCTATTTATTGAATATAGTACTCAAAGTCCTAGTTAGAGCAATCAAACAACAAAAGGAGGTCAAAGGGATGTAACTTGGAAAAGATGAAGTCAAAATATCACTATTTGAAGATAACATGATAGTATATTTAAGTGACCCCAAAAATTCCACCAGAGAACTCCTAAACCTGATGAACAACTTCAGCAAAGTGGCAGGGTATAAAATTAACTCGAACAAATCAGTAGCCTTCCTCTACTCAAAAGACAAACATGCTGAGAAAGAAATTAGGGAAATGACACCCTTCACAATAGTCACAAATTACATAAAATACCTCTGTGTGACTCTAACCAAGCAAGTGAAAGATCTGTATGACAAGAACTTCAAGTCTCTGAAGAAAGAAATTGAGATCTCAGAAGATGGAAAGACCTCTCATGCTCATGGATTGGCAGGACTAATAGTGTAAAAATGGCCATCTTGCCAAAAGCAATCTACAGATTCAATGGAATTCTCATCAAAATTCTAACTCAATTCTTCATAGAGTTAGAAAGAGCAATTTGAAAATTCCCCAGGATAGTGAAAACTATTCTCTAAAGAACTTCTGGGGGAATCACCATTCCTGACTTCAAGCTATGTTACAGAACAATAGTGATTTAAAAAAAACAAAAACAAAAAACTGCGTTGTATTGATACAGAGACAAGCATGTAGGTCAATGGAATATAATTGAAGACCCAGAATGGAACCCACACACCTATGGTCACTTGATCTTTGACAAAGGAGCTAAAGCCATCCAATGGAAAAAAAAGACAGCATTTTCAACAAATGGTGCTGGTTCAGCATGTAGAAAAAATGCAAACTGATCCATTCTAATCTCTTTGTACAAAGCTTAAGTCCAAGAAGATCAAAGGCCTCTATATAAAACCAGATACACTGAAACTAATGGAAGAGAAAGTGGGAAAGAAGCTTGAACACATGGGCACTGGAGAAAATTTCCTGAACAGAGCACCAATGGCTTATGCTGTAAGATCAAAAATCGACAAATGGGACCTCATAAAATTGCAGTGATTCTGTAAGGCAAAGAACACTGTCAATAGAACAAAACGGCAACCATCAGATTGGGAAAAGATCTCTACCAATCCTACATCCCATAGAGGGCTAATATCCAATATTTACAAAGAGTTCAAGAAGTTAGAATCCAGAGAATCAAATAACCCTATTAAAACATGGGGTACAGAGCTAAACAAAGAATTCCCAGCTGAGGAATATCGAATGGCTGAGAAGTACCCAAAGAAATGTTCAACATCCTTAGTCATCAGGGAAATGCAAATCAAAACAATCCTGAGATTCCACCTCACAGCAGTCAGAATGGCTAAGATAAACTCAGGTGACAACGGATGCTGCCGAAGATGTGGAGAAAGAGAAACACTTCCCCATTGTTGGTGGGATTGCAGACTGGTACAACCACTCTGGAAATCAGTCTGGAGGCTCCTCAGAAAACTGGACATAGTATTACCCAAGGAACCAGCTATACCACTCCTGGGCATATACCCAAAAGATGCTCCAACATATAACAAGGAACTTGCTCCACTATGTTCATAGCAGCCTTATTTATAATAGCCAGAAGCTGGAAAGAACCCAGATGCCCTTCAACAGAGGAATGGACACAGAAAATGTAGCACATCTACACAATGGAGTACTACTCAGCTATTAAAAACAATGACTGCATGAAATTCTTAGGCAAATTGTTGGAACTAGACAATATCATCCTGAGTGAGGTATCCAATCACAGAAGAACACACATGGTATGCACTCACTGAAAAGTGGATATTAGCCCAAAAGCTTGGAATATCCAAGATACATTTCACAGACCACATGAAGCTCAAGAGGAAGGAAGACAAAAGTGTGGATGCTGCAGTCCTTCTTAGAAGGAGGAACAAAATAATCACAAGAAGTAGAGGGTAGGAGGAACTTTGGAAGAAGAGAGGAGGGGGAAGGGTAAAGGAGGGCAGAATTAGGTATGGGAGAACACTGGGATGATACTGTTACAGGAATTTGATGCGTAGCAATGGGAGATGGGGAACTGTGGGTGAGTCCCACATGGAAAGCAAGAGGCTCCCAGGATCCAAGGAGGGTAAGACAGGCTGAAATGTACAACAAAGGGGAGGGAGAACCTGTAGAGACCATATCCACGGGTTAGGCAAGGCTCCTGGTTAAGGGTTGGAGCCACCCACTCATCTCCAAATTTTTAAACCCAGAATTGCTCCTGTCTAAAGGAAATATGGTGACAAAGTGTGAAGGAGAGACTGAAGCAAAGGTCATCCAGAAACTGCCCCGCCTGGGGATCCATCCATAATACAGACACCATTCCAGACACTATTGCAGATGACAAGAAGTGCTTGCTGACAGGAGCCTGATATAGCTGCCTCCTGAGAAGCTCTGCCAGAGCCTGACAAATACACAGGTTGATAGTCACAGCCAACCATTGGACTGAGTACGGAGACCCTAATAGAGGAGCTAGAGAAAAGACTGAAGGAGGTGAAGGAGTTTGCAACCCCATAGGAAGAACACCAATACCAACCAACCAGATGCCCCAGAGCTCTCAGGGACTAAACGACCAACTAAAGAGTATACATGGAGCAAGCCATGGCTCCAGCCACAAATGTAGCAGAGGATGGTCTTGTAGGGCATTAATGGGAGGAGAGGTCCTTGGTCCTGTGAAGGCTTGATGCCCCAGTTTACAAGAGTGCCAGGGCAGGGAGGAGGGAGGGAGTGGGTAGGGTGGTGGGACGGGGAGCACCCTCATAGAAGCAGGGGGAGGTGGGATGGGATAGTGGGTTTATGGACAGGAAACTGGGAAAAGTTTTATTTATTTGAAATGTAAATAAATAAAAAGGATTAAACACTGAATTTTAAGATTAACTAATAACTTATTTTTTAATAACCATGACTAAAAGTTATACCAAAATATCAGTTGAAAATTGTTTCACATATAAATTTTATTCTAGGACTAGAGAAGGGTCTAAATCATTCTTAAGCACATGCAAGGCCTTGGTTTCAATTCCCAGCAAAAAGGAAACTTCCTTTCAAGAGTCTCACACACATCATTTTTGTTACTATGCTCTTAGCTTTTCTTCCTTTTTATTTCTGGCCTCCAATTTGCCGTGCAGCTCTCCTGGAGCTCCTCGTGGGCCCTGCACTTCTGCCTCCTGCGTGCCAGCGTGCAGCCTTTCTCATGCCACCACTCAGGACTTTTGTTTAATAATTAGAACACTGCTGGAAAAGTGGCATGGTTTGTTTTGTGTTGAATTATGACGATGTAACAAAACCACAGTGATTTAGCAAAGAAAAATAACTGTCATTAATACCTGTTTCATCAATAAAAATATGAAACACGCGCAATGAGAGATTAAGGAACCTCCAAGTTTTAAAGGCATTTCATTGCTATTTGCAGATTTTGTGTTTCAAATAGACATTTAATACTCCCTCTCTCCCTCGCTCTCCTTTGTCTCTGTCTCTGTCTCTGTCCCTCTGCCTCTCTGTCTCTGTCTGTCTGTCTGTCTGTCTGTCTCTCTGTCTCTGTCTCTGTCTCTCTCTCTCTCTCTCTCTCTCTCACACACACACACACACACACACACACACACACACACACGGGGGTGGGGGTGGGCTCCGGATGTAATTTTTAAATGTGCAAGTCATGCAGTGTGGACAAGTGCTATTATAAATCTAAATCTAAAATCCAAAATAGTGTTCTTTGAGCGCCACCATCTGGAAGAAAATGTGCTTTTCTTGACTGAAAAAAAAAATACCACTAATAAGAGGGAAATTTTTCTTTCACAAATTAACAATAATTGTTTGGTTTGAACTTCGGTAGCTTACTATAATTTGACTATTTTAGGCCTTATATTTGAAAGTGATGATGTTCAACTTTTAGAATAACTGGGCTTTGCTCAGTAAATATTACAATCTCTGATCAACACCAAGTAAGCTTCCCCTCCAAAAAAACCCATTTAGGTACAGTTGATAAGCTGACCATCTCCTATCTGAAATGTGTAGGAACAGACATGTTTTAAAGTTCAAAGCTTTGTGGGTTGTAAAATATTTGTATGTACCTTACTGGTTGAACATCTTAAATCTGAAAGTCAAAAATCCAAACTAAAAGCTTCAGAATTTGAGACAATACAAGGCTTTGAATTAGATATGTATGCTAAAGCTGTTCCGAGTTTTGAGGTCAATTTTACTTAGCCTGGTTAGCTCAACGACTCTGATTCAAGTACAAACTTCCAAATGGTCTGTACATATTTGCCTATGGACTAAAAGCACAGAAAGGTATCCTCACATGCCTGAAAGATAACTCACACAAAGGTGGACTCAGAGAAGGATGGCTTGGATAAAGCAAGCCCCCCAGTCAGACACGCTGACTTCTACCCTGCCCTCTACTCCCTTGTACCTCTCCAATCACATATCATGGGTTCAATCTCTATGCTTCAAATGGGGAAGAGAGCTCTTTCTCAAATTTGGCATAAAGACAGAGAAATCAAAGAACATTGGGCCTGCCACATACTGCCTGGCTGCCAATGATTAGCTTAGATACAATAGCAAGGTGCTTTAATAGATGTTACTAGAAATTTCAAATTTAGTATGGTTTTCTTTGATCCTTTTTGCATAATTTTTTGTTAAGGAAATGGTTTTATAGTGTGTGTGTGTGTGTGTGTGCGTGCGCGCGCGTGTGTGTGTTCATAACCATCACCGTTCTGAAAAGCCCAAATGAGGACTGATAAAGTTCACTGACATGTCCAGACCAAATGACCTGAGGAACCTGAAGCTTTCTTTCGTTTTGGCCAATGGAGAAAGATTTCTTATCTCTGCTGCCAGGAGACTTACAGGAAATAACATGTATATACGTAATGGAATTAAGCTCTAACCACTTAGTACGCTTCTGGAGGAATTACCTTCCTCATCTTAATCCCCGGACAACAGAGAACTGGTAAGGACCTCATTAAAGCTCTAGCACTTGGAGTAGTAAGGCCTGCTGACCACACAGACCTGTAAGGCTCTCCCAACTCTGAGACTCCAGTTCTGTCAGGAATTGGAAATCTTTAAGACCCAGAATATTAATATAGATCCCAGGGACCATTTACCTAAAATTGAATTTTCAGAGATTTTTCAGAATAAACTCAGAAATCTTTAGAACTAGCAATAATTCCAGGATCAGTCCTGATTATTCAACAGCTATCTCTCAAAGGCCTCCAGCTCTGTGTCAGTCACTTCTTGGGGCAGTAAACCTAACAAGGATCCCAGACTCCACAGACATTGAAGAGCACAAAACATATAACAGAGGTAATGATTGAAAAGCTACACACTCATCACATTCTTTCACATCGCTCTTACACTGGGAAGATGTTGGGAATGAACAGTCTGTAATGACCTGTGCCAAGCAGTTCCATTCCCATCATATTTTCAGTAGGATTCGCTCACTTATGGTCCTGGTGTCATGTTTTTGTAGTTCCCACAATATGTCAAGCCTTTATTATTACCCCTGCTGTGGAGATCTGAGATCATTGATCTCTGGTATTACTATCCTAACATGTTGAGCAGCATGACTCACACCACATAAAACAGCAATTTAATCAATCGGGCTACTCCCCTACCCCTCACACACAGCAGTGTTGAAACTAGCCAATTAATAACCTTACAACTGTTTAAGAGAAATTAAGTTAATATCTCCTACTTTGAATCAAAAACTAGGGATACGAGGAAAGTCTGCTGAAAGCCAGGACAGGCTGAGAGCCAAGATGGCTGTGACAAACAGTTAACAATGCTGTGAATGTAAAGTTTGGCTGGGAGGATAAAAGTACCACCACAGTGGACACATGAACAGGAAAATAAGTTTTAGAGCTCACATGGAGAAGGTTCCCATGGTCTGGAAAGAAAGATATCTATGGCCACAGCCTTCTTTTAAGATGGGAGCACTAAGGAAGCTGCAGAGGAAAAAGTTAAGTTCTCAGAGGTTGAGCTACAATATTTAAGGAAAGACACTGGGACCTGGAAGCACGCAGTGAAACAGCCACTGCTATGAAGAAGTTACACAGTTACCCATAAGCTCTAGTGGAGGAACTGGTAAAGGTGGTCACACTAAAAGGCTGAATTGTAAATGTAAGAAAAACAGTCTTTTGTCCTCTAAGACTTTCACAGCTATAAAGAAAAATCCAGTGCCAAGATTAACCAAGATTAAAGAGCAGGCCAACTCCCTCTGTGAGACACTGATTCTAAGTTGAAACTAGTACTTATTTACTGAAAAAGTAACTTTATTCATTAGATGTCATTGTCTCTGAGGCTTACTGCTGAATAAGCTCACCCTTACTAGCTCTTTCTGAAATCTGGCTGGCTGGTTTGACTCAGCTGTTCTGGCCCAAACTCCTCTCCAAGCTGACTGATTCAAACTGCCTCCTCTCTGCTTCTGACTGAATTGCTCTGCTTGACCTCAGACCAACACTGGTAATCTGTTCGAATCTTCTGGCTCCTAATTCTCTGGCTTTTGGATTCACCTGTGCCTGGCTTGTAAAACTGTCCCAATAAAACTCTTTCTGATCCCTCCCCTCCTCTCTTTTTTCTCAATGTTCTCTTTGTCTCTCTGTCTCTGTCTCTGTCTCTCTCTCTCTCTCTCTCTCTCTGTGTGTGTGTGTGTGTGTGTGTGTGTGTATGTGTGTTGTGCTCTTAAGCCCTCTCTTTCCTGTGTTGTTCCTGTGAGAATTAGGTATATCCTATCTCTGAGTCATTCTGTCAAATCTTTCTCTAACTCATCACTTTATTTGCCCCTCAATTAGACATCACTTTCAAACATGGATGCTTCCTTCTATAAACTAACCTTACTTTTATTTCCTGGGATTAAAAGTATGTACTAAGGGCATGTTTATATTCCAGCCAATGGGATTAAAGGTATATGATGAGTCTGCATTTCAGTCAGATCACATAGACCCAGAAGGTCTTTGGATCTGATCCCTTGCCAGAGCAGCCATGCTGCAGGATTAAAATTCCTCTAAAATTTACTAGTCCAAAAACAAACCTAGGACCCTGAGGATGCTACTAAATCAGTCTGTGCTCTCTGAATAAGACAACAAAGTCTCAGTGATTGTGCTCTTATAACATGGATTACTTAATATTTAAGCCCACTTATAAGAATAATAGCTTTATATTCCTCTCTTGGGCATATACCCAAAAGATGCCCCAACATACAAAAAAGACACGTGCTCCACTATGTTCATCGCAGCATTATTTATAATAGCCAGAAGCTGGAAAGAACCCAGATGCCCTTCAACAGAGGAATGGATACAGAAAATGTGGTACATCTACACAATGGAATATTACTCAGCTATCAAAAACAATGCCTTTATGAAATTCGTAGGCAAATGGTCGGAACTGGAAAATATCATCCTGAGTGAGGTAACCCAATCACAGAAAGACATACATGGTATGCACTCATTGATAAGTGGCTATTAGCCCAAATGCTTGAATTACCCTAGATGCCTAGAACAAATGAAACTCAAGACGGATGATCAAAATGTGAATGCTTCACTCCTTCTTTAAAAGGGGAACAAGAATACCCTTGGCAGGGAAGAGAGAGGCAAAGATTAAAACAGAGACTGAAGGAACACCCATTCAGAGCCTGCCCCACATGTGGCCCATACATATACAGCCACCCAATTAGACAAGATGGATGAAGCAAGGAAGTGCAGGCCGACAGGAGCCAGATGTAGATCTCTCCCGAGAGACACAGCCAGAATACAGCAAACACAGAGTCGTATGCCAGCAGCGAACCACTGAATTGAGAATAGGACCCCCGTTGAAGGAATCAGAGAAAGAACTGGAAGAGCTTGAAGGGGGTCGAGACCCCATATGAACAACAATGCCAAGCAACCAGAGCTTCCAGGGACTAAGCCCCTACCTAAAGACTATACATGGACTGACCCT
Organism: Rattus rattus; assembly: GCF_011064425.1. Taxonomy (NCBI): domain Eukaryota; kingdom Metazoa; phylum Chordata; class Mammalia; order Rodentia; family Muridae; genus Rattus; species Rattus rattus. Next base: position 128,363,865 of record NC_046157.1, read on the forward strand.
GGACTCTGCCCTCATAGGTAGCAATGAATATCCTAGTACGAGCACCAGTGGAAGGGGAAGCCCTGGGTCCTGCTAAGACTGAACCCCTAGTGAACTAGATTGTTGGGGGAGGGTAGCAAGGGGGGGAGGATGGGGAGAGGAACACCCATACAGAAGGGGAGGGGGAGGGTTTAGGGGGATGTTGGCCCTGAACCCGGGAAAGAGAATAACACTCGAAATGTAAAAAGAAATACTCACGTTAATAAAAAAAAAAAAAAGAAAAAAAAAAAGAATAATAGCTTTAAAGGAAAAACAAAGGATTCCTTTCAAAATCTTATTTTCCTTGACAGTATATCTGTTGAAGAGATGTACAATAAAATTAATGTGTTCCTGCCTCCTAACATAACACCCAGCCTGCAAACCAAGGACAATTTTGTCAGGTAAGTCACTACTTCAGAACATTCTGAAAAGCTTCTAACTGCTTGACATGGAAGCACGGAACCCTGAGTTCAGTCTCCAGAACCCATATAACAATGACAAGTTATGAGTGGCAAGCACTTTTATTCTGACTCTGGGGAGACAGAGACAGGAGGATTCCTGGGGTTCACTTGGTCAGTGTCAGCTACTGTTAATGACTAAGCAACGTGTGGGACTTCAGGGACAGATTCTTGTACTAATTCCACCTTCGAAACATCCTTTCCTTTGCTTTTAGCTGCAACTTTATGTTGCAATCAGCATGCTCAGGACTATGCCCCTAAAATGAGCACGCCTAGGAAGAAATTAGCCCAAGACTCCATGAATACATGTAGTCCCCCTGAGTAAAATCCCCAGGTTGGTTTGTTTGGGAAAAGCACTACTTTGGAAATGAATCACCTTGCCTGCTATAGGTAATAAATCTTTTTCTATTATTCCATGTCTTGGCTGTGTTTATTTTTAGCTCTTCATGTACCAAGATTCAAATCCACTTTATTTAGTTACATCAGATGGTGTCACAAAAAACTGAAGTCTTTAAAGAATGACCTGAAAAGTTGACCTTTGGCCTCCATATGCACATGCATACATGTGGACTCCTGTACATTCAAACATATACAACAATTAAAAAAAACTATGCACACAATGCTACCAGAGATGGCAGATGATGATTCCTTTGTAGCTCAGGGCCAAGTAAATCAGAAACCTGGGAAGAATCACCATTCTAGATGTCATTAAAAGACATTTGTGACTCACAAAAAGAGATCAAAACATGAACAGTATCACAGGCTTCAGAGAAATGTTTCCAACCTTGGTGGGTGACTTTGAATGGGTTCCAAACTTGAATGGGGAAGTAGCAGATGCAGTAGAGATAGTGAGAGACCTAGAGCCTGAAGCTCTGGCAAGATGGCACCAACTTCTTGACAACAGAATGCTTTCACAAATTAGGATGAACAACAGCGTAGTTGCCTAAGGGGTAGCCTGCTCTCTGTGAAGATGCTGTAACCACTAACCAAAGACATCGAGTTCCACTGTTACATAAAATTAGAAGAAGTGGTGACAGGTTTGACATGACTGACTCCAATTTAAACAGCTTTACTGTGGGAAAAAACAAAATGCCATGCCACCAAGCCAAGCAGTACCGCCTGCTGTACAGGGGTCTCTTTTGAATAGCACCTTTATTGCTGCTGCATTGTAAAGAATTCCCCCCAAGGAACCACGGCTTTCAGCAGCCACCAAGCCACTGGTCCGCAGGTACCATCAATGTGGAGAGTCTTTGCCAGCAAAAAAGATTACAGTGAGACCAGAAGGCTCTTTAACATCACTTGGCAGCGAATGTTTTTATTTTTTTATTTTGTTTGTCTTTGTTTTTCACACATTTCTGTATCTTTCTTTTAATCTCTTGTTTTTTCATAAATTGCAACACATTCTTTTTAAACTTATATTCCTCTTTAAATTAACTTTTAAGTTGGTTTACAAAGTAATAGGTTTCATTGTGACATTTTCATACATATAAGTCATTATTCTTTTTCTAATTCCCTGCCCTCTTCCATGCATCCTACCACCTCTTGCTGATCCCTTTCTTCCTCAGATAGTCCTCCCTTCTGCTCCCATGCCACAAAGATTCCATTATCCTATCTCCTCTCATGATCTCTGCACACACACACACACACACACACACACACACACACTCTCTCTCACATACACACACACACACACACACTCACACACACACACACACACACACAGATTCACACATTTCACATACAGGACAAAGCACAAGTAATTGTCTTTCTGAGCATGGCTTATTTTGCTTAACATAATGATCTTTAGTTCTATCCTCCCTTTTTTCCTAAAAAAAGTCATGATTTAATTTTTCTCCACAGTTGAATAAAATTCTGTTGTTCACAGTAGTGTCCCTAAGATAAACACTGCTCTTCTAGTCTTCAGACTACTCTGTCTCACCAATAGACTGCAGAGGTACACATTACTGTCCTTTGCACTAGGAAGCTAAGAACATCTTGATCCCCTCAAAAACATGAAAATATAAGTGGGACTTGTTGAAAAGACAAAAGGCACTAACAGAAATAGAAAGGGCATGAGAGGATAATGAAAAATAAAACCAAAGCACATTATACATATGCATGAAGGTCTTATAATGAAACTCATTATATATAATTAATATATGTTAATAAAACTCCTTATATCCATAACCTGATTTATTAAAATTTTTGTGTGCAGTGGTCTAAGCTGAACCCAAGATATCTCTAAGGCATGCATGTAGTAAGTTAGAAGACGGATACCACTAAAGGAAGAGGAGGAATGTGGGGTACCAAAACGAAAAGGCCACGCCATTAAAATAAAGTGCTTCGCCTGTGTGCCTCTTCATAAGGGTGAAGGTGAGTTGACTCCAAAGATGCAAGGTATTTCCCTGGAGATACTACAGAAAATGTTTCAGGGAAAGAGTTTTGCCAACTTAACAATTTGAAAGAAGAATTCTATGAAGGATAGAAAGAAGCGGAGGAAGAGGGAGAGGAGAGAGAGGAAGAGAAGCAGAAGAGGTAAGGGGAGGAGGAGGAGGAAAGAAGGAAGAGAGGGAAGGAGGAAGAGAGAGAGGAGAATGAGGAAGGAGAGAAAGGCACAGAAGGAAGGGTGAAGAGGGGGAGGAGGAAGGAGCCAGAGAAGGAAAGAGAGGGGGAGGGGAGGGAAAAGGAGGAGGATGGGAACAGTACGGGTTCTCTGTCCTTACCAAATGGTAAAGGAATGTCACAGCATATCCAGATTTCCCATTCAGTGCAAGAACCCCTGACATGTCCCTACACAGAATGCATTTCTCCTTGACGCTGAGCATATGTCATCTAGTAAGACAGTGCTACATTTCAACAACGAAGGCCAAAAGTTTAGAAGCTGACTTGTTCTGATTATCTTATTGAATGAATTGGTAAATGTGGTAACCCTGTTTCTATGCCTCAAACCCCAGACTCACACTGTCTGTGTCATAAGCCATATACTTGGCATTAATAAGGACCGTATCCCTTAAAACACATCCATACGCACAGACTGTCATATTCCCTCAGCACAAATAAATGAGTGTTTCTACTTCTGTGAGCCAGTCTGCTTTTTATGAGGTCAATGCTCATAGTAGGACCTATAAATCTCATGAGTGTCAGTCAATGCCTCATTTCCCTTGTAATGTGAGTTCCTTGGGAGAAGCAATGTTGTGTGGAAGGAGCCAAAAGGAATAAGTCAGGCAGGAAGTCAATGAATGACAGTGCTCCAAAATGCTTGGCATGCAAAAAAAGAAAGCTCTCTGCTGCAGACAATCACTGCTCTCCTCCACGCTGGAAAAAAAGCCAGTGTGTTCACCTCCTTTTTCAGGGCTGTATGACTCCTGCAGGTGGGGTGATCTCTCCAAAGCATTATACTAACATCTGCTTTTGGAAGCTGGGATAGTCATGCTGGCTAGTGAACTCCATAGTGGTAAGCCTTTACACAGTCCCCATTGCTGCCACTGGGATTTCTTTGCTCTTTGTCTGAATTGACCACAATGTGCTTGATGGGAAGAGTTTTAGATTTTGCTTATCCTGAATTGATTATGAGCTCCCTCGACCTCAAAGGTTCTCCAGGTTGGATGATATATTACACAGTCATTTTATTTCATAGCTCACTGTGCATACACTGCATGATGCTAGCTGACATTCAGAAAATAGGCCAGCTGGTCAACTGGATAATGAAAAATATGTCAACTGATCAACTGGGTAATTTTGTACATCTTTTTGTACTTCTGCCTTTTACTTTATTTTGGTTTTATCATACATTTTATTGGATATTTTATGTATTTACATCTTGCTTTTATGAGGATGTTCTCCCTCCCACCTCACCACCCTGGCATTCCCCTACACTGGGGAATCAAGCCTTCACAGGACCAAGGGCTTCTCCTCCTGTTGATACCCAACAAGGCCATCCTCTGCTACATATGTGGCTGGAGCTATGGGTCACTCCATGCGTTGGTTGGTGGTTTAGTCCCTTGGAGCTCTGAGGGGTCTGGTTGTTCTTGTAAGTACGCTCACATCACAGTCTGGTCTGTGAGCCCTTAGATACTTCCTCCTCCACAAACTTCCTTGATATAAGTCCTTTTAATCTTGTTTCTTCTAAACAAGTATACTACTAACCATGGTCTTATGGGATACACTCTGTGGAGGTGTGTCTCTGTATATTCAATTGTTAATTCTGCACAGGCAAAAGGCTAAATACTATCTGGATCTCAGTATTGTTATTTCTACGGCCCACCACCAGTCTCATATTTTATAAATATTTGTTCCTTCCTCACCTGCCTATGGCAATCTAGGATTGTATTTGATTGGCTTTAATAAAGAGTTGAAGGCCAATAGGTGGGCAGGAAATTGAAGGTGGAACTTCCTGGCAGAGACAGAGACTCTGAGAGAACTGACAAGTTGGGGGTGGGGGGAGGTTCAGCTAGCAGTCACAGAGGTGAATAGATGGACCAGAGCCAAGCAGAGAGTGGCATCTGGCCATGTGGCAGGACATAGTGCCAAGATTGGTAAAGTTAGAGTAGCTAGGAGACTGCCCTAGCTGAAAGACTTAAGCTTAAAATATTAAAAAGTCTCTGTGTCATTATTTATATAAGTGATAGGTCCAAGAAAGTCCCGTTATAATGATCAATGTAAGGCCACACTCTTAGTTGAACTATCTGTCTCCCAAATAAGATTTTAAAGTAAATCACTACTAAGCTCAACTGGGTGTATTGATAGGGTCCCCTTCCTACTGCTCTGGAAGGCTACACTTAAGTGTCTACTTCTGAAAAGTATTGGTGTATTTTACGTAAGTGTCTATAAATTAATGTCTAATTTCCCTTAGGTCATATCAAGGATTTTAGTGTGGTTTTATCTCACTGAAATGAGACATAGAGGTTGTTTGGCTAACAAAACCACTCACGTCTCTTGGAGTCTCTGGTAACTGCATTTACACCAACACATTTGACCATATCTAAGAGGGTCTTTACTCCCTAGAGAAGCATTATTACAATACATTGCTACCCATATTTTCTACACGGCCCTGCCAAGACTTCTAGTAAGAGTCAGCAAAATTTGAGGTGTTAAATACTGTGGGTCAGTCAAACTCACTCAAATAGCCCCCCTTTCAGCTCTCATCATCCTCCTTTTCCTCAGTAAATAACCATGTTTCCCAGAATAAGTCTGGCAAGACTGTATAATTATAATCGAAGTTAGCAAGTCATTGGATTTGACTCTATTTTGGGATATGTCAAGCCCCAGCCCTAAGAAAAGCAATTACAGATGCTCTTTGTCCTTGAAAACATCTTAAGCAGAGAATTTAAAATATTAAATTATGTTATTTCATTAAATCTCTGGTACTTAAAAAAAAATCATTCCTGTTGTGGACTTGGTTTAATGTTTGTATTATGGGTTCCCAAATAACACGAGAATCCCACATGTAAGACATTGTGGGTCTCTGTCCCCAGTTGGTTCTAATTGGTAAATAAATTTGTGGCTGGCCAATGGCTGGTCAAGGAGAGAAGTGGGACTAAAGATATCCCAGGCAAGGAAACCCCAGGAAGAAAAAGAAGGATTTAGTACCATCACGCCAGGGAAGCAGAAGGATCAGGCTTGAAAACTTCAGAAGAGAGAGCCATGTAAGAGCCAGGGAAGTGTGGTCCCGGGGTCCTCCCCCAACCCCTTTGTGTCTAGGGTGGCAAAGATGGAATATAAAGTTTAGTAAATTGTAGTACAGGAATACTAGAGGGGAGGTGTTAGCAAAGTGAAAAATTGGTAGTGACCCACCCAATGAGCCTATCAAGGCAGATTAAATACATGGTTGTGTGTCTGTGTGTGTCCTTTTTATTATTATTCTTTAATCCTTTTTATACAGTCCAGTCTTTATCCCCCTCCCAGTCAGCCCTCTAACTGTTCATCATCCCATACCTCCTCACCCCACCTTGTCTCCAAGAGGATGTTCCTATCCCAACCCTACCAAACCTCCCCACTCCCTGGGGCCTCAAGTCTCTCGGAGGGTTAGGTACATATTCTCTCACTAAGGTAGACCAGGCAGTCCTTTGCTGTATATGTATAGGGGGCCTCATATCAGTTGGTGTATGCTGCATAGTGACTCAGTGTCTTTTAGTGAGGAACTCATGCTGCCATCACTCCCACTGCCACTGCCACTGAGGAGATTAAAGCAGATTAACCAACTACAGCAACAGATGGCACCCAAAGTGGAACTCGAACACATCATTAAAAATTAGAGATTCTTGGATATGCCACAATGCTAGATACAGAGGTGAGAAGAATTTGGGTTCTTAACAGAGTTAGGGTATTGTCAGAGCCACATGATTCCTCCACAAGCCACCCACATTTGGTACTAGGACAAAGGCATGCTAAATTGGTACACATAATTCTGAGGTTTGTGGCTTGAGACTAGGACACACCCAGGCCAACAAAAGACATGGGCAGCAGGCTAAGGACTCAGCCAGATGCTCTATCTTTGTCTGGCCTACTGTGGCATCATAGTAATAATAATAATAATAATAGTAATATATGTATGTATATATATATATATATATCACCACAGAGATATTGATCTCCGTAGAAAGGAGAATTTAAGCATACCTAGATGAATAAAAAAAACATGCCTGTCTACAGGTTCTGGAATGACAGATACAAAGCCAGGTCAGGAAGGTGAAGTATATCTGTTCTTCTCCAGTGCTCTGGTGACATCACGCATCAACAGGTACCCACACTTTCAAGAAACTGCATTCTTATATGGCAGTCAACATGAGATGCCAAGAACTGACCAGATAACCATTGCTATGGGTGACTGGTGTACACTAATGGAGAGTTGTTGAAACCTGCTTTAAGAAAACTAAGTGAGATTCAAGAAAATACAGGATCAATTCAGGTCTATTACAAAGAAACATCAAAAACAGATGAAAGCAATTTATAAAACTCAAACTAAAATCTAGTTGAAAATAGAACTGGCGAAATTTAAAATGTGGTGAACAGGTATCAAGAGTGGCCAGGCCTCCCTAGAGAAACATTAGACAGTGGGAAGGGAAGTTATTTCAAACTACAGCTGGAGGGAAAGCAAAAAGAACGAAGAGGAGTGAGGGAAACTTACAGGAGCCGCGGCCTATGCTAAGAGAGAAAATGTTTGGGTTACTAGGGCTAAAAGGAAAACTTAAGAATGACAGTGGTGTACAAAGTTTATTAAGAGTAAAAAAAAAACAGACAAACATAAAGAAGAATACAAATATCAGCTGCAGAGAGGTTAAAATGGCATCAGGTCGGTTGAACTTAAGCTTGGCACCTCCTGTCAAGCTCTGAAAAGGCAATAATGAAACGCATTCTCAGGGAAGGGAGGTAGAGGAAATCAGCAGGTTGATGCACCAGATGCTGGCTTTTCGACAGATGTCAGGCCAAGAGACAATGGAGTGAAAGTCTCAAACACTAAAGGAGAAAGCCTGCCAACCAAAGCTATCCCTTCGGAAAGGAGGGATAAATCCATCCACAGACAAACAGAAGCTGTGAGAATAGATCTTTCCTATAGATCATTCTATAAACATTTCCTTACAGGAAACTTCGAGAGACATGAACACACAGTGAGAAAGCTTAGAGAAGTGCACAAGTAACAGGCAAGAGGAATCACAGAGGAAAAACCCAGAGGTTTCTTGCGCAGTGAGAATGTAAATTGATATGGCCATTATGGAAAATAGTCAGGAGGTCCCTGGGAAGTGTTCAAAATAGAAGAAACATGTAATCCAGCCACCCAACTGAGTACACATCCAACACTGAGATCAGCATGTTGAATAGACATCTTCACTCCAGTGAACATTACATAGCCAAGACAGGCAAACAAGCAGACATGCACATGGCTGAACCGAGAGCTTGTTGTTTGTGATGATGCACCAGGCCCACGAACACAGCACTGCATGTCCTCACTCATGTGTAGATTATTATATCAGTTGGCCTCATAGAAGTTGAGATTAGACTGGTGACTACCAGAAGCTGAGGAGACCAAAGGAGAAGGGAAGTGTAGGGAAGGTTGGGAGTATAGTGCATTGCAGTAAGGCAGGAGTGTGCCACTGAACAGTAACATGGTAACAGTGAACTCCGATACTACAGATACTCAGAAGAAGTGGCTTGGAAAGCTTCCCCATAAAGAAATAATGGGTATTTAAGGAGTTAGAAATCTCTGAAAATCCTTAATAAGACGTTGTTCGTCTTATGACCCATTTGTAAAAGAAACAGTCAGTTTGGCAATGAGCCGCCCTAGGGGTGCTCTTTCTCTGAGTACCCCACTCCTCTCAATCCCTACTACTGTTCTCTGCTCTCTATCTCTCCACCTTGTTCTTGTCCCCATGCTAGATCATATGCCTTTGAATGGCTGAAGCAGTGTGGGAACCTATGCTGTGCAGAGGAGAGATCTGAGCAGAACATGAACCTGAAGTTCTGAAACAGGGAAGCCTTTCACAGACAAAACTGTCCTAATAACTAAAGCCAATTGGAGATTTCTACAGTGAAAGATCTTTGGGTGAGGAAGATCAGTGTATTTAGTGGAAAAAAACACATAAAATTACTTCATGCTTACACTGGCCATTATATGGATAAGAGATCAAGGTGTCAGTCAAGCCTATCACACTAGCAATATGAGTGATATTCTGTTCTCAACATCTGGAATTTTGTCATGGAAAAGTCCACCTCATATAGAAGCTTTCTTAGGACCCCAAGGATGAAAGTGAAAACCCCTTGAACCAGGCAATTAATCCCCTGGTCTCTGCCACACAGACCATCTCATTGTGGTTCTTGAGAGAATATGACCATACACCAATCTTCAAAGCTTTGGAGACTGCACAAGACCTTCTATGGGTGGACAAGACCTTCTGTGGATACTAACATTGAAAGTGAGAATACACAAGGCCATTAGGGTAGACAATTTTGCTATGCAGCAGTCGTTAATGAAGTGTCACCAAAACAAACAGCAACAACAACAAAACCCAAACCCATTTGCTTGGGAGTTAGCACGTGAGCTGTTTACTTCTTGAGTTGCATAGTTCCATGCGGCCACAGTCAACCCTTCCCCTCACTCAGGCCAGCACAACTGCCCCTTCTAGACACTGAGTAATGTGCAAAACTCTTTAGAAATATGGGACTTTTAAGAATATTTTCATCAAATTTCAAAAGCAAGGGTTTGGGGTTTTTTGTTTGTTTGTTTGTTTTTCCCAGGAATGGTAGTATATGTTTTAACCCTAGCACTCTGGAGACAGGAGCAAATGGAACTCTGTAAGTTCAAGGTTGGCCTGGCAGCAAGTTCCAGGTCAACCAGGGCTAAAAAGTGAGACCCTTCAATTATACATATATGTGTGTGTGTGCTATACTTTTAATATATAAATACTATATTTACATATATATACACATATGTACATATATGTGTGTACAAAGTACATATAGTACACCAATGAGATGAATATATCTACTTTTGTGTCTACTTTTGGTGGAAACAACTAAAATTCTACCTAACATTTATTTATTTATTTATTTATTTATTTATTTATTTATTTATTTATTTATTTATTGAGATGGAGTTTCCCTGTGTAGCCTTGGCTGTCCTAGAACTCGCTCTGTTGACCAGGTTGGCCTCAGATTCTGAGATCTGCATGCCTCTGCCCCTCTGCGCCTCTGCCTCCTGAGTGCTGGGATTAAAGGCATGCTCCAATCACTGCCTGACTCAATCTCTTTCTTAATGAAATTAATATATAAGGGCTTTACATTGTAGTAAGGAAACTATATGACAGCCTGTATTTGTGAAGTACATTAGAAAGGATTCAGTGTTCCATGGCAACTCACTAATGGTTCTGCTAAGTGTGAACTTCACTATATTGTGATTAAATTTACAACTTGGTTTGTACATATTTAATGATATTATTACAAACCCAAAGTAAGCCTACTAAACAAACCCATGTTCATTTTTCTGGTATTATCCTGTCAAATCATACAGCTAACATTGATGAACTATGATCAGTATTTAGGACTGTAGGCATAGCTTTGTTTAGTAGTGAATATGTGTATATTGTTGTCAAGTGAGGACATTTTAGATGCAATTCCTCTATCTCACAGTGTATTTGATTAAAATATTAATGGAGGAGCTTATGTTCATGTAATAACATAGTCAGCACCTTTAGAAGTTGTATGTGGGGCTGGAGAGATGGCTCAGCGGTTAAGAGCACCCGATTGCTCTTCCAGAGGTTATGAGTTCAATTCCCAGCAACCACATGGTGGCTCACAACCATCTGTAGAGAGATCCGATGCCCTCTTCTGGTGTATCTGAAGACAGCTACAGTGTGTACTTATATGTAATAAATAAATAAATCTTTAAAAAAAAAAAAAAAGAAGTTGTATGTGATGTTCTTTAGTGTGATCAGACTTCATTAAATTCCTCCTTAGTTCAAGCTCTCCTCTCTAGGATTTATGTATTTTATGATTTTTATTTCATTCTGATCGAATTTATGGACTCACTGGATAGACTTCTCTTCGAATTTTTATTTTTTGAGAGTTCCCTGGGAAAGACGTTCCTAACTGAGCAGCGGGCATGCTTGCTGGATGTTGCCTGTCATAGTGAATTTCAGCAACAGTGCAACCACAGCACAGAGACAGCACCATGAGAGAGTGTCTAGAGAGGGTGCTGGCTTCCTAGCAGAGCCAGTGGTAAAACTATGCCAACCACCGTAGGCCATTGAGTAAATTCAGTGCACTGTCAGTCTTAGGGAAATCAGGGGGAAAATATCCACTTTTTTTTCACATTTTTTTCTCTTGGAATTCTAAAATAATAGCCAAGAAGAGAATGTATGTTGCAGGAAAGTGATGGCTTATTAGAAACAGTAACCGCTTGTGTGGATTTTGAAAAACGAAAGTTGTTATCTCTTTCTACATAAGCATGTTTCAGAGACTTTTACCTACTTGCACAACCATTTTCATCACATCCCTCCAGGTTTTGTCCACTGTTGTAAATCGCCTGCCTTCTTCTGGCATTTGAGACATGATGTCCGGAGAGCTGAAAATGGGCTCCAGATAGAGCCACGTGGCCTGGACCTTGAGCCACTCATCCAGGATCTCCTGCAGCAGCAACAGCTTGCCCTCCCATTCCCTGGGAAACAAGAAGAGCAAGTCTCAGGACAGCAAGGCAGGCAGTGTCTCGGACAGCAGTGTTCCAACCCTCAGCTGCCTGCCAACTCCTCCTCGTGTGATGTTGCTACTCTCTACACCTCCGCTCGCACTCAAAGGTAAATCACTAAAACTGTCTTCAAGAAAGCCTGTTTTAAGAATAATTACATCAACATTTAGACTTGTAACCATTACCTAAAACAAAACATTTATGCACGAAATTCACATTCCCCTAAATACAACGTGGCACATAGGCAGAAGAGGCAATGTTTGGATTACGGTAGGTTATTGGTTCATCTCTAAATAAGGAAAACCTAATGAATAAAGTTCCTTTATGTGTAAACATCATAATTATTCCAAGAGTAACATTTTTAATTGCAGTTTGAAAATCTGCATTTTCATCCATCTTTGCAATAACCCTGCACGCATATTTACTTAACAAATGGAAGCTGGGACAATCAAGGTTAAGTAACAGGTGCAAGTTCTCCCCACTAACGAGGACAAACTGAGACTTGAACCCACAGCTATAACTGTCAGAGAAACCGTAACACAAGGAGGAATGCTTTATTAATCAATGAAACTTGGAAGGAGATAGCTTTGTTTGTATATTAATGCCTTATTCATTTGCAAGAAGTAATTTGTAATTTTCAATTGTTAAAACAAAGAGGTATAAATAATTCTCTCAATTACAAGGTGATTTCAAATGTCTTTTCAAAATGCTCTGTTTCCCAGCTTTTATCTGTGAATTAGGTAGCTGTTTCTCATGTGGAGAGTCAGGAATGCCTCTGACTGGCGTTTCTTCCAGCATTTCCTTTCCCTTTCCTTGAATCCCTTTATGATGCAGAACTGTTCCCACTAGCTAATGATATTATGCCCAGCCCTTCAAAAGAGTCTAGCTATGCCACTTTCAGATGAGTTTACTCTCCGTGGAACCTGGAAGGAGAGCAGCCAATCACAGAGGAGGGAACACCCATCTGAGAGTTTCTGATCATCTTTGGTGCTGGATGACCAGAGACAGAAACCAAGCCAGTTTCCCTTGCCAGTCAAACGCATACTGAAGATGACAGTCTAATTTGGTTGTCTGCCTCTTAAGGTTAAATATAAACTGTTTAATACACATTACAAAAACAAACCAATGAACAAAAACTGAAACGGTGAAGAGCAGAGAGAGTTGAATGTATTTAGCAGCCTTCTTTTAAGAACTTTTGATTAAAAATCAATCATTTGTTCTCATCTGCCAGCTGTCGTGCATAGAGCTGAAACTACAATAGATGTCCAGGGGTTGTCTCTGACAACCTATTTTCCAAACTTGGGGAATGGCATTATTATCTTCAGTTTTATACTTTACTCTCCTTAAACTATGTTCAGTCACAAATTTCTTAAAGTTAAAAAAAGTAGGATCAGTCTGTTGACAATAAAAACGAGCATCTCAACGTTGTCTGATGCTTTTGTCATAACAAGAGAGAAGGGATCCATACTTTATAATAATAACAAAAACTAATAAAGGCTACCCATTCCTTATAATAAACTCGATGGGATGCTACATCCTTTTCTGGCCTCTACAGATACCTAGACATATACACACATAGGCACACACAGAGAACACATTGAGGAATAAGATAATAAATTAGAAAATAATAAACATAGTCAATCCCCAGAAGAACTTTGAGTTGAATGCAAGGGCCTTAGGTAACAGTACAAACATTACAGATTATTGTACCTCATCTGCTTCTCATAAGGCTTGATGAAAGGAGATCCTCGCATAGTTTGTGTTTTGATAATGTGGTCATCCAGCAACATCTGAATGTCATCGACTGCGGACAAAATGAATGTCCCACTTTCTCTGTAAGGATGAATGACAAACTCCATGGCTTCCCATTCAGTCATCATCTTATCCATGGACTTTTCAAGAGAATACTCTTTGCTAGCTGCTTCACTAATGCCTTCAAATTTGTCTAAAAATGGCTCCAAATTCATGTCTATGAAAGAGAAGACTGTAGAGTCATCCGAGGGCTGCAACGGGTAGCCAACAATGGCGGACATGGCCTCCCAGTGCCTGGCGCGCAGACCAGGATTACAGATCACTTGGACAAGAGGGATGTATTGCTTGAAATCCTCCACCCTTGCTCGCACTTTCTTGGTCATTGCCAGCGCGTTTGGAGAATCATGGAAGGCCTTCTCTAGCTTATACAGCCCTCTCCAATAGTTCCCAACATCCGTTTCTACTTGGTCTGGGTTCACCTTGTGGTAAGGTCCTTCAGTCCACGCTCTGTGCTTGGTACTGAACTCCACAGCAGTTTCATAGAGACGAAGATACGGGTTCAAACCATCCTGGATCTTTTTACGTTGAGGATAGACTGATGGGATCCAGCCAAATGCTTCCTCTTCTGCATTGAACTGCTCAATCTGAAAAGAAGGGTGTTGAATAAGTGATTGTGAAGGTGAATGATGTTTAAAATGTTAAACACCAGCTTTCCCTGAACCCTAACAGTAAACTCAATAAGAGAACAGACTGAGTGTCAATCTATTTCCTTTTTATTTTCTTTTTCAATTTGATAGGATTTTTGTATTTATAGTGTTCACATGTATACATTCTGAAATGATTAACTGCAGCTAAGTGTTACCTCATCCTGAAAAGCTACTCTCTTGGCTTTAAATTGTGATTATAGTTCAATATGACTACAATACTATGTAATAAATTTACTCAAATCGTTTCTCCTACTTAACTGAAGTTAAAGTTTCATACGCTTTAATCAACATCTCCCCATTCTACGCACCAGCAGTCACTGCTCCTTCAGACCTTACTCTTCTCAATCCCATCATGCAGTGTGAGCCTTGCTGTATCTGCTTTACTAACTTAACACATTCCCTCTGGACTCAGCTAGGTTGTCACAAATTATCTATGCTTTTTAAAGACTAATAACATTTCCCTATTTCTTTGTGCTCCTATTTTTAGTGCAATGCTTTGTTACACTAGCTTAACATTAGTCAAATAAATTTGCAAATAGAAGGAAGTTTTACCCACTAAGACATATCAAAAATCTGGCTTTGTTCATTGAAATAACTTAAGTGCTTTGAATAAGAGCAGCATGCGATACATACTACGGAAAACAGAAAAAAGGGGTCCAATTCCTAATAGTTATTGATGCAGCTCAGGAAAGACTTAAGTAGGTGGAAATGCAAAGAGAAGTCGTTCAATAATAATTCAAGGTAAACAGGAGAAGTACTGCATGCCAGTAGCCACTTAACACATGTGCCATGCATACATATGTGTTGTGTCTCAGAAGTGTACTACAGCAGAGCAGTCACAGGTCTGTCAGAGAGAAGAAGCAAGCAGACCACAGCGCAGGATAAGTAGGAAGAGGCAGGGGAAACATTTTCTCTTAGTTGTGAACTCGGTGAAGAAGTTGGCTGTACGATGTACCCAACTAGAAAGTTGCAGCTAGGTACATCAATTAATCAAATGACTTAGAATACAGTGGTGCGGCCCCTCCTATAAACCAACATGAAAGTTTATTTCTACCTTTTTATATGTTTGACCTATTTGAGATAATTATAAATTAATTATCCCAGTGGACATTCAGGACTCTTAATGTAAAAACAAATAGTTTGTTTTCATCATAAAATATAAGGAAAATTGCACTGTGTGTGGCAAAGGCTATATAGCTTTCTTCTTCCAGGTTTTCTAACGAGCAGGCTGACTCTGAGGCAGCAGTGTGGGAGCACAGTGGTTCAGTGAGAGACAATGATGGGGCCAATTTTAAAACAGCTGCACCATCTAAGCCGGCATCTATGAATACACAACAGCTAAACAGCAATCAGATGCTATTATGTGTGTGCTTCTCTCAGTGATTACAGGAGAGCTACCATGCAGATGACTGAACGGTGCCATGGGTGACAAACTGGCAGAGATAACAACTCCATCTTTGAAATAAAAGCTGAGGACACCACAGAAACGTATCGCCACCCACAGAGAACCACCCTGCTGCTTCTCCTTGAAGCATGACTAGAAACATGAATTGCTTCTATTATTCTCTTGTTTAACGTAATTCAACTGTTTTATCCATTAAAAAAAAATGTCTCACTTTGTAACCTAGGCTGGCTTCAGACTTAAAATCCTGCTGTCTCGGCCACTCAAGTGATGGGAGCAAGGTATGTGCCAGCATGCCTGGATGAATCTATTTCTTAAACGTGAATACTTAATACAAACACACTGTCTGTCTTATTGGATCGCTTCGTCCTTTAATTGTACCTTGTCTGCTGCTGCATCCAGCTTGCTGTTCAGCACCTGGGCCTTTTTCAGGTACCTCTGCACATCCTGCAGGTCTCCAAATGTGTAGAATTCTTCCGCTTGCTTGGCATAACTCTCCAATTCTTCCACAAACCGCTCACACCGCAACTAACCAAGACAACACGTGTGCTCACTAAGCTTATAAAGTAAAAGGCCCTGGGTACCACGAAAATGGTTTAAGGATTTGGAAAGCTTATCAAAGTTATTACTATGTTTTTTTTCTTCGTGACAAAATATAAAAGAAGATAGCCTAAAAAATGACTGGGATCTAAAATACAAAAAAAAAAATTTTTTTTTAGTTAACACTTAAAATTTCTCTAGTTCCCTAGTTTATAAGTTGGCCCTATACAATGGAAAGAATTCTGATTCATTTGATAAAAATGTGTTAAAATTATATTCTTTAGCATGTTGAAAAATTATGGTAAAGAACGACTGAGCACTTTAAAAACTCCTAAAAACCAGGATAGGGTTAGAAGAAAGATCTATTAGGAGCTTGACAACTAACTGTATCATTTTCAAAGCATTTGTGAAAAATTGAACTCCTTTACTTATCTGTTGCCCAGACAGGTCTTGGATCAGCAACAAGAACCAAGATATATGAAAGCTATTGTCATTTTTCCCATGAGCATTCACGACAAGAGGTTACAAAGCTAATAAATCCAGGTGTGAAATATTAAAATTTTAATATTCCAACATAAAACAGATGTGTGTGCTTAGTGCAAAACATTACAAAACTATCATTGGCAAGCTATTCCAAATTAAATGACTCCAGAAATATCTATTAGTGAAGTATTAAAAAGTCAAATCTAGGTTATTCAAAAATAGGATCTTTTTCCTACATCTCGAATCCTAGGTTGATTTCTGTCCTCTTTTCTCCTGTTTCCCAGGAAACTCGTTGCTCCCATTTGATGAGTGAAGGAAAATAAAAAGAGAACTGCACCAATATTGTGTGCAGACTTTTGAGGTAGGACACTGTGTACTGAAGTATAGATAATCCTGGACCAACTAGGAATTTTCTAAGAGTCAATTATTTTATGGTTTAAGTATCTTATGTTCATTGTTCATGTTTTTCCCAGTTAAAATGTTGGAAATATTCTAGTTGTAAAGTAGAAATATTAGCCATAGTTTAAAAATAAAACAATTTCAAGGCTAGGAACTAGTCTCCAAATAACAATCTATAAACTGAATCTTCTTGGGTGTGGTTGATAGAAAACAGTTGGCTTTGGTCAAAGAATATCTTAACTGGCTGACCTGAGTCGATCTTAAGAATTTTAGGTACTTATATAAAATAAAACTGATATTTTTAGTTGATTTATTCCCAACCATGTGTTTTAGAGTCTGTGGAGTGCTAACGGCCCTCTGAAGGCCGTGGTTTGAATGTGTCCCATGGTCGTGCATTGGAAATAAACATGATAAGAAATGGAACACCAAAAGTGGGCAGGTGTAAGGGTGCTGCTCTCATGTACGAAGTACAGAAGCAGATTAACATGAGAGTGGGCTCAGAGGGAAAGGGTGACGTTGGCATCTTTCTCTCTCTCCTTTCCTCTCTCTTATTCTCATTCTTATAAATGTGCCCTCCTAATCACTTGCCTTCCATTTTCAGTCAAGGGATGATACAATAAGGCCTTTGGCAGATGTCAGTCTCTTGAATTTGGATTTCTCAGCTTTCAGAAATGTAAGCAAAAACGTATGCTCTTTATCAATTACCCAGCTACACGTCTTCTGTTATAACGGCACAAACCGAGCTGAGACACTGTAGGGCAGTGCCTGCGGGAGCCAGTGCAACAGAAATAGAGTAAACAGAGACAAAGCTCCCAGGAGCTGACCTTCCAGTGGCAAACAGACCTGACAGTAATAGTAGGGATTGGGTCATTAGTCTAGTAGATGTGTTAAAGCGTGCGATCAGAGCAGTGGAGACGATACCTGAGGTCCAGACGGCATCTCAGAAAAAGCAACTGAGTGTGACTGGCACGTGTCAGGGCAGAGCACTGCAGAGTGAAGAGATAGCGTGCACGGTGGATGTGAGAGATGCATGGGGCAGAGAACTGGAAGATGCTTGGCATTAACAAAGGTCAGGAGTGTACCAAAAGCGGGAAACTGGGCTAGACAATAGGTAGAAGTAAGCTACAAATCTACTAGAAAAAAACGTTAGGTCAGGGCACTACGTTCAAGCCAGAGTGACTAGGAGATATAGAAAACATATCAGCCAGAGATCTTGGTGTTGGAACAATAAATAAAAAAAAAATCAAACAAGGAAAAGAACCGAGAGGTTAGTACCATAAATTGCACATGATAAATAATGTCTTATTAATGGTCACTTATGGGCAATGTTTTCCAACATTTTCTTCATTTTACCTTTAAAAAAATCAAGAAATGGGTTGGGGATTTAGCTCAGCGGTAGAGCACTTGCCTAGCGAGCGCAAGGCCCTGGGTTCGGTCCCCAGCTCCGGAAAAAAAAAAAAAAGAAAAAGAAAAAAAAATCAAGAAATGATCCCACATCAATCAGGGCATTCTTGACTCATTCCCTAATCCTCCATCAGAAGAGACCCAGCATGTGTACTCTCTTCTGAGATTATGGGGGAGGGAGGTACAATGTGGGGGGCCCATGTGAAAAAGCAGGGCACCTGTGTAACAAAGAAGTCTGTAACACTATGCAAAGAGTTAAAAATCCAAACATTTGCAAAAGAAAATGAGAGCACTATGAAAATTCTACAATGCCAACCTTAAGGCCTTCTTGATACTGTTCTGTTTTGTCCTTAATGATTTTCCTGTGCTCTTCAAAAATCTCTCCCATTCTGCCATACCACTGGAAAACACTGTTATTTAGTCTGATGTCTGCAGGAGAAAAGTTGACACATTCGATGAGGAAGGCCAGGCAGTTTTTAGAATCCACTAATCTCTGTCCCAGCTCCAACATGTCAGTTGTCTCCACTTTCTGAATGTGAGCCTGCAAGAAAGCAAAGGTTAGAAACAGCATTGTAAGGGAGAACTCTTACCAAATATGCCCTGTGAAATACACTGCAGAAATACACACAGGCGCATCAGAAAAGTATGACTCAGATCTGGGAACCTCCACACAACTTACTTCTCAATGCCCACCCACGTCACTAAAACAAGAGAAAAAAAAGTGAGAAGATACTTAACAATACACATGCACACAAGCCCATATATGCACACACATATTCACACACACATACACACATACATACATGCACACATACACAATCACATTTACACACATGCATACTTGCACATATACATGCACATATGAGTGTGCACACATTCACACATACACACTCTCTCACACACACACATATACACACTATCTTTTACACACACATACACACCTTATCTTTTACACACACATACACACTCTATCTTTTACACACACACACATACACACTCTATCTTTTACACACACACACTCTATCTTTTATACACACACACATATGCTCTCTTTTACACACACACACTCTATCTTTTACACACACACACACTCTATCTTTTACACACACACACATACACACTCTATCATTTACACACACACACACACTCTATCTTTTACACACACAGCAATGGAAGACCAGGGAGGATGCTGTGCATCCCTGGATGACAAAAGCAGACACCACCTGAGTGATTTCACTTCTCCTTTTAGTATTATGCTCTGGGCCACCAGATGTTCCTGACACATTTGCCAAGTGCTGTCAATGAATTGACCATGAGGTGGACACAGCTTTTACCATCATGGCGTTTGCCATCTAATGAGAGAGGTGGTTGTTAATCAAACAAGTGCAAACACAAACTCTTGACATGGACAGTGCTGCATCCAGAGCCCTACTGCTGCTGCTGCTGCTGCTGCTGCTGCTGCTGCTGCTGCTGCTGCTGCTGCTGCTGCTGCTACTGCTGCTGCTGCTGCTGCTGCTTGCAGCATATCTAAGGCAGCCAGACATGAACAGTAGCTTCCCACAAACACATGTAGAAGAGGCAGTGAGATGTGACACGTGGAAAAATGCAGGCAGAGGAAGCACAGGCGAGGGTCTGAACAGGGCTGCAGCAGAGCACCAATGTAGGGCACTCATTTTTAAAGATTTATTCTTATTTTTAAGTGTGTGCATAGGGGTGAGGGAAGATTAAGGTCACGCGAGTGCAGTTGCTCATAGAGGCCAGAAAAGGGTCTCAGATCTTCTGGAGTTGGAGTTATCAATGGTTGCCCGCAACCCAGAGTGAGTGCTGGGAACCAAACTCAGGTCCTCTCCAGGAGCAGTATGTATTCTTAAGAGCTGAGCCATCACCCTAATCCCAGGAGAATTGTTTTAAATTGAACCTGGATCCCACTGGGACTTTCTGGGCTCTAGTCAACTGCCCAAATCAACTGAAGGAAGAAAGGCTACCTAGTCAAAGTTTGTCACCAAACCACCTCACTTGCATGGGAAAGAACACTGATTAAGTAGCAGAGAGTTCAGAATAAGTCTAGAATGTACGGCTATAAGACAGAAATACACAACCAATCATGTCCCAGTGCATATGCAATGGATTGATTTAGAAACTATAATTTTCATAAGTAATAAATGTCTAGTCAAACTATGTATTTTTTAATTTGGCTAATCAGTTTCCTATAGAGCCCAGTGACTGGGTTTCTGTTTCTCCTTATCTATATTAAATGAGTGCTTTCTGTATTGACTACATTTACCATCTGGTTCATCCTTATTGGAATAAACTTTTTAAAACACAGAGATATCTTAAGCAACAAACAATGAGTCTTATTTTCTAAGTTTGTTAAGAATTGTTATATGCAATAGAAACCCAGATTAAATAACCCCAAGTATTTTGAGTCAGTAACATCCAGGAAGATAAGCAGATGGTAGTCTGCATAACTCCTCTTTCCATATGAGTTCTTTTCTAACAAAGAGAAAGGCCCAGTGATTATCTATTTCCAGCCACAGAAGTACCTGATGGCCAATGACAGTTAACAAAATGTAAATATGCCTCTTGAAGTCTGTACAAGTATGCAAAAGTGCTCAGACACTTAAAACTCCACCCAAACACAGACCTCTTCAAAGAAAAGAAAGACTTTAAAGAAAGCATAGCTCTCTGAGCAAAATAAAAATAAATGTAAAATTTAGTTTCGATAATTTTAATAAATTCTGTTTAAGCAATAATTTGAAGAATATGTAGATGTAACCATTTGGATTCATTTTTATAATTTTCATACATACAGAATTTTGAATGAGTTTACATGTTGGCAGGTTCAGTTAAATATCTTAAATATCTTAAACTAAGTGTAAAAGGTTCTAATTTAGATTTGGGGAATTCTATTTTTAAAAAAATCCCATATCCCACAAAAGATAGATGTTACAGGAACAAAAAGAGCATAAAATGGAGCAGCCGTTAGTTATTTTATATTACTTTGTCTGCTTTTAGATAGAATTAAACATAATAGAAGTAACTAGAAAAATAACCAATGTGAAAATGCTTTGATGCGGGAAACATCCGAGCCAACTGTCACAGAAGGTGTTAGTGCATTGCAGAACACAGTCTTTTCAGACACAGAAGGAAACACTGCTCACAGACTGAATACCTGTTGATTAAAATGAGGAGTAAATGTACGTCTCAGGTCACCCTGACCTGTTCTGGCCAACGTATGCTATCATGCTGGTAATTACTGTGAGCACTGTTCTCAAGAACATCCTGTTAAATGCCTGCATTTGTGGCTCAAACGCTTTCCAGTGACCATGCTCCATTGTGTCCTCTCGCTCTGACCTCGTTTAGTCAGTGAGATATTAACTAATGTGACAGCAGCAGAAAAGCACTTATACAATAGACACGCACAAGTGTCTACTCTGCCAGGGAACCAGCACCGGGAGCCTCCTGGAGCTTGAGAGACAAATGGAGCAGAGCCAATTGCCAAAGAATATTTACACCTGTCAACTCAACTGAGACAAGCTAAACAAACAGAGTGTATTATAACAGGTAGCCTAGTTGAGTGACCACACAGAGGCCGGAAGGAGCATCCAGGAGAGGCCAGCCTGAAGCACCAGACTGCAGGCTTGTGAATGAGACCTTCAGAGTGCTCTGTTTCTCTGCATTATTGGGACAGTCAGGTCCATACACTGACACAGACTCGTCGACAATACCTTCATCTCCATGAGCTCGGCTGTGTTTGGAGGTGTACTCAGAGCCTTTTCAGCGATCTTCTCAAACTCCTCGCATAACCTGAAACAGCAAAATAACCGGTCTTACAAATCTGTGATTTAATTTTACCCCAACAGTACTTATTATTTAATGTTCCATTGCGTCAAAAAGAGATTATGATTCATCTATGTGATGTCTAAGGAATTAAATACAGATTTGTGTTAATTTACTTATTTGCTCCATATAAATTAATGATCACGTGTCATCGTCCAAGCTACTGCATTAAATGGCCCCCAAGCAGCTCACGGTCAGATAATGGAGATGGTTCCTTCAAGGGGAGGCTGCTGTGGCCATTCTGGGAGATGAAACAAAGAAGGAGTAACTAACTGTGTGTACAGGGAGAGGTTACAATCAGGCCTGTAGCTCGGAGATGTCTGGTACCTGCCTTGTGAACAGTAAAAATAATGAACAAACACAGGGTGGGAAGAAAGAAGTTCGGAGGTAAGGAACCTCAGGGGGAGTGATCTTTACAAAAATTGGCTGGCGAAGAGCATGTGGACCATGCTGAGCCGAAGGTGGGGCTGGAAGAGGAATAAGCATTTTGAACATGTTTGCAAACCTCAGTGGCAGAATCAACAGAGAAGGAAGGGTAGGTGTGCCATAAAGAACACAGAAGGGTGGGGGGGCATCCTCGTAGAAGCAGAGGGAGAGGGGATGGAATGTTTGCAGAGGGAAAACCAGGAAAGGGATAACATTTGAAACATAAATAAAATATCCAAGAAAGAACAAAAGAGACCGTGGAGTGGAGCGGTCAGGCAGATAGAAGAGAGAATAGGTGATGCCACTTTAGAGAGCTTCCTAGTGAGGTAGAGATGTGGACAAAGCAGCTGAGCCATCCCTGGCCAAGGGCTCCTGCAACCATTTTGCTGCACCCTCTGTATGCCAGTGAGGCCCTGAGTTCAAATCCCAGCAACCAACACATGGTGGCTCACAGTCATCTATAATGGAATCTGATGCCCTCTTCTGATATGCAGGCATACATGCAAACGAAGCACTCATATACACAAATAAGCACATATTTTAAAATAATTTAAAAATCTCTACAAAAATAACCACCTGCCAAGGCGTTAAATTGTTAGGACCCATCTAGGATAGGCTAAGGCTAACAGGAGGTGGCCCTCTACTTTTGCATAGTCTGCAATGAGTGAACTCAATGGCAGGGCCCAAGGTGACTTCATCTCAGGGTTGCCTCTTGCAGCTCATATGCCTTTCCTGTTGTTCTTAAATCAATATAACAACCCCTGGGCATTAGTGCATCCTATTGATCAGATTTCCTGCAGATCATCATAAAGATAAACTTTCATGAATTAATGTTGTTTATATGAATGATTCTATAGAATTCCTGATGTGAGTCAAATAATTTCAGGAAGGAAGTTTTACGAGATACTCTTAATTGCTTTGCTAGACAGACGGACATAATAAAGTTAGAATCAAGAATAGAAAGTGCCCATTCCTTATATAGTAAGGAAAGGTTGCATAATAAGAAATATATTGAGCTTTCATAATAACACAAAAAAGTGAAATAGGCTTGGGACAAATTTGTGTTCAAGGAAAACCATTTAGATCTAAGGATATAGCAACAGGTGTGCACTGTGATAAGGCAAGGCCATGTAAAAGCTGTTGCTTTGAACTTACAGTGAATATTAGAATGAAATACAACTTTGAACTTGATATCAGCAGGCTTCTGTAACTCCTGTTTTATGCAATTCTCGTCTATGAGGAAATTTTCTAAAGAAAGTTTTGTCTAAGAAGGTATAAAAAGGCCAGAGAAAAGAAAGAAAGTTGTTGGTTGGATGGTTTGGCTTGGGGGGACTCTGTGTCACCCACCCACCCATCCATCCATCCATTCAAATGTATATTTTGTCTGTATGTACAAGTGTAGGTAAATGTGCTGTATATAAGCATGCACGAATACTTATGGAGTTGACTGAAACAGATGGTTTGGCTTGTTCAAAGTGTGGGTGTGTAAATGTATGTGTGCTTTGCATATTTGCCTGTATAAAGCATTTTGATTCTTTTCCTTTCCTTCCTCTCTGGTACACAAAGAGTTAATCAGACAGGCCAGTGAAGAGAGTGCTAGAATAAATCCCTCACCTAATCACCCTGCTGTTACCAACAAGTGTTAATAGCTCTAGAGGCCTGCAGCTTCTGGCCTCAGTAACTTAAAGTCAAGATAGGCATACTTTATTATAGAACACAACCCTACTCTCTCACAAGACCAAGTCTTGTCCTGAGGATGCTCTTCCCCCTGGGCTGCTTCAGCTCCCAGCATTAAAGAATAATGATAGTATGAGAAAGTTTGAATTTGACAGCACGACTCCTTAGAATCCACCCACAGCTCCTATACACATCTACTCTGAAAACTAATTTATGTATGCATTACACAAATTTCCAAGGATTAAGTTAAAGTCCACCTGACTTGTGCAAAAGAATGGAAGCTCATTAACCAATGTAGACGCTTGGGAAGGCACATGTGTGAAAGAAAGCACCATGACATGGCATCACGAAATGTCTTCATGAAGAAATAGGTTTAGCATAACCCTTTCTTTGAAATCCCTGGGACACTGTTCGACCCACTTCCATTGCCTGGTGACCCTAGGGCCACTCCTAGAATGCAACGATAACCATGGCACTCTCGTACATTGTGTTTACTTCCTGGTGATCTCGGAACATCTTGGCTATCAGTTTGCCACAGATGACATCTGCCCGCTTCACCAAGGATCTGATCAGTTCCTCACAGTGCATCTCAAACATTCCCAGACGAACAGTCTGCAGAGTGAAAAAGATTTAAGAAGCATGCATTGGAATAAGCATAAGTAAGAGGCTCTCTTCACTCTTCCCTTCTCCTGATGCTGATTTGTGTGTGCAAGGTCAGGTTTGGAGATTGTTTTGGGTTTTGGTTTTAAATTGTTGAACCAGGCACGGTGGTTCAGGTATATAACCCCATACGCTTGGGCAACACAGTCAGGAAGAGTGGGTAAATTTGAGGCCAGCCTGGGCTACATAGGGAGTCCCATGGCAAACTGAGCTAAAGGCAAGATCCCGTTTCAAAAAACAAAAGGAAGATAACAAATTCACATGCGAGGCTGGGGCAGTTTCTACTGACTGACCTCCCCACCCCTCCCCCACTTCCTGCGGCAAATATTTTGTATTTTGCAACCATCTTATGGGTAAATATCCTTGAAGTTTGTTATCTTGAAATCTATTTTGTAATAATAATAATGGATTTTAAAAGTTTAGGAAATTAGGTTATTGGTAACTGAATAAAAAGTAACTTCATGGGGAGGGGAAGGGGTTAGGGGGATGTTGGCATGGAAACTGGGAAAGGTAATAACAATTGAAATGTAAATAAGAAATACCCAACTTAATAAAGATGGAGGAAAAAAAGTAACTTCATTTAATATTTGTTTTGTTTTGTTTTTAGACATCGTCTTGCTTTACAGTCCAGACTAGCTGACCATGAACCTGTGGTCTTCTTGCTTCCTGAATGCTGGCACTAAGGTGTGTACCTCCACACACAGCCGTAAGATGAGTTTCAAATATTTCATTTGTTCTGTATTTAAAAAGTAATACATGGGCATGGCAGGGAATTTGAAGAATGTTTTCGATTAAAAGGCCAAGAGAGGATGTTTATGGTCCTCATATCTTTAGTAATGGAGGTAACTACATTTTGGTGTTATTACTGTCCTTTCCAAAAGATTTGTCAACATGAAATTTAAGTCAGGTTGTTGGAAATGGGAGGAAATTTGGTACTTATGCTTCTTCCTCTTCGTATTTCTTACATATTTTTTTCACCTTACACTGGCATCTCACGCATGTGAGCACAAGGACTATAATGTGTCCTAGCTGCCTGACACTGAGGCCCACAAGTGTCACCAGTTCAGGGAGCAGGCTCCTGTTGACAGCACTCTTGCTTTTGTTTTTTTTACTGTGGACTCTAACACTAGATATTAATACACCTGAGACGGACCATTCTCTTCCATCAAAAGTCATATGGAAAAGGGCAATTTACCTTTCGAGATGTGTACTGTATTTCTTCTCCCAGCTTTTGGTATTTGCGAATTTCCTCTATTAGTCTCTCATAGTTCTGACTTTGAAACAGGAACTCTTCAATATCTTGCTCAGCTTGTCTAGTAATCAAGAACTGATATTTGTCATACAATTTGAGGTGCTCTGTTGGCGCCACACTCTCTCGTAAAACCACCTCCTTAATCTTTTCTTTATGAGCATCTATAATTTCATCCAGAATTATGGGCTTCAAGGTGGTTGGCTTGGATTTGCTTTCCTGAGCAGAGGAGGAAAATGATGTTATTTCATGTACCTTCAGCTAAATTAACCCCACTATATTATCTCCCTGAAAGTGTCAATCTTACTATATTGCCCTTTCTATACATAAGCTGTTGAAATGTACTAATCTCAAATCTATAGAAATATTCTCAGTCTAACCTGAAGAGTGTTGTAAACTGTAGGCTTTGTGTAATTGTTTTCCATAAGGGCTAGCTGGTGATTCGTTTTGTTGGTTTGTTTTGTTTTTGTTTTTCAGTACAGTTGGGCAAGTGGTCATTTGAAAATACATGCAAAATAAAACCTAGGCCACCAAACAGAAGAGCCCACACACCACTGTGCTAGCTTTCCTAGGCTGGCTTTGGCCTGCACATGCTGGAGCAGAGTCCCACCACCACCCTCCTCAAACACAGAGTCTGTTCTCTCTGTGGAGAAGGAAACCAAAGAAGCACTGCCACTCCCGCTCCTCAGCTCCTCAGGTGGCCTTTGATGCTGGTCCTTAGTTGCCAAATTCCTATTCTGCTGCCATGGCTAGATAACAATGAGCAAGAATGCACAAGACAACAGTTTTAGATGAGCAGATGAAAGTCAAAGGACTCCTTCCACTTGTAAGTAAGAGGATGAATAAATGCATTGGCACAGCTTATAATCTGCAAGGTAACTTCTACAAACATCAGTGCTCAGCCATCTAGAAGAAGGCATTTCAAACCTGTAATGAATAGAAATCGCAGTCTGTGGTGAGTACTCTTTGACACTGACATTGATCTCATCACCTTAGGTACCCAGTGAGTGGTCGCCTGCTACTCCTGCTGGGCACTTCAGAAACTCAGCTGTCTTAAAGCTAGATCCCTTATAGGAACACTACTGAATGTTACCCCCTCCATCAGTCCCTCATTACGGGGCTCAGTAGACACTTGGTATTGTCTCTTTTACAAAACAGCTTTTAAAATACTACACTCCACACAATGGACTGTGGATTTATGAGTTCTCATGTGAAGGTCATTAATACTCATCATAGACAGTTTCTTACATTTTTAGCAGCTTGTCTAATTTCTAAAATAGAGCTATCTTTCTAGACATAATTAGATTTTCAGACTGAGAATCACCTTAGAAAGTTTCTAATATTAAATTTAATTAGTGCCCATTGAGAGTTAAGAAAAATGATATTTTATGTGATACCTCAGGTGTTCAAAGAATATCAAATTAGACCATGAGACAGTTATGAGCTTGGACTCACGGTACAGCAGCCCTTACCAGTTTGCCTTTCATGGGAAATAAAAGTGTATTTTAATCTATATTCTCCTCCTATCAAATATAATAATGAACAGAAATATGAATCTGCTTCTGCATTTACTGCCAAAGGTCAATGAGATGCTGTGTAATTATTTTATTCAAACTAGTCTTATAATATATTTCAAAATCTGGCTGAACCTCAAATCACCTAGAGACATCTAGGGGTGGTGATCATGATGAACTCCCTAATTTTTATTTTTAAAATGTGACTAAGTAAGGTTGACAAAACCATTACCCCATAGACAATGTCCCATGCAAGCCCTAGCTCTAAATATCTGACTCAAAACAAGTATTCTTTTCTTGAAAGTCTAGATTACATATTTTCATACTAATTTAAACTCATTGCATCTACTCTTTACTGTAGACACCAGGAAGAGTAGAGTCGTCTTTTATAACCATAAAATCATAGCAATAGAGTTCATTTGCACAATTCTAATCAGTACTTGGAGCTTGGTAATTCTTATCTTATTAACTGCCTCTATCAGTGTGTTTCATAAGCTACCTTGATATTTTCTGTTCTTGAAAAAAAGGTAAAGTATTAGGAATAAATATGATAAATGAGTTGGGGTTATGCACAGACAAAGCAAGCAGTGAATTTTGACAGACTCTGAAATGTGGTGATATGAAGAACTGATACACAGAACTATTTTAGAATACGTGAATATGAAAGAAAATTACTAAATTTGGTTCTTCTAATGTATGGTGAGGAATCAAAGTTGGGGGGGTCATCTACGGAGTCAAGATGGGAAAAACAAATTTAAAAAGGCCATTGTGTGCTTACATGAGATTTTAGACTTCAATCGTCTTTGTGGTCAAAGATTTGCTGATTCCCCAGCAAGGAGGGGACGGGTGGCTGAATGTGACTGTCAGAAGACAAAGTATCGAAGTGGAGCAAAGTAGCACTCTCAGGACATATATCTTGACAAAACTTAAAGGAGACAGAACCTTTGGGTGAGGGGGACTGAGGAATTTGTCTAAGAGAGAGAGAAATAGTAGCCTTAACAGTCCATTATCAGAATTCTCGTCTCTGATTTGGATAAGCATACAACTAGTGTGTCCAAAATATCATTAAGTCAAAAATTATTCAGTCAAAGCTAAGCCTTCCAGAGCTTTCAAATGATTACCAAATTCCAGAGAAGTCAACCTAGGCAGCAGCCATGGAGATGTCCTGAGGTCCTATGTCTGTCCCATAGTGAAAAGGGAAAGACTCCAGAAGTATTAGCCACCGTGGGCAGGGTTCTACCATCAGCAGAACCACACACAGTAGAATTCTGAATGGAAATTTAGAATTAGTAAATTCTAAATTCACAATGGAAAAGAATTAGTATATGTACAGACAAAAAACTTATGAATAAGTAGAAAGGGCCATCAAAAGTGTCCAACTTCTTTTGCATGAAAAATAATAAAATTCCAAGAAAATAAAGTAAAAAAAAAATTGGACCCACTAAAGGGGATTGTCCTCCCAATGCATAATTTATTTTTTTATTCTTTCTCCCTGTTATTAAACACGGATTCTTTTCTCATACAATATAATTTGAACATAGTTTCCTTTTTCTTGACTCTTCCCAGTCCCTCCATACTTCCTTTCCCATCCAGATCCACTTCCTTTCTGTCTCTCAGAAAAGAATAGCCAATGCATATTTTCATAATCAAAATGTTAAGCAATCTAAACTTGTCCAGCTAAGACTTCTATTGCTGTGATGTAACACCATGACCAGAAGCAAAAAAGGAAAAAAGGGGTTTATTTTGTTTGTACTTCCACGTCGAAGGACATCAAGGCAGTAACTGAAGAGGATAGGAACTTAGAGGCAGGAGTTGAGGCAGAAGAAGTAGAGGGGTGCTGTTCACTGGCTTGCTCCCTGTGGCTTGCTCAGTATGCTTTTTTTACAGATCCCAGGACCATCAGGCCAAAGGTGTCGCCATCAATCACTAATTACAAAAATGCCCTACAGACTGATATTATGGAGGTATTTTCTCAGTTGGGACTTCCTTCTCTCAGAGGACTCTAGCTTGTGTCAAGTTGATGTAAAATTAACTAGCACGAAACCAAGTCATGAATTACATATAAGATACACACATATACATATAAAAAGAAATCATTTAGAAATATACAAAACCCTATTATGTCTCTTTTTTAATATAAAAATTAAAAATAGTCACTCCAAAACCCAGGCTAGTGATGCTTCTAATAGAGGCTAAGATGGAATTTAAGGTGTGATGGTGGTGAGCTTCCAGGGTGGCAATCAGAATGTCCTTGCTACTTACCCACTTGGAATACAATTTCGTCTCAACTCTTGGCACAAAGCTGACAGCCTTAATCATGATTTCATAAACATTTACAAGGATATCTATGTAGTCAGTAAATTCAGGTTCAAATTTAACGGACTTTTTATCAAGGACCAGCCTCATGATGAAACCTGGATGTTCAAAAGCTCTAATTGATTCCTATAAAAACAAATAAAATAATCATAGATATACATAGAAATAGAGGTCAATTGCTGTGAATAAAAATTATGCCAGCCCCAATTAAATACATGAAACAATACTTTCTCTTGTACCTGAGACACTTAAACAAGAGAAGATCCTACTAGAAAGACTGAAGGAGTGACTGTCATTCTCGGTATGACTTAGTACTGTTTTACAGGACCTAGAGGTTAACTAGAGAGCCAAGCACATTGATTTCAAGGCATTGTTCAGGGTATAGGAAACACTCTCCTTCCAGAGATAAAAGGAACTCCTCAAAGGAAGCTATACCGAAGCCTTCAAAACTCAATTGGTCCCCCAAGGATTTGTCCAAATCCTCACTGTTTCGATGATAATCTTATCCAAACTATGCAAGTTGACCTAACCTTTTAGCATGTAAGTGTAATAGGTCTGAAGATTCACATTCTGCTGTTTCGTCAGAAAAGCTACCTTGTCAGTTTCCTTTCTGAAAGGGCACACCAGTCAAAGGCACACCTGCTAGCTGAGCTGGACTTACGGGAGGTTGGGCGATGAGGTCTGTGAAGTCTTGCATGGAGACGAGAATGAGGTCCTGCAGCTGTAAGGTCATGAGTGTAGCAGCACAGTTGAAAAAAGACTCCAATTTGGCGCTGCTGTCGCCAGTTGGCAATTGCTTTTTTTTATTGCCTTGGTAATAAATATTCTGCACTTCTGGAAACCACCTTGAAAGAACAAAAGACATTTAGAAGTCAATACTCTCAGTGTATTATTCCATTTACATCGAGCATTAACGGTAAATTCTAGCCATCCAAAGGTCTTCATAGAGAGGTATATTGCTAAGTGACATTATCCACTCTCTCTGAGACCTAAGTGCTAGATTATTTCACTTCTCCAAGGAAAAGAAATTTTAAATCATAACCAATGGAAAATGACTCAATGATGGGGTGCTGTAAGACATAAATCTACCTCTGCAATTATAGTTCCTGCAGTTTTTGAAGAAATATGAGCAGTAACCTTACTGGACACTTCTCTCCAGGCTCTTAAATGGTCCCCATGGAATATCTGTTAGTTTAAAGCCATAGAGCGAATAACTGATCAAAGAGCTAGCTTATACCAAGCTAAACTCACATGGTTTACCACGCTACCATTTCCCAATAGCTTAAAAACAAGGCACAAATCAAAAACACCATGGATTTTATTTTCCCCAATTTCCCTTAATGTGAAATACTGAAAGAATGACTGATTTAAAATGAAGTTTCAAATGTGCATGTGTCCTTGTAATAAAAGAATAATAGTGCAATTTCATATATAGGTACCTCATGCTGGAAATCACTGAAGTTTCCAGCTTATAAAATCCTTGTAGGTACTGCAAGATTAAAGAATGCTGATACTTTCTGTCATGAGGGATAATGAGCTTTTAAACAATAGTTGATAGGAATGACCAGAGTGTCCTCACAGAGGAAATCTAAGTTTTAAATATAAACTTTTGCTTTATATGTACTGCGAGTACATTTGTGTTCTAGGCACAGTGTTACAGAAGGTATAAAAAAAATTACATCATTCTTTCTCTCCTAATAATGAAAGTAGTGGGTGCATCATGGGAAATAGCTGGAAGTCGAAGGACAGAGAGACACTTCACGTTTAAATCTTGGAGAAAGGCTTTACAATGAAAATAGTAATTGCCGAAGCCCTAGCAGAAGGTATAAATGGGGTAAAAATAAAAAGAATTCATGTCATGTTTCACCAAGGTGAAAGTGTTCTCAGAGGAGAGGACAGACAGATAAGAGTCACACTTCAAGTTTTCAAAACAAATTAAGAATCTGTATTCATTATTTTCTCAATGAATGGGAGATACTAAAATGAAGGGGGACATTTACAGAGACAAATGAATGGAGAAGTCATTTATAATTTGTAAGAGTCTATCTCAATGGTTCTCAACCTGTGGGTTGTGACCCCTTTGAGAGTCAAATAACTCTTTCAAAGAGGTCATATGTCAGATATCCTGCATATCATATATGCATATTTACATTATTCATAACAGTAGCAAAATTACAGTTATGAAGAAGCAATGAAATAATTTTATGGTTGGGGGTCACCACAGCCTGAAGAACTGTATTGAAGGGCCACAGCGTTAGGAAGGTTGAAAAGCATCGCACTCTCTAAATACTGGGCAACAGTCAGCTAGGAAGATAGCGTAGCTGGTGATGTGCTTTTCACGTGAGCATGAGGACATGAGTTCAGTCCCCAGAACACACATTAAAGTCACCAATAAAGCAGTGTACTCCAGACTCCAGCGCTGGTGGGCAGAGATTAGAGGATCTCTGGCATTTCCAGAGAACCAGTAAAGTCAAACCCACAAACCACAGCCAATAAGAAAACCTGTCTCTAAAAACAAGGTGTAGACATCTAAGGAAAATATCACATGCACATGTGTGTGCATCTCAACACACATGACTGCTTGCATGTACATAAGTACATGTGTATGCACAAATGCGCACAGTAAAATTGGGCCTGCCAATGGCAGAAGTGATGTGAATGAAGTTGAGAAGGACACAGAAGGAATCTCAATGGATGGTAGTCAGAAAATAGGTCTTAATAGAGATAAAAGATTGAACTTCAAAATTAGAAAGCAGGGCTGGAGAGATGGCTCAGCGGTTAAGAGCACTGACTGCTCTTCCAGAGGTCCTGAGTTCAATTCCCAGCAACCACATGGTGGTTCACAGCCATCTGTAATGGGATCTGATGCTCTCTTCTAGTGTGTCTGAAGACAGCTACAGTGTACTCACATACATGGAATATTTAAAAAAAATAGAAAGCAAAACATGATGGTTGGAGAGCCACAAGTATGTGGAGATAATATACACAGAAACTAATAGACAAGAAAGTGGGCAAGAGCCTCGAACACATGGGCACAGGGGAAAAAATCCTGAATAGAACACCAATGGGTGTTCTAAGATCAAGAATTGACAAATGGGACCTCAAAAAACTGCAAAGCTTCTGTAAGTCAAAGAACACTGTCGTTAGGACAGCAGATTGGGAAAAGATCTTTACCAACCCTACATCTGATAGAGAGCTAATATCCAAAATATACAAAGAACTCAAGAAGTTAGACTCCAGAGAGCCAAATCACCCTATTAAAAAAATAGGGTTCAAAGCCAAACAAAGAATTCACAGCTGAGGAATGCCGAATGGCTGAGAAACACCTAAAGAAATGTTCAACATCTTTAGTCATAAGGGAAATGAAAATCAAAACAACCCTGAGATTCCACCTCACACCACTCAGAATGGCTAAGATAAAAAACTCAGGTGACAGCAGATGCTGGCAAGGATGTGGAGAAAGAGGGACACTCTCCCATCATTGGTGGGATTGCAAACTGGTATAACCACTCTGGAAATCAGTTTGTAGGTTCCTCAGAAAATTGAACATAGTACTACCTGAGGACCCAGCTATACCACTCCTGGGCATACACCCAAATGATGCTCCAACATATAACAAAGAAACATGCACCACTATGTTCATAACAACCTTATTTGCAATAGCCTAAAACTAGAAAGAACCCAGATGTCCTTCAACAGAAGAATAGATATAGAAAATGTGATGCATTTACACAATGGAGTACTACTCAGCTATTAAAAACAATGACTTTATGAAATTCTTAGGCAAATGGAATGAACTGGAAAATATCATCCTGAGTGAGGTAACCCAATCACAAAAAAACACACATGGTGTGCACTCACTGATAAGTGGATATTAGGCCAAAAACTAGGAATACCCAAGATACAATTTACAGACTGCATAAAGCTCAGGAAGAAGGAAGACCGAAGTTTGGATGCTTCAGACCTTCTTAAAAGGGGGAACAAAAATACTCACAGGAGGAAAAAGAAGACAAACTGTGGAGCAGAGACTGAAAGGCCATCCAGAGACTGCACCACATGGGGATGCATCCTATATACAGCCACCAAACTCAGACATTATTGTGGATGCCAAGAAGTGCAAGCTGACAGGAGCCTGATAGAGCTGTCTGCCGAGAGGCTCTGCTCTGCAGATACAGAGGCAGATGCTTGCCACCAACCATTGAACTGAGAACAGGGTTCACAATGGAGGACTTAGAGAAAGGATTGAAGTAGCTGAAGGGGTTTGCAACCCCATAAGAATAATATAATATCAACCAACCAGATCTCTCAAAGCTCCCAGGGACTAAACTACCAACCCAAGAGAACACAGGGATGAACCCCTGGCTCCAGCGCAAATGTAGCAGAGGATGGCCTTGCTATGTATAGGCTCAATGCCTCAATATAGGGGAATGTCAGGGTGGGGATGTGGGAGGGAGTGGGTGGGTAAGGGAGCACCCTCATAGAAATGGGTGAGGGGGTGGAGGGGTGGGGTGGGATAGCGTGTTTCTGGAGGGAAAACCAGAAATGGGATAATGTTTAAAAGGTAAATTTGAAAAACGCAATAAAAATAATGATATAAAAAAAGAATTTAAAAAAGATATATACAGACATAAATAGAAAAAAATCACAAGACCAATTAGAAAATAATTTGGGGCCCGCAGCAGCTCTCTGCTCCCAGAACCCGTGGGAGAGATACCTTACCGCCTGGTCAGGTGGGCACTCCTGAGGCTGCAGAGCAGAAGAGACCACCAACACTGCCCACCCCTGCCCACATCCCCTGGCCCAAGAGGAAACTGTATAAGGCCTCTGGGCTCCCGTGGGAGAGGGCTCCAGGTGAGGCAGGAGCCCTGCCTGAGACACCGCCGAACCTGAAGGAAACAGACCGGATAAACAGTTCTCTGCACCCAAATCCCGTGGGAGGGAGAGCTAAACCTTCAGAGAGGCAGACACGCCTCAAGTAAAACCAGAAGAGACTGCTCTCTACACACATTGCTGATTCCAGAGGAAAACACGAGGCCATCTGGAACCCTGGTGCACGGAGGCTCCGGAAGAGGCGGCACAGATCTTCCTGGTCGCTGCCATCATGGGAGAGCCTGTGGGCAGCACCCGTGAGCTTAACTTGGAGCCACGGGACCACAGGTAAGACCAACTTTGCTGCTGCAAGTGACCTGCCTGGTGAACTCAAGACACAGGCCCACAGGAACAGCTGAAGACCTGTAGAGGGACAAAACTACACACACGAAAGCAGAACACTCTGTCCCCATAACTGGCTGAAAGAAAACAGTAAAACAGGTATACAGCACTCCTGACACACAGGCTTATAGGACAGTCTAGCCACTGTCAGAATTAGCAGAACAAAGTATCACTAGAGATAATCTGATGGCGAGAGGCAAGCGCAGGAACACAAGCAACAGAAACCAAGACTACATGGCATCATCGGAGCCCAATTCTCCCACCAAAACAAGCATGGAATATCCAAACACACCAGAAAAGCAAGATCTAGTTTCAAAATCATATTTGATCATGATGCTGGAGGACTTCAAGAAAGACGTGAAGAACTCCCTTAGAGAAACACAGGAAAACATTAATAAACAAGTAGAAGCCACAGAGAGGAATCGCAAAAAATCCCTGAAAGAATTCCAGGAAAACACAATCAAACAGTTGAAGGAATTAAAATGGAAATAGAAGCAATCAAGAAAGAACACATGGAAATAACCTGGATATAGAAAACCAAAAGAAGAGACAAGGAGCTGTAGATACAAGCTTCACCAACAGAATACAAGAGATGAAGAGAGAATCAGGAGCAGAAGATTCCATAGAAATCATTGACCAACTGTCAAAGATAATGTAAAGCGAGGAAAAGCTACTGGTCCAAAACATACAGGAAATCCAGGACTCAATGAGAAGATCAAACCTAAGGATAATAGGTATAGAAGAGAGTGAAGACTCCCAGCTCAAAGGACCAGTAAATATCTTCAACAAAATCATAGAAGAAAACTTCCCTAACCAAAAAAAAAGAGATACCCATAGGCATACAAGAAGCCTACAGAACTCCAAATAGATTGGACCAGAAAAGAAACACCTCCCGTCACATAATAGTCAAAAACACCAAACGACAAAATAAAGAAAGAATATTAAAAGCAGTAAGGGAAAAAGGTCAAGTAACATATAAAGGCAGACCTATCAGAATCACACCAGACTTCGCCAGAAACTATGAAGGCCAGAAGATCCTGGACTGATGTCATACAGACCCTAAGAGAACACAAATGCCAGCCCAGGCTACTGTATCCTGCAAAACTCTCAATTAACATAGATGGAGAAACCAAGATATTCCATGACAAAACCAAATTTACACAATATCTTTTCTACAAATC
This sequence comes from Rattus rattus, assembly GCF_011064425.1. Classification (NCBI taxonomy): domain Eukaryota; kingdom Metazoa; phylum Chordata; class Mammalia; order Rodentia; family Muridae; genus Rattus; species Rattus rattus. The sequence goes on from NC_046157.1 coordinate 128,400,278, forward strand.
CAGCACTACAAAGGATAATAAATGGTAAAGCCCAACATAAGGAGGCAAGCTATACCCAAGAAGAGGCAAGAAACTAATCGCCTTGGCAACAAAACAAAGAGAAGAAAAGCACACAAACACAACCTCACATCCAAATATGAATATAACAGGAAGCAATAATCACTATTCCTTAATATCTCTCAACATCAATGGCCTCAACTCCCCAATAAAAAAGACATAGATTAACAAACTGGATACGAACGAGGACCCTGCATTCTGCTGCCTACAGGAAACACACCTCAGAGACAAAGACAGACACTACCTCAGAGTGAAAGGCTGGGAAACAACTTTCCAAGCAAATGGTCTGAAGAAGCAAGCTGGAGTAGCCATTCTAATATCAAATAAAATCAATTTCCAACTAAAAGTCATCAAAAAGATAAGGAAGGACACTTTATATTCATCAAAGGAAAAATCCACCAAGATGAACTCTCAATCCTAAATATCTATGCCCCAAATACAAGGGCACCTACATACGTAAAAGAAACCTTACTAAAGCTCAAAACACACATTGCACCTCACACAATAATAGTAGGAGATTTTAACACCCCACTCTCATCAATGGACAGATCATGGAAACAGAAATTAGACAGAGACGTAGACAGACTAAGAGAAGTCATGAGCCAAATGGACTTAACGGATATTTATAGAACGTTCTACCCTAAAGCAAAAGGATATACCTTCTTCTCAGCTCCTCATGGTACTTTCTCCAAAATTGACCATATAATTGGTCAAAAACAGGCCTCAACAGATACAGAAAGATAGAAATAATCCCATGCGTAAGCATCGGACCACCACGCCTAAAAGCTGGTCTTCAATAACAATAAGGGAAGAATGCCCACATATACGTGGAAACTGAACAATGCTCTACTCAATGATAGCCTGGTCAAGGAAGAAATAAAGAAAGAAATTAAAAACTTTTTAGAATTTAATGAAAATGAAGGTACAACATACCCAAACTTATGGGACACAATGAAAGCTGTGCTAAGAGGAAAACTCATAGCGCTGAGTGCCTGCAGAAAGAAACAGGAAAGAGCATATGTCAGCAGCTTGACAGCACACCAAAAAGCTCTAGAACAAAAAGAAGCAAATACACCCAGGAGGAGTAGAAGGCAGGAAATAATCAAACTCAGAGCTGAAATCAACCAAGTAGAAACAAAAAGGGCCATAGAAAGAATCAACAGAACCAAAAGTTGGTTCTTTGAGAAAATCAACAAGATAGATAAACCCCTAGCCAGACTAACGAGAGGACACAGAGAGTGTGTCCAAATTAACAAAAATCAGAAATGAAAGGGAGACATAACTACAGATTCAGAGGAAATTCAAAAATCATCAGATCTTACTATAAAAGCCTATATTCAACAAAACTTGAAAATCTACAGGAAATGGACAATTTCCTAGACAGATACCAGGTAATTGAAGTTAAATCAGGGAACAGATAAACCAGTTAAACAACCCCATAACTCCTAAGGAAATAGAAGCAGTCATTAAAGGTCTCCCAACCAAAAGAGCCCAGGTCCAGACGGGTTTAGTGCAGAATTCTATCAGACCTTCATAGAAGACCTCATACCAATATTATCCAAACTATTCCACAAAAATTGAAACAGATGAAGCACAACCGAATTCCTTCTATGAAGCCACAATTACTCTTATACCTAAACCACACAAAGACCTAACAAAGAAAGAGAATTTCAGACCAATTTCCCTTATGAATATCAACGCAAAAATACTCAATAAATTTCTGGCAAACCAAATCCAAGAGCATATCAAAACAACCATTCACCATGATCAAGTAGGCTTCATCCCAGGCATGCAGGGATGGTTTAATAAACGGAAAACCATCAACGTGATCCATTATATAAACAAACTGAAAGAACAAAACCACATGATCATTTCATTAGATGCTGAGAAAGCATTTGACAAAATTCAACACCCCTTCATGATAAAAGTCCTGGAAAGAATAGGAATACAAGGCCCATACCTAAACATAGTAAAAGCCATATACAGCAAACCAGTTGCTAACATTAAACTAAATGGAGAGAAACTTGAAGCAATCCCACTAAAATCAGGGACTAGACAAGGCTGCCCACTCTCTCCCTACTTATTCAATATAGTTCTTGAAGTTCTAGCCAGAGCAATCAGACAACAAAAGGAGATCAAGGGGATACAGATCGGAAAAGAAGAAGTCAAAATATCACTATTTGCAGATGATATGATAGTATATTTAAGTGATCCCAAAAGTTCCACCAGAGAACTACTAAAGCTGATAAACAACTTCAGCAAAGTGGCTGGGTATAAAATTAACTCAAATAAATCAGTAGCCTTCCTCTACAAAAAAGAGAAACAAGCCGAGAAAGAAATTAGGGAAACGACACCCTTCATAATAGACCCAAATAATATAAAATACCTCGGTGTGACTTTAACCAAGCAAGTAAAAGATCTGTATAATAAGAACTTCAAGACACTGAAGAAAGTAATTTAAGAAGAACTCAGAAGATGGAAAGATCTCCATGCTCATGGATTGGCAGGATTAATATAGTAAAATGGCCATTTTACCAAAAGCGATCTACAGATTCAATGCAATCCCCATCAAAATACCAATCCAATTCTTCAAAGAGTTAGACAGAACAATTTGCAAATTCATCTGAATAACAAAAAACCCAGGATAGCTAAAAACTATCCTCAACAATAAAAGGACTTCAGGGGAATCACTATCCCTGAACTCAAGCAGTATTATAGAGCAATAGTGATAAAACTGCATGGTATTGGTACAGAGACAGACAGATAGACCAATGGAACAGAATTGAAGACCCAGAAATGAACCCACACACCTATGGTCACTTGATTTTTGACAAAGGAGCCAAATCCATCCAATGGAAAAAAGATAGCATTTTCAGCAAATGGTGCTGGTTCAACTGGAGGTCAACATGTAGAAGAATGCAGATCGATCCATGCTTATCACCCTGTACAAAGCTTAAGTCCAAGTGGATCAAGGACCTCCACATCAAACCAGACACACTCAAACTAATAGAAGAAAAACTAGGAAGCATCTGGAACACATGGGCACTGGAAAAAATTTCCTGAACAAAACACCAATGGCTTATGCTCTAAGATCAAGAATCGACAAATGGGATCTCATAAAACTGCAAAGCTTCTGTAAGGCAAAGGACACTGTGGTTAGGACAAAACGGCAACCAACAGATTGGGAAAAGATCTTTACCAATCCTACAACAGATAGAGGCCTTATATCCAAAATATACAAAGAACTCAAAAAGTTAGACCGCAGGGAGACAAATAACCCTATTAAAAAATGGGGTTCAGAGCTAAACAAAGAATTCACAGCTGAGGAATGCCGAATGGCTGAGAAACACCTAAAGAAATGTTCAACATCTTTAGTCATCAGGGAAATGCAAATCAAAACAACCCTGAGATTTCACCTCACACCAGTGAGAATGGCTAAGATCAAAAACTCAGGTGACAGCAAATGCTGGCGAGGATGCGGAGAAAGAGGAACACTCCTCCATTGTTGGTGGGATTGCAGACTGGTACAACCATTCTGGAAATCAGTCTGGAGGTTCCTCAGAAAATTGGACATTAAACTGCCTGAGGATCCAGCTATCCCTCTTGGGCATATACCCAAAAGATGCCCAACATATAAAAAGACACGTGCTCCACTATGTTCATCGCAGCCTTATTTATAATAGCCAGAAGCTGGAAAGAACCCAGATGCCCTTCAACAGAGGAATGGATACAGAAAATGTGGTACATCTACACAATGGAATATTACTCAGCTATCAAAAACAACGACTTTATGAAATTTGTAGGCAAATGGTTGGAACTGGAAAATATCATCCTGAGTGAGCTAACCCAATCACAGAAAGACATACATGGTATGCACTCATTGATAAGTGGCTATTAGCCCAAATGCCTGAATTACCCTAGATGCCTAGAACAAATGAAACTCAAGACGGATGATCAAAATGTGAATGCTTCACTCCTTCTTTAAAAGGGGAACAAGAATACCCTTGGCAGGGAAGAGAGAGGCAAAGATTAAAACAGAGACTGAAGGAACATCCATTCAGAGCCTGCCCCACATGTGGCCCATATATATACAGCCACCCAATTAGACAAGATGGATGAAGCAAAGAAGTGCAGAAGTGTAGATCGCTCCTGAGAGACACAGCCAGAATATAGCAAATACAGAGGCGAATGTCAGCAGCAAACCTCTGAACTGAGAATAGGACCCCCGTTGAAGGAATCAGAGAAAGAACTGGAAGAGCTTGAAGGGGCTCGAGACCCTATATGTACAACAATGCCAAGCCACCAGAGCTTCCAGGGACTAAGCCACTACCTAAAGACTATACATGGACTGACCCTGGACTCTGACCTCATAGGTAGCAATGAATATCCTAGTAAGAGCACCAGTGGAAGGGGAAGCCCTGGGTCCTGCTAATACTGAACCCCAGTGAACTAGACTGTTGGGGGAGGGCGGCAATGGGGGGAGGGTGGGGAGGGAACACCCATAAGGAAGGGGAGGGGAGGGGATGTTTGCTGGAAAGGAAAGGAATAACTTTTAAAATGTATATAAGAAATATTCAAGTTAATAAAAAAAAAATAGAAAAAAAAAAAAACAGACAAGCAGAAAAAACAAAACAAAAAAAAAAGAGTGTGTACACTGTTGTATAACCATCAGCATGTGAGAAAAATGAAAAATATTTCAACCAAAAAAAAAAAAAAGAAAATAATTTGGGTATGACATTATTATATACTAAACTGGGGGGGGGGACAAAAGTCAATGAACAGTGGGAATTTTTAGCTCCAAGCACCTACATTAGAATACAAGAAAATTCTACTAGATGTTAAAAAAAAAAAAAAAGAGCAAACTAAATTCAAGATAAGAAGGAAGAAATGGTACAAACAAAATAAAGAGCATGACAAGTCAACATGCCCATGGTCCAGTGTGGTGGAAGCAAGTCCTCATTTGAGGTTCCCTCTTCACAAGTGTCTCTAGTTTGTATGGAGTTGACAAACACTAACCGCACAGTGCTATACCATAGACAAGCCTTGAAAAGGCGCCTCCCATAAGAAACCCAAAGGAACCGGCTGCATTCAGCTGAAATGTAATTCCCCAAATAGAAAAGTCCACAGAGACAAAACTGCCATCAGTGATCAGCAGGGGCTTTTGGGATGGAGAATGGGGAGTGGCTGCCAAGGGAGAGAGTGTTTGGGGCCAAAGAAAACATTCTGCAGTTTAGTGATGACTGCCAAGCTCTATGAATGCCACAGCTCTACACCCATATAAAAAAGAATTTATGGTAAGTAAGATTTCAAAAAATAACACTCTACTGTGATCAGTGTGGAGGTAATGAGAAACTGTAGATGAACAATAGGGATTTTTAAAAGCCGCAAATTGTAGGGTGCTCTGGGAATGGTCCAGAACAAGAATCACAGATTTAGGAGAGAGTAATTGTTATGGCCGTGAAGTGAACACGGTAGATATGCTCTGCCTGTGTTTGGTAAGGGCCTAGAGCTCAGAGGACAGATGTGATGCTGCAGTGGGGAAGACCAATGGGATGATGGGATTGCTGTGTAAATGTAAAGATGAGAAGGCCTCAGGAAGTCTCCGGGTTAGGAGACAATGAGGTGAGGAGAGTCAGAAAAAAAGGCAGGAGTGGAAATAAAGACCTAGAACAGCAGAGGTGCCTAGAAAATGGGCAGAGCACAGCAGCTGCTGAGGGCCGGGGGACTGCAGGGCACTATGAGGACACCCACCCTTGGGTTTGGAAGGGCTGAAGTAGTTACTTCACTAGTTTGTCTGCTGTGAGCGGGTTTCTGCCCTTTAGAAATGATGAACACACCCTACCTCACCAAAAGGTGCTTAGAGTCAGTGTGAATGCACCAGTCTACATTTTTATTAGAAAAGGAATTAATAAAGTTTTGAGCTCTATTCTGTGACACCGTCTCACTCAAGTCTGAGGTGGGGTTTGCCCCCAGAGCTACAGGCTGAGGTAATACATCTGGGTCCTATCCTGAAGATGCCATCTTTTGCTCTGCACTTTTATACAGTTCCTTGCTTTATCTGCTCTCTGCTTTTATTTTTCCCTCAACTATATATAACATAAAATAAAAAGATTAGCTTTTAAAGGGTAATATTATTTTAACCTATTAGAGTAAAAAGGTAAAAAAAGTATACTTAATCTTAAATGATAAACATACATTTCTACTTAACTTTTAGAAATCACGAGGATGGCCAAAACTTTTGTGTCTTTTGTCAATTTTAATCTAACCTAATTTTAATGTCCTATTTTTAATAAATGAATGACCAAGCTAGAGACAATTTTCCTACGTGGCCACATGTAATTGTCTGGCACCTATATAATTAATTATCATATGTGTCTATTCCATTTAGAAGGACCAATCCAAGGAGGTATTTAATTATATCTTAATAGATCTAATAGCACTGAGGTTATAAACTTTCTAAGCCATATGCATTCCCCTCTGGGTCATCCTCTAAATGCCCTGTGTCCCTCACCCAAAGCCAGGAGAGAGCACAGTCTGTGCCTGGCATGGAGATGTCACACAAGCCTGGTGGTGACTAGATCACGACCATTTCTGCCTGGTGTCCAACAGCCCTCACTGCAGAGGCAATTACAACACCTTTCCCAGCCCACCTTTAGGGACGAGCACTTCAGCGTCTTTCCGTCTTTCCACTCGTGGCTGTCTACAACATCTGGACGTGTTACACACCAAGATAATTAAGGACAAATTTAACTCTGAGACAGAAATGTGTTAAAAACTGTTGAGATGGATTTTCTGGAAGTTGTTAAAATGAAACCTTTTGCCAATCACATCTCTAAACTTAAACATCCCTACTGAAACGTTACGTTTTAAGCAGAGTCTCCTTGGCGGATTCCATGTGTTTAATGACAATGTTCTGAAATCCCGACAGCTCTAATGCGTCCTGACGGTTGTGAAACTCTTCTATGTCAACTAGGCGTAATTTCCTGCAAGAGATAAAAATAGACAGCAAATTTAAGATAAAGATTTTGTGGTGTTTATGATTTTCTTAATTTGTTTGTTCCAAGAAAATACCATATTCCTAGATTTGCCATCAAAATCTGTACTCTAGATTGAATTGTCAAGAGCATGAGATTTTCTGTGGTGGTCAGCTTTCTGTTGCTGTGACAAAAATGCCAGAGGAAAACAAGAGCAGAGAGCAGAAAGGTTTGTTTGGGCTCTTGGTTTCCAAAGTTCCAGTTCATGGTCTGCTGCATGGCTCTCTTGTTTAAGACCTGTGGAGGGACCACGATGACAGAGAAGTGTTCTTCTCCAGGCAGTTGGGAGGAGTCAGGCCACAGCAGCTGGGAAAGGGGAGAAAGACAAAGCTTTTGAAAGTGAAGGGCCTGTGGACAGGATAGTCCCTGAGGGCATGCCTCCGGGATCCACAGTCTTCAGCTATGTCCTGCCTCCTTAGTTCCTGAGTTCCCTTCATTTCCCAATAGGACTACAGATGGTGAACTCAAACTGGTTCATCTACTGAGGACAGAGCCCTTTCCATGCAGTCACTCTCCAAAGCCTTACCTCTGAATACTGAGGAACTGAAACAAGCCTGGAGTTGAAACATTTGAGCCTTCTAGGGGATCTTTCAGATCCAAACCATAACAATGACTAAAATTTTAAAATAGTATATATATTTAGATTCAACAGGAATATGACATTGTGGGAGTATCGCTGCAAAGTGCAAGAGTGTAGCTCTGGAATTTGGTGAGAATTTATACTAGGCTTTCACAGAAACCAGAACAGTTAAAAAAGTGGGGGGGGGTGGGGGATGGGGTGGGGATGGGGTGGAGGCCGATAAGACTCAAGCATTCAGAGCTGGCATCTAATTCCAAGTACAATATCTCTTCAAAAGGAAGCCCGAGGAGCAGAGAGCCTGGGGGGGGAAGCTGTCTGCCAAGGAAGCCCCAGAAGCCCCAAATCCTACACCCGTGTGAATTTCTAAAGGCACAGGACTTACGGAAGCCCAGATTAGACACGGGGAGGCTTGTAAGATACTTTGGGGGGGTGGGGGGATGGGGGTGGAATATATCTTCATTCATATGTAAAATGTTTGTTAAACACGCTTTAAGATGTTACAACAAATCACCAAGTATAGCGTGTGTCTGTGGGATGTATGTAAGTGTGGGGGTGTCTTAGTTTGGGTTTCACTGCTGTGAAGAGACGCCAGGACCAAAAACTCTTATAAAGAACAACATTTGGGCTGGAGAGATGGCTCAGTGGGTAAGAGCGCTGACTGCTCTTCCAGAGGTCCTGAGTTCAATTCCCAGCAACCACATGGTGGCTCACAACCATCTGTAATGGGATCCAATGCCCTCTTCTGGTGTGTCTGAAGACAGCTACAGTGTACTCATATAAATTAAATAAATCTTAAAAAAAAAAAAAAAAAAAAAAAGAACATTTAATTGGGGCTGGCTTACAGGTTTAGAGTTTTAGTCCATTATCATCAAGGCAGGAGCAATACAGTGTCCAGGCAGGCGTGGTGTGGGGGGAACTGAGAGTTCTACATCTTGATCTGAAGGCTTCTAGAAGACCGGCTCTTCTGCACTGGGTGGAGCCTCAAAGCCCACCCCCACAGTAATGCACTTTCTCCAGCAAAGCCACACCTCCTGACAGTGCCACTCCTTAGGCCAAGCCTATTCAAACCGCCACAGGGGCTTCCGCAGCCTGTGGTTAAAAGACTGCAGAACAATGTAGAAAATGTCCACCGCACGGCAACCGTTCAGTATGTCACTGGTTTGGCTTGTCAGGAGGAGAGACAAAGGGTGGCATCACATTTATCGTAGGTGTGGGGACGCTCCAAGTTTTAGGGTGTCTTAAGAAAGATTGCCTTTAAGAAATCTAAATTTGCATTACTTCAGCTAATTTTGAAGCATGCGCCCATATCAGCATACTGCTGCAGTGCCTCTGCGAGACTTGTAACGGGCGTGTGAGAGAGAGCACATGAAGCTAGAGTTCCCATGCGGCATGGCAGGTCCTCTTCTGCTGAAGGAGCAAACCGTTTTGTTCCAGAAACCTTTATATGCACCTCTGCTAAGCCCTTCCTGCCCACAGATGCTCTGCCCCATAGATGACACGTGGGAGGCAGGCCGTGCTTCCCACCAGCCGTCAGGGGACTTCAGTGCAGTCTATTAATTTGGGCAATGTTTATCAGGTTTATAAACTGCTCTGAGCACTGCAGCCGTTAATGTTCTGGGTCACTTAAAACAAGGTGAAGACATTGAGTCCCTGAGCTGAGAGTATCCTGAAAGCACATATGGTGACTAGACAGAGAAGACAAATACAGTGAGTCAGATGTAAAAGACAGTGTTCACTTATTATTCTATATTTACATATCAATTATCAAAATCATGGTTTAGTATTTGCACTCGTAATTAATTTTAATTTACAATTAAAAGAATAAGAGAAATAAGTCAGATAGGACTAAAAATGACATTTTTAAAAAAATTTTAGTGAGAAGGCATAGATGATGGTTCGGTGGTTAATTCGACAAACCCAGGTCATCTTCCAGAACCAACACCTCGGGCTTACAGCTAACCGTATCTCCAGGCCTGGGGAAATCCAACACCTTCTCCCGGCCTCCCTGGGCACCTGGCACATAGTACGCACTTAACATGTAGACAAAACACTCATAAACATGAAATAAAATTGTTTTTAGTTTCAAAAACCCCAAAACTACTCACTTAAAGGTGCTGTGCCACAGATCCAGCACAGCCAACATAGTGGGGTTCATAGCGTTCAAGTGGTCCCTAATATAACTGCATGCAGACAGGAAAGACCTCCTCCACGGCTTCGGCAAGACTTCCATTCTGAAAACAAAAAGAAAAACTGAGCTATCTTCCCTAAAACTCAAAAAGGGCATTGGCTTGAGCATTTGCCTAGCTCACACAAGGTCCTGTGTTTGGTTCTAAGCACCACAAAAATATTTTTTATTATATATATGTATATATATATAGAAAGCAATAATCATTTTGTTCTAATATCATCTCATGGAAATTACAAAATATGCCCCTACACATATGTAGCAGATGTGCAGCTTGGTCTTCATGTGGGTCCCCCAACAATTGGAGCAGGGGCTGTCCCTGAATGTGTTGCCTGCCTGTGGATCCTGTCCCTTAACTGGGCTGCCTTGTGTGCCCCCAGTGGGAGAGGATGTGTATAGCCCTGCAGTGACTTGATGTCCCAGGGTCTGGGGGAGGGGGGACTGGGAAGAGACAGGAGCTGTGATCAGGATGTAAAGTAAATAAATAAATGAAAAGAGGTAGTAGAAGTTACAAAATATGTAATTCTAGCCTACAATATGTACTTTGTGGTTGGCACAACCTAATCTTGACAATAATCATGAACTTTGCTTTAAATTTTTAACATACAAAGTATTCTTATCTGTGAATAGGTAATCCTATTGAATCTGAAAATAATGAACAACAGTCAAATAAAAACAACGGCGGGCTAGCTTTTCTATACGAAGGCTCTGGCTTCACTTCAGTTGCTGTGATATGTTACTCTGACAAAAGGCGATGTAAGGGAAAGAGAAGTTTTCAGTTTACAATCCTAGATTGTAGCCCATTGTAGAAGGAAGGTCATAGAGGCAGGAGCTCAGAACAGGTATTGTATCATATATGTTGTCAAGAGCAAAGAAATTATATATAGTTCAAGGCCCAATCTAGGGAACCAACAATGGGCTAAGAATTCTTATATTTATCAACAACCAAGACAATCCTCCACAGACATGCTCAACCTAATATAGATAATTCCTTACTAGGACTCTCATCCTGGGGATTCTAGATTGTCAAATCGATAGTTAAAACCAACTGGTACAAATTATTCATATATGTGTGTGTGTGTGTGTGTGTGTGTGTGTGTGTTGCATGTTAGTACAATTTCACTATGATAACTTAAAATCATATTTAAATCTTTAAAACATATGATAACTAATTCCCATTACTAGATACTTGATCCCATTGAATCCATAGGTAACTTAAAATGTCAAGTACAAACAATAGCCAGCTAGCTTTTATGTATGAAGATTCTTAACGACAGGATACACAACATTTAATTATTGTTTTATTTTTCAGAATGATAAGGATATTGTCTACTTTGCCTATGGAAATCCCCTTGACCATTTTGCCTGTCAATGTGTAAAGATCATTTACAAATCACATACCTGTGTGTGCACAGTCACACACACACAATCATTCTTATTCAAAAACATACTTTCAAATATATTTACATCTTTCAGATATGTAAATATTCTCTGTGGCATATCATCTGTACCATATTTGGACTTCTGAGGTTTCTGGCTGTGTGATACTGGAAAGGCAATACATCTGGATTGTGATTTTATTCTGAGCTGGCTTTGAAGACACCGGGCAGTGCACAGTTGAGCAGCCCACCATGCAACTAGCAGGGTACCCATGAACGGACCCTACAGCACATGATATCACTGAGCTGTGGTACTCCATGGTCAGGTATATCAAATGCACTTTTGACTTATAGTATTTTCAAGCATCTGCATATTTAAATATGTCCACTTTGTGGCCATAATTTACCATCAATTTTACTTAAACACTTGATTTAGGCAGCCAAGACTTCCTCTCTTCCCTATACCTGGCTGTTGCATAAATATAACCACTGATACAATTCCCAAGTCTCCTAGATAGGCCCATTGGGCCCAAATGCCACACATGATGACCCCATGTAGCAAAGAGAAACCAGACTCAGTTGTCTCCCCCATTCCCTAGCTGGCACTTAGTATTACCTCTATACTGGGAAGAAAATGAGGACAGGAGATAGAAATGAGACCGGCAGTTTAGTGACTAGATGGTATTGTAGTCTTTGGCCTTAAATAAACAAACAAAAACTATCCTTGGTCATGTCCTGGTTGGAGACCAGAAATACTAGAAACGTGGGGCAGTTCGTGATCCTTCATCTGGTTCCTAAGTGAGTTTAGAGCCACCTATTCAATAGGGAGAATGCCGTAGTGGCCTTGGCAGGGCTCTGTAGTGGCTGTAAGGTACACTGAAGTGGCCACTTCTCTGGTTGAGTATGCTAAGCTACAACAACATAAATGGGTTGATTCGGTTGTGTGACAACACATTTTGATTAAGACACAACAACAAAACAAAACAAAAACTCTGACATTCAAAGAGAATGGAACATTTGCCGGACCTCACAGTCAGAAATAATAATGCACCTTGAGGTCACTTAAATTTAAGACTGCTATCCTACTGTGTGCTTAATCTCTTTATTTAATCTGCCTTTAAGAGAACAACCAACCTTACTTGCCTTAGATTTCTTATGTAATTCACTTTTACAATCTAAATTAATGCATAACTGTAATCTTAAATTATATACTCTTCACAGGAGCAATGCCCATGTTTGTATATGCACTATGATAACAATTTAATACAAATAGGAGAAAAGGGGGACTTACAAAGATTCCTGTAAATACCCTCATTCTTTCCCCATGAGATGGTTTCTTCTGTGTTGTTTAATAAAAAAGAGGGGGGAAGCCCTTTATTTGAGACACACACAAATGAGGGGGGGGAGAGAGAGAGAGAGAGAGAGAGAGAGAGAGAGAGAGAGAGAGAGTGGGGGGGGGGGGGGGGAGAGAAGCTGAAGGAGGGAGAGGAGAGAGACTCACAAGACAACATTCAGGAAACCCTTTCTTAGGGACAAGCTCACAGGGACATACAGAGAGAAAAAGAGACAGGGACACTCAGAATCAGAAGACAATATTCAGACAGGTACCAGTTCACACTCATAGCAGAAAGACAGAACAAAAGAAAACAGGAAGACTGTGAAAGAGAATTCAGATCTGGGCTCCCTCTGGATTAAATGACACCAAGGAGACATGCTTTTATGTCCTTAATCTGACATCAACATAGGTGACTGGGTTTACCAAGGAGTTCAGACGGAGCCACACCTGGACAGTCAATCACTAAGTCAAAGAAATACTGCACAAAAAAGTGGTATTTCCTCTAGGAAGGCAGGCTCACCTTAAACTATACTAAAAAGATGGGGAAAGTAAGGCCCGTGATGAGTGTGGTGGTTTGAGCATGCTTGGCCCAGGGAATGGCACTATTAGGAGGGATGGCCTTGTTGGAATAAGTGTGTCATTGTGGGCGTGGGCTTTGAGACCCTCCCCCTAGCCGCCTGGAAAACAGCCTGCTCCTAACTTGCTTTGGGTGAAGATGTAGAACTCTCAGCTCTTCCTGCACCATACCTACCTGGACACTGCCATGCTTCCTACCATGATGATAATGGATAACTATATATAATATAAAACATATATAAATCAAAACACATATACGAGAAATCTCTATGCATATATGAGAAAATACAAACAGGAGGGGAACTCTTTTACATTTGGCAGTAGTTGTCCATTGTCGGTCACACAGAGTGAATTTATTAGGAAATACGCCCACTTACTCAGCGCGGTGTGGAGGGAGTTCAGTTATCTTAGTATCATCCTCTTTTTCTCTGGGATCTTTTAAAACAAAATCAACTAAGAAAAAAAATTGAAAAGTTTGGATAAATAACCTTAGATTAATTACAGCACATTTCTGAGAAAAATAATTCTATTAAAATTAATCACTTAAACTGTGTTAGTTTTGCAATAAAGAGAAATTTGTGCGTTTATGAGGAAAATTTTGTGAGAAAAAAATATCAAGTCTGTGCCTGTGTTCTCTTTCTTAACAATGTGTTCCTATTGCTTCATTTGGGAATGATAACTGACTTTAATATTACATTTTCCTTTATAGTTATTCCATCAAAAGCACTCTTGTTGAATTGTAGGTCAGCGAAAAGACGAGAATTTCTTTCATTGGAAAAGCACACATTACTGTGTTGCATCTGAAATTGGGTAAGAGTATCACACAGACATTATAAAATCAGCACAGCAAGCTCCCTCTGCTCCTGTCGACTGTGTCTTCAATCACGATTGGCTCCATTTTCCTTCCTGTCTTTCAAGATGCCCTTTCTACAATGCAAAAATGTGCTGCTACCCGCTGCTTAAAATTCCTCAGACTGTCCTTTTACCTTCAATGCTTTAAAGAGAGGCATTCAAGCCCTTCTCAGACACTGTCCCTTTTCCCAAGTGCACCTTAGACTTTGGCCATCATAGTAGCTCACAGATCTAGAACAGCCTTTGAAACCCATCTGTTGTTGCTTATGCCATTGCCTGGATGAAACATATTAGCTAGTAGACATTTCTCAAGCTTCAGGACTCCATTCAGGGGCTGCGAATGCTATACACTTGGATTCCAACAACTAGGTAGGCAGAGGCCAGAGGATCAAAAGTTCAAAACCACCCTAAGCTAGTAAGTTAAGGCAAGCCTCGAATACTCCCTAGATACTTAGTGACACACTGCAGAGACAGTTCAGAAGATTCTAGAGTATAACCCTGAGTCATGGTGGCCTTCTCTTCCTTTGGTCTCCTCCTCTCTGCACTTGGTGTTCTCTTTCAGACTTTAAATATCTGTTCTCTGGAAGGCTAAATCACTCAATACACTCTGATTCTACCAGCCTTTGGGGGAGCACATTGTGTATGTTCTATTATCACAAACGACTGGAAAACATTTCTTAAAAGTGCATATTCTAAGGTTTTGGCTTCAGGGACTTTAGTCTAGATTGGGCCAGAAATCATCACTATTTTAAAAAATTATTCTTGCTTCTGGTCTGCACATACACCTGCAGAAGTCATGAGTTGGGGGGAATGATTGAAGGCCCTTAGGGGGAAGGGAACCCAACAGGAAGGCCAACAGAATCAACTAACCTGGACCCTTGGGAGTTCTCAGAGACTGAGTCACCAACCAAAAAGCAGACATGTGTTTGGAATGAGGCCTTATCACATATGTAGTGGACGTGCACCTGGTCTCGGTCTCCATAGCTGCCTTGTAGGCCTCAGTGGATGTTAATGTGCCTAATCTGGCATAAACAGAGATATGCCAGGGGGTACCCTCTCACAGGAGAAGGGGAGGGGATGGAGGAGGAAATCTGAGGAGGAAGGACCTGGTGTGTGGGGGGGGAAGCAGTGTTTGGGATGTAAATAAATAAATAAATAAATGTTCTCATTACCTACTCACACTTAGAGATCAATCTGTTAAGTCCATACCATGGTTCAACAAATCTCTTACACAAAGGCCGTATAGTAACTAATTCTGCCTTGGGAGTAACAAGGTCTCTGTTCAGCTCCTCTGCTCGGATGTTATAACTCAAAAGCAGCCATACACAAAAAAATATAATAGAGGGGCTGGAGAGATGGCTGAGCAGTTAAGAGCACTGACTGCTCTTCCAGAGGTCCCGAGTTCAATTCCCAGCAACCACATGGTGGCTCGTGACTATTTGTAATGGGGTCTGATGCACTCTTCTGGTGTGTCTGAAGAGAGCTGTACTCATATACAAACAAAAAATTAAAAAAAAAAGAAGCAAAGTTTAAATATATATTAGAATACCTATGCACTATTGAAACCTCAATTACAGACTAGACAGTGGGCAGGAATGGTTTCTGACCCATAGTTGGCCACCTTTTGGTCTGTAGCAAAAATGTCACCAACCATATTTGAATTTCTTATGCGTAATGTTAATGATAGTTGGTAATGGTTAAAATTTTTGGTAATTATTCACCTACACACACACACACACACACTGTGTGCACATGCTCACACACATGCATGCACCGTACACATATACATATGCGTACAAACACACAGACAAAAGCACACATATGGGCACATCTTGTGTCTCCCACCTATACTAAGAAAATTGTAAACAAAGGACAATCTTGAAGGAAAAGAGGACTTCCCACTTAGATGCCTAATGCTTTCGCTTGACTGAAGCGCAATAAATATCATGAGGGGCTAAAGATAATGAGGGGATAAAGTAATGTGTTATTACTTTCCTTGGTGTTGTCCTTTAATGAGGGACAATATCTTTAAAATCAGCAAAGTTGATTTAAAAAATAATGTATACCTAATTAATTAAAGTCGGCTGAGATTTTAAGTAATGCAGCAATGAGGCGAGAAAGCGCATAATCGGCATAATCAAGGGAATGTGACAAAATCAGGTGTTAACGTTCAACTCAGAGCTTGCCTTTAAGGCAACACACACTCAAACTAGAAAGCAGAGCATTTTACCTATGGACTTCTTCACACTAAGAAGATAATCCTCTCTCATCTCATCCGACAAGACCGTGATGCTGTTCGTCAGGACTTTCAGATGCTGTGGAACCAACTGCAACACATGCTCCAGCCAGGAGTCCTCCATCGGGGCCACGTTATCAGTATCGATTCCATGATGGATGTAGTAGTAATATCTCTGTGGTAAATGGGAAGGCAGAGGTGCAGTAAGGAAGTGTGGGGTCAGAACGCAAAACCACAGGGGAAGTGCAAGTCTGAGGAGAGCAAAGTATTTATAAATGATACAAAGCGCTTTTGTGAAATTCATGTAAGCATTGTTTAAGACCACTTAATTTTTTAAAATGCTGTTTCCTGGAAGCAAAAGCATTTCTTTCTTAGTTCACAACTATACCACGAGCATCTAAGTTACATCATCAAATAGATGAGATACGGAATAGAGTGCATGCTGAATTGCAAGTTGGTGTTGGTAAAATTTTGGAACGTATTATTAGGTCTGCTCTTTCAGTTTTGATAATCAGAGGTCAATCTTAAAAGCTGCATTCAAGTCAGTGGCTTTTTTTTCTTTTTTACACTAACTCTAGAAGCATGCAACAGAACTGAATTATGGGGTTGGGGATTTAGCTCAGTGGTAGAGCGCTTGCCTAGCAAGCGCAAGGCCCTGGGTTCGGTCCCCAGCTCCGAAAAAAAAAAAGAAAGAAAGAAAGAAAAAAAAAAGAACTGAATTATGCTGGTTTGAATGGGAATGGCATAGGCTCATACATGTGTGAGCGTTTAGTCCCCAGTTGGTGAACTGTTTGGAAGGGTTAATGAAGAGATGAGGCCTTGCTGGAGCGGGTGTGCCACTAGAAGTGAGCTTTGAGGTTTCTAAAGCCATGCCAGACCCTCTCTATCTCTCTGTCTGTGTCTCTCTGTCTCTCTGTCTCTCTGTGCCCCTCTCTACCTTCCATCCCCTCTCTGCCTGCCTGCCTGCTTACATATCAGATGTATGCAGCTCTCAGCTACTTCTCTAGCACCATGCCTGCTGGCGTGCTGCCTTTTTCCCTGCCCTGATGCTAATGGACTAAATGTCTGAAACAGTTAGCCAGCCCCCCAATTAAATGCCTTCCTTTGTAAGAGTTGCCTTCGTCCTGGTGTCTCTTCACAGAAGTAAAACACTGATTAAGACAGCCCCATTTCTATCCTTTATACATGCTCATACTTGATTTAAAATCTGATAATTCTCCATTCTTCATAATTATTTACACAGCACTCAGGGCGAAAATTAAACTTCAAAATATTTTCAAATTCACAATGCTTTTATTTTCTGTATGTGTATAGGTGTTTTGTCTGCATGTATGTCTGTTCACTGCATGCATGCATGTTGTCCACAGAATCTGGAAAAGTGTGTTGGACTCCCTGGAGTTCCAGATGGCTATAAACTGCCATGTGAGTGCTTGGGATTACACCCCGGTCCTCTAAAAGAGTCATCTCTTAACCTCTAAACCATCTCTCTAGCCCACAATATTATAATTTTTAATGCTTACATTTAAAAAATGTTTATGCATTTGAAATACCTGGAGTATTGCTTCTAAAATAAGTGAATGTGCTTTTTTAAATATATATTATCATAACTCAGAAAAATGGTCCTAAGAGAATAACACTGGATAAAAATATATATGATTGAGACAGCTTTAAGATGGGATCAGGCGGATTTGGAATTGTTTAACTCTGATCTTAGATGGCAAGAAAGAGAATGCTTTCATAATTAATATAATAGAACAATCTGACACAGTACTCTGTTCATTCCTGCATACACAAAGATACAAAGGAAGGACAGAATAATCTCAAGGACATGCAGTATTCTGGGGTCTACCCTCTAGTTACAGTTCTCCTGACAGAAGTGAGTTGTTACCAAGATGTCTTTCTCTATTGCAGAAGTGGTCGCTTTTGGAATGCCGTTCTCATCAGTGTCATCGGCCTCTAAACTCGAATCTTGCTGCCTAAGACAGTGATAAACAAGGTTGAGTTAGAAATATGCAAAAACAGCTCAAACACAAAACATGGATGTAAGACATGAGGACCGTTCTCTACTAAGTCACCCGAACAGTGAATGGCTGAACATAGTTCTTGGTGCCCGTTTCTCTCCACGTGTGTGGGGACAATTAGAAGTGCTCTCCAAGACCTGCTTCGTGGGAAGCATCCCCGGCAGTGGCCTTTGCTCATTTGCTTTCGCTACTACAAAACTGACTTCTCTCTCCTTTGAACTTGCAAGAAATATTCTTGCATTATCCCTAAAATATGTTGTTTATTTATCTGATTAAAATAAAATGATAGAAAGTTCAAGTGCTGTTTTGCAGAAAACACAGTGACATTCTCTGAAGACCTTGTCTCAGATCTCTAGGGACATACACATTGACACCAAGCAACATAGAAACTCATTTGTTCCTTTGCCTTTTCTAAGTATATGTCCATAAAACTCCTGTGATGAGTGGAATTCGGTTCAAAAGCTATGCCAGACATGACCCACATTGACTTTTTCTGGGGCTCTGCTGTGCAGAAAGGAATAGTTTACAGCTCCAGCACAAATAGCAGGTTGTGCTGGGCCAGCTCTAACTTTGCATTGTGGTCCAGAGCCCAGTGTCATCTGTTGATGTAAGTCAGTGGCACTGAATAAGAGACACCTGTCCCCTTACTGAGTAGCAGATGCTGACCATTTATTGAGTGTGTTTCCATGAAACCATGCTAAAGTAGGCGCCCAGGATATATCTTTTAACTTGTCTTTTCTAATTCCAAGAATCCAACATTCAGTGAATATTGTGGTTTGAAAGTATGTAAGAAAAACCCATTTAATTTAATAGATGATAGGTAATCAATAAATCTTTACCAAACAGCAGTCTATGAATACGAAAGTAGTGGGGGATCCTCAAAAAACATTAAGAAGATAAGAGGACAAGCATTGATTATTCTAACCGCAAATGTAATCTCATTATGCCGTTGCTTGCCCAGAAAGGAACTAATAAAATAATACTGTGTTTTCAGATCATCAAGTCTGGGCTCACATTGCGCCACTAGAAATGCATGACTTCAGTAAGTGGCACTTGTGGTTGGTTTTAATGCAGAAACCTCATCCTGCCAGCCTTCCTACATCATGGGTGTCGGCCTTTCATCCTTTGTGTGAACAATGCCTAGAAGGGCACAGTCACTAAGGTGGGAAGGAAAGAAGGCCATTAGGCTTGTAGAAGTCACTATTGACTCTCTGAGTGGGTGTCAAACATCCTTTCAGCTCTACAGACCCATGATTCTAGGGCTACATTCTGCTCACCAGAAACTAGAAGAGCCATTCGTCGCCAATCAAGCCCTTAATGGTTTTGCAAGTATTATTTCTAAGCCTCACATGTACTGTTGAAAGTCATAAGTATCCCCACTTCACAAAAGAAATTAAATGTCAAAGAGAAGAAAGATCCCCGCTTCGGTCACACAGCTAATCAAGTGGAAAGGGGGATCTGTGCGTCATTGTGTGAGTCTTAGCAGCTATGCTCTTTCCAGAAGAATGGCATCCCACTCAGAACGAAAACAGTCCTAGTAGGAGATACGTTTTTTAGTTAAAGAAAAATAGGATAACTCTCTGCCTCTTCTCTCTCTCTCTCTCTCTCTCTCTCTCTCTCTCTCTCTCTCTCTCTCTCTCCCTTTACTCCCTTCTCGACTTCCCTTCCCATGCCCCATAAATAAACTCTATTGTATACCAAAAAAAAAAAAAGAAGAAAAGAAAAAATATTTCTCAAAAGTGAAAAGTAACTATATTGATATTGTCCTGTTTATAAGACACTTTTGGTTCAAAATAGCAGTAGCAATCCCTTCTTTTTCAAGTGCCAAGGCAGGAGCGAAGTTATTTTAACCCATGATTATGAGGAGACAGGAAGAAAAGCCAGTCACTGAGGAAATGGGTCACTGAAAGCAGGCAGTTTAAAATGCTGTCCACCTATGACAGGACGGTGAGCAACTGATCTGACACCTCCAAAAAGGCCCTCACCCAAAAGTCAACTGGTACCAAAGGCAGCAGAAAAGGAGGTTATCTTGATAGCTAATTACACAGAAAATTAGACAGCTGTGTGGGAGCGAAACATACCCCAAAGGCAAAACTGTTCCAAGCATGACACCAGGAAAAATACAAAATACGACTAGATCAATATTGTGTCCTTTCGTGAACCCATGTCTACCTAAATTCCATCCAAGCTTTGATAATCACCGTTATATTGACTGAAGTAACCCAGACCCAGAAAGACAAACCACTTGTCCTCCAACATCTGAGGTGCCCAGAGCCAGATCTTCAGCTATGAATATGTAACCTGGAGAAACCAGGTTGAGTAAAAAAGGACCATTGGGAGAAGAAGCCCTAGAGAGGGAAATAGCAGGATACAAGTGTGATAAAGGGAGAGGTGGAAAATGGGAGGAGCTTTTAACTGGGGAGGAAGAAAGCAGGTCAGCACAAAGGGGATGAAGGAATAAACAACACTAAGAGTATTTGAAAGAGCCTTAAGCAATCATTCTTTTATATTTGTCCAAAATTACCTATATATCTTAAAGTAATGCCACTTGGGCTGAAAATGCTCCCCAAAAGAGCCATAGAGTATCTAACAAAAACACCAGTACCAGGCAGGAGAAACCTTTTAAGTTGTCGCTCAGGGGAGTCCCAGAGACTCCAAAGCAACATAGACTATGGATGCTGTCCTCGGTTGCCTCTCAGAGAGAAAGGAAAGTCCCTAATGCTGAAAACACCATGTCAGACACAGGACTCAGAAGATTGCAGCTGGAACTAACCTGAAAGCCTCCTCCCTAAGGGCCAGCCTTCATAGAATCAGAAACTGTCGAGGGAGGGAAGGAATCAGTACCCCCGCCCAGTTGTGACGCCTTTGAACCACAACACTAACCAGCATGTCAAGATGTCCCTAAAGGTGAACTAGTGGCACTTGCATGCTGGTGGTGACATACAGATGCCTAAATGGATTTACAGAGCTCAACAATAGGAAAATCATGTCTGGTACTGGAAACCTCTTCAACTACCCAGGGCTAGTGAGGTCATGGATCTTAGAGGAGAGCCTACTGCTGCCACTGTACTAGAAGAGAATAATTATTAACTGCATTCTTCTTTTTCTTTTATCGGATATTTTCTTTATTTACATTTCAAATGTTATCCCCTTTCCTGGTTTCCCCTCCTGCAACCCCCTATCCCATCCCTCCTCCCCCTGCTTCTATGAGGGTGCTCCTCCACCCACACACACACTCACTCCCTCTTCCTTGCCTAAGCATTCTCCTACACTGAGGCATCAAGCTTCACAGAACCAAGGGTCCTCCTCCCATTGAGGCCCAAAAAGGCCATCCTCTGTTACATATGGGGATAAAACCAACAGTCACTCCATGTGTACTCTTTTGTTGGTGGCTTAGTCCCGAGCTCTGGGGTGTCTGGTTGTTTCTTATGGGGTTGCAAACCCCTTCAGCTTCTTCAGTCCTTTCTCTAACTCCTCCATTGGGGACCCTGTTCTCAGTCCAATGGTTGGCTGTGAGCATCCGCCTCTGTATTTGTCAGGCTCTGGCACAGCCTCTCAGCTACAGCTATATCCGGCTCCTGTCAGCATGCACTTCTTGGCATTCTCAATAGTGTCTGGGTTTGGTGACTGTATATAAGAGGGATCCTCAGGTGGGGCAGCCTCGGGATGGCCTTTCCTTCAGTCTCTGCTCCACATTTTATCTCCATATTTCCTCCTGTGAGTATTTTGTTCTGCCTTCTAAGGACTGAAGCATCCACACTTTTTGTCTTCTTTCTTCTTGAGCTTCATGTGATCTGTAAATTGTATCTTGGGTATTCCAAGCTTTTGGCCTAATATACACTTATCAGTGAGTACATATCATATATGTGTTGTTTTGTGCCTGGGTTACCTCACTCAGGATGATATTCTCTAGTTCCAGCCATTTGCCTAGGAATTTCATGAAGTCATTGTTTTTAATAGCTAAGTGGTACTCCATGTGTAAATGTACCACATTTTCTGTATCCATTCCTCCATTGAAGGACATCTGGGTTCTTTCCAGCTTCTGGCTATTATAAATAAGGCTGCTATGGACATAGTGGACCATGTGTTTTTGATGTATGTTAGAGCATCTTTTGGGTATATGCCCAGGAGTGGTATAGCTGGACCCTCAGGTAATACTATGTCCAATTTTCTGAGGAACCACCAGGCTGATTTCCAGAGTGGTTGTACCAGCTTGCAAGCCCACCAGCAATGGAGGAGTGTTCCTCTTTGTCCACATCCTTGCCAGCATCTGTTGTCACCTGAGTTTTTTATCTTAGCCATACTGACTGGTATGAGGTGGAATCTCAGGGTTGTTTTGATTTGCATTTCCCTGATGACTAAGGATGTTAAACATTTCTTTAGGTGTTTCTCAGCCATTTGATATTCCTCAGCTGAGAATTCTTTGTTTAGCTCTGAACCCCATATTTTCATAGGGTTATTTGGCTGAGGTACTTACCACAATGGGTCATGAAATCCTATGTGTTCCACAGCAGTAGTTGTTAGCACCCTGAGAGTCAGAATGAAGCAAGAGAGGGCACCAAACAACCTACCCAAAGCTGTGTGGAATCAGGGCAAAGGGGATCATCAAAACCTCTACCCCTCTGCATGGAATCTGAAACTGAGGCGCAAGAAGGCCAGGCATGTTCACCTGCTTACTCTTCTACCCTAAGTCCTGTTCCACACAAGGAGACCCTCAACATCACAAAAGTCATCATACCACCTGGACAGACAACATGGGAGGCAACCACATCCTCTACCAGCCACCATGATGACAACTAGAACTCCCAGGTAGTCTTTGTTCACTTGGTTGACGTCGAATTCTAGCACAGGCACCTTTACAAGTGATGCTACTTAGAAGTGGGACATACTTAACCGGGGTGAACCCAAACTCTTCAATCCTCTATTCCTACACCAGCTTCACTGCAGCGTCTTGGAGGCACCCCCTGGAAATGTACAGGGTGATTATATCTTCAGTTGTTACTGGCCAGGGACTTACTGGGCTAACATGCTGGTTAGCTTGTAGCACTCACATAATGACGTTGACGAGGGTGCTTCTGAAATTCTCTCTCTCCTTATGTGGAGATTTGACCTTTGATCTGGAAGTTGATGGTGCAGAACGGGCATCATCAATTTGGTCCAGTAATTTGCCTTTTTTTCCAAAGTGCTCCATGTATTCAGCTTAAATTTAAAAAGCAACAGTTGTTAATGTAGAAGATAAGCTAAGACATGTAAATCCTTAGAATAAGGCACTGCAGCGCCGTCTAGAAAAATGTTCCATACTCTCAGCTCAAAAAATTCTAATGCGTATTGTTTTACTACAAAAATATTATTATGCCTACTTTAGTCACCAGGAGAGAATCTTCTAATTATTTTAAGAATATTGTTGAATTGTGTGTTGCTTTTAATATAATAAATATTTTCAATTATATTTGTATTAGAGTCTCTTAAAGGGATTAAAATTTAGATATGATAAAAACAAAGTTACACTGTTCAAGAAAAATCGAAAAGATCCCTAGTTTCAAAAGCATGTGAATGTTAAATGTAATCAATCTAATAAGTGCTTATACATTAGAATTTTTAAAGATGTAGATATGCTTCTCTGTGTGCACACGTGTGCAGAAGCTGATCTTTGTCACCTGGAGCTCATGGGGTCAGGCTGGATGGCTAGCTAGCCAGCCTCCAGAATCCTCCTGTCTCATCTCATCTCAGCACTGGGTCTGTAAGGCATACAGCCACAGCTGGCTTCTTGCCTGGATGTGGAGAGGAAACTCAGAACCATAGTCCTCATGTCTACTGACTGAGTTATTGGGCCCTAGCATAAAATTATTTTTAGATGACTAATTTGGAAATAATATCCACAACTTAGGACATTCGTAAAAAAAAAAAAAAAAAAAAAAGGGGGGGGGGTGGGGTTGGCACAGAAGGCCCATCAACTTCGTGAAGAGGGGTGGCCTCATAAGGTCCCATCCCTCCCTGAGGAACCTCAGGCTGTCAAGCGTTGCTCTCTAAGGCAGAGAAGGGATGTAGCCTCAGTGGTAGCCACAAGTTGCCTTTCCCATGTTCATGCATGGAAATACAGAAGTGACTTGCTAGAGGGAAGGGATTGGGGACCTGTGAGAGGAAAAGGGATAAGAAAAGAGAATGGAAGAGAATGTGAGGAGGAGGGGGAAGGGAAGGAGGAGGAGGGGGAGGAGGAGGAGGATGTGTGTGCGTGTTTCTGTGTGTGTCTGTGTGTGTCTGTGTATGTGTTTACACATGTGAAATGATGAGAGAGTAAACTAGAATAAAAAATGCTTTTTTCACAAAAAGCCTTGACAATAGCCTTAACTAACTAGGAACTGGAAACAATTGCTTTATGGTAGTAAATGTGTAGAAGAAATTTTTCTATATGATGTGTACTGCTTAGATTTTTTTATAATTTTATAGCTTCATTAACTATCCATGTTTTTAGGAAAAACAAGTTTCTTACCATATGACTGCTCATTTTTAACATTATAGGGTTCTATCGGGTTTTCCTGTTTGACATTTAAATGGAATGATGGAGCAGTCTGCTGCCACTGGGGCTTGACCCCTGTCTAAAATAGAAAATTTAAGTAGTGTTAGTTAATACAGAAAATGCTTCATTTAATGCATGAGTATTTCTATGGGCAGCTCAAACATTTTCCCAAGCACATCAGGACCTCTGGGAAGATAGACGACCATCGGGTTTTCCTTTGCCTGGACATTGTCAGGAAATAGTCACAAAAGCCCCGATGGCACTTGAGTGTCTAGCATTCTGGAGTCTCTCTTCCACACTGTCTGCTCATTCCAGTGTCAGCCACTGTCTACAGGATTTCCTTCAACTTGTTTTTTAGCTGATGAATAACAGCAGGACATTCTACATATCAATACATATCAATGGGGCACCACACGGTGTTTCAATACTTGCATACATTGTGTAATATCTAATCGAAGCTAGACAAATCTCATTGAAATTGTTTATGAAAGCTTTAAAAACCCCATAGCTTTCTGAAATGAGCATCGCATTCCTGTGGTTTGTAGTTGCCCCACTTGCACTACAAGGCTGGGATTCCTCTGCCTATCCTGCTGGGACTTAGTGTCCCATCTCCTGCATCCTCAGTAAAGAGTTTGCTATCCTGACACTTCTGAACTAGACTGCTGGTATCCTGACCAGTGGAGATGGAACGCCCCAAAGAACTACTTCTAAACAGGTCCACACCCCCTTGACCTATTTACCATCTTTTCTCCCCTACCTTTGGACAGTGGGCTAGAGGGGGGAGGCGGGCGGGGGTCGAAGCATTTGAGAACTCATATTAAAAGTAGATTTTAAAAAAATCTAAGCCTACAAATGGCAACATTTTAGAAATTATATAGATAAATTACCAAAGTTAACTGTGGTAAAGCTCTTGTCGGCGTCTTGGCCTTTTCTTTGCTGGATGGTTTGTCCTGCATAAAATACATGAAAAAAGAAAAAAAAAACATCAACACAAATTTTATATTGTCCAGTGGTTTGTCTCATACTCTCTTGGTGTGACAGCCAGCAATGGGCACCTGGTGGGGCGCGCCCTCTCCACCTGTGTGTGGCTGGCCCGATGCGCATCCTCTAGCACATTTCACTAGCATTCCATGGTGGCTTTCTCCGAGTGTCACCAAGTGCCAAGTGCCGGAGAGACAGAGATTTCCTTTCAGGAGTTCAGCATCCTAGCAGGTGACACCACTGCAGCAAATGCCTCCTCCATATCTGTCACGCCTCAGCCACACCATCTCCACTGAGATCCGAGGCTGAGCTTTGTGGAAACCGTGTGTTTCTTGATCACTCTCCTTCAGACCTACAGAGAGTGCTTGCTCCATCGTCTAGCCTGTTCTCTACCCCTATTCTGCCCAAGTAGCCTCGTTAGTCCTCTAAGGCTAAGAATCACTTGAAATATGGCTGCTCTGAACTAAAACATATCTACAAATAAAATATGGGCTGGATTTTGAAGAAAATGTATATTATCTCACTGTGTAATTCTTCAAATTGATTACAGTATATTTTATATTGACTACATCATATTTGGCATATTCCACAAAGTTAATATAAAGTAGAACATTTAATTATTTAATTAATATTTAATATAATTTAATATTAAAATGTTTGAGACAAATACTGTTGTTGTAGGTTGATGCCATTATGCAGGTGAAGGCAGACAAGATAAAACGAGGCCTGTCATTGGATGAGAAGGAAGGGGGGTGGGAACAGAGGTTTTAGAAGGAGCGGGAGAAGCAGGAGAGAGGGGATTGGAGTAGGGAAAGAGGAGCTGGGAGAACATGGCAGCAGATGTTAAGAGTCTTCTCTGCACATAGAAACAGGTTGTTATGACTACTCTTAAGGGATGGGTGTGTACAGGCTTTTGTGCCATCTAGATGGGCAAGTTATATCTTATCAATTGGATCAGAGGTTATTGTGTGGTGTGTTCTTTCATGTGATGAGAGTGTGGGGTGGTGGGACGTACCAGGCCTTCCACGGAATTGGGATGTGTATGCCTGGCATGGTGGCAACCCTCCAGGAAAACAGAATGAGTGACTTGCAGACCGCTCGGCTGGTGCACACGGAAACCAGTCGAGACCCGTGCCTTTTTTCTTATTTACTGCAACATGTTGTGACACTGTCATGTCTTCTATACAGATAAGGAATGACCTGTTTTCTGTTTCGCATATAAAATATGATGCATTTCTAACCAGAATAGTCCAGGAAATTTTCAAAAGAAAACCTGATGACAGCCAAACCTTGAAACAAATTGGTTCTCCACAGAGAAGGTTAGCAATGCACTTACTGAAGACAGAAAGGGCATCAGGAATTGTAGGCCAAAAGAGAGGAGCAAACTTGAGACAAGATATTGGGTGGGCAGTCAGGGAACTTGGGTTAACTCCGTCCAAAGGCAAGTCATTCCTTTTAAACAAGGAACTCCTGAGCCGCTATCATACGCTGGCATTACTTAAGGCAGTGAGTTTGGAGTTATGGACACTGCCTGGCCCTCATGGTGAGTACATTCATAGAGAAGTATACACAGCTATATCAGAATGGATGTGTCATATAATATCAAGAAGTAATAATATAATGGAGAAAATCAAACAGAGTGAGGAGAGAGAGGTGTGCCAGATGAGGTAGTGACTCTGCAAAGTTGTGTTTGTGTGAGAACCTGAAAAAAGAGCGAGGGGGAGGCGAGCTACGGCTTCATAACTGGGTGTTCTTATAGCGTGGAAGATGTTGTCTTCTGGCTCTGGCTAACATCAGAAGTAACTTCAGTCCTTCGTATGGTGACTTTAATCCCAATGTTTAGAACATAGTCTCGGTTTACAGCTCTTGCCCAAGCACAGTTAGCTCTTTCTCTTTCAATGGTATGTCTGTTTGGATGACAGTTGTTCTGTTGCCTTATTGACCATATGCTATTCCATACATGTTTTTAGAAACAGCAAACACAGTCAGTACATGTGAAGAGACTAAGGTCAGTAGTAGATCGAGGCTGGTAGCAGTTTTAAACAAGGCAGGCAGCAGAAGATACGGGTCTTGGTTAACAGGCAGTGCTGTAACAGGAGGACCACCTCATCTTCCTAAAAGCCTGCTAACTGCACTGTTCAGAAACATAAACTCTCAGGAAAGGAGAAACAAACCTTCATTTTGGTTTTCAAAGCCCTCACCCACATTATCCAGACGATCTTACTTCCAAGACTCCATTTTGTTGCCCTCTGACCTGTACTGCATAAACGTAGCAGATGGTCAACATGACCTGTACTGCACAGACATTGCAGATGGTCAAGAGCTGGAAAAGTGACCTCCATAGTTCATCCTTGTACCCATAAGCACAAAGGTCGCATGTCCCCAGAAGCATACAAGATGGAGGAGGGCTACCCCACTCCCATCACAGTTCATGAAGGCATAGAGTAATTGTGTTGGGTCAGACCTCTAAGACTGAAGCCTGAGTGTCCATGAGGAAACTGTGCTTTCACAGAAGAATGAACTTAATGTTTAGGTACAAGCAAGGACATTGATTATTTTAAAGTATCCCAAAAGTGTGATTTCTCATAAATCACAAGTCCTCAAGAATATCAAAGAAAACCCATAAGATATGCTCAACTATGAGCATACAGTAAGGTTTTCAATCAGCCAGAAAACACATTTTAAATAATCATATAGTTCATTGACTTGAAAGAATCATTCACCTGAGCCCCAAACATGTGTGCAGTGAGTGAACACAAATTTGAAAGCTCAAACACCCCAACAGCAACATTTTCAATTTCATAATTCGCTAAGTTTTAAAGAGAAACTGTTTTTTCTTCATTTCAATACTTTGATTTGTAAACTAGAAAACATAAAGGCTTTGATAGATATAAACAAGTTATGGTTTAACTTATAAGGCTTCTAATAAACCTGGCTTAAACGTTGCAAATAGACTAAAAAAATAAAACATAGGTGCTTTGAAATGCTCGAGATTGTTCCCTTAATTTTTTCATTTAACTTTTGGTTTTGGTTTTGGTTTTGATGCTTTATTTAAAAAAAAAAAAAAGCCTTATTGGGGCCTCAGTGGAAGGGGAAGTCCTTGGTCCTGCCAAGGTTGGACCCCCAGTGCAAGGGAATGTTGGAGGGGCGCTAGGGGGTGTGGATTGGGGGAACACCTGCATGGGGGAGGGGGAGGGGGAGGGGGAGGGGGAAAGGCTTATGGACAGGAAACCAGGAAAGGGAATAACATTTGAAATGTAAGTAAAGAAATATATCTAATAAAAAAATGTCAAAAAAACAGAAAAAAGTTAGAACTCTTCCCTGTATGAAGCAATGCAGATCCCATCATAGACTTCATTCTAAGACTTGAAAATATGTTTCAAAATACTATCTGTTCTGAAACTCTACTTAAACTCAACTCCTAGAAGTCATAAAAAGTATAACTCGATGACACTAAATCCAACATAATTGGTAAACAGTCTTACTGCAGAACCTAACTTTTCCACTGCTTTGTCCACTACCAATGCCTACTGCTGCCTTTCCGTAGACAATGATAACTTATAGAGAAATAATGAAAACGAAAGCTAGTCTACAAACTCTTTTGTAGTACAGCCTCTGGCAGTAGAAGAGCCATCTCCTTTTGATGTCACAAAGGAGGTTCAAAGAAATAAATGATGCCCTCAAAGGTCACAGTGCCACACATATCACTGTGACCTAAGCTCTTGTTTCCCGATGCCAACACTGACATCTCTCCTGGAGATCATCTGGGATTTCTTTGCCTCAGATTCCTCAAACCAACCATCCATGGTAGATGTTATTAACGTGGTGACTTTATTAAGATAGAGGTTTTTTCTTAGACATGCACCACACAGAATTTTTCCATCTGGATAGAATCAACTAAAACACAGAATTTGAAATCAGACAACAGTAAGCAACACTATCATAATAGAATAAAGAAGGATACTATATTAACAAATTACCATAGCCAACTGTGGTAGGAATCTCACCGGTGTCTTAGATTTTTCTTTAGTGGATGGTTTATCCTGTGTAGGGAGGAAAAAATGTTTATTTGTTATTGATAAATTTAATTCAGCCAGCCAAATTTTACACTGTTTACTATAAAGTCAAGCACATATCATCCAAAATATCCTAAAACATGATTTATTGATAGTAGGTCTTTATAGAGAAAATTTTATAATTCACCAAGGAATTATTAAAACTAATTTAGTTTATTCAGCAAGGTTGCAAGATAAAAAATTCATAGAGAGAGAGAAAGAGAGAGAGAGAGACAGACAGACAGACACAGAGACACAGAGACACAGAGACACAGAGACAGTGAGCTCCTTCCACACCAATCACCAAAGAGAAATCACCACAGACTTGCCTACAGGCCATAACTAGGTAAGATGCACTTTCTCACCCAGGTTGTTCCAATTTTGTTTTTGTTTTGTTTTTTACAGATAATTCTAACTTGCCTCATGTTTACAGAGTTACTTACTTACTTACTTAGCTAGCTAGCTAGTTAGTTAAAATAAAATAGGCCACTTAACCAGGACAGATGGCCTTGTAGTTAAGGCACTTGCCACCAAGCCTGAGCACATGAGTCAGTACCCTGGAGCACACACGGGAAGGGAAGAACAGGCTTCTGTACGTCAGCCTTTGTCCTCCATTTTTGTGCTCAGGAATAAATTTGGGTTGGGGGGAAGATGTTAGATGCTTTAATTAAACATATCATTAAAAATGCTTTTGAATCCGGGTTATTTGTGCATGGTAGGCACTGGCCCCCAAATAATTTGTGGGCAGGAAAGTGCATCTGCTTATAACAGTTTCTTGCTGTAGAGGCTTCCTGTTTTCGGTCGTTTCTGTGATGGCCGTGTTGTTTGCTCCGGCTGAGTCTCTGTTTCTCCTACTCTGTGGTACAGGATGGAGTCTGTGTGTGAGCATCATCAGAGCACCTAACCCTCAAACTTCTGCTCAGAACCAACCAATACGAGGCCTCCCAACATACTGAGCGCCAGGACAAAGGGAGCTGGGATATTTATGCCCAAGCACTGGGGATCTGTGGGGCTAAACAGTCCCTTGCATGCGGGTCCTGGGACAACTGTTGTGTCTTTGACTCTCACAGGGTTCACTGGCCCCTCAGCCATGTCTGTGCACTGCCTGTTTACTTACTAATGCTAAATGTGATTCACTCTGCCACATTTTATATTAGCTCTAAAGTAAAGCTTGCCTCACACTCTGTGTGCTCCCAGAACCACTTCCCATCCCCGACCTCTGCAAAAGCTCTCTTTCCAACTATTTTTTAATTATCTTTTAAAGCATACCATCTGTTTTTCCATAGGAACTCAATATAAATTTATAGTCCACAATGAAATTGCTTAACAGTCTAATCCTTCAGATTGTTCTTTCTTGGTTTTTATCTACTTAACACTTGGAAGGGATCTTGTGAAACCTGTTATATAACCCAAGCATAGCCCTGCCATCAAAGGTTTCTGTTAAATTGACAATTTTTTTCCGCTAAATTTCCAGTAACCTCTCGAAATTCAATAGTGTTTGTTGGACACGATCTCATACGCCTATACTCCCAGCACTTGGAAAACTGAGACAGGAGGATTATATAAGTTTAAGGTTAGTCTCAACTCTATAGTAAGTCTTTGTTTCAAAAATAAATTTTAACAGGCTAGTCTAAATATTAGTGTCATGTGTCTGAGTTATGGTTGATAAAGTTGTCAGTACAGCACTAGTCTCACAGAAAACTTAATCTTGGTCTCTTTTTAATGATAGACAATATGATGAGGGGCTGGAGAGAGGGCTCAGTGGTTAGGAGAGGCTGGAGAGAGGGCTCAGTGGTTAGGAGAGGCTGGAGAGAGGGCTCAGTGGTTAAGAGAGGCTGGAGAGAGGGCTCAGTGGTTAGGAGAGGCTGCAGAGAGGGCTCAGTGGTTAGGAGAGAGGGCTCAGTGGTTAGGAGAGGCCGGAGAGAGGGCTCAGTGGTTGGGGAGAGGGCTCAGTGGTTAGGGAGAGGCTCAGTGGTTGGGAGAGGCCGGAGAGGGGCTCAGTGGTTAGGGAGAGAGGGCTCAGTGGTTGGGAGAGAGGGCTCAGTGGTTGGGAGGGGCTGGAGAGGGGCTCAGTGGAGGGAGAGGCTGAGAGGGCTCAGTGGTTAGGAGAGGCTGAGAGAGGGCTCAGTGGTTGGGGAGAGGCTGGAGAGGGCTCAGTGGTTAGGGGAGAGGCTGGAGAGAGGGCTCAGTGGTTAGGGAGAGGCTGGGAGAGGGCTCAGTGGTTGAGAGAGGGCTCAGTGGTTAGGGGGAGAGAGGCTCAGTGGTTAGGGGGAGAGGGCTCAGTGGTTAGGGAGAGAGGGCTCAGTGGTTAGGAGAGAGGGCTCAGTGGTTAGGAGAGGCCGGAGAGAGGGCTCAGTGGTTAGGAGAGAGGGCTCAGTGGTTCAGTGGTTAGGAGAGAGGGCTCAGTGGTTAGGAGAGAGGGCTCAGTGGTTAGGAGAGGCTGGAGAGAGGGCTCAGTGGTTAGAGAGGGCTCAGTGGTTAGGAGAGGCTGGAGAGAGGGCTCAGTGGTTAGGAGGGGCTGGAGAGAGGGCTCAGTGGTTAGGAGAGGCTGGAGAGAGGGCTCAGTGGTTAGCAGAGAGGGCTCAGTGGTTGGAGAGAGGGCTCAGTGGTTAGGAGGGGCTGGAGAGAGGGCTCAGTGGTTAGGAGAGGCTGGAGAGAGGGCTCAGTGGTTAGGAGCACTTGTTGCTTTTGCAGAGGGCCTGGGCTTCTTCCCAACAGCCACATGGCAGCTCACAGCAGTCTATGATTCTAATCCCCCGGGGTTCTAATGCCCTCTTCTGACCTTTGAGGACACAGCACACACATGGTGCACACACGTACAGGCAAAACTCTCATACAGATAAAAAAATAAAATTATTTCTTTAGCCAGGCAGTGGTGGCGCGCACCTTCAACTCCAGCACTCAGGAGGCAGACACAGGTCTATCTTTGTGAGGCCAGGGCCAGACTGGTCTACAGAGCAAGTTCCAGGAATGGCAGGACTATACAAAAAAAACCTTATCTCGAAAAATATAATAATTCATGATGATTTTAAGTGAAGAAGCAGTTGAGCGTGACAAACAAATGATAACAGCTATAACGTTAACGAGCTGAGCATTGGGGGGCTACAGCAGTTTGCCTTCCCTGCCTACAAGCAACAGTCCAATTGTGAGGACCTTCCTCATCGTTGAGTAGTGAAACTTTTAAATTCCAGAAACTTCTTCAACTGAATCTTTTAAGTGTCTGAGGTTTTCCCCTAGCATTAAAAATGAAATGAGAAACTGCAAAGGACTTATATTTCCCTTTAAATACCGAACTTAAGAGAAACACCCAGACAGCTATCTCTGAAAAATGCCATGTCCCTCTCAACCTTCCACTAATGAGATGAATATGTTAAAACCTCCTCGGTAAATAGGATTCTGCCACCTGCTCACGTCTTCAAATGGAATGAATACATAAGTAAATGTCACGTTAAAATGGAATTTCCGAAAATTTAATCCATTCTATTTGTTTTAGATTAAAGTATAAAACTTTCATCTTTTCAAAAGGAAAACTGTACTCTTACATTAGCATAGAAGAAAGGATCAAGATGAGTTTTAAAATTGCCAAAACAGTAGGAGAGAGCCCTCTGCTGCTTAAAACAGTGTATGGAAAGTGGCAAGAATCCTCTGTGGGTTAATAATGTCCATTCTTGGTGATTCCAAGGTTTCTTCAATGAGCCATGGCCCTTCTGGGGTTCTTTGGGTGTCCAGGGGTCTTGGGTCCCAATATCATTTTGTAAAGATGAAACAAATTTGACTTCTAATGACTATTTAGTGGCTTCTTCTTAGCTCGAACTGAATAGGTGAAAGGGATTAAGAGAATAATTTTCCAGGGAACCCACTGTACATTTAATGAAGGACGTATTTTAGATTTTGACAGTATTAGCTATGGTTCCATAATCGGCCAAAGACTTACTTGGGCATTAAGCAAATGAGCTACTCAGTTGTAGGTGGCGACAAACTGTGATTTTGTTAAGAATCACAGTGAGGTCTAGTGATTGCTAGGGTGTTTTTTGTGGTGGTGGTTTTTCTTTCTGTTACATGTATCTGTAATTTTAGGGATTCCTTGTTTGTTCTTCTTCTGCTCGTTGTTAATTATACTTTGATATATGAAACAAAACACCTGTTTCTTAGCTCCCAATTATTATGTGTATTTCAAAAAATACTAAAATTTTTCTCCAGCATTTAGATAATTATTACTTGGTTAGCAGGCTTGGCATTTTCTGCTAATAATCTATAACCTATACAATCTGTAACTATAGCTGTTATAGTATAGATGTGACATATCTTTCCCAGGAGCTCTTGTGTTGAGGGGTGGCACCAGTTGGTGATGCCACAGGAAGTTATCAGACCATGAAGATGCTGCTTTCACTAAAAAATTAATGTGAGTTTATAGGAATGGGCTATTGACAATAGAGCCTAGCTCAAGAATGGGGGCTCTTGGGGGGAATGCCTTCAATGTGTTCTTTCTCTAGCCTCTTCCCCAGTGCTCTCTGCCTTCTGGCTGCTAGAAGGCAGGCAACTTCACTCTACCACGCCTTCCCTGCCTTGGCTTCAGTGCGGTGCCCAGAAACACCCAGAGCCCAGTGACCTCTAAAACCATGAGCCCAAATAGGCATTTCCTCTCTGAGTCGCCTTGCCCCATTTTGTCACGGCAACAAAACCTGAATAGCACAATATGGCTTTAAACCACCCCGGCTATGAGAGTGTGCCCGTGTGTGTGTGCCTGTGCATGTGTGTGTGTGCCTTGTGTGTGTGTGTGTGTGTGTGTGTGTGTGTGTGTGTGTGTGTGTGCCTGTGTGAGTGCCTCTGTGTGTGTATGTGTGCCTGTGTGTGTGTGTGTGTGTGTGTGTGTGTGTTATATGTCCATGTTTTGTATAAGGGTGTCCCTGTTCATGCACAGAAGCCAGTATATCACTCACTGACTTACTACTTTGAGACAAGGTCTCTCACTGAACCAGAAACTAAGCGGTTGGACAGGAAGTCCCAGCAATGCTGTGTCTGCCCCTCACAGTGCTGGGGTTACAGGCAAGCTCAGTCACACTGGGCCTTGAAGTGGGCGCTGGGGATTTGACTCTATGTCTTCATGGCTTCCCATGAACCTCTTACGCACCAAGCCATCTCTCCAATCCCCCAAATCAATCATCTTTGACAACAAACTCAATTTATAAGAGAACCCACTCTGAAGTGATGAAAAATTTAAAAAGCTGAGTACAATTATCAGATTGAAAAATCAACTTCTTTTTATTTGGGTTAATGGTTTATTGAAACCATTGTTCATGCTACAGTTACTCAAGTTCAACAAAGAAAGAGTTTTTATTTTTACAATGTAACTATTGTAGATTGCATCTTTTATGACACACCATAGGACTAAGTGTGAACCCCGGGTGGCCTGAAATCTCAGCACTGGCGGGAGCGAGGAAGTGCAGCGAGTTCAAGGCCAGCCTGGCCTAAATAGTGGACCTCAGGTCAGTTTAGGGTGGGAAGGCTTGACAAATAGCGAATCACTGTCTCCTGGGAGGAGAGGGAGGGGAGACCACGCCCACAGTGACGTTGCGCCCAGCCTCCTGCCACCCAAACACTCCCGGAGAGCAGCTGGGGTCGCTGTAGAGCCAGTTTCCACAGCTGGCGCATTCCGAGAGTGTTGTGTCCCGTTGTTACAACGACGACGTCCAGCGGTTGGGAAGGGAGCAGGAGGGAAACACATAACGCCGGGATGGTACTGGAGTCCAGATTCCCCGAGGGCGCAGTCCACACTGCTCCTGTGCGCCTGGCCCCCGGGACCCGCGACCCTGGCGACCCCGCTCTCACCTGCTCGCTGCTCATGGCGGCAAGGACCTGCGGGCCACGCAGGGCTGGCCGGGATCGCTGCTGCTGGACCTAGGACCTGGAGACCTGAGTTGTTCGCAGCAGGACAGCCCGCTCAGTCACCTCTCTCTCTCTTGAGCTGGGAGCTTTAGCGTCCCTGGTTCATTCGTTGCTAAGCAACAAGCTGGCAGATTCCACTTCCGGTCATCTGTGTCTGCGAGATCAAGCCCAGAACTTTCTGAGAGGTTGAGCAGGGTGGCTCTCTGGGGCCTCTGTGGCTTTCAACACTGACACACACACCCCTTTGCGGAGGGTGACCGGCAGCTGTGAAGAGCGAAGACCCTTCGATGACTAAGTGGGTCTTCAAGTTAACGAACCTTTCACCAAGTCTGCGTGGGTGTGGTCCTCTGTCTTAAGCTGTCGTTCAGCTGTTTCTGCAGATTTCATTGCTTATGTAGACAAATAGAATAATGAGAAGGCACTCAAGACTGAAGTCTGCAAACGAGTTCATAATCGGGGCCTCAGCGGTCAGTTCTGTTGACTTCCCTAACACACTAGAAACTGAGCCTTCAGAAATTCATTTAAATCCACACAGGATTGACTACATGAAGGATGCTGTGCCAAGACAATCCCTCGGGAATGGGCTTGGGTGACCGTCAGGCACGTGTTCGTAACTAACAGAAACAGTGCTGTTAGTCACTTCTCATAGTCTCTTCTCGTAGGAGAGATATGACAGCTGAGGTTTGAAAAAGGAGGACACACGCCGCACGAGTAGTATTCCGGGCAGAGAGATCATATGCAAAAGCCTGAGCCACTGCATGGCTATTAGAACAAAAGCCGAAATCTACCAGACTGAGGTTGAAGTAAAACAGACAGGAGTCCAGCGATGAAGATGAAGAGATAAATAAGGGCTCTATTTGAAAGGTCTGGTAAAATATAGTGAGGAGTTTAGACTTTAATGTCTCCCACTGAAAAGTTGTTGTTTAGTTTAGTTTTGTTTTGTTTTGTTTATTTATTCTGGTTTGGTTTTGAGATGGTCTCATTTCATAGCCCAGATTGGCCACAAACTGGCACTCTTTCTGTGGCAGCCTCCCAAGTGCTCGAATTACAGGCCTATGCCACCACACCTGACTGTAAAAGTTTTCTGTTGAGAAATGGCAAGTCCCTAACCTAAAATTCGTGATTTGGGGGATCTCGAATAGCCAAAACTTTTTTTAATGAAACATTTGGAAGCCTCATATTTTTTATTTCAAAATTTAGTACAAAGCTACAGTGATGAAACAATGTCTTTTCAACAAATGATACTGAGAAAAGTAGATATCCACAGGCACAAATGTAACACAGACACGTAATGTCACATATAAATATTAACTCATGAGGATTACCTACATGTAAGAACCAAAACTTTAAAACCTATTAATGAAAACATAGGAAAGGCTTCATGGCATTTGATTTTCTTTTGGCTTTATTTTCTATTAAGATTATATTTATTTTATACACATGAGTGTTCAATACACATATACCCAGATGCCATAAGAGGGCATCAGGCAGCATTATAGATGGTTGTGACCCACCATGTGGTTGCTGGGAATTGAACTCAGGACTTCTAGAAGAGCAGACAGTGTTCTTAACCACAGAACCATTTCTCTAGTCCCCTTCTTTTGGTTTTATATATTTATTTTATAGGGGGAACATGAAGAGGTCAGAGGACAGCCCATGGGCATTAGCCTTCTCTCCTGCCATGCATGTTCCAAGGATTAAAGTCAGGGTAGCAGACCTGATAGCAAATGTCCTAACCTGCTGAGCTATTTCATTGTCTCTATGGCATTGGGTTTCACGTTAACTTATTAGCTCTGACCCCTAAAGTAAGAGAAGTAATAGAGGAAGACAAACTAAGTCCATCTTATTTAAGTGCAAATCCTTTGTGCAACAAAGAAACTGTCAGGAGACTAAAATGGCAATATATGGAATAAGAACGATTCTTTATAAATGTTATACTGGGTAAGATATTTATACTCAGAATATTAACAAGTACTCACAAGGACGCAGAAAAGCCAGAAACCCCACACTACAGGACAGTGTATACCTACTAAGGAAAAACAGCCCGATGGTAACTCAAAACAGTAGAATAACCCCTATCCCCCATGGCCCAAACATCAAATCCTTTAGCTCTAATTAAAGAGTTCACAAAGTATGTAGAACAAGAAAAAATGGAAATCTACTAAAAAAAGAAAAAAGCCTAAATACTAAATACCAATAGTTTAAAAACTGTACAGAAGGGAGACCCTAAAAAAGACTCAGAAAAAGTAACCAGAGATAAAAAGAATATAGAATAATGAAAAACAAGGCAAATGATAATTTTTAGGGAAAGCGATAAATGATATCAAAGACTCCTGAAAGAGAGTAATGATTTCAGGTAGTCAGGGGGGAACATGCAATGAAGTTTTGGAATGGTGCATTGTGGGACAGCAGCTTTGGGAGGGGCCAGAGGAGGACCAACTGTAAGCAAAATGTTATTGTGCGCTGTGTAAAAATTATCCTTGTATTACTCAAATGTTGGTATCTCTGCCCCGTATCTGCTTGCAACTTGGACATGACATCGTAATGGCTATTCTACGTGTCTCCTGCCTGAATAGTGTGTAAACATTGCTCCCCATTTATTCTCCGACTTGCCAATGGCTGAGCATAAAACAGGACTGGATTTTTGATCCCAGACAGGGGAGGAGGAGAGAGAGGGAAAAACAGAGAATCACCAGGAAAAGAGAGTTGAAAAGACACCATGGGAACACATTTGCAGCAGAAAGAGAAAGAGCAGGATCAATACCAAAATGCAAGTATCTAGCAGATAGCTTAGAGGAATAGAATAGATTAATAACGGCTCAGCTACGGTGCTATAAAGCAGCTTGATTAAGTAAATCTTCCAGACTCTGTCTCATTTATTTGAGAGCTAGCTAGGATACAGAAGGGTTATCACTTTTAGAATTGCACCAGCAACAGTGAACAATATCCAATAGTATTCTGTAGAGGGAGGTATTGATTCCCTAATTGGTTCTTGATTGTGTCAATAAAGACAGCAGACGCTAACTGCTGAGTGAAACAAACCAGGAGATGGGATTTTTGGGCCCCAGGAGGAAGAGGAGGAGACAAGAAAGAGGTAGCTTTTCGACCAGGCTTTGGGGAGAGGAGCATGAACGTCATGTAAGGCCTAGGGGCGACTAGAACCAGTTGCGGTCTTCGCCACCAGTGGAATTCTGATATAGATGAGTTTAGGCAATAGATTCTGCGCCCAGCAGTTGTGTTATCTGGCTGGTTTTAAAGTGTCAGAACTGCCTGGTGTTTTCTATCCATGGAACAAAGGTGGGCAGAGAAAGGGCACAGCCCGGGAGGTCATTGGTGGCTTGGTGGAGCTGGCTACGGGGAGGTTGGCGGGTGGAGAGCAATCACAATTCCCAGCGTTCATGGGAAAGTGTCAGCTAGCAACTGGCGGAGGAGCTGAGTGAGGGCTGCAGCTGCTGACCACGGAGCCAGGAGCGTGGGCAGAGCTCTCAAGAAAAGCAAGCACATTTTTAAAATTGCACTCTACATACTCAAAACATCTTGGGACTAAAAGGTAAAAACATGGGCCTGTGCCAACCAACCAGAGCTTCCAGGGACTAAGCCACTACCCAAAGACTATACATGGACTGACCCTGGACTCTGACCTCATAGGTAGCAATGAATATCCTAGTAAGAGCACCAGTGGAAGGGGAAGCCCTGGGTCCTGCTAAGACTGAACCCCAGTGAACTAGACTGTTGGGGAGAGGGCAGCAATGGGGGAGGGTTGGGAGGGGAACACCCATAAGGAAGGGAGGGGGAGGGGATGTTTGCCCGAAACCGGGAAAGGAAATAACACTTTTAAAATGTATATAAGAAATACTCCAAGTTAATAATAATAAAAAAAAAAAAAAAAGAAAGAAAGGAAAAAAAAAAAAAAAAAACATGGGCCTGGAGCATTGCCCAAAAGAGCAAAGTTTTGTTTGTGTTTAAATACAAATGTAAAAGAAACAAAATCAAGAGAAATAAGTGAAAGTAGGTACCAGTAGATGGAAATAAATACACTCTGGAGAGGACATCTTATAGTGTGTGGTTAAAAAGTAAAAGGAAGAAATAAAGTTTGAAGTAAGTAGCTTACAGGAAAGGAGAAACAATGGAGGAGATGAAAGGCTTCACCCACAGGAGACAAAACCTCTCAATTAGTGGTGGCGGCGATCCCTAACAGCTGTGCTGCTGTCCAAAGGGCTCAGCACACAGGCTTTGGATTCAGAACAAACATCCTGCGACGGCTGGGACCACAGCAGGACAATGGAGACGAACATGGACGAGTCTGGTGAGGGAGGTGAGCCAGAGAGTCTCTGAAGCTGAAATCAACAGAGGAGTAAGGGCTGTTGGGTACAAGGAAGGAATGTTAAGTGGGAAGGCGGAGGCTCGGCTGGAGGTGGAGCTCAGTGTGGGTGGAGCTCGGCCCTCACGGAGGGGTTTGGAGCATCAGCAAGGATGGCTCTATGGGTGAAATTCTCAAAGGACAAGAGTCAAGCACTGACTTCGACTGCAGAAATGTTCCACATTCCCATTTGGTCTTGGAAGGAGACATCTGAGGGAAAGACTTTGGCCACGGGAATTGAAACGTAATGTCCCAGTTACTTCTGTGAATAGTAAAAAGCCGAGGAGGAACAAATAACTGAGTGAATTCAGTGAATGAAGCAGGAAACAGAAGCCACGGTTGGTAAGAGTTGGTACCAGAAAATGGTCGACAACTAAGCGAAATGGGTCCACATCTCCATGAGTACAAAGCCAAAATGCACCAAGCAGAAGGCAGAACATACTAGAAAGATGTATTGCCTGCAAAGGGTATAGAGACACTAGAACCATTTCATAGAGTCGGGGGTCTTAATTGTAATGTATCTTTCTACATAGGTAGGAGCTTTGGAGTGAACACATTCCTGAGCTTGCTCAGCTCAGGGGCATAAAGACGATGGACAGCATGCTCTGGGCGTTCTCAGTTCCATTTCAAAGAGTCATTTATTCTTAGTATACACTAATTGTACACGACAATGGATTATAACACTTCATACATTTATACGTATATTTTAACTGTATTTTACCCACAGTTCCGTGTTCTTCCTCTTCCTGTTGATTAGTCCTGTTAATTCTCTGTAACTTTTTTAGATTCTCCGTGAGATAAATCATGTGATATTTGTGTTTCTGTCTTGTTTATATTACTCAACAAACTCTAGGTGCATTTTGGATTTTTGGTTTTTGGTTTTTTTGTTTTTTTTGTTTTGTTTTGTTTTGTTTTGTAAATGACACAATCTCATTCTTCCTTGTGGCTTAATAGTATTCTGTGCATCACACTTTCTGCATCCATTCATCTGTTGTACCTGAGTTGAGTCCCATAACTTGCTGCTGTGAGCAGTGCGTCAGTAAACACGGATATGCAAGTATCCATGTTGTAGGATGACTTAGGTTTCTATGCCCAGTAGTCATACAGATGGGTCATGTGACTCCTACCTTCAGGATTCTTTCTTTCTTTCTTTCTTTCTTTTAACCTAATGCCGATTTCCACAGAACCATAATAATGTAAATGTCTACCAATACTGCATAATGGTTCTACATCCTTGCCAGAATATTTTTCTTTTGAGATGGGGGTCTCACTGTGTACACCCTAGCTTGCCCAGAATTTGCACCTCAGACTGGCCTCCTAGTCACAGAGACCCATCCATCTGCATCTAATTCCCAAGTGCCGGGATTAAAGGTGCGTACCACTATACTCACTCAGTCAAATATTTTAATGAGCAGAGTTTTCCATTCATAAACTTACATGAGGACCAGGGTGGCTCCACCGTCCTACTTGTTTCTTCTAAGTTTCTCTGGAGTTTTAGCTGAAAAAAAAAATTAAGAACGGACAACTCCAAAATGACTTTATGTAGCTAAAGCTACCTGACTCACATAAATGCTGCGGATCCCAAATCTAGAGAATGGAAACAAATTTCAGAAAGAGGCAAATGTCAGGTGAGGCCTGGAGGAAGGAAGAAGGTCTGAGAATGGTGTGAAGATGCAGTAGTTGTCCTTCTGTACTCCAGAAGCACAGTGAGAAGACTGGAAAGGCGGCTGAGCATAGCAGTTTAAGTCACCCATGTAGAAATATTAAAAAACGTTTAGAAGGTAAGAAATAAGAAGAGAAAAACATGACCTCAAGGCCCACAAACAATGAGCGGGAGAAAGGGAGGTGTGGCCAGGTTACCAGATAACCAGGCTTCTCCAAGCAGTTCTCAGGAACAGAGGATGCTCGCTAGAAGCCCAAGGTCAACTGGACAGCTTCATGGAGGATCACTTCCCACCTGAGTAGGCCAGAGGGCATCTAGGGATTAACAGCAACCACCCTAGACAGACAGACAGACAGACAGAAGCCTGAGATTGCCAGCCGTTTCCCATCAATAAGCATACTTCAGCCCTTGCAAAGGCCCATACTTGTCATAGCAGGCATCCCACTACTGTGACTTTCTGTAGCCTCCCATTCAGTCTGCTTCCCTGGCCAACCTCTCATTTGCAGGATCCTGCTTCTAAATCTGTCTTCAGCAAGGCACTTTGCCAGAATTCTGGAAAGAAAACCATTTAATGAAATTCAGCAAAAAGCAGTGCTTTTATGCCCGTCGGTTGTCCTGCACTCTGTCAGGCAGAAGGAATGTGGCCCATGGGGCTGGGTTCCCACAGTAATTCTCTTCATTGTCTGGGATGCCACAGACTGAGTACTGACATGAAAGAAAGAAAGTAATCCCTTCTTGCCTTTGGGTCTAAACCCAGCTCAAGGTCCTGACGCGTCAGTGGATTCCCTGAAGTGAGTTTTAGATGAGACATGTTGAGCTACTGGGTCCACCAAGGGTTGCTCTTCCTGTTATCTGTCTCCTGCAGCATTTGTGTCAGCTACTTAGCGCTTCCCTTTGCTAGAGTTATCAGTATAGGTTTGATTTACTGATCTATAAATGCGGACATGCAGTTCCCAGCTAACTGACTGTGAAAGGCTAAACGGAGAACAGAAATTTACTTCACATTTTAGTCCC
The DNA here is from genome assembly GCF_011064425.1 of Rattus rattus. Taxonomy (NCBI): domain Eukaryota; kingdom Metazoa; phylum Chordata; class Mammalia; order Rodentia; family Muridae; genus Rattus; species Rattus rattus. Next base: position 128,443,010 of record NC_046157.1, read on the forward strand.
CCTAGCTCTGTGTCCAGTTGGGTGTTTACTGGCCTGTGCTCTCGTCACAGGTTACAGTGCTGGGTTATTTTGTTTTGTTGGTAAGTTGAGGTTTTTTGTTGGATGTGGACCAAATGCTTGTTTAAGGATTGTATACCCCAACTTATGCTGATTCTAGGTCAATCTTTTTTATGCAAGAAGACTTTTTTCGCCTTTAGAAGATATTGTCTTAACACCAGGACTCAGGAGGTAGATGCTGGAGAAGGAGTAGTTTAAGGACAACTTCAGCTATGTAGAGATTTGCGGTGAGTGTCTTCGACCATGTGATCTAGTCTCAAATAAACAAATAAGGGACAATGGCTCAGGTAAAGGCAATGGCCACCAAGCCTGATGGCCAGAGTTCAATCCCCAGGCCCCACATGGTGGAAGGCAAGAACCTTCTGGGAAAAGTGGTCCTCTGTTCTCCACACACAGACCGTGCACATGCACACACAGTAACATAAATAAATGTAAAAACGAATCATATTGTCTAAGATTAAGCCAACCCAAAGTCCTGGGTTTTGTGACATTCTCACTCAGATTATTTTACTCTGATTTTTTGAAACTGTAGACGTGTTGAAGGAAGCAATGCGTGTGGTGTCGATCCCTCTTTGGCTCAGGCAGGCCAACTAGGAACCCGACTGGAGAAGGCAGGGAGGGAGAAACAGTGGCTGGAGAGTGGTTGGCATAGGGAGGGAAAGAGGATGAATCAGAGATTGCTCTGGAGGAAACACAGAGTTGCTGAGGCCCTGGATATAAGGAACCCAGCTGAGGTCGAATGCCAGTGAGGGTTTGTCTGCCTCGTTTGTCTTTTGGTCTAAGCCACTTGGTAGATGGTGGAAGGTGAAAGAAATTAAAAATCTAGGGTTAGATATGTTGAAGTTTAAGGTGACTGTTAGATAACCAAGAAAGGTGTTGAGGTGGAAATACAGCGGACGGCTCTGGCTGCATCACCAGTCAGGATACAGATTGAAGTTTATCCACAGATGGTAACAAAGCCATGGAGACAGATGACGCTATCAAATAAGATGGGGGATGGGAGATGGGAGAAAAACGGGGAGAGAGGAGGGAGGGAGTGGAGAGGGAGGGAAGAGAGGGAGAAATTGTGTTTATATTTTGGTTCCCTAACTATCAAGTTTATTCTGGACCGGTTTTATCATAGAGGGGAACAGGGACAAAGGCAGTCTGAGGGCAGACCCTGGGGTTCTCATTTTCTCTTTCAGGACACTTAAAAAAAAAAATCACACATTTTTCAACTCTTTAACCAAGTTATGCAAGTTCAAAGTCAAAGTCACAGCAGATAGATTAGATATGAAAGAACCCTACAAAACGAGGCTGGCAATTCACGCGTGTGGTATTTGTTCAGGAAAACATTGAAATATATGTGGAACAATTCCTAGGAAAACAAACAGTGATGCTGCTCTTTTTAACCACACTTTGACCTTCTACTAATCACAACCAGACAAACGAGGGTGACTGCAACTATTTCCCTTGGACACTAGAGGGAGATATATTCACTTGCAAATTGGCAAGAGACTCGTTTTAAATAGAACTTCACTTTTAACACGAAACTTTTAATATGGACTACTTAAATTTTAAATTTTGCAGTCACCAAGAAGCACAGACATGTATTAAGATTGAGGCAAATGACACGTGTGGGAAGCCAATTGGCTTCTTTGTCAGACCAGCATTTTTCTGAACGGGTTCCATTGTATTTGGTGATTGCATGCTGTATTGCGGGGGGAGGGGATACCTTAAGTAATTTTCCTCTTGAGCAATATGAAGCAGAAAATACACAGATTGTCCAGTTTTTCTTTGTATATGCATCAGTTCCTCCTCTCTGGGAACTTGAGGTTTGTACATTGTAAGTCAAATTTTCAAAAGCTTCTAGAGACTGGTGACTGGAGGCCTGAGTGCTTTTACCTCACCATATCCTTGTCTGTCAGGTGACTTAAAGGTCAATGGCACAAAGATCACTCTGGTCTTTATTTGCCCAATAAAATGCTTTTCAACTGTGCCTGGTAATCACGTAGATATGCAGTGTTTTTGTGATTGCTTGGGGCAACTAAAAAACTTTCTCTTTATTTACTTTGGTAATCTTTCCAAAGAACATTCCCCAGACATTCTCTTTTTTTCTTGATCAAAGGTTGAGTGTGATCCTAGCCAGTCATTCTCAGCCTGCCAAGTCCTTTGTTTGACCTTGTAAGTAAGATTATAAGTTAATTCTATAAATCTTCTGTCCCATATATTCCAACATTGAGACATTTCTGGTAATCTAAGGTAGGGTGTCTTTTCTTTCTCCAAAGCAGGAGAACAGAGTTTATTTTCTGGAATTAGAGCTGGTATTAGTCAAACCTTTGTCCCTACTGGTTGGTGAATGTTCGTAAGTAATCTCTCCATTTTTGTCTCTCCAACGTGACATTGCACCCCTCCAGAACTGTGGGGGTTGGTCCACACAACTTATAAAAAGACCCTGCTTAGTTTCAAGTACAGAGCAGGCATCTAGCTCCCCATGACTTCCTTTCTTTCTATCTGAAACATTGTCCCTATAAATCATATGTTTGAACATCACGTGCTCAGAAGTTATGTCAAGTGCTGGTGCTAAACACAGAATGTGAGCTGGGTCACATTTGCAAGGTTATCTTGCAAGACTACAGACATAGTCAGAATTATACTGCCCTGGGCTCTGCTCCATTTAAGCAGATGGTGGGCCTCACCAAGACCCCAGAGGGAACACTGTCAACCTCTCCTAAATTTGGATTGGGAGAAGGGAGACAAGACGGAGGCACCAGAAGTCAGGCAAGGAGAGGGGTTGTCTTTGAAGGGAGTGCCTGATCTTTTACTTGCACAGACGTAAATCCTACTTCCCATCCCCACAAGGGTCCAGTGCAGACTCTGTTTCCCACTCAGTTTACCTCTCAGAGCATCTTGTAGTCCGATCATCTGGGAATACGTGCTTTGAGTTTCTACGTAACCACTTCATCTGCTTGTCTCAGCAACCAGGAAGAAGATCATGTCCCATTTTGCACCGTTTCACAAAACACATTTGACTGCGTCCTCTATGAAGCAGGCACCGTGTGCACACCTGTGTATATTTCATACCAGATTTCATCACTACGTGCTGCTCAGTAAAGCTCGTTGGAGTTGGCATACAGATACAGTTTGAATATGCTTTGTTGGTACTGTCTGAAAATGACCCTCTTCCTTCTAATTGTAGAAAGAGCCAAAGGCAAACAATGGCAGGCTTCTGTCTGTGGTTTCTTTTGGTACGCATGCCAAGAACAGAAAAAGAACCAGAAGAGGACATACCAAAAAAGTACATGCAGAAAAGAACGTGGAGGTGGATTCCTGGTCTGCCTCTAATGAATGCTGGACAGCTTTCTCCAAATACAAGTTAGGTAGCACCCCCAGATCTGTACATATTCCCCTTGGGCTGTCTCCATTCTCCAAATGGGTGGTACTTACCCCAAACCTCCTTCCTCTGCGTGGAAAACCCTCTATAGCTTGACTTCCATCTATGTCGTCTGCAGAAACAGCCTGGGTCACTAATGACCTGGAGCCATTTGTTTTTTGTTTTGTTTTTTGTTTTTTCTTCACTTACTTCAGAATTTATTACTGCTGCCAGGTTTGATCCTTAAATGTACCTCCTTCTTGGTCTTGAGTGACTCCTCTGCCTCGTCCCCTGACCTCTCTGACATTTCCTTTTGTATCATTTCTTCCATCGTAAACACTCACTGATACTCCCAATGTCCCAGCTGACAGCCTGTCCCTCTGCTCTCTCAGACCTCATCTACTTTCAAAGCTCCATTTGCCACCTCCATGCTGTGGCTCCAGATGCTGTACACTCAGCTTTGAGCTCTCTATGCCCCGCCCATCACTGCCTTACTCTTCAGAATTGTAGGCCCAGAAGTGGACTTTTTTTTCCTTTGATCTTTTACTTCCACCCCATCGGTTTTCTAAGTGTAGCATCTTGAGATTGCCTCTTTCCCAGAATCCCAATCCAGCATTAGTGCCTCTTGTGACTCTTTCATGAAAATGTCGTATAGATCATCCCTTCCTGCTAAGTCCTATTGGACAATGAGCACCTAGGTGAGGACAGGAGTCCTTAATGTCCTTCCCTGTCCCTGGCCTAACTTGAGCCAGAGCAGAATCCATCAATCCTTCCTCCTTACCAACCCAACCATAGCTCCCATAGCCTCTTCTCTGCACCGTCATCATGAAACCTCTAGTTAGACTGTGGTCTCCACCTTCGGCAAACTTCTCTCCTCTCTCTTCCTCTCTTCCTCTCTTCCTCTCTTCCTCTCTTCCTCTCTTCCTCTCTTCCTCTCTTTCTCTCTTCTTCTCTTCCTCTCTTCCTCTCTCTCTCTTTCTCTCCTTCTCCCTCTCCATCTCTGCTTCTCTGTGTGTCTCTGTCTCTCTCCTTCTATCTATATCTATATCTATATCTATATCTATATCTATATCTATATCTATATCTATATCTGTTATAACTTTATTACACCTGCTTCAGTGATGCTCCATCCACTGAGTTTTCTGCTCAAACATCCAGCCATAATGGTCTGGTTATTTAATAAGATTTCATGTAGTAGAATCTTCTCATTTACTGTTTTAGTTTGCATAAATGCTAATATCTTCCCCACTTATATTCAAATATATACAGATGTATATAATAAATTTCAATTTTTACTTGCTTTTTAGGTCCTGGTGGAAAGAGTGTCTCCTCCATAAAGTCTCCCCTGAACCTTTGAGCCATTTGTGACTGCCAGTTTACCAGATGTAGTTTCACATATCTAATGGAAGCAGTAAAATGTCCTACTTCTGTATTTGGGGTATAATGACTTCAGTGAAATCAATTGCCTTCTCAGACTGAAAGGATATAATTAAATAATAAATTAATAAAAGATAATAAATTAATAAATTTATAAAAATTAATAAAAGATGGTCTCTTTCTGGGCTGAGCCATTAGTGCTATTAGTATAGAAATGCAATCCCAGTGATGTTCCATTTCCAGTGATAAATATAGATATATAGATATATTATAGATATATGTAGATATAGATATAGATTGAAATACAAGAAATGACATGCTTATGAAAGGCTTCCTACCTCAGCTTTAAACAATGAACATTATTATATAACTTCCTAATTTCCTCTCTTTCTTGTAGGTAAGCATCAATGTACATTTGTCAGAATTATAGACTACAAAGGGTGATCTTAATGTCAATTAAGGACCTCATTTAATTATTATTAGTCTGTGATTTTGCTCATTACAGTTAGAAATGTTACTACACTAATACTGGTGTCATTGATGGTACAGGAGACTAAGTCAGTCTGTGGGAACTTTGTTATTTTCCATTGTAATTATTCTATAAGCCTGAAGTTAGCAAGAGCAAATAATATTTAAGAACTTTTTAAATTAAAAATAATAGCATTCAGGGTTTGAGATGATAATGTGTCCATGTAGACTGATGAACTGTCACAAATAGATTACTCTGTATGGGGTGAAGCTGCCCGTGAAGTCTCTATCTTCTGCTAAGTTTTTCTGTAAACTTAAAACTACTCCAAATAGTAAAGCCATGAAAAGGTCAAACTCATTCAAAAACCTTTATACCGTCACGTGCGTAGGGAAGAAATTAAAAACTATCCACAATTCCATGGCATTATCACTGACAAAGTTTTTGGTTTCCTAGCCTGCTGGCCATCTGTCCACTTGTGTCAGTGGATATCATGCTCATTGGTAGAATGTGGCTTGTTTTCATGTAATGTAAATACATTTGCATTCCTGATCTTCCCTTCTGGAATACATTAGATCATTAGCAAAGAGTGGTTTTAAATATATAGCAAAGATTAATGGTAGACATAATTTTTCATATCTGGTGCAGCATATTCCATATCGCATGGATATTTCTTGGCTCACTTGTGGTCACTTATCCCAAGTGCTTGGTAATGAAGGCAGGTTAGAAGTTAACACCATGCAAGCTGGGACTAGTGTCTCAGGAATTTCATCCCAGCTACTCGTGAGGCTAAGGCAGGAGGATAGAAGACCTGCCTGGGTACAAAATGAGTTCAAAGCCAGCCTGGGCCACTTAGTAAGACACTGTCTCAAAATTAAAAATAAAAATAAAAAAATTGCTTGGGAAATTAGATCACCGGTAGAGAACTGCATATATAAGAACCCCTGGATTCAATCATGTCTGCCAGAAGAGGAAGAAAGATGAGGAAGATGAAGAGGAGAAAGAAGGGGAGGAGGAAAGAAGTTTCACCTTGAGAAGTGCATCGTCAAAGAATTGGTACCTGTGGATTAAATTGGGTCACTCGATGGGCAAACTCTCCAATAACTCTGGCCTTCATTACTATTGAGAAGTCATACATCATGTTTAATTAATTAACGTCCATATGTGCAAAGCTTTTCCTCTGGCTTCTTTTCGGTTTTCTCCTTTTGATTTGTACTAATTTTATTATGACAGAGTCTGATATGAGTTTGTGTAACATCATCTTGCTTTATAGTGATCAGTCTTCTTGGGTTATATACATCCTGTAATCTGAAAGCTATTGGGGATGGGATTGCATCTAGAATCTCTTTTTATATATCTTGGTTGGTGGTGTATAGAAAGCCATTGCCTTGTGGATATTGATTCTGCATCCTGCCATATCACTGAGTTTATTATTTCTAGAATTCTGGCAAATTTGGGGGATCTTTAATGAGTAATATCGTGTTGTCCACCACCAAGGATCTTTTTAACTTCTTCCCATCTGTATCCCTTTAAATTTCCTCCCCTTGTCTCATCGCTCCAGCTAGTGCTTCCAACGCAATGCTGAGAAGGAGTGGGGATAGCAGACAGTCCTGACTCATTCCTGACTTCAGTGAGATTGCTTCAAGACTTTTCTTTCCATTTAGAATGTTGTTGGCTGTAGATTTCATACATAGAGATTTTATTATGTTGAGGTATGTGTTCTCTCGAGCCCGACATTCTGTAGGACTTTTATCGTGAAGGTATGTTAGAATTCACCAAAGGGCTTTTCCCCCTTCATCTATTAAGATTGTCACATGATCTTTGAAAGCCTTTGACCAGCATTTCCTTATAGCCTTATCTGATCTAATGTGTTCCTACTATTTAAGGTAGTTTGACTGCTTCTGTCTCACAGGTCACCAAGATTCTATTTTCTTTTTTTCTCTCTTGTGAGTCATGATCTCACTGCCTTAACATTGCAATCTTCCCACCTCAAGCTCTAACACTGCTGGCAGTTCAAGTGTGCAGCACCGTGCCTGGCTGCCACTTATGTGTGCCTGTTGGGGTGTGGGGTGGGGCTTGTTCATTTTTGTTGTTGTTTTATTTTGTGCCTCAGTTTCATTAGTTTCTGGGACCCATGTTTAAGATTTTTCTTCTGTATTATTAAGCTTACGTTGTAATAGTTTCATTTTCTGGATTGTAGTTTTCAGTTATAGAATTTCTAGTTTGTTCTTCTCAAAACAGTCCATTTCTCTGTTCTACGTTTCTTTCACTTGGCTGCCCCTTTGTTGCAATCTTTGTAATAAAACAGCGATGTGACTCTACAACCTTCTCAGGGGTTGAGTCACCTTTGCAAATCATTGTATTACAGTTGTAGGAAGACCATGGGAATCCCCGGATTTACAGGCAGTTAGTCAGGACACACATGACTATCAGGCCTTGCAACCAGTGTCTGAAGTGAGGATAATTTTGTGAGACTGACCAGTTTGTATGCTATGGATAGTTAGTGCCAGGATTGGAGGAAAGAAACCATAGATTAACATGTTGATAGGGAAACATTTTACAGTTGTCTCAACCGTGCACAGTGGTGGTGGATGTTTTAGGGTAGAGCTGACTAACAGCTTGCCCAGACTCCATGTAAGTGCACATGATGTTGGGTGACAGGTGAACCAAGCCTCAGTAGGTCTTGTGAAGGCCAGAAGCTCCAGGCTAAACTGTTTCTCTAACTCTAGGAAGACTTATCCATTTTTCTTATTGTACATCATATAGACCATTTAAAAAGTTTGGCGATTTTGTTGAGATAAGCTTTACTTAAAGAACTATGCTGTCTTCACTTACATGGTCTTCATTTAAGTAAAACTTACATATTTAAAAAATGTATATGTCTGTCTTAGGGTTTTACTGCTATGAACAGACACCATGACCAAGGCAACTCTTGGAAGTTCAACATTTAATTGGGGCTGGCTTACAGGTTCAGAGACCATCAAGGGGGAACATGGCAGCATCCAGGCAGGCATGGTGCAGGAGGAGCTGAGAGTTCTACATCTTCATCTGAAGACTGCTAGGTGAAGACTGGCTCCCACATGGTTAGGAAGAGGGTTTCATTACACGGCGACACACTTCCTCCAATAAGGCCACACCCACTCCAACAAGGCTGCACCTCCTAATAGTGCCCCTCCTTAGGCTAAGCATATTCAAACCACCACAACGTCAATAACTACGAGTAATCCACTCTTTTCTCTATGCCCTGAACTAAATGAACTACTATTACCCAAAGTCATGGGTCAAAGTATCTAAATGTCCTTCAAATATGATTAATCACAGTAAAGTCACTTGTCTTTAAATATATTTTTTTTTCAGTAATCAGACTTGTGTTTCTACTTCCAATGTACCAACTGGTCCAAATCTCAGCAGGGAAGAACTATTTCGTCTCTTGACCTCCTAATGTGCCAGTGCATAAAATTTCCAAAATGACTCGATGGGCAGATGAGCCAAAATAGAACTTAAATGTGTTTGTTAACCTTTTTCTTTTCTTCTCAACAACTGAATACCTAAGGCTGGGTAACTTATAGAGGAAGTGTATTTATTTCTTACAATTCTGAGGGCAGAGAATGTAAGAGATCTGGCAAAGGTCACCATGTTGCATCATAATGTAGCATAGGTCTTCACAAAGGTGAGGCAGCAAACATGTTCTTCCTCTTACACAGCCACAGGTGCCATCACAGGGCACTTATCACCTCATAAAGTCCTAATTGTGAATCAGAGGCTCCATCAATCCATGAATCCTGGGATTAAGTTTCCAGCCAATGAACGCTTGCAGTAGATATTAAGCCTTAATACCAGGCTCTCCAACGATATGTAAACCTTTCATAAACCCCTTCTCCTCTCATTTTAAGTTGTCACTTGAATGTCTCCTTCAAAATTTCTGTTCATTGACCATCTCCAGTCGGAGCCACCTAACTTATAGTCTGTCACCACTGACCAGTGTCAAGGGAGCCCCAGAACGGACAGTTTCACTCTTCTCTGAGCACTTCATCTCTTTAACTGCCCATACAATATCCTCATTTCTTCTAGGACGTCAGTGGTGAACAGAAGATACACTTGGTGGGTCGCCAGACTACATAGGTTTCTATTTTTCAATTCTAGTCTGGTAGAAGCACCTTCTAGAAAGCCTCACATTATAAATTGTTCTGAAGCAGACACTAAGTTACTTTCTACTGCTGAGAGCACACACCCTGACCAAGGCAACTCATGCAAGAAGGTGTTTATGTGGACTTATCCAAAAGGATGGGAGTCTATCATAGGAGTAGACATGACAGTTGGTGCAGCAAGCTGGAAGCTCACAGCTTGAACAACAAGCAGGAAATGAAGAGCGCACAGTAGGACTGTGGTTAGTCTTTAAATTGTCAAAGCCCACCTCTCCAACAAGGCCACACACCTCTAAGTCTCACAGACCAACTGGGAACCAAGAATACATATTCCAGAGTCTATGGAGGACATAATCATTCAAACCATCAGAGGCACCTTCCACATAACTTTCACAGGAAAATATATACATTGAAACTTGCAAAATCAGTCAACAGCATGTTTCCAAACAACACCATCTCCTCTCTAAAGGGAATTGTCAACTACATACTAAGAAAGAGACTCTCTCCTGATCATATTTCTGCCAGTGTTTATACTATCACCCTAGACAGACAGACAGACACACACACACACACACACACACATGTACACACACACACACACACACACACACACACACACCACTCTTCTAACACCACTGTATTCCCTACTTCCACGTTAGCATAAACAAAACATCTTTACATGAAACAACTAACAACATTTTTTCCCCATGAAATACCGAGCTTGTCTTTGGGATTTTAAGTGATAATGTTATAATGTACTTCCATAAGGCAAGGTACCTGGCCAAAGATATCTAGAAGGCCCGTACAAAAGTATTTCTTGTTGGGTCAGCTTTTATTAAATTGTCCCCAAAAGCTGATATTTGGGGAGAATAAAATATTATTGGTAAAGAATAGCTTGTAAACTTTCAAAAACCAAAATGTCTGTAACCAAAGAGAAGATAAGATTTCAAGGCCTGTACAGTAAAGAAGCTGTGTGGTGATTTACTGGAAAATTCCTCTAAAACATAATAGGAGCTGCTGCTACAAAGGAAATACTTCCCTTCAAGTGCATGCTATTAAAGCTCAGTGTGTTATGTTCTCCAAATGCCTCCCTGTTAAAATCCCAGATCTTTCACAATAACCTCCCCCTTAGGGACTTGATTCTTGTTCCATCCCTGTCCAAAGCCATGATACCACTGCGGGGGGAAATCACGATATGAGCCCTAAACTCCAGGGACTCGTTCCTTTTATGCAGCGTCCAGCATCAATAACTAAGGATCCAAGCTCATTCCTCAGGCACGCAAATGACTTCTGCTAGAGGGTACAAATCTGATAGCGTTTTGCCTTCAACTAGAGAAATTATCTTACACTTCCAAGGGTGGGGATGCGGGGTGGGGTGGGGCAATGTGTGGTTTTTATGTTGACTAGACTGAGGACACCAGCCCCCAGCCTCTACACATAAGACCAGTGTTTTAAAAGTGGTCTTCAGGCTCTGGGGACCTGTGAAAGCACTGAGCTGGGGAGCATGCAGCCTAGGCACTATTCTACAAAAAAAAAAAAAAAAAAAAAAAAAAACTCTAAATCATCCCCCAAGCTATCTCATGGAGTTTATTCCTTGGCTCTGCCAATCCCAAGGGCACTTCTTAGGAGTCAGCAGAAACCTCTTGAACTCTACACGACATCATATATACACATACACTGGTTGGTTCCAACTACAAGGTTAGTTCCTTCTGTACAAAGGGCACCATTGCACTCTCTGGAGGCAATTATCCCAGAGATTTTGGTCTATGTGGGAAAGTGGAGGTTGGGCAGCAGCTATAACAAGAGGTGTTCCCCGGTTACTTTGACATTCCAACCACCTCCAGCCATTGTAGCAGAATCACCTCCACCAGACAGCTTTATACGGGGCTGTCAGATCCTGGTAATTATGAGAGACAAGATCTTGGGTTGACTCCATCTTAGAGAACCTGACCTAAGGTTGAACTCTCTAGCACCAGTTTCCAGGTTACTCCCAAACGTACCTGAGTTGAGCACAGTTTCCAAGGTCCTTACAACAAATCTGCACCTCCAGGTTAGAAGCCTGCCCCTGACACGTCACTTCCTAATAACCACCAATCAGGAGGAAAGCAGAAGTAAAGTTTATGGTTTGGGCACCGGCACCAGCCAATTATTTCAAAGGGCAACAAAACTTCATAATAGCCCTCTAATCAGATGTGTGCCAGGCTAGAAACCGCCCCGCTTGCTTGCCATTTTCTATAAAACCTTGTCCCACTGAGACCTTGGGGCTTCACCCTCCCATTCTTCTACATCAGAGACTGTGGTGTGACCCAAGCTCAAGTTTCAATAAAGCGCCCCTACTGCGACTGCAATGGAGTCGGCTCCTTGGTGGTCTTTTGGTTCTTGAGAATGAGGCAAAACAATGAAGCTGCTCTTTAATTAGTCTAGAGTTTGTTTTTACGTGCGCCTTCATTTGATTAAAACTCCAAGCTTTTCTTCAGCATGGAGATGATCTGATCACAGAGGGACATGTATATGGGAGCAGGCTGTTCAACAACTCTGCAGTACGTGCCAACTACTCCAGGTTTTCACATCTGACATGAACCTCTCTGTTGTAGAAACAGGAAGCGGGGGGCTGCGGCTCTAAAGGCTGCTTTGCAGGGAAAGTCTGAGTCCCTTTGTGGGTGACTCAACTCTGTTATGCATGAGGAAGATAAATTGTCACATGCTTTACTCTTGCTGCGGGGTGGGGGGGTTGTGGAAAGAAACTTGTTTTTAGATTCCAGGGAGTATGAAAGGGCTCTATCTGAGATGATATGGCTTGGGTCTGCAATGAGAACTTTTCCTTCCTCACAATAAAGGATTATCTTCAAAGTTATCTGGATCTGTTACTGTGCAGCAGACCCTTTGAGGTGGGTAGATAAGAACGGAATTCCATTTGCTCTGCCACTCAACTCAGCCGCTGCCTGCTGCCCCAGCTAGGGAGCAGCTCTGAAATCTGTTCTGAGGCACAGCAAGAAGTCATCAGAGGCTTTGGGGATGCTTTGGGTCCATGCATACGGTGTCTTTCTGCATCAGCTAAGCATCCTGCATTCTGACCTTCAGTACTGTCTGAGAATAAATGTGCAACCTCGTGAGATGCACATCTGGAGCCATGCTTTATACCAGCAGAGGAAAGCATCACAGCTAGATAACCCGGCGTGGTGTGCTGCAATCTTAGTTTGGATATTTCTGCCACAAGGAACAGTAGCCACCACTCAGAAGAGTTTAAATAGGATCTATTGTCTCCATGTCTATTGATCATGGAACGAGAAAGGGAGCATGGGAGTCAGCGTGTTCCAGGTTAGCTAACTCACCGGTAGCATGGCATCATGAGGTCCAGAGTTTGTCATGTCTCACCCTCTAGTGTCTCAACTGACAGCTGAGCTGGTCTGCTCCCGGTTAAACTTGTTTACTTCAGTTCCAAGCACCTGGTCGGTAAGACCCAAAAGGTGGGAGAGAGTACTTAGCTGCATTGTGTATGTTTTCAAGCACTGGGAATATGTAATGTCCTCAGAGGCAAGCGCCATCCCTAAGCCAGTTGCTAGGGAAGGAAGGAATCAAGCATGACCCACTGGAGCCATGGAAAGGGCTCGAAGGCCTCCTTCCTGTTTCTGTAAGGAAGGACAGGGATACAGGAATGTGTTTGCAAACAATGATGATAACAGTGTCTGTCCTCTCTTAAGGATCCTTTGGACCAGTCAGCTTTCTGATTGACAGAGCTTTATCTCCAGTGCCCACTAATAAGGGAAATGAAAGAGTTTTGCTATAAATGCGCCATTACTAAATGCCTTAAAAGAATTTCAATTGTATAGGGCAACAAGAATGAATATTAGTATCTTAACACTATGTTTAATTACTAATTACTAATATATTAATGGTATAATTATCATAATCTATTTTTCTATGCTATATTTTAATATCAAATATGCCAATCTTAATATTTATACTAGTTAAGTTATTAGATATTAATAAAGTATTTGACATTAATGTATACACATGATTGTGTATGCATGAGAGAACTAAGAAGAATGACAAGGAACATGAGATTTGAGGGATGATTACCTCAATCAAGTAGGTACAGGGTCAACGTGCAAAGTGGAATGAACAATACACAAAGGGCTGGTATTTGCAGTGTTCCTCTTCTTGGTCTTGGCTGCCCTGCCAACTGTATATTCTTGAGTCTCAACTCTGTCAGCATTATACTTCTTCATCAGGCACAGAGGACAATGCCAGGAGCACCTACCTGACCCACTTCTTCCTATTCACTGTTACTTAATGATGAACAAATGGACTCCCATGGACCGATGAAAAAATGGGCCATAAGCCAGGAATTACAATCCACTCATTATGATTTCTACAATTCTATGATTAACACTACATTTTTTTCAGATATAAAAATAAGAAACATCTGGATTTCTAAAAAAAAAAAAAAATAGGAGATAGGAATACCTGGACATAAAGAAGCTAGGCCTGCCAATTTATGACAGAGACCTAAACCAAAAGCTGGTATTCAAACAATGCATGGTTATATATCCAGGCTTGACTTTAGTCCTGATAATTCAGATCCCTCTCTGAGAATCTGATCAAACTGGGTCCTATAACAATCTCAAAGTGTTATGCTTTAGCATATCACTCTAACATCAACTTAGCAACTAATAGATTAACCTTATCTCAGGTGTTAGGCTTAGCATTTCCTATTCGTGGTAGAATTTAGTGTTCACAGTGGATATAGGACAGTTTCTGGCATCGTTAGAACTTGACAGATGAGAACAAAGAGTGATGCCTGGTCTAAGATCCCCAGTAATGATTGTTTAGCACAGATGAGCGGAGTCTGACTCTTAAAACCACAGTAAGGGTGATCAGCTGCACAGTGGCATCCAGAGACAGACCAGAGATGCACAGATGCCAAAGAAACGAGGAGGCAAACGGCCCGGTGCTCGGAGCTGGTTAGGTTTCTATCCTGGCTTGCATCCCATGAGCTCTGTGGCCTAGATCCCTGGACTTCCATTCCCGTGGCCTTGAAACTAGGATGACAGAGATTCTGTGTACCGATTAGCTTCCCATCTGTGGGACACAGTGTCTATACACAGCTGCCACTTTACTGCCAGCTGTCATAATTCCAGCGTGCATTTTTATGACTTTGTTCTCCCTGCCCCTCCCTTTTCTTGCCATACCTCATCCTCCTCACTGGACAGTCTTCGGTTGCTCGGAATTAATTGGGAACTGAGACAAGATATAAACAATCTAGACTAGAAAACAACCTTTATAGTGTTATTTGAATCATTTCAATGTCATGGAATGCCCAGATGTCACAAAGCTAATGGACCATCTCTCTAGGAATGTGTGATAGTGTGCGATCTCCATCACTAACTCTCCCAGATAAGCCTCAGCTGTGAGTCCCAGTCTCTGACCTGACAGGCAGAAGCGACACCAGTAGCGCTGCCCCATGAATCCTGGCACTCCTCAGTGACTGTTCTGTCATCATATGGCCCACATGTGTGTTTAGTGGGTACCAACTGTGTACTAGTCAGTAGGAAGATGGACATACAGAGTCTCTCGAGTCATATGCAGAGGAGGGACCTGAAGCCCTAGAAAAACGGATGTGTAACATAGAGAATCAGCATGGGTATAGGTGGATATTCTGTGCCCATGTGCATACATGTGCAAGTGCATCCATGTGCACCCATGAATATGCACACACATGCAGAGATAGAGACAAGTGGCCATCCCACTGCAAATGACAACTTTCAAACAGAAAATAGCTGGCGTCAATCTTAATCATCCAGTAACATAGCCCTCCCTTTTCAACTGAGACGCACACATATTTTTACTATGTTTTTCTAACTTCAGTTGTCGACAACATAAAGGTTTGGCTCGTGTTTATTTTAACTCACTGAAAACTCCAGAGACCTCACTCCGGCTTCGCAGCCCAGAATATTTCTCCTTAACAGTTTTTGGCAGAAGTTTTCTCACTTTCATGTTTGATTATTAAGTTAGACAG
The DNA here is from genome assembly GCF_011064425.1 of Rattus rattus. Lineage (NCBI taxonomy): Eukaryota > Metazoa > Chordata > Mammalia > Rodentia > Muridae > Rattus > Rattus rattus. The sequence continues at coordinate 128,458,426 of NC_046157.1, forward strand.
AAAATAAAGATAGTACTGTTTCTTTCATGCTTATCATCACTGACATTTTCCATAAAAAGAAACTTTGATCACTATCAAAGACAAGCTTGGACGTCAGTCCCCTGGGAGAAGAGAATGTGGGTCTCTGACTCAGCTACAGATGGAGCTGAATTTGATAGCCCTAAACTACCTGCCAATACTAGTCTTGTAGCCACGGATAATGTGTCTACTGGGTACTAAGGTTGGAGTTAAGTGAGAAAAGGCCTACTATGCGTCATAGTCTTCATCCTCTGCCCAGTTCTTCACAAGTTCACACCAATATGTGTGTCCATTCACAGCAGACAGCCCACGCATTGGTAAAGGCACCACACTCTTCCCAAAGGCCTTGGCCTTTATGCCTAAATTAATAAAAAGAACATAGGGGGAAAAGTCTAAAACCCGGTTTTCGATCTGTCATTAGGATTTGGTATTAGACTGAACCAAAATTATCTTAAAATCTTGTTTCTCAATATGCAGTAAAAAAAGAAAAGTGAAAGGCACACAAAAGACCAAAAGGTAAATTTTAAAAAGTATTATTTTTTCTATAAAATGTAAAATAAAAATGAGAACTCAGCTGATGGACCTTAAAATATTACGGTATTTTTCTAAAAGAAAAAATTGCAAATTCTTTGATCTTGACCTTCTTTCTTCAAGAAATTATCTTAAGGAAATAATTGTGAATATATGAAAAGATCCACCTTTAATGATAATAGCTGTCTTGTCATCAATAAAGAATAGTTTTAAGATGAAATGTCCAAAAGCGAGAGGACTGCTTTAATAAAAGATGAGTTACTCACAAAATACTAGGTGATGGAATTATTGATAATAATGACTGCTAGGACATTTTGTGGCAAGAACATCCTTGCAATGTGTTAACTAAAACTTCACAGATACCTTATAAGGTTTATATTGTGTTTACTTTCTTGCACTTTCTATGATAAGTGCATTTTCTACTTTAATTAAAAGTTATAAAGTGAAATAAGTTTTCAGTAAGAAATCTGTAAGATATGCTTCTTAAATATAAACTTCTAAGTTCTATTAAACAGATACAAAAGCTCACTTTATCGTTAATAAAATATTTTGGTGAAAAAAGACATTCTTTTAATCGGTATCAGTACAATTATAACAGCAAATGCAGTATTTGTTGAGGGTGCTATGAAAACCCTGGCTCCCTCTGCTTCTCTGTAGTTGACGTATATAATACACAAGTGGGGGTCACACAAGGGAAGATGGTTAAATGTTAGGTTTGCTCCAGGGAAAGATGGTGGAAAGGTGGGGATTGCAGACAGATACAGGTGGAGGAGTCATTAAGGACGTGACAGTGGCTCTGGTACTCAGGGAGCCTTGTGGTACATCTTCTCCATGTTGGCCATCACTATGGACTGAGCACTTTGTCTGTCTCAGAATTCATGGGTTGAAGTCTCCAGTGGTGGCATTTGGAGTTGTGGGCCTTCGCAGGTAACAAAGACAAAACCTTCATGGAATGAGAAAGGCATCCAGCTCGCTCCACCATGTACGGATACAATACAAAGACATCTGTCCAAAAATCAGGAACTGAGTTGGCTTTGGTCTCGGACACTCATCCTCCAGAACTGAGGAAAGTCAGTTTTTAGTGTTTAAGTCACTCAGCTTGTGACCTATTCTTGTAACAGAGTTAACTCACGGAAGTATGAAAGTTTGGTTGTTTTACTTGACTCCATAAAGCCTTGGAGAGTACAGAATCCAACAAGGGTTGGGCAACAGGCAAACCACTTCAAATGGCATGATGTTTTTCTTATCCTTAAAACTATGCAAATGTTACCATAGTCTTTAAAAGTTGAATGAAAAATCTCCTCCCAAATTCATAAACATTGCTGCAGCCCGGAGACGAGTTGTCTCAACACAAAGGACAACTAGACATACTTGCACTACGCAAAGGGAGCAGTTACCTTTCTATGTGGTAAAATAATCCACCAACTAAAGTCACCTCAGAATAGAGTTAGTCATTAAGAACTAGAACTACGCGCATAGGTGCGTGCTCCCGCCACAAAATTCCTTGGCCTTAAACGATGAAGGAAAAAAAGATTGACTGTCTCAAAAAAAAAAAAAGTTCATGTTTAGGATTTTAAAAAGATATAATTTAGAAAAAGGATAACTACAGACAATACTCTCTGCTAAGAACAAAAATTGAAGTGAAAAAATATTTATGGACATTCCCATAATTCGTGTGGAGGCTTTGAAACATCAACACTCAACAGAAAATGAAAGGCCTTCGGGAGACTGGAGGACAGTGGCAGCCTGTCTTCTCCCCAAACCTCTTTGAACTGCAAAAAGGAAAAAAGAAAAAAGAAAAAAGGAAAAAGAAAAAAAAGCCCTTAATTTTAGTAAGATCGCTATCACAATGGCAAACACTTCTGGATGTGTGTCTGCAGCCCAGTGCCAGCATCTCTGTGGTGTTTTGGAGCCAAACCCACCAGAACATTCTGTTTTTTGGAGGTAGCTTTGCCTCAAAATACATTCACACAGAGAGCAGGGGAGGACTACAGTGTCTAAGAAGCATTCCGAACAAGGGCAATCTGGGAGAAGACTCAAGGAGTCTCCTGCAAAGAAATCTTTTTTAGCTCTGAGTGAATTCCTCCTAAATTAGTGGTTTGTCTTGAAATGACAGCAATTGCAAGAACTGTGGCCAAAGATCCATGGCTTGCCTGCTTCATGGGAAGATCCTCAGCCTCAGAAAAACATGGTACAGGAAATTTTATGGCACAAAAAATGTTTTCAAAGACTTATGAGCCTCTCTTTCAAAGATACATGAAGCAAGAAAAACAGTAAGAAAACAAAACTGGTCTTTGATCAGGATTTTCCAGATCTTGGAAAATGCACAGGCTGTTCCAATACCACAAAAGTATTGTTTCTGAACAAGGAAATGTACCTCGGTTTTCCAAGCTGTCTTCCAAGAAGCAACATAAACGGAGAAATGCAGTCCAAGATAAATGGCTATGGAGGGATGGTGACTTTATTTAAAAAGCTATAATACAGTGTCATCATGAAACACTATCTCAGACTTCCCAAACCACCGCAGATCTTTAGAGATGATCTATTATTTTAATTTTACAATGTTTGTGCTCCTGCTGAGATAATTTTCCACATCTCTAGTAAGATTCCTGATTATAAAAGAAAATGCATGTTCACCATAGATAATTGTGAAGCCTGAAAAAAAAATTCCCTGAGCTCTTCTGTGTTCTGGTCTGCATTGTGAAAGGCTCTATGAGACTTGTTCATAAACCCGACATTCCCTTCAGTGGTACAGCCTCCTGTACATTGCTCACGTTCCTATAAATAATTTCACACCCACTGCACCTGAAAGAAACCCCAGTTAAAATCATTGGTTCACTCTCCTTGAGTTGAGCGCAATGGTTTCTTCATCTGGGTTGAAGCTCTATCTGGGTGTGTGTGTGGGGGCGGGGGTCGCTCTAGAAGGGCACGTGACAGTCCCTAATGCAGCAGTGTTTAGATGTGGGGCTTTGGGATATTGATGGGGTCTGTTTTCAGTGAATTAGTCCACTGATAGATTCATGACCAACGGCATTCTTGGGAAGTAGTGGAGTTCAGTCGTGGGCCTCGCTGGAGGAAGTACGCCCCACGACGTGTGCATTTGGCAGTCATATCCTGTCCCTAGATTCATCCTCTGTTCCCTCGTGCATCATGAGGGGAGCCAATGTCCTGCACATTCTCGTTACCATCATACTCTGTCTTGCCTCAGACCTCAAGTCGCCTAGCCAGCTCTCCACCGGCTGAAACCACACACAAAATAAGCCCTCTCCTACTACTTAAATTGCTTCTCCCAAGTATTTGTCACAGAAACAGAAAACTGGATCAGAGAGTCAGCTTTCTGCTCCTGTAGGAAAACCCCTGAAATAATCGGTTTACAATTTAGGAAGGTGTATCTTGGCTTAGAATCCAGACCTTCCACCTTGTCCCTGTGCTTGGTCTCTGAGGACGTGTTGCACAGCAGGCCTGCCGCCTTATGAGAGCAAGTGGTAAAACCCGAGGAAGGGGCTAGGCCCCGTGTCCTCAGTGACCCAACTGCCTTCCGCTATCCTGCCACCTCCTTCTGGTGTCACAGGCTGGTGACCAAGCCTTTAACGGGACTGTGGGGATGCTCCCCAAGCACAGCATGGTTGCATCTTTCCATAGTTTGCTGTATGTATTGGTCGATGCAGGTGGGACTGTGTCACACATGTGGAGCTTTCCCCACCGACGCCGATAACCGAGGCTGAGGAGACAGTACACTGCGTTCATTCTGAAGACACCAGTACTTTATTGCAAGACTATGTCAGAATTTGCCGAATGGTCTCAACATTTGATGTCATTTCACAGTTTTCAGATGCCTTGGTTTTGCAGGTGATGTACTTTTCCTGCTAAACTATGAATAAAACTATATCTGAAAGGCATTAATTATCTTACATACACACACACACACACACACACACACACACACACACACACACACAGCACAAACTGATACAAGGGCAGGGGAGTACACTGTATCTTAGGTTTACTGCTAGCATGGATGTAAACCAGAAAGCAGTGTCAGTCAGTTGGTTACCATAATACCTTACAACCCTCCTCTTATGTATATGGCTGAAAGAAATGAGAGCATGCATTCCCACAAAAACGTGCGCATAAACATCCCTGATTAAACAGGATTTATTCTTAACCAAAATGTAGAAATGTGTCAAATATCTAACAACTAAGGATAAACAAAATGTGATATATCTGTTTATAGAAAATATTATTCAGCAAGGAAAAGGAAAGCAAGTGTTGATTTATGCTGTAACATTTACAAATGTTAACATACTGAATGAAAGAAGCCAGTCACTAAGACTATTCTCAGATTTCATTTGTATGAGATGCCAGAATGGGCCACTGCACAGTGACAGACAATAGAGTAGTAGTTGTCACAGGCTAAGGTGGTGTACAGTAAATGTGTTTAGTAGCCAATGCTGGGTTTCTCATTGGGGAGGATGTTATGTTCTAGAATTAGTGCTGTTGATTACATAAGCCTATGAATAAACAAAAATATTGACATAAACTTTAAACCTTCAAGTGGGTCTATTGATTAAGTGTGAATTATACCTCTATAAAGCTGTCATCTGGGGCTGAGAAGATGGTGAAGGGCCTTCTGTAGGCATTGGTGGGGACCTGAGTCCAGATTTCCAACAACCACATAAAGCTCCAGCAAGGCAGCCTGCGACTCTGGATCTTGGAGTTCACCAGTCAGTCCTGCCAAATCTTCAACGCCAAGTTCAGTGAGAGACCTTGTCTCGTAAAATAAGGTGGAGGGCTGGGAGGTGGCTCACCTAGGATCTAGATTGCCCAAAGCCCACATGCTGAATGGTATGGTAGTCTGCCTGTATTCTGCTACTAGGAAGGTAGAGACAGGATTCCCTAAGCAAGCTAATCAGCCAGGTTAGCTGCTGTGGGCTAGCTCTGGGTTCAGTTGAGGGACCCAGCCTTGGTGAATGAGCTAGGCCGTGACAGGAAGGCTCCTGGTGTTAGTCTCAGGCTCTTGCATTTGCAGGTTCACATGGATACGAGCACACAACGTATACAAACAAAGGTAATTCAGAGCGTAGGCAAATTTACTATGAGATAACAGGTGTACCATACTCAAGTACTATTTTTCCTGTCCAACCAAGCAGCATTCGGTGACACATTTCTTCAGTATGCTTGAGGTTACCTTATAATTACTGCCATTTCCAGGTAGAGTTTCAGATTGCAACTCAAAAATGCTTGGTATTTGGGCAATAGAGTTTACAATGAAGCAAGCCAGAGAGCAATGAGAGAAGTTTTAACTTAATTCCCTGGCTTTTACTGGCAAACTTAGAATGCCAATAGGGTTAATTACATTCAAAGGTTAGGTTTGTCATAACAAATTGATTAATAATTCTATAAATTCCATTGTTGCTCATACTTCTTCCCATGGGAGAGACATAAAGAACGTCTGCCCCTCCTCCTTAAGGTTCCAAGGATAAGATGAGCCACAGTTCTACCAAAGTTATCTCCAGGGAAGCAATAGTCTGTCAGGCTTCCTTACAGAAGGGATGGGTATTCACACAAAACACCCAAGACAAGTTCTCAGCACAAAGATTTATTTGCCCCAGAGGGACAAAGGGCAGGGAATAAGAGACAAAGACAGAAGATAGAGGCTGAGGGAGAGGGGGAAGGGGACAGGGGAGAGGGGGAAGGGGACAGGGGAGAGGGGGAAGGGGTATTTGTCCCAAGGGAACAAAGGACTGCCTCTGGATAAGATGAAACAGACATAGCTCCCAGGCAAACAGCATTTTATAAGGGTAACAAGGGAACCCCGTGTTCAGACGAGGTGTTTAATTTTAATTGGGCGTGTTAATTGGGGCATCCAAAAGGGGCTTTTGATCGTTGTACTTCAATACTTTGATAGCTGGACCTTGGTAGTCAGCCTCAATGGAGGGAAATGGCCAAATAAGGGAATCGACCTTCATGGTTAGCTTTAGGACTGTAATCTAAGAGTTTTAGCCAGACAGAGGGAATAGGGGAGAAGGCAAGGCTGCCAGAACCACGTTTACTGTGCTCAGACTGGCTAGAGTCCCTTCAGTTGCTCCCCACAGAAAGCCACAGTAGAAGGTCTTCCCCAGCACTGGTAGCCTTCCCACTGCCTCCTACATAGGACTCCTGCCGTAGTCTTGTATAATCTAGCCCCTCCGAGGCCAACGTAATTAAGACAGCATGGTATGTAGCAGGTGGCAGGGAGAGGGTTCATCTGAACCCCCAGGTTGCTTGGTTCAGAGGGCAGCCTGCGTAACATTGATGTAAATGAAGTTGTTCCTGTTTCAAACCTTTCCAAGAAAGAGATCCTTCCGGTCAGTTGATATAGCGGGCACTTCTTTAACTTTCCACATGTACTTTGACAGCTCACACACGTTGCCTGTTTGTACAGTGACATGACAGACATGGGGGGAGGGGTTTCAGAGAGAGTGGTAAGGCTGTGTGGGAGTATGAGAAATCTCCGATGCTTCTGTGGCCACTTTTGGGGAAAGGTCACCCATTTCTGGGGGTAGTTTACGCTTAGTTATTTTCACTTTTATATGAATGTGCCTTAGTCTATTAAGGGATTTTCATACCAAGGAAAGAAATGGCTACTAAATAGCGAAGGTTGCATGGTAAGCAACAGAGAGAGAGACTCCAAGTACCAGTTACCCTTACATGTGAGCACATGCCCTACACCCAGTGAAGTAGCATTTCCTCTCTGGGTAGAAATGGCAGATGTACCGTGAGAATGGATTCTTCATCTTCTCACGGTTCCTCCAATCACATCCTTCCACCCTGTCTCCCTCCCTATGGGATCCTATTGAAGAGTATACGACTGAAATTCAGGCCTGAATTGTGTTTCCAGCTCAGTTCTTCCTTAGGCGAGTTTGTCCTCTTGTTCTCTGGCAGACAACACCACTATTTATGTTTTCATGCTTTCCAAACCATCTTTAAAGCCAGCATTCCAACAACGCAAGACAAACCGAACTGTCTTGTCCATAACCTGCTCCTTCGTCCTGTACTCTGTGTTACTAAGTTGACAACCATAAAAATTCACTTTAAAAGGACGCCCTGAACATGATCCTGAACATGTTCCCCCCCATGGGGCACACCCAAATAACCAGGAGACTTTATCAGTTCAGTCTGTCAGATTTTGTTAGGATCCATCCTTTTCTCTCAACACCACATCTCCGTCCTCTTGTCAGGATCCGTGGAACGATGTTCCTGCATGGCATTTCTTAGATTTAAGCCTTATCAACCTGTCCTCCACAATACGCTCGTTAGAAGATCTCTAAAACATGAAATATGATTATGTCAAACTCAACCTTAAAACTCTTTGACAAGGAGTTCCTTGCCCTGAGGGGAAAACTAAGCTTAAGTGGATCCCTGCCCACACTGCTCTCCTCTCCTCTCACCTCTCTCTGGAGGTGACTCTCCTGGAGATTCTCTGTCCCTTGGATGAGTCAGGCACTTCTTGCCTCAGAGCAAATGCTGATCACCCCTCCTGGAGAAGCTCTTCCAGTGAGAACCAGGCTTCTCAGACACATCTCACACGTTGTGAGTAGAGAAGACCAACACTACCCAATCTCTGATTCAAGTGTAGCAAACATGTAGTTAGAAGTAGCCAGTACAATACCCAGATGTGCAAAGAAGGCATAGTGTAGAGACATGTGCACATCTCTGTCTAACGTTAGCACTTACCATACTGTGTCCAGCAACATTTATTGCAATTTGGAATGTTACATGACAAATGCCATTGATTTGGGATGTATTTTTAGTTTTCAACCATGCAAAAATTAAAATTTATCCATTTTCAAAGAATGATCAGGCTCCACGCTTTTTCTAGTTTTAAAATGATTCCTGGAAAATTTAGTTCCATTTTGGTGTGATTGAAAGGACAAAGAATATATGACAAATATCTGCATTATTAAAACGCATTATTTAGTATACTTACCAGGCAGGAAGCAGGAAAGGCTAGGAGGAGGGTGACAGGAAGACGTGCGTTAGAAGTCAGGAGAATCTGGGTGCTGGCGAATCCCAGCATCTGCTCATTAGATACCTTTGGAAGGTTGCCCGAGTCTCTTCCTTGCCCGCACAAGGGGAGTGGCATCTCATTTGCAGACAGATCATGTCAAGTACATGAAACGGCATAACTACGAGAGCCACGTCTAACTCCTGACTCATGGCAGGTCCTTTAATGCACTTTATTCTTTTCACCTTTGTGTATTACGTATCTCAGAGCACAGGCAACACTTCTCACATAGACATACAAACACCCATTCAGTAACAACACATCCTGTAAAGAGAACTCAGAGTGAGGCTGACTATTTATATTCAATATTGAGGGGCTGTTTGTCATGTTTGCTCAGGAATACTGGAGCAAAGCCAAAGTAATTAAATCTCTAACAAATTTAGTAATAGAAAAGTCCCAGCCATTGGCCAGAGTAATCACTCAACTTCTGGGAAGAAAGGGGACAGGTTCATTTGCAGTGTCTCATGCTTAATCATTAGTGTTAAATGAATTAGGACCAGAACGAATCAAAGAAGCAAACGGCTGATGGCTGCTGTTTCTGGAAGAGAAAGAAGCAGTTGATGTTCACACAGGTTAGAGCAGCCAAAAAGGCCTCTCTGTAAATGGCCAGGCGCTTTCTCTCCCTTTAAACTTGTTTTCAATGGTCTTTAGTCTGTGATTACTTAAATATTCATTTACTCCAGAGGCCTTTTTGTGCACTTCTCAGTTTAGAACCTAATCACGTTCCCATTCAATTGGGCTAACAACTGACTTCAAAGGCAGAAATAAGCTATAATATTTCATCCAGAAAATTTGACTTTGAGCAAGACAATGTAAACAGTTAGTTCAGTTATACAGATTATAAAATTTAGTTAGGAAATAACCAAGGTTTCAAGGGTGAAACCAGAGAAAAACAAAAAATCTTATAGGCTCATGCGTGGTTATTGATTCAGACTGAAGGGCTTGGGGTGTACATCGTACAGCAGAATCCGTCGTCTTACTTGTTCTGTCTTATAATTTCCATCAATACATTTTGTATTTGTTTGTCATTCTGCACAACCGGGCTGATTGAACACTTGCAACTGCATAATCGGTGACCCAGTTGCATCTTACAATCTGGCTAGAAATATCGAGATAATTAGTATATATCTTTTCTTTGGTCTTTCAAAGGGGTATTATAATCACTAAATTTAAATTCCTGTGGTGAGCCATAGAGGGTGGAATCCTCTGAACTAATTATAAAATAATCCCCTTTTCTTTCTCTTATTCTAAGGGTGGACGACAGCGTAGGTTGGCGTAGGCCTGCACGTGAAGGATTATTCGCTTGATTCTGTCCTTGCTTATGCTTGTTGTCTCTGCTAGAAGTGCTTTCAAAGTCTCCTGAGTAAGGCATTCTAAGGAGAAGAAGCCTATATACTTCATCAAGCTGGAAGACTGATTCGCTTCCTCTAAGGAAACCTTTTGTATTTCCATATAAGAACATAGAAATGTATGACTGAAGGTATGTATGTATATATGTGTATTTGACTGTATGAAAGCCATATAGGAAAATATCGGAGATTTTCTGTTGTCACAAAGTAGATTTAAGAATCCAAAGATATAAAAAGGCCTTAACTTTGAGCTATAGGAAATATCACAAAGAGGTAAAATGTTAATGGAGGAGAAGACAAGAGAGAGAAAGTTCTGGAAGCCCAGGCACGGCCAAACTGAGTTTTGAGTAAAACTCCATGGCAGTGACTCTCTCTCTCTCTAGGAAAGGTCTTGGGACATCTTGGGACCATGAGAGCCAGTGCATGTTGTACAAGAATCTGCTGCTGATTCTTCACGACTCCGACCATGGATGGGAAGCTCACAGAGCACAGTGGTGGCGTGGTTAAAGTGGTCTTCTCAGGTCCTAGCCCTGCCTTCGCAGGCTGTCCTGGAAGGTTGTTGTAACGAGTGAACTACTGGAGGGTGGGGCTTGAAGCTCTTAGCCTGAGCACACTTCCTGTCTATCTCTGCTTTCTTTCTATGGCTGAACATGGTTAGCTGGTTCATACTCCTGCCACATGCCTTCCCCGCCTTGATGAGCTGTAAAGGCTAACCAAACCCTTCCTCTCCTAAATTGCTTGCCTGGTCTTTTGTCACACCATCAAGTAACTGTGTGTGCACAGAAATGATTTAGCTCTCAAAAAATAATTTACATTCCATTCTTGATTAAGCCAAATTTTGAACACCGTTGAACCACATTGCTTTGCCATCCAGCGCTGTGGTACAAGTATCCCTAGATAATGTCCAATGAGATGTTAGCTTTGTCAAAGTGATTATGAAATGTAGTGTATGTTAGACATCTCACTTGGTGATCCCCTGGGTAAATTGAAGTCACTGAGAAAAATGGCAGTGGAAATACTTGAGAATGTGTGCTTGCAAAATGTACTTGGGAGCAAAATGCTGTGCTACACACTTGGGCCAGATTAAGAATTCAGGAAACAAAGATAATTGTGGAAATTAAAATTCTCTCAATTGCTAATGTCACAAAGCCTCAAAGAAAGTGGGTTAACTAACTAGACTTTATTTCTATTGCATACTGACAAGACAAGGCGATGGCAGCTCCCGGCCCTTCCACGACATCAGTGGGTCAGCCATGGCAGCACCCTCTTGGGTTAATTCCTTGTAAACTCTCCATTGTGTTGAAATAGATAGGTCTGAGAGTGTTTCCCAATCTTCCTAGAGGACAAAGTAAACTCAGATGAGTCATTTCTCCTTTAACTGTTGACCTTACACTGCCCTTTTTAAATTTATTTTTATGTGTGTGTGTGTGTGTGTGTGTGTGTGTGTGTGTGTGTGAGTTTATGTGCACCATATGCTTGCAAGTGTCTGTAGAAGTCAGAGGGCATTGGATCCTTTGAAACTGGAGTTAGGCGCCCCCACAAGCCACTCGATGTGGGTTCTGGTCCTCTGCATGAGCAATGATGCTCTTAACTGCTGAGCCATCCCTTCAACCACAGCCCTGTCTCCTTTCGGCCTCCCCTCCCATCTTAATCACAGTAGAGCCAGGGCAACAAGAAAAACATCATTGTAATAAACATAGATTTGTATTGACTAAGTGTTCCTTTGTCTATCTTAATACATTTTTATTGAAAATTTAATAATTCACAATTGTTGATAGTTGCCTTTGTGAGGATAGCTTAGTAGTTAAAGTGGAAGCTGTTTAGCTGATTAAACTTGCAACAACGGGCCTTTCAAAGATTTTTTTAAATTTTCAATTATGTCAATTCGTGAGGGTGTCTATGTGCTAGAATGCACATGTGGGTGCAGGTGCCCGTGGAGGTCACAAGACTATGTTGGATCCCCTAGAAATGGAGTAAATTGTGTGCCACCTGACATGAGTGCTGGAAACCAGACTCAGATAGGCAAAAACAGCAAAGAAACACACTTGACCACTGAGTCATCTCTCCAGCTCCAGCAACTGGCCTTTCAGAGAAAAACTTTGCTGACTCTAATATATATAGTCTAGACAATCTAGATCTTGACTGAAAACTGAGTGGTAAGCATCAAGAGATGATGACAAGATGCAGTAAGGAGCTATGAATTATGAGTTGAAAGGGGTACAGTAAGGAAGTACAAAAATTGGAATAACACCTAGAGAGCCCAGGTGGGGTACACAGGTAAGTGACACTAACTCAGGCAAGGGGTGGTAGAGCTAAGGGATAGTTCAGAGCCAAGGGTCTAGATGTGGAGGGAATATTGGGGGAGGGGCTGATGTGCTTTTCTTAGGGCTGTGACATATTTGGGGATGTTTAGATTATACCCAACAGAAATGATACCTATGACTTAATGCCCAGGAAGAAAATCTGAGCTAAAAAGAACAAGACAATAAAACCTGAACCTTGCAAGGCAAGGCATGCCGTTTCAAAGTAGTCCCATACAGACATTTTTCCTTACCGCAGACTGAATTGCCATTTCATACATCATTTTTTCCAGCACACTTCGTAGTTAATCATGTACGGTTGGCCTCAGTGTTCTTTGACTTGTTTACATTCATTTCTCCCAGTGCAACACTCCTGCTGGTTAGTGGACATTTGCAGAATACTATCAGTGATCAAAACAGAAGCAAGCTGAGTTGGTGTCCTAGAGGCTCCTTGCTCACGGTTGGCCTGAAGGACTTTCTCCTGCATCCAGCTCTTCAGCCTCTGCCCATGATGCTCCCGCATGGGAAGGATGCCTCTCTGTGTGTCAGAATGAACATGCCCTTTCTTGTATTTAAAATAGGCTTTACTCTGATTTTGCTGAATACTTCCTGAAGAGAAAACGTCTTATTTTTTTTCAATGCCGTTAAATGAACATTAAAGGTTTTTGGTTTTACCAACCTAAGAACATACACGGACTGGACTAGGCCTCCCCGCTAGGTCCATATGGAGCAGATGTGCAGCTTGGTCTTCATGTGGGTCCCGAACAACTAGAGCAGGGGCCTGTATGTGCGATATGGGTGCCTTGTCTGGCCTCAGTGGGAAAGGAAGCATCTTGCCTCTCAGAGACTTGAAGTGCCAGGGTAGAAGGATACCCAGGAGGGTCCCCCACTCAGAGGAGAAGGGAAAGGGACATGGAAGGATTGTGGGAGGGGGTGACTGGGAGGGGGCAGTGAGCAAAATATAAATAAAAATTTTAAAATGTTTTGGGTTTTGTTTTATTTCATTTTTTTTTCCTTCCGTGGGATTGGGGTGGAGGGGAGTTGGGTTTTGTTTTCAGTGATGCTAAGGATTGAACCCCAAATTTTGCATGTGCTAAAATTTCTTTTGAGTGAAGATGCTAAGTATAGATGGATTCCAGATGATGGTGTGAAATTAGTGTCACTTTGATTCAACTCCTTATCTAAGAGTGCACACAGGATGGCTTTGTTGTTGCTGTTGTTGTTGTTTGTTTTTGTTGGTTTTTTCTTTTGAGGGTGTTAGAACTAAAAATTTTAAAGTTAAAGCATTTTCCACCAAAATATGCCTCTCCTCCCTTCATGAAAGGCAAATCTTTGAGAGGGGAACAGAAGCCTTGTCTCTGCTGACACAGTCTTCAGTTTCAGAGTCTCGCTGCCTTTGATTTAGAACAGTTCACAAACAGCTGATTTCAGAAAAGCCTTGGAGTCTAAAATTGCCAGAAAAATAATCTGTGGCCTCTGCCATGATCTTGTTTTGACAATTTCTCAAAGAAAATCCACCTTACAGAACTTGATCTCAGTGGAGATCAACCTCCTATACTCCAGCATACTTTCACGGAACTTTTAGTATCTTAAAAAACACACCTTTCCTGATTTCAATTTAACATGGTGCTGACATGCTGAAGTGCTGCGCTTGGTCCTTACACTAGAGGACCGTGCTGTGGCTTGTGAGAGATTTAGTGATAGATAGGTTTTGGGAGTTGGTAATTGTAGCCATGAGTTCAGCACTAATGGTAAGCATGGGTTTTGGGTTGTTTTTGATATTATGAGACAGGGTCTGGATAGGTAGTCTGACTAGTCTGGGACTCAATATACAGACTAGACTGGCCTTGAATGTGTAGATCCTATTTCCATCCAGTTCAACGTTAATAGCCTGGAAATATAGATTATATAGTCTTGAAACAGCAATACATCTAAGTGAGGTTATATGCAAACTGGCTGGCAAAAATAAATAGAAAGAAAAGAAAGAAAGGAAGGAAGGAAGGAAGGAAGGAAGGAAGGAAGGAAGGAAGGATAAAATAAGAAGTTAAAGAAAAACCCACAGGCTTGTGTTTCCCAAGGAGCACAGCTGCTGTACTCAGCAAGGGTGGGTGATTTATACAGTGTTGATTGTTAACACCGTGAACAGCGGGATCAGCGCTACCTCAGTCACACGTGTAGACCTCTCAAATGCTTGCCCTTTATGCAGGCATAGGGCAGCATCATGTACTGACAACTTATTACTACTAGGGGGCAGGCCTGTTTGTTTTCAAACTTGCACAGCTTTTCCAATGGACAGAGGCAAACAAATAAAGCTGAACTGGAAGGAGAGCTGAGAGACCGCCTGTGTCCAAAGCTAGACCTTCTAGTGAAGGACTTGAGACCAGCGGGTTTTTAATTGCTTTAAAACACAAGGTGTATGTTTTTAAAAAAATGCTTTTTAATTCTTAGCAACAAGGACCATTAAGCTGACAATATGCAGCCTTTGGGGGTTTTAATCTGGAATATTCCTAACATTTGTGACATACTTTGGATAGTATACTTAATTAACGTTAGGATATCGAGGCAATCATTATCTGTGAGCTTTACAATTATTACTAAAAATTATTTGATAAATCTTAAAATTGGTAATGTCCCTCCAACTAGAAGTCAGATAATTTTAGCACAATTTGAAATGGAAATGCAATCATTTAAGCAACAATAGGACATGATTCTAAGTTTGTTATCAAACCCCAATTTCAGGCTAGCAGAAGAGGACCATTCTGAAGTGCCAAGACTTGCAAATGCTTCTTAGGTTACTTCAACTCCAGCCTGTGAACCATTTGTAACCCATCCAAAATGAAGAAGCTCGCCACAGTGAAAACCTATCACCAGACACCTGCTTCAGCTGACATTTTCCACAGGAAGAAATGCTGACTTCTTCTAAGTCCTTAGACTGCTGAGTGGCTTAATCTTAACCGGTGTGGTTAGAATTCCACTGCTAACTGGTAACCTCAGTGGGGAAGTAACTAAAAGGACAAGCCCACCGCCTTCTATGCACCACATCTTCCGATCCCACCCATACAGCTCCATCTAAAACAGCAGCTTGAGTTTTGTGGGCGATCCCACTTCAGGTATGGGGCTCTCCAGGCAGGGCAAATGACAGACCTTGATAAACTTGTTCTTCAACCTTGGGGGGAGAAGAGTAAAGATTAAGGCGGCTTCGGATTAATTCTCTCAAAAGACATTTATTTCCACATTTCAACTTGTGAAATTTGTAAATTGGTTTTATGGAAAGACTGTTTTTTATTGTGAAACCACTAGCTACTGTTTACAATGAGCAATGTCCCAAGGAAAGGTATGGGGATTTACAACTTGATATCCCGTTAACTAAGGGGAACATACAAACTATCTCAGGATTCCTCAGAAAAAATATAGACAATAAGAAGTGGTTTTAAACAAGTGACTTAAAACTAAATTTTCAAATGCTTACTTTTGGCATCTGGCATTAATACTTTTTAAAGTTTTACAATAAAATATCACCGTTTGGGAAAGTTACCACATTTCCTAATGATCAACTAATGACGTTACCTGAATTAACACTGATGGAAAGTACACAAGCAATCAATAATTTACCAACAGCATCTCAACTTCAGAAACACAAGTGTTAAATTTAGCATCTTCAGTGTTTGGCTTCTTGGGCCAACAAACTACTTCTAAAGAATGTATGTGCACACTTATCATTCAGATAAGAGGGCTCCTTTGGCACCTGAGTTGAGTATAATACAAAAGGAAAGAATATCTAACACGAAGCTGTTTAAAGGCTATATTTTATCTATCTATACATATATACACATACCTGTACACATATATGCACACACATATACAAAAGGCAAACAATTTTTCCTTTAAAAATAACGAAGATGTAAAAGGAACTCAACATTTACTCAAACAAAGACACCAATGCTCAATTTAAATAGTTTAAAGTTATCTAAAGAATTTGGAATTTTATTAACAATTTCAAGAATTTACAGGTTGTTAGACTAACACCCACTTCAATGTGGAAATACACCAGCTTTTAATTTGTTTTGGCAATGGAGTCTGATTGAGTAGCATATTTATGAGATCTGCTATCTTAACACGATGTCATTACAGTTTAAAGTGGACACCAGTGGGAGGTCTCCAAAGCAGTCCCTAAGCCCCTCCCACAGGACTGAACAGAGATCTTGACCACGGACAACACTGGACTCTCCCGTGTGCTGCTTCCAGCAGAAAACACACACACAGGGAGCCTGAAGAGAGCTGCATGTCACGCCTCCTCACTCACTAGAATTTCACACAAGAACTCCAGGTGCCTATGCTCTAAACGGTGGGCTTGCATCCTGAGACTTAGACACCCAACACTCAGTCAGCTGCCTGGACTTAACATTTCCCTTTATGAATATGTCTGACTGAAATTAGAACACATTTGCTACTCCCCAATTCTCCTCTACTCTAACAATTCTAGAGGATGAAGTCCTCTTTTATTTGCATACCATGCATATCCGTCTTCCAGATCTTACTAGATCTGAAATAGGATGCATGTGCAAGATATGTGAGTTGGAAATGATGTCAGTTTACAGAGAAACAGCCTGGATCAATCTGGATTCCCCCCTGCTCTGGTTGACTGTGCCTTCTCACAGAGCACATGGCACAGAAAGAATGGTACAATTTCAAGCTATTGGTAACTGGGAAGCATTTTCAGTTATAAAATGTCTCTAGAGTATGTAGAAAGCAGTATATATTGTGGTTTACCCTTGACAGCCAAACAAAATTCTCTGCTAATAGGGTTCTGGTATAGGGCTTACCTTAGAGAAGACCTACTAAATTCCTATGTTTTCATTTTGTTCAATATTTACTAAATATAACATAACCCATTTTATAACTTCACCTGAACTTGAATTCTTTCAGTTGCATATGAACTCACATGCAAAATTTACAGTTTTGTCATATATTTAAATATTTTTCTCTATAAAACAATTTCAGGACAGGAAATGATATGCTAGCTAATAGAAGGCTAGCATTTGAACTGTTCCTTAAGTTCTTCTAAGCAAAAGTGCATTTATAATATAAACATATTATATATGAAGCTACAAACACAATCTGACACCAGAGAAGATTTCAAATTTCCAAGTCAGTCCGGATGAATGGCAGAGAGAAATGCTAACAGAACAAATCTGGAACGAGTTCGTGGGGGCTGGGCAAGGAGTCATCAAATCGAAATCTTTTAGAAACTAAGCTGTCATCCTCGGGGATGTTCTCCTTGTCCTCTCGGTCTCCACAGCTTCCATTACAGGACTTGGGGGTCTTATCTTCAGAGGACCTGAGGGTCAGATCCTGAATTTGAGAGGATTCTGAAATTTCCTCAGGATGAAACAAGCTTCCAAAGTCCCACTGCTGCAGCCATGAGTGGGAAAGGCAGGATTCTGCTGTTGGTCTTTTCCTTTGGAAGAAAGCAGAGAGGGAAAGGTGAGTGCTCACGGCAAGCTAAACAGGTCTTCAAGTCCCCTTAAAAACGAACATGAAGATAGCACGGCTGGTGAAGTCCAAGCAGACCTGCAGATACAGCTAACTTTTATTAAGTGCTTATCTAGACGGCAGGGCTGCTTCACATGCTTCTTGTTTTTTATTTAACAATCAGAGAAACCTAAGAAGTAGGTGCCACTGCTGGCCTTTAACAGGCTATTGGAGGAAGGTATGACAAGATTTGGTTTGAAGCAAATTTTCCAAGCTGTCAGCATAATATGCCACAGTCTGAACACTGACTTTAGTCCCCCAAGGCCCTGTATTAAAGGCATGGCCACTAGCCTGTGGCACTGTTGGAAGGTGCTGGAACCTTTAAAAAATGGGGCTTACTGAGGACAGTTAGACCTAGGTCACATTATCTCCTGAAGGAGCAGTCATTGCTCTCTTTGCTCACCTGATAATACATTTTACTTTTATTTAAAAAAACCATTTTATTGCAATGAACTCACAAAGACACCATGCAGCTAGATTAAGTACATTCAAACAAACATTTGCCCAGTCACAAACCATTCATCTCAGTGAAGTTCACATAGTTAGAATGGCATGCTGAAGCCAGGGAGCTTCCCCTGGTGCTTACACTTTGACTGTTAGCTACATTTTATTCACTTACCCATCACACCATCACACGTACACACACACGTACACACACACACACACACACACACACACACAGAAAGGAAAGAGAAAAGTGTGACAGGGCTGAAAGTAGATGAACAATTAACTTTATGTCCTCTTTCATGACTCATGTGCCTTTGGCCTACATTCCACCCTTCCTCACCACTTAATATCATCCTGTCTTGTTACCTCTCTAGATGCTATACTGCGCCTACACTTTCAGCTCTGCACATATATACATGTATGTATTATAATCTAAGATCTGCATATAAGGCAGAACATATGGGTTTTTTCCTTTAGTTTGAGGTACCTCACTTAATATTCTACTTTCCAAGTTCATCCATTTTCCTGCAAATTTCATGACTTCTTTACAACTGAATAGTATTTCATTCTGTATATGTACCACATTTTCATTATCTATTCATCTATTGGTTCTATTTCCTTGTTATTGTAAATAAAGCACCAATAATCATGGATGTACAAATATCTCTATGGTAGGATATAGAGTTCCTCTGGGCCTGTGTCCAGATATGAAATAGCCAAGTCATATAATATTTTATTTTAAATTTTTAGAGAACCTACAAGTTGACTTCCACAATTACTGTATCAATTTGCACTCTCACAAGCAGTGAATAAGGATCCCTATTTCCCGACATCCTTTCCAACATGGGCCATCTGATTTCTTGGTAACAGCAGCTCTGACTGGTGAGGCAGTAGCTCAAAGGAGACAATACATCTTAACTACCTTTCTGTGAATACAGAACTAAAGGTATTGTATTCATCACTCTTCCTAGTATACTACAATCTGTCTAACCTGATACCTATTGGTGCTTCCAAAATCTCGATGTTGTAAACAATGACCCAATGAATACTAAGGAGCAGCTTTCTGGAGACTTAACTGATCATCTCCAAAGTATAAATTTGGTTTTTGCATTCTAAACACGGTATTGGGTCCCCTCCTAATTACCTCTAATATACAATAACATCAGGGTTTTCTGGAGGGTTATGGAAAATTATTAAAACTTCTATAGTATTCAGGATGTACCTTTTGAGTTTGAACCTTTCTTCCTTAATCTCTGTTACACAAATGAGTTTGCAGTGCTGGGGAACAATCCCAGGGCTTCACACAAGTGAATAAAACTCTACCATTTAGCTTCACCCTCGGCCCATAGAATGCAGACCGAGTAAAGTGAGATAGAAAAAAAAAATACTATTCCCATAAATATTTTCTTGGAAGCACAACTTGGGGAAACACTAGTCAATGACCAGGACTGCTTGTCATGGTCTACAGAGCAATGGGAACCGCTTGATTTTTAGATTCCTTTTTTACAAAATAAACATTTGCTTTATTTTCAAATTCTTTCAATTTGGAAAACCTTTGGAGAAACTATAAATCAGCCATTTATTTTCAGCACTAAATTATGCTTTTTTTTTTTTTTTTACTATTCCACAGCTAGTATTTTCTTCAGATAGCAGTCTCATTATACATGGTCCAAGAACATTCAAATAAGAACTCAAATTGGAAGTTAAAGATAGGTCTTCAAACATCAAAGCCGACAATGCCATGTTTTCCTATGATCTCTGATAAAGAACCACATCCACACCTCAGTGGCCACCAAACCGTTCAGCACAGCTTCCCTCACTGTAAGATGTTTGAAGCCGCCAGTTTCAGTCCTGTGAATTTTTTTTTTTTCATGCTCTAAATAGCAGGAGGGATTTTACCAGGGGTTGGGGGAACAGATCAACCTTGGCGTAGTGGCAAAATGCGACCAGTCTCGGCTTCGAGTAAGTCATGGCAGCGGACACCTTCAACGGTGCCTTCTCCACAAAGTTACAGATGAACTTGGCCATGGTCTAAGGTGGAAGGTTCGTCTCCCCAAACCACTGGCTGAATGTCCTAATTTATGCTTTAAAACACTAACTTAAATTTGAAATGATAGTCTTCAATGATATTTATCCAATACTTTAAATTGTAAGATTATTTTCTGTTATTCAAAAAAGGGAAAATATCTATAAACTCAATCATTTGATAGATATTTCTCAAACAGCAATCATTTGATAGATATTTCTAATCTTTTGTTTTTGTATATAGTCTTTTTATAATTAAAGTTGTAATGTGCTTATTACAGAAAATTTAGAATATAGGCAAAAACTAAGAAAACAAAAATGTTTTATAAACAGAAAATATAATATTGCTCTTTATATAAAATAGGTATTTATGTCCAATATATACCTTGAAAGAGTTGTCTGGAATCAAATTAATCCAATAAAATATTCAGAAACCTATTATTTTTTCTTGCAGATATAAAACTGAGTCCTCCAGGAGACTGTCTGTCAAACCCAGACGTCTAGAAAGGGAGACCACTGGCCTGCAGGTTGCAGCTCTAGAATTTCTCAAACGAGAGCTGTGCCTCTCCTTGCCAATAATCAAGGGTCTGGTGCTAGAGTCAAGTCCTTTCTTCAGTAAATACCATGATAGGTCGCATTTTTAGCACATGTCAGGGTGAAAGATATTCTATATACTTCTGGGCTGGTTTTTTCTTTAAGCAACCAAAATTTGAATATTTTTATAAATAAAACAAAGCCACACATAAGTAAACATTTACTCCGTTAAGATTTGGCAATTAGTAATTTCTGCCTGTTATGTAACAGACCAATTTAACTAGAAATCATTCACACTGAAGTCCCATTATAATAAGCCAAGGATTAGCAGTTGGTTGAGAAAAGATTACCTAAGATCTTACCTTCATTCTAAACTTCCATGTGGTATGGGTTTTCTTTTGGCTTAGAATTACATATTTGGTATTTAATGGACTTTCATATCAATCTCTTTATATTTTACCAATGTATAATTTTATATAACTTTAGAATGTACCTTCCTTGTGACTTTAATGGTAATCTTATTTTACTGGCATTTTTTAATTTTATAAAATAGGTTTCACTGCAATAATTCTATATATGCACATACTAGGTTTTATTACTGAGATTTTCCACCCACCCACCCCCACTTCCCCATAACCCCACCCTCTTTTCTAGTAGTTCCCCTCAACTTTCATGCCAATCCTCCAACAGTTTCCCAATGTGGGATAAAATATACATTACTCACATTTTTGTGTAGAATGTATCTTTAGCAGGCACATGTTATTTGTTTTGTAACAGTATTTAATTAAGGTCATTACTTACTCTGGATTCTTTACTAGAAGGCTCTGGATGAAGTCGGTGGCCAGTTGTGACACTGATGAAAACATTTCTTCTGAATAATCTACATTCACTTGAGAAATATTCAGATATGTTTCTTGGTTATCTTCTCCTACAAATGGTGATGTATGAGTCAACAACATATATGCTATTATGCCAATATTCCTGAAAAAACAAAGGAGAGAAGAGGAAATTTAAAATGCACATTAATTTAACAGTATTTATAAACAGTACAATTAATAGTCCACAAGTCTGGCAAAGTTTAAAAAATACTTGAATTGCTTCTAGAGATTATTATTCCATAAAGATTAAAATAGTTACATTTTACATTTACCTCACCAAGAGACAGGGAGTCCACATATATGTTACATATAACGTCAACATAGTCCATTGAAAATATCCTTTTATCTACAGCCTTCAGTACAGACACTTGTTGGTCTGCCCCATGACAATAATGATCTGAGAGCTGTAAGCAGGGTTCTGTGAAAAAGGCTGCAAGTCTGGCAAACACAAAGCTGGATGGGTAGAATTTCTCAAAGCTTAAATATCCGAAGGATAAGGCCGGCCAGGAGACACAAGTCAGCACAGCAGGCTTCCCACTTGGACTTAGCCATCAGACCTTTTGTACCATTGCAAACCCATCAGTTTAAGACCCAGGACAATAAGGCTAAACTCTTCACTTGGACTACAAAGTCAGTTGGTCTCAACAGAAGTTTCAGGGCTGCTCCCTGTGAAGGTCTCTCTGAGATGGCAGCAACCCCATGACTCCCTACAGGTGAACTCTTATAAGCATGAGCGTCTGTGCGCTCCTGACTCATTCTGCTCAGCAGATGCTTAGCTCCTCCAGACTCCCACAGCTAGGCAGGCCTCATGCCTGGACTGTGTGTCACCCTGGCTTCTTGAGCAATTGACTTGACTACGGTGTGTGTCATTGATACAGGCCGGTTCACTCTTACTCAAAAGACATGATCAATAGGAAGGAGTTTCTATTTCTATGCCTCTGGCTCAACAGCTTACTGGAAAGTAGGCAAAAATTCTTCAATGGTATCTTTTGAATAAAATTTTTGAAAGAAAACCTTAGGAGAGTCAGTGGGTTGGCCAACTATCTGAATTGGCCCACCACAAAATCTGTATTGTCTGTGAATGGCTGGGACGCCTGAAAGGGCCAGTCCCGCCATCCCAAAGCTATAGGATCTCCATGACACCGGGCAACAAGATCACCAAGAAGAGTCCCACTGAGGATCCAACATTGATGGTGTCATAGAAGCAGACCAACGACTCATTGCAATGAACATTTACAAATGAAGATGTAAGGACAGAGGGGTATACTGTGGGACACACTGTGACATACTACAGCCTCCACAATGATATGTTTTTTGTACTTTGTTGTTGTGAGCGGGTGGGAGTGTGTGTGTGTGTGTGTGTGTGTGTGTGTGTGTGTTTTATTTTAGGGGAGAAGGTTGTAAGGGCAATGGGTGGATATGAGGGGATAAGGAAATGAGCAGGACTGAGGTGCATAATGTGAAATTCACAAAGAATCAATGAAAATATTTTTAAAAGCCTAATTTTTACTGTTAAAGCTGCTTTTATTATTATATATATATTATTCAATTTTGAAAGATGGTTATTTAGGTCGCCAGCAAAGTCTTACCACATATCTGTTGCTGTGGTAATGGGATCATAGTTGAGGATTTCTGGAGCTGAAAGAGAAAATTAAATTAAGACTCAACATAGGCAAACTTTAAAACATGATAATCACCTGCATTAAATTGGAACTTGATTTTTTATGAAAGGCATAGTGATGTAAACTCAATAGAAATGTAGTGAGGTTTTAATTAGACACTAAGACATATCTAATATTTGAAAATTGTATGACGAAGCGGGCAGTGGGCTAGACAGTGCTGCCCAGAAGAGTTGAAGCTCTGCATGCAGGAGAGCCAGTGCACTAAAGATGCCCTCAGAAAAAGTATTAGGGAGAGATGAAATGGCAGGAGCACAATCTTTACAGGTGTAATTTTATTGCTTTTTATTAACTTATATTACCTTGTTAGCTTCATCTCTTAAGGATAAAATAGATCATGCTCTTATGACATTGTAAGTCGTATGAATGCTAAGATTTTTCAAGCAGATTAAATATTCTTAAATTATAAAAACCCAACTTCCTACGCAATTTCCACCTGTCTCTTTCCTTATCCCTCCAAAATGTAACATAAATTGTCTATACTTCCTGAACCTTACAGTGAATTTCCCATTAGTAAAGCCCCCATATAGTATTTAGAGCTAAAAACTGACTGTTTGTCAACACGATTTTATAATCTCTTCAAAAAAAAAAAAGTTCTCACCTTTAACATTCTCATGACTGATACCTTTAAATTACATATGCTATCAGTGTCACCAAGCTGCATATGATGTTTTTGCACACTTTTGTGAACTATGTTATTACTAACTATAACTCTGTAGTATAGGACACTACAGTCCTTACTGTATTCAAGAGTTAGTCATTTTCATTTCTGGGAGACAACTGCCTAGATCATGAGACCTGCTCGGTTTGTCTTTATCTCTTCAATGGAAAAAATCCATCTAAACAATAACGAAAGTTAAAAAACAATAGCCATCTCAAAATATTTGATGCTCATATGCTTTTCATACATCTTAAGAATTTTTTGTATGAGTAATCAAATTTGTCAATTAAGTACATTATCCTAGATTACTTCATCATCTTCTCTGGTATCCTTTTGCCCAGAATCCTCTTTAAAGCCCTATTAAAAACTCTATTAAAAACAGCAGCAACAAACAGTGAATGGCACCTGTGAAACCAAAGGCTGTACTGTGCACAGCTCGGGCGAGGAGCAGACAGAAGCAGACATGAGCGCTATTCCAGCCAGGCTCAGAGGCTTGTGAACCACTTGTTGTTTCTCTATCTCTATCTTTTGCCTATTTGCTCCTGGTTTCCCTCTTCTGCCTTCCTCTTCTCCTTACATTCAAAGCCAGTAAAAGCATGCACTATACTTTTACACTTAGCAATGTCTTCTGAGTTGTTCCAAATGCTTACATATGCCTGTACTCACTATAACTCATCTAATGAATCATAATCGAAAATGAATGCATTCAATGTCTGAATCTAACGAGTCCTGGTCTTGTGTAATCTAAAATATGTGTGGACTTTCCTGTTTGTTTTAGGTACTAAGCAAGCACTCTACCTCATGACTACACCTCATAAAATATACTTTTAAAGATGTATCTTTATAAATTTCAAAATGGTATAAAAAATAAAAAGGAATTCTTACCTAAGTATTCAGGCGTTCCCATGATTTCCCGAAGCTCACTTGCATTCCCAATTTTTCGAGACATTCCAAAATCTACAATTTTTATGTCCCCAAGTGGGTATATACTGCTCAAAAGTATATTCTGTGGCTAAAAAAAAACACACAAAAGGCGCTAAGTAACAGACAATGAAGAAGGGTATTTATCCTATTGTCCTAATTTAAGCGAAATCCAGTAGAACCTGCTGCTTAGAACTTACACATTTCTTACATTCTTACACATTTCTTTTTTTTTTTTCTTTTTTTCTTTTTCTTTTTCTTTTTTTTCCGGAGCTGGGGACCGAACCCAGGGCCTTGCGCTTCTGAGCTAAATCCCCAACCCCACATGCTTCATCTCAATACTCACTGAACTCCAATTAGGAGGAGTACATGTGATGATGATGAAATTAAGTAGTCACGAACCTTTAGTTTTTAAGATGTACCAAATTCTGCTCAAGAAAAGTTCAAGTGGAAAGCACACATGTACACACACGAAAGAGAGAGAGAGAGAGAGACAGACAGACAGACAGACACCCAACCCCATGAAGTCTTTGCAGTAGAGATGATGCTCAAGCTAGTAAGTCTTATAGGAAAATTAAAAAGGTCTGTCTGATATCGGAGTAAGCATGAAAGATTAACATACATATTCCACCCAGAGTAGAAAGTAGTTCTATATGGTATGGTAGCTGTAGAGGTGCTGGGCCTGACTAAACCAAGGCTTATAGCTTACACGGTAAGGTGTGTGTCTCCTCCACTGTCTCCTAGAGACTTATGACTTGACTTCATTGTTACAGGTGCAGACTCTGACAAAGTGCCCCATCAGAGCCCATTATAGGTGTAGAAGTGCTGCTCAAAGTCTGTGTAAAAACTCCTAACAGTCTCTTAACTGGGTGACGATGACATGCTTAATGTTAAATTACAAGAGAGTATTAGAAGAGACAAGTCACCTCTGTTGCCAGCTTTGTGGTTATTGTACTAAAACTCAGGTTTCCAGGCTATCCCTACTTCAAGTGCTATATGAGTCATTTTCCCTTGATCAGGACAAAGCCCAAAAAGTTGCTGATCAGAGTTAGTTACCCTGGCACTTACTCTGCTGCCTCTTTCCCAAACATGTGACTACAGGAGGCTACACTGGAAAAATGTCCTTCCTCTCCACAAGGGACAAATGCAGATGGGGCTGGGTTTTTTGTTGGTGGTCTTTGGGGTGTTTTCGTAAGGGATAGGAAAAACAGCTGGACATTGTACATTTTAAAGTATTTACAGAACTTTCAAATGGATTCAAACTGAATCCACAGTTGGAAAAAGATTTGGAAATCTGAGATAGGTCTGGGCTATGACATGCGGTGATTTTAGAATTAGGTTAAGAAAGTGGCAAAGGAACCCAGAGGCTCATACTGGTAAACTGTACAGGCAGAGCAGAATCTACTGTTTAATAAACCCAAGACAGTTTCCTTCAGACTTTTAGTCTGGGAGTGGTTGTGGAAGAAAGACAAGAAAGAGCAGCATCACCAGAGAGCATCACCATGGTTCTGGGAACTAGGGTAAGGACTCTGACTAATCTGCAGACACAAAGGCCTTAAAGAAAGATGAGATGTGGAGCAGAGGAAAGAGCAGCAAAGAGAATGCACGGGACAGCAATCAGCACCAATCAGTGCAAAGGGAGGCAGTGCTAGAAAAGGTCAGTGTCAGGCCTCTAGGAGCAGTCCTGCCTCATGACAGCAAGACTAGTAGCGATGGGTTTTAAGTGATTTAACTTAAGCTTATCACACATGCAGCTTCTCCTGCCTACAAAACAAAGTAAAGATCGATGCAGCTCACACAGTGGAGTGCACCTGCTGCAGTCCAGAGGGCCATAACACGACTTGTTTGTATCAACAGCACACTAAACCTCCAAGAACACAGAAGGAACACTAATGTGTTAGTTTAAATCACACCATACCTTTAAATCAAGGTGAACAATGTTATTCTGATGTAGATAATGAACTCCTTCAAGTATTTGTTTAATGAGTCGGATAACATCATTTTCAGACACCATTTCAGCCAACTCAGGTAAACACAGGTTGAAAATTTCTCCACCTGCAGCGCTGAAAGAAAATGCAAATGGAACCTTTTAAAATCATTTACTTAGAAATAACCTTTAAATTTTGTATACTTATTAAGTAAAATCCACACAGCCACGTAAACATCAGTGTGTGTATATACCATCTCAGTGGCTGTCAAGACTAAGAAACATGTTGTGAGTAGGATTGACTCAGTGGTCTCAAACTTATGTTCCAAGTTGAATGGTCCAAGCACCAATGTCACTGATTAATCTGTACACAGCATGACAAAGGAAGCCATGAGGATTTGCTGCTGACCCTGGTTTATGACAACATGGGAGAAACTGTCAGCTGGTAAGGAATGTGTCCGAGGGTGCTAATGACATATACTTCACTTCAATCCTACTCCACTCATCCAAAACCTGAAAATTCATGAGAAATTAACTTTATTATCTGGCTCGGGGTATCATGATTAGGCAGTCTGAGTGCCAGAAATTTCACATCGCTATTGAATTTATATTAGTAGCTACTGCATTTATATTAGTAAACTACAAAATCTGACCTAAGAAGATAGGAAGACTGCTATCTGAAAAAGAAATAAATTTATCCTCATGAATATTTAGTATACTGGCCACTTTATCTGTGCATCAGTGTTGACCTCCCACACCCTTCCCTGGGGTCTCTTGAGGAAGGAGTGGACGTCCATGGTGTAGGCTGACAATATACCTTTACCCCTCCCTTTTTAGTTAACACCATTTACTGTAACTAAAAATTCCACTTAAAAATAGAGTGGACTAGCTACATTCCTGCAATGGTGCCAAGATAAGATTAGCAATTATAATTCTGCTAATACAATTCTAGAAAGTAAGAAACAAAAAGATGATACAGTTTTGCTAGGCACTTTACAAAGTACAGAATACACCACGAACTGAGCAAATCATAGAAAGCAAGACACAGGTTAGCAGGATGCTCACAGGGGTGTCACAGAAATAAAGAATTCATTCTAGCCACTGCTAGATCACCTAGCACACGGGCTTCAAAATGCCTTCTACAATGACATATTTAATCAACTGAACTTTGTAAAGGGTACCTTACAAGGGCAAAGTTGCCACTTATAAATTATAGGCAAGTTCCTCTTTCAAGCTACTCTGTTTCAAGGGAAGCGTCTGTCATATAGTCTTCAAAAAGTTAAAAAGTGTATGCCACAATTAATTTTAGTTTGCTCAAACTTCAGCATTATTAAAAAATTCAAATGCCTCTTTAGAAAACATATCCTCTTTGATTGTTTTTTTAGGTATTTTCCTTAATTATCTTCACATGCTTCCAAAGCACTTAATGTGGACAAGGCTTCGCCTCATAGAGTAGAGATACAGTGACTGGACTAGTCTCAACACCTCTCCTCAATTTCTAAAAAGATGCAACAAAAAATAGCACCTTCTAGAAAGTAACATTTACTTATTTAAATAGCCAGAGAAAGGACTAAAATAGTCATGGAGACATTATATATATATTTATTTATATTTATGTGGGCTATATTTTTAATAAAAAGATCTTTGTAGACTGAACCCCCAGTGAACGTGATTGATGGGGGAGGATGGGGAGGGGAACACCCATATAGAAGGGAAGGGGGACGGGTTAGGGGGATGTTGGCCCAGAAACCTGGAATAACAATCGAAATGTAAATAAGAAATACTCAAGTTAATAAAGAAAAGAAAAAAAAAAGATCTTTGTACAAGGTGATTACAAGAACTTCAGTTTAAAAGTAAACAATTTGGCTTTTAAAAAGTTTAGATTAGTTGAGGCAAAACAGGAAAATACAAAAACACAACAGAAGTATCTGAACTCTTAGTCATATTAATTACTAAAGAAAGTTTATACATATTTACAAAGTTAGCAAATGTAGTGACTCAAAACAGATTCAGACATTGAATATAGTTGGACACACATTTATTCTTTGCACTTGCAATAACTTCCAGGAATTTACCCTGAAGCTCCACCTATGTATCATAGGCTGAATAAAAAAATAATTAAAAAGCAAAGCCATAAATGGAGTTCTTTAGAAGGTAGCCATATATGGGGACATGGCACAGTAGTACAGCAGGTATGCTTATATGCTTACAATGAACGAGGGCCTGGGTTCAGTTTCCACACACACACACACACACACACACACACACACACACACACACACACACACACACACACCCCATGCCAAACTTTTTACATGCCTTTGAGTTCTATATCATGCAGACCTTTTTCTATAGTTAAATTATTTATAAGGAGTTTTTGAAAATGAGATCCTAACACTGAATATAAGCAGAAGCAAATGGATTTAGCCTACCTCTCTATCTCCAACTCCGACTTTATGACATAATGGGCCATATTTACCTTAAAAGAATAGCACAAAAAGAAAAGGGGGTTGGGAGAATCTAGCTGCTTGCCGTCAGGTTCACTGATATTAGCAGGTTTACGCAGAATTGACAGATACCACCCTACTGAAACCAGAGTATCATGTAGAGCTGGCTGACCAGGTTCACCAGGAAGATTTAAGGAGACCTTGGTGTGCAGAGCCAAGAAGTCTATAAACACTAATTCAACCACATCAGAAGGATACAGAATGGAGATTTAAAGCCTACTTGATAAATTTTAACCTTTGATAAATTCAGAACAAATTAGGTATGAAAGACAAATAATGGGGAAAATGATTAAGGCCTACTAATTTGATAATAGGTTGTTTTTTAATTCACTCTATTCAACAGTTTAACAAAACCATGAATACATAGTGATAGTAAAATGGGAGAAAAAGAAAAACACTTTTATCAGAAGAACACCATTTTAATAAATGTGGAATAAATAATGAAATTAGAACCCTTTTTTGATATTCACTGTAGTTGCTAATTCATGCAAGTATGTCAATGGTTACGGAAATTTCTGGAGGGACATCTGTCAAAGAGAAGGACATTTAATAGGTCACCACCCAGATTAGTTATGAACTACAAAGGGTTGTTCCTTTATATTGGGATACACTCATCTTTAAATTTAACAAAACCAGCTGACGGTGCCTTAATCCCAGCAGTTGGGAGGCAGAGGCAGGCAGATCTCTGAGTTCCAGGCCAGCCTGGTCTACAGGGTAAGCTCCAGAACAGCCAGAGCTACAAAGAGAAACCCTGTCTAAAATAAACAATCAAACAAACAAACAAATCAACAAACCCCAGCTGACATTAAAGCCACCTATGTAATGCATTAAGAAACACATATCATCACCCACAAGGACCTTTTTCCTTGCCAAACAAATTACAATCTAACCACAGGAAGTCAGACAAATCTAGATACATGACATTTCCTGTGACAAATGATCACATTCAAAAGTCCATGTCATAAAAAATAAAATGATTAAAGAGACTTTACAACTAAATATATCCATATGCATCCTGATTGGACTCTGTTGAAAACAAGTTCTTATAAAACATTTGGAGACAGTAGAGAAATTTACATGTGCACTATTGAATGATTCTACTTAATGCACGCTGACTTTACATCTGATGCTCATGTTGGTTACATAGAATACCTCATTCCTTAGAACAAATCCTACAATATACAAAACAGAAATTGCACATGCAATCTTCAAATGGTTCAGTGAAGACATCAAATGTCAGCTGATGAACTGAAGCGAAGAATATATGCATGTCGACTGGATTATTTTTCCAAGTTTTCATAGACTTAAAATTTTATAGAGTAAAAATGAGCACATGGGACGGTTTGGGGTGGAAATTTAAAACATTACACTATTTTACTTACCATCAGTCTGGCCAAATTGTTAGGATTAAATGAAAAAAAAACCCAGTGTGACATTGCCACCCAGAAAGTGATTGACATGCTTAAGCCCCAATCCTAGCAATTAACTTCAGTCTTAGTCACTTTAAGAGATTATACTAATCTACCCCACACTTGATGAGGGCCAGTTCCACCTCAGCCAGAGGTGATGAGAGCACAGTCAGTTCTGCTAATGTGTTGGGAAGGGTACCTGGATCCATTTTCAGATTGTGAACATGACCTATGCATAAAATACATCATGATTCTGAGGAATTTTGTTGTAGCTCTTCAGATGACCTCCAATCAGGATTTTTATTAAAATAGTCAATGCCCTGTATTCATCTCTATACCTAGTATTTTATTAACTGTTTCTAACTTTAGCTGCTTTTCCCATAATTTATAAGAAAGGAACTAGAGCAAAGGCAGCTGAAGAACTTTTGACAAAAATCATCATAAAATGCATGAACAATAAAATGGCATTGGTAGTATCTTAATTTTTCCTGCTATGCTAACTTACTCAACACACTTTCATATATTTTGTTCTGAGAAATGTATACACTATCCATTATTTAGTAAACTGCATCTTAGTTTAACCTTTTAAAAATCATCATGATGCAGATATGTGCACCCAACCAATGAACAGAAGATGCTGACCCTTCTGGTTGAATTAGAGAATTGAAGGAAGCTGAGGAGGAGGACGACCCTGAAGGAGGACCAGCAGTCTCAATTAACCTGGGCCCCTGAGATCTCTCAGACACTGGGCCACCAACCAGGCAGCACACACCAGCTGAGATGAGGCCCCCAACACATGTACAGCAGAGGACTCCCTTGTCTGGGTTCAGTCAGAGAAGGTGCACCTCACCCTCAAGAGACTGGAGGCCCCTGGGAGTTTACAGGTCTGGTGGGGGTGGGTGGGGTGGGGATATCCTTGTGGAGACACTGTCTGCTGTTGATGAATTTTGGTCTAGAAGTTTGAGGCTACATATTTAGCCTTGTCAAGTGTACAAATGTGGACTGGAGAGGTTAAGAGCACTGGCTGTTCTTCCAAAGGTCCTGAGCTCAATCCCAGCAACCAGATGGTGGCTCACAACCATTTGTAATGGGATCTGATGCCTCCTTCTGGTGTGCAAGTGTACATACAGATAGAACTCTATACATAATAAAGAAATCTTTTTTAAAATGTACAAATATACCCTATCTCTAATATTTTATCAACAGGCATCTTTATAAATATTGTCATACTATCTCTGACATTTATCTCCGACATTTCATATCATATTCCACCAATTAAAATAAACACCTTAAATGTATGGAATCACATACTTACTATTCTAACACCAAAATGATTTCAGTTGCCGTTTCATAGACCTCGTGCAGATTAATCACGTGGGGACAAGACCTGGCCAGCTCCAGCACCGCTATCTCGTGCAGAATCTCTGCCCGGCAGTCCTGCCCTCTTCTCCTCTTCTTCAGGAATTTGGCAGCATACTCCTGTCCAGTTGACTTTGATATACACTGTCTAACTACTGCAAATTTTCCTCTAGAAAGAAAAAATAGGGCAATTTCATAATTCCAACTTAAGGTGAAGTCTTTCATGTATCTGTGCCATTAGGAAATTTTCTTTTTTGTACAAGCTGACCCAAATATTACATGCTCTTTTATTAAGTCTACAATGTTACCGCGTAGGTATAGATAACTATCATAGCAGAATAAACAATTGTTTCACTATCAGCATTATACATTTTCAGTGTATCTGATGATGTCATCTGCCTATGGAGTCTATGCCTCTTGACAGATATGCAAAGGATATAGATCCTACAGAGAGTATTCATGCATTTATGATCAACTCAGAAATTAAGGGTGATCAAAAATTTGGTATAAACACACCAAGTACTCTCATGTCTATCATTTTAGGAAAGTATATGTGTTTTTAATCTCTTTAATAGAAGTACTTAGCTTAAAGTACCCAAACTTAAAAGCACAAAGATTATTTCTCCTGGTATATACATGTATTATTAAAAGCACTTAGCTTTCCAAAGATATAAAGCTATTCTGAAGCTAGGATTATTCTAAGAACTAACAAACTATTGATTTTCATACTCCAAAAAAGGGCAACATGCCCTTAAACAGGAAGGTTTCCATTCAATTCCATAAGGGTTTTCAGATTAAAGCCTACCATAAACCTGCTAGGCTTTAGTCTAAAAAATCCCAATTTAGTAATAGGAATAAACCACATTCCAGTTTCTGATACTGACTTGGGTACAAATAAATCTCCAGAAACTGGTATTTTCTGCATTGCTGCAGTTACTCTCAGAAATATACTTCTAATATAGATGGTCAGCTGATGGCAGAATCAGCCATTTAACCCAAGTGATTTAACACCCTGTGGGGAGTGGGGGAGAAATTGCTTGCCTGGATTTTATTTGTACTCCCAAGAACCAGAACGACAGATTCCTCCTCATAATTTCCCAAGTACCTCAAAATCAGTGTCAATAATTAAAACATGTAGCTAATAATTAAAAATAAAAGATACAATCTATAATATGATGCCCACATTTATTCAAACATACCTCAATGAAATAATACTGTCTGTACAAACCTGATCCTCTAGTGTTAAGTGCCAAGAATTTCTAACCTTCTGGTCTCACAGCTATGGAACAATTTCTCCCCTTTAAAATGGATTTTTTTTTTATTAAGTTTAATACCAATTCCTACTTAGATATTGAAGCAAAAACTTGTCTAAAACAGAAAAGGGAGTTGAGGTTTTAGAAAAACCCTCACTTTGTAAAGTTTAGAAAACAAGCTAGTAAGCCAAGGGCATGACATATCTGAAAGACAGGCCATTTATGGTTGTGATGACATCACTACGCTCCAGTTATCTGACGATATCTATGAACTAGAACTTCTTCAAAAACAAGTAGCAAGATTAACACATTTCATCTATTTTTTCCTCACTATTTCAGCTTCCTGAGACTCTCTTAAACTACTCCTATACTCATACACTCAGGACAAAGTTGACCAAATGTCATGGGTGATGGTTCTTCTGACAGTATTCACTGCTAAGGAAAAGCTCTATGAGGACAGCGAACGTGTCTGGTCTAATTAATCAAGTCTATTAAAAAAATCTATATTTAGCTAACTAACATAGTATCACCTATTGCTTCTGAACAATCACTAGAGTCTGAATATCTATTATAATACCACACAGTGTGCTGTTTTTTGGTTTTTCAAGACTATGCAGCCCTGACCATGCTGGACCAGGCTAGCCTCCTACCCTGCATCTACCTCTGTCTCCAGAGTGCTTGGACTAATAAAGGTATGCACCACCACTACCTGGCCCACATTTGCATTTCTAGACATTTGAGAATGCTACATTAACATATTTACACACAATTACATACGCATATATATATATATTCATATAAATACTGTGACGCAAGACAGATATTGTACCATTATTATCAGAGGCTTTAAAGAGAACAAAACAAGTATCTGCTTTATATTCTAAGATGCCCGTTGTAGTTTAGAAGTCTAACAGTAATCTTCAAACTATGTTCCTATACCAAATTGAAGAGAAATCGCCAAGGAAACAGAAAACCTTAATAATAATAATAGTCAACGCACACCTTTAAAGGGCAAGGCTAACTAGGTTTCCCAGCAGTGAGAGGTCTAGCCGTTACCCTCTGCATTCTAGAACACACAATAAAATGCAAAGGGATGGGGAGGGTAAGCCACAAAGGAAGCTGACGTTTATTTCTGAATCTGCCTCACCCTTCTAACCACAAGGCCGATGAAACTCAGCAGGGGGAGGGGTGGAAAAAACTTACCCAACATGCTAAAAAACAGGAACAATGCAGTTTTTGAGAATAATAAAAAATGAACTTAGACTTACATTATATATTTCCCTTTGTGCTGCTAAAAGGGCATTTTAAAATTAACTTTTAAACCCAGCTGGTATGGACAGATAACTTGTAGTTTTTCCACATGCTAGAATTATGTTTCTAAATTACAAAATATGCAAGCCTCCCAGAGGAACAAAAGCATGAACCCCCAACTTTACTTCATCAGACATGCACACGAAGACAGGTTACAAGCCCGACAGGATTTTAAAAATTAGAATTCTAATTGCCAACCTTGAAAATTAAATGCACCAATACCACGTGAGTCATAGCCCAAAGCAATTTAAAGATGTGATTTAAGTCTTGATGAAGCATCAGGAAGATATCTGATGCTGGGACACTAGCAATCTGACCAGTTTTAATCAGACCCTGTAATGAGTTTTTGTTTTAAAATGTTTAAAAGCAAACTTACTCCAATTCAGGCCAGTTTCTTATAACATCACTTTACTATAGACAATTTAAAGCTAACAGTGGCCCCACCCAAGTCCTCTACAAAGTTAAAGGGAAAAAGCTCTCTTTAGCCTCTATATCTATTATTCTTCAGTTAATCTAATAGTTACTCATCCAAATAGTAACCTGGAAAAACAGGTAAGAATGCTTAAATCTTTGTCTAAGTGTCTGTTCAGAGCAATTTCTAAATATTTTACAATGAAAGGTAACTTGAATACATTTAGCCTATCTTCTCAACTAAGTAAAAAGGGAATAGTATATGACTAAGAATATCACACAAATTTTGATCCAGAGCAAAGGAAGCTCAAGTAATAGTTTAGTCAGAATAATATGATGCTACATGACACAGATTGGGCATCCCTAGTGATAAAAATGGATAGAAGGGAGAAGAGGAGGAGAGAGAGGAAGAAAACATTGAAGGAGACACACAGGCATCTAATAGCTTCAGCAGTCTTCTCATGAAGTAAGACTGAACAATACTGGGTCTAATACTAAGCCCCTCGTTTTCACAGAAACAATCAAAAGCAGGAAGTGGTGCAGAAGAGGGTAACTGAGCAGAGGAAGGCCATGTAAATGCTGTGCCGTATGATCCGGACATAAGGAGACTGGTCATGTTCAGCTCTGCTTAAGTACTTGAAAAACTGTCACCTAAGTATATATTGAATGCAGCTACCAAAAGAAAGCCATGTCTATTTATGAAGGAGAGATTAGTGGAGCAGGAAACAAAATATTCTATGTAACATGGTTTCATCTCTACGTTATGAAAAAGGGGCTATACGAAACATCTGAAAAAAGGAAAAAAGCCAGGACTTGCCTCTACCTAAAACATAAGACACAGCAAAGAATTAACTTTCATAGTCCAGCCAATTTGAGATTCCACTGAGATTTTAATATAAAAACTAATCATACTGGGATTTTTTTTTGTCCATCCACCAATACAAAACACTTTGTAAACCACTGGGGCATAAGTCAAACATTTGCCTCCACACACACACAAAAAATATGACCTAACTCTTTATAACCATACTTACTTTAAACCTAAGAAGACACACAGCAGATAAGTAACTTAGCACAGGGTTTTCTAATTCTCATACATACTGAATGAAAATTACTATAGTACTCAGTGTCAAGGGCATGCCTGGCCATAAGAAATGTGTACTTGATTAAGACAAGGCGGAATTCATACAGGCTTCTACTAGTACAGAACATCAATTCTGATGATATAAAACTGTGATATGAGACATGAGTTAAATGTTCTTAATTTATGAGAGTATGTACATGTAGAATAAAGAAGTATGTCTTGGGGTTGAGGATTTAGGCCTAGCAAGCACAAGGCCTTGGGTTCGGTCCTCAGTTCCCAAAAAAAAAAAAAAAAAAAAAAAAAGTAGTATGTCTTTCTCTTTTAGATAGACACAGTAGCTAGGAATTTAAAAAATGTATTAAACCAAAATGTATAACGCTGTATTAAGTCCTTTACAAATATTAAGTAATTTAACCCTAAAAAATATCTACATAAATTAAATGCAATTATTCTCATCTCTTTTTCAGATGAAACACTGGCACTAAGAGGTGCTGTAATGTAACTGAAGTCACACATGTAATCAATGGCAGAGCCCAGGTAGGGACCTGGCAGCCTGAGCTGTCCCTTCCCATTTACAGACGCAGATGCAGAAAGAAAATGAACTCTGGAGCTAGGTGGGGTGATTGATAGGAACCCTCCACAGTCTTGATGTTCTGCTTAGCTAAGAAATAACAGTTCCAAGTTTTATAAGATAAAACTGAATTTAGACAGCACACATGTCAAAGTTTCCTTACCTCCCAAGTTCTTTCGGGGTAAGCGTATAGAAATTATTAAAATTCTCTGTTTTCATCGGCGTTTGAGGGGTTGTAGTTAGCAAGCCTGAGATACTTCGGCAATCAAATCTCCTCCGAGACATGTTGATGACTACCAGGCCTGCTTCTCTAGGCACTGACTTTCACCTAGTTAAAGGAAGAGACAGGAAGAGAGAAGATGGAACTTAAATGTAACTGAGAAAAAGAGACATTATCTCAGGCAGGATGTGCACTACTTATACAACTCCAAATATAGTATTAAGCTAGAACAACAGAGATGTGCTGATATAAGGAGCTTATTCTATTCATAAGCAGAAAGCACCAGAAGCACATAGAGACATAAAATGGTATCCCCTCCTCTATGGCACCTAAGCAAAGCTACTGACTTCATTTTAAAAAGCAACTGCTATGAAAGCAGTAAGAAATAGTTAAGATGCAAGTGGAATGCAGTATCATTTTTATTGTTATTTTATTCTTTTAGGTTACAGCTTTCACACACCTATGGAATTTAATATAGTAATGCAAAGACTATTTGTTTTAACTTCACATGTCCAGAAACTTGTTGGCAAATTCACATTTCGTGAATTATATTCCTGTCCCATGTAAGTCAAGAATTAGAACTTGCTCATGGATTGGCTACTTTCCAAAAGTAAATCCAGAAACCCCCCTACTCCTTAACAGTTCTTCCCTCGGCAAATCCCAGTGCTAAGCGTGGTACTCATGAAAACTCTATTTTGCTGGGTCAGTGACTGATCATAAATTACCAAACCAGAGTCAAATCCATATCTGAAGTTCATAGTCTGAAACTTTTGGTACTTTCTGTAACCAGTTTTAGTATCAAATCACTATTTGGTATTAACCGAATCTGTGTAATTATGGTAGACTCTCAGCCACATCTGCCTATGAGTGATCAGGAATTATTCACTAGGACTCTCCCATAATAACCCTCTGTTCCTGTAGCCACATCCCCCTCCTCACCTCCTGCTGAGAACAACTGTTTTTGTTTGTTTAAAATTTGCTACATTCAAATGCCAACTAGTATCAGGCAGTGCATTCTGTTCTAAATTTTGATTTTCAAATCTGTAAATTATTTCTCTATAACCTTTGGTCCTGGGACAAAACACTTCTCTAGGTAGTTTGGGATACATCTCTAGGAATCTAAGAATTCCAAGGGGGGGTGGGGCAGTTGAGCAGAAATGCTCCTGTGTGAATTACATTTACTGTTCATTACAGCTACGAGGCCCATACAGAGTTTAAGTTCCCCACTGTGTCACCCAGTTTCGGTTGCTATATTGGAATTCCCAAGGCAGGCTATTTATCAATAATGAAATGTACTGATTTTGGCTCACAGTGCTGAAGGACAAAGGCAAGGAGCCTCAGATGATGGTGGCCTTCTTCCTGGAGAGTATCACAACATCACATGGCTAGAGACAAAGCGTGTGTGCACATGTCTGGTTCCTTACCCTCCTTTCATAAAGCCAGTAGGAATCACCATAGGAGTTCTAACCTCACTCTCTTAACAGCTCACAATGGCTGGTTTGGTGGCATATACACCTATAATCCAGCCTTCAGAAGGCTAAAGCAGTGTGAAGACTTAGGCAGGACTGCTAAGATTGTGAGGCCAGCCTGAAATACAGAATGTGTGGGATCTGCCAGGACTACAGTAAAGAACCTCACAAAGGGAATTCAACACAAGTCTGAAGGACAAAATATATTCAAATCCTAACAGTTATTATTATAGGCCAAACTACATCTTCCTTGTATCTATTAAGTGAAATATTAAACCCAGTAACTCACACTGTAACAGCTTTTCAGATAAGGGCTTTTAAGGTGGTGACAAAATTAAAAAGAGACCATTAAGGTAGGGCCCTAATCCACTATGATTAGTGTTCTTATAAGAAAAAAAGAGACATAAAAACAAATGGATGACATGTGAAAACATTGGCAAAAAAAAAAAATAGCCAAACATTTTCAATAGCTGTCTGTATTTTTTTAAGGGTCTCACTATGCAGTCCAGTCCTAGAACTCTGTGTAATCCAAGCTGACCTTGAACTGGTTATAACGCTATCTCTCCAGTGCTAGGATTATAGGCCTACGCCTTCACCCTGTGTTCAGTTAACTTTTTCATACCTTCTTAGTTCTTAAGATATTGTTTCCTTTGTCACATTGTATTGTCTGGAAAATCAATACATACATACATACATACATACATACATACATACATACATACATACATACATACATAGTTTTCTACATTCAGTCAGTAAGGAAAAGCCTCTTTTGCACCACCTTTGGATTTTAGAATTTTGTACCTACACTTAGGATTACACTTGCATTATTCTTTCTACAGATAGAAGGGACAGGACTAATCACTGATATAACTGGGCTATCTTCCAATCACATTTCATTAACAAAGAACACTGAAATTGATCGGAGAGACAAGTTCATGAGTCTTAATTTTTCTTTCATATAGATTTTAGATGCTAGGATGTTTACCTCTCATAGATACTGGGCCTAACAAACATTTTATAAATAAGCATTTTCTACTCTTAATCTTCAAGAGACAATATGATCCTTTCATGGCATCAAAAATTTATGTTTAATTAAGTATGGTTTATGAGTTTAAAAACACTCCAAAAACCTGTTGAATTCATAAACTCTAAAACCCAACATATTAACATAATCAAGAAAGTTGCACTTTCAAAGATTAACTCATTAAGTATGAAAGTAAAGACATAAAAGTTTATAAATAGTAAATCTGGGTAGACTATAAAAGTCAACAGAATATTGGAAAATTACAGTAAAATATTAGCAGTAGTCATCCCCAGTGAAATTATGGTAATTAGAATTTCTTATTACTAGCTTATCTAAACTTAAAGCATTACACTTCAATAATCAATAATCAGCTGT
This sequence comes from Rattus rattus, assembly GCF_011064425.1. Classification (NCBI taxonomy): domain Eukaryota; kingdom Metazoa; phylum Chordata; class Mammalia; order Rodentia; family Muridae; genus Rattus; species Rattus rattus. The sequence goes on from NC_046157.1 coordinate 128,498,271, forward strand.
GATTATTGGCATGTCATCTCCTAAAACTGAATACTTAAAACCTAAAATAATATGAATATATAATAAAACAACTGATAAAGTCTTCCTTATGATAGAAAATGGCTGTGAATATGTGGCCAGAAAAATGCAAACTCTTCCTCATTTGCAAGAACAAAAGCGTCCAACCTATCTACTTTCCTTTACAGAAATTACTTTGTCTGAAGTCCAGCAGCCATCATTGGGTAGATTTTTCAAGGCCTCAATTTTTTCTTTGCATTTACATATAGCTGATGGTCTTTATTATCCAGATCATAGGTCAGATCTCATGCAAAGACCATTTACAACTTCAGGCTATACACTAAATTAAAATCATTACATTATTTACAGTCACATAGAAAAATACTTAGCATTTTTAATAAACTTAGTTTTAACTCATAATAAGTAAGAGTAACTTAAAATATTTTTCTGGGGGAACACATTGGAGAGAACACAAGAGCTGGAGGACAGGGAGCAGAGCTATGAAATGCTGTACTTTAGGCAAGACCTGACCTTGCACATCAGCTCACAGCTGTTACCTGCACAGATCAAACCCTTAAAAGTTCCTGCATGGAAGAGGAGTTTCCATAGCCCTACCCCTAGCTGTAGTGTTCTAAGTAGTCGCTGACTATTAGGGAGGAGGAACAGTGTGGCTGCTAGTAGACTCCCCATGTGGATGACCTAACTAGTATATCTGAGCAGTACCATCAGCACTCGGAGATTAAATAAATAAGGACATGAAGCTAGGAGGGAGATGTGATGACGTTCTAAGAGAAGACAGAGGAAGAGGGTAGGCAATGAATATGATTAAGATACATTGCATACACAAATGAAATTTTCAGAGAATAATTATATATACACATGTATGTAGATATGCATGTACGTACACAGTGAGTGTTGAGAAAAGCCCAGATTTGTACTGGGACCTTCCAAAAGAGTCTAAAATGTGATGTACGGGTATACTAATTAGAATTCAGCTTGGCAAAGCCTGTTGTTTAGTCACACGAAGAGAGAAGGAACTTAATTTTTTTAAGTAAAAGCTAGTGAAATGCATAATGATAGTCTAAACCAGTTCTTATCAGCTCACTTCCAGGACTTTCCTTGGGGCGTTGGCATGTGTTAACTTTATACCCTAACAAAGTCTATAATACTCATATGAACTTGATGGCCATTATCAGGAATGAATATGCCATGGAGACTTGTATGACAACAGACGTATCCAAAAACAATGTGGAGCAACTGCAAATTCCTCTAATATATTTAAATACAAAAGTGAGTTCTGATGATACAACTCATTTCATTATGGCTCTGCATCTCCAGAATACAAGCTTTGCCTTAGAAAAAGCCATTTCACAGTAGTTAGGCACATCTACCTACTGCTAATATACCTGTATCAGAAGCTGTTTAGGAATCCATACAGCTTTCTTGTTTGTCTTTATCTATTTACTACACTTAAACAAGTTGTCAGTCTAGGTATTGTCCCATTTCTCCTCCTCTGGTCAATTCTGTAGATAATGGACCAAATGTCACCTCTGTCCACCAAAGTCTTTACAAATGGGTTGCTGTCATGTAAGACACACGAGGGCTACCAATCAGTTCTCTGTATCTCCTTGAATGCCTTAAAATTACACACCAATTCTCTTGCTTCAAATAAACAATATGCAGATCTTCTCCTCTACAATTCATAGTTCTAACCAATTCTAAACAAGAATATAACTTATTCTAAATTCAGAAATTACCAATGTATCTTAATTTGAAATCGCTTTATATTTTTATCAAACTAAACCAATAAAAATATCTTTTTTTTTTTAATTTTATATATGTGAGTACACTGTAGCTGTCCTCAGACACACCAGAAGAGGGCATTGGATTCCATTACAGATGGTTGTGAGCCACCATGTAGTTGCTGGGATTTGAACTCAGGACATCTGGAAGAGCAGTCTGTGCTCTTAACCACTGAGCCATCTCTCCAGCCCCACCTCCCAATAAAAATATCTCAAAGGACTTACTGAATTTGTGTTTGTAAACAATTATAGACACACAATTATAGAAGGCATACATGCATGACATAAGATACAAGTAAGATTTTAATCTTACACTAGTATGGTGTCATGCTTTTTCCAATTTTTTCATTAATTTCTATTACAATTACAATGAGAATTCAGATATGGATCAGTAAAGGAAGGAAGAGAACAAAATCTTATATTTGATCTGTGCCTATTATTGAATGGAGAACGCAAGTGTTATGAAAACCAAATAAACGTCTTTCTAAATCTCTAGTAGCTCCATTCAAAAGTTACTCAGGGTTATCAAATGAGAAAGCCTATGAAAGTAGAAATTACAAAATACAGTAAAGCATTTACAAGTAAGTTGCCTGCTTTGATTCCTAGCCCCAGGAACTAAAACTTAAAATCCTTTGTAGCATGGCACACAAAGACCCCGGAAGATGAGTAT